>NC_072392.2:92602500-93202500 GCF_028885625.2 Pongo pygmaeus
GCAGTGGCGCGATCTCGATCTCGGCTCACTGCAACCTCCGCCTCCTGGGTTCAAGAGATTCTCCTGCCTCAGCCTCCCGAGTAGCTGGGATTACAGGTGCGTGCCAGCACACCCAGCTAAGTGTTGTATTTTTAGTAGAGATGGGGTTTCACCATGTTGGCCAGGCTGGTCTCGAACTCCCAACCTCAGGTGATCCACCCGCCTCGGCCTCCCAAAGTGCTGGGATTACAGGCGTAAGCCACCGCGCCTGGCCTGAGCAGCACATTTCTTTTTGTCTCTGGAATGGATATCAACGCACCCAGGTTGCTTCCGGGGCATGGTCTCAGGCCGCACTGCGCACACAGCCTCTGCCCCTCTCTCTGACTCCCATGCTCACTTTGGTCCTCCCCCATGAGTGCTCTGCTCCTCTTCCCCTTCCCCTCTTTTTTCAGTCCGAAAGAGGAGGCATGCTGGCTGGATAAAAGGGGAGCCACATCTGTCGCTTCTGTTCTGGGATCTTTCATGGGAGCTCAAGTCCACAGACATGAGTGTCCCTCAATTCTGACAAGGTGACAAGGCTCCCTTCCTCTCACCATGCCCAGGCCTAGGAGATGGCTTACCAATGGTGGGGTGGGTGACATGATGGGGACAGGGAGACAAGCTTCCAGAGGGATCGTGCAGAATCCATTCAGCACCCTGGCCCAGAAAGCAATACCATATTTTCCAAATTAAGCATTTAGCCAGCTGGGCACAGTGGTTCAGGCCTATAACCCTAGCACTTTGGAGGCAAAGCAGGAGAATGACTTGAGCCCAGGTGTTCGAGACCAGCCTGGGCAACGTGGCGAAACCTTGTCTCCACCAAAAATAAAAATACAAAAAATTTAGCCAGGCATGGTGGCGGGCACCTGTAATCCCAGCTGCTCAGGAGGCTGAGGTGGGAGGATCACTTGAGCCCAGGAGTTTGAGGCTGCAGTGAGCTGAGATCACACCACTGCACTCCAGCCTGGACGACAGAGCCAGACCCTGTCTCAAAAAAAAAGAAAACATTGAGCCCTTTGGTTGGCCAGATTACAGAGGTGCTGGCTGGCAGGGACCAAGGGACAGCCCTTGGCATGGGGGTGTCTTGGAAATCTTGCTTCCCTGGCCTCCTTGTCTCTGGGGGTGGCCTGAGCTCTCTGGCGGGTTTTCTGCCCACCTCCTCCTTTTGCACGTCCCTGTCAGCTCAGACAGCAGGGGGCGCTGCAGGACTGGCTGGACGGTCAGGCCAGGGAGTGGGAGGGCGGGCCTTTAAGCCAACGTTCAAAGGAAGATCCGAGTTACTGCAAAGAAACTGCCTGCCCTGGGCCAGCAGCCAGCACCGAGTAGTTGGGTGGGAGGGCTTTGTACCCTCTGTCAGTCTCCTCCACCCTAAAGCCACGTCTGCCACGCTGGGGTTGGCCAGCCATGGGGCTGCAGGGCCCTGCAATTTTCTCGGATGACTTTGGCGGTTTCCTGTGCAGAGTGGTGTGAAGGGCCCTTTCATCATTCATCGCCCTCCTCTCTCCACTCTCCTTGGCAGGGTCCTGCCAGCCCCTCCTGCTGGCCTCGGGTTCTGCTCACCTGCCCTCCCCACTCTGGGGAGCTTGGCCTGCCAGGCTGCGGAGCCTCAGGGCTTCAGTCAGCGTCTCTGGGATCCCAGGACCCTGTCCTCCCAGCCTGGCATGAGGGGCAGAGTCCTCCCATCCCCCAGCTGAGCCTGGGCAGGACTTGGGTACCCCCACTTCCCACTGCTCCTTCCAGCCTGCCCTCTCTCCACCGTGCTGGAGGTGAAAGAGTTAATCACATCTGTGGCGGCTCCTTCCAGGACTCCTCCAAGATATATATTTAGCAGGCGGGGCAGGGTGAGGCAGGAGAGGCGTGCCAAGATGCCCTGGCACCGCAGCCCCTGCCTTACCACACCGCTCTTCGGAGGGAGGGGCAGGCAGGCAGTGCCACAGGAGCCGGATAGGATGGAGGAAGGGACCCATCTAGATGGAGGGAAGGGGCAGGTACGGGAGTTGGCTTTAAGTGGCTTTAACCACAGACTAGGGAAGGCTGCGGTCTCAGAGAGGACTTTCAGGCCCTGTGTGTGGGGTTGGGGAGGAGGTTGCTCTGTGTCCATGAAAGAAGGGCCCAATGACTCTGTCTCCCAGGGATGTAGAAGGATAGTGAAAAAGGGCTGGAAACAGCTTAACGGTGAAGGTGATGGGGCAGGGCTGGATGGAAGAGCTTCTACCACTTATTGAAATGGCTAGGACCCCTGACCAGGGAGCACCGTGGGAGCATAGCCCTGGCCAGTCCAGGTGACCACCCTCTCAGAGCTGTGCTTTCATTCTGGGACAGCAGCTCTGGTGTGGCCAGTGGAGACAAGGGCAGACAGGTTTTTCTACGTCCTCCTTGGAGATTATTTCCAAGGACTCTGCCCTCAGGGAGAGCAATGTATTCAGTAGGTAACCACTAGGCGGGACTGGTTGCTAAGGGCTGTATTTTGACTCTAAGTGGGGAAACCTGTGATTCACCTTATTCCAATTCCTCCAAGTACCTGGGACCTCTGGAGGTTCAGTTCACAAGGGAGATGTTTGGTTTGCTTGCCTGCTTTTTTAACAGGAGTGTCTGTACCCTTCCCTAGGACCCAAGAGTAACTGCAGATCTTGGCTTCCCAGCCCCAGGATTGTCCCCAGGGACCAGGACAAAGGGCTTGGCCCTATTGGTTTGTCTCCATGGCCCCTCCCTTCTTCTTCTTCCCAGGTGAATGGATCAGCTCATTTAGACCCAAGAGAGCCTCATGCTTGTCCTAGACCTCATTTTCCCGACCCAGTGGCATTCCAGCCACACCTGCTAAGGCCTTGGATACCTGCGCATCAGAGTAGCAGCTCCTCCAGCTGGCAGAGAAAGACTTGATTTGCCGCAGTTAGTAGCAGCCCACTCTGGAAGTAATCCAGGGTTCGCTTGCCACCCAGCCGTGCCAGCTGATCCTGTTTTGATTCCTCTAACCAGGGGCCATCACTTTTCTAGAACTTTCTGTGTCATGAACCCTCGAGGAGGCAGCTACTTCAACCCTTTCCCAAAGGGCCCTCTCCTCGTACCTGCAAATTGTAAGGACACTATTTGACTTGATATTATTTCTGGAGGAAAATAAAAGTAAGTCAATAAAGGCACATAAACTGCTCTGTGATTTGAGGCAAAGCGAATACAAAAGCCCAGGATTCCAGGCCCTTCTGCCATACCCACTCACCATGTGATCTTGAGAGAGTCCTTTCTAATCTCAGAGTCTCAGTTATCTTGCCTGTAAAATGTGGAGATTGAGCTAGATTAAATCTATGGTCACTTCTATTACCCAACTTCGTCCAGGCGCGGTGGTTCACGCCTGTAATCCCAGCACTTTGGGAGGCCTAGGCAAGCGGATCATTCAAGGTCAGGAGTTCAAGACCAGCCAGGTAAACATGGTGAAGCGCCATCTCTACTAAAAATACAAAAATTAGCTGGTCGTGGTGGCGGGTGCCTGTAAGGGCAGGTGCTGAGGTGGGAGAATAACTTGAACCCGTGAGGCAGAGGTTGCAGTGAGCCCAGATCTCGCCACTGCACTCCAGCCTGTGTGACAGAGGGAGACTGCGTCTTTAAAAAATAAATAGATAAAATAAAATAAAATAAATGTTACCAAACTTCAGTTCCCCGTGAAGCACCTAAGCCTTAGTTCAGAGTAGAAGCGGGAGAAACAGAGCTCACTGATGGGAGGCACCTAACAGAATACAGACAGCCTGTGAGCATCTCCATGTGCCAGGCACTGGGCTGTGTGTTTTTTTGTCTGTTTTTCTTTATTTAGAGATGGGGTCTCGCTATATTGCCCAGGCTAGTCTTGAACTCCTGGCCCCAAGCAATCCTTCGGCTTCTGCCCCAAAAAGTGCTGGGATTACAGGCACAGGCCACCACACCCACCTCCCAGGCTCAGGCTCAGTTTCTTTCTTTTTTTTTTTGGAGATGGAGTTTTGCTCTTGTCATCCAAGTTGGAGTGCAATGGCACGATCTCGGCTCACTGCAACCTCCGCCTCCTGAGTTTAAGTGATTCTCCTGCTGGAATTACAGGTGCCGCCACCACGACCGGCTAATTTTTGTATTTTTAGTAGAGACGGTGCGGGAGGCGGGGGTCTCACCATGTTGGCAGGCTGGTCTCGAACTCCTGACCTCAGGTGATCCACCCACCTTGGCCTCCCAAAGTGCTGGGATTACAGGCATGAGCCAGCACACCCCGCCAGGCCTAGTTTCTTATATGCACTGTCTCATTCTATTCTCACAATAACCCTACGAAGCGGGAATTCTTGTTATGTCCATTTTATACATGGACATACTGAGAGCCAGAGAGTTTAAGCGATTTGCCCAAAGAACACTAGTTAGTGGGGGAACCAGGATTTGAATTGGCCGGTTGCTCTCTGCCTTCTGTACATCTAGCCATTGTGTGCAAGACATAGGGAGATGCTAGTGTTAGCAGAGCCTGGATCTAGAAGGCAGGTTCAGGGTGAAGTCAGTCAGTCTTTTGTGTGTCTGAGCACACAGGAGCACATACCCCTTAACTCTAATGCTGGGAGTTAGATAAAAACGATGAGTGGTTTGGTGTGGCCGGGACCTAGTGGGTAGAAAGGGGGTGATGGAAGATAACGTTGGAATGGTGGGCTGGTACTGACACTGAAGGTCTTCATACAGCACACTGAGCTCCTGATGGTTCTTAGGGGTATGCTCTAGAAAGATCGTGCTGGTGGTATTTAGGGAGGATGAACTGATACGTCAGGAGGCCAGAGACCCCTTAGGAGGCCAGAGGGATAGCCCAGGTGAGAGACAGGGAAGCCAGGGAGCAGCTGGAGGGGGACCAGAAGCCTCTGCAGGGTACACTGGGTTTGGAGGAGACCTGGGGGCAGAGAAGGAATGCTCACACCCTCTGTGGTCCCTGGAGCACTTCTAGCAAGAAGGAGGATTGTGCAAGAGGCTTAGAGAGAGAAGCAGCAGTGCTCCACTCTGTCATGACATAATGCCCTAGGAGATTTGAGAATGGGGGCTTCAGCTACCCCTCCCCATGAGCATCCTGAGTCCATGGGGGCTTAGCCCTGGGTCCAGGGTTTCAGAGGTGTCCTTCTGGGCTCTGGACATGTACCCAGAGGTGGTCGGAAGGGAAGGGTGGTTGAGATGGACAGAGAGGCACTGCCCTGGCCGGCCTGGTAGCCTGGCCCCACCCTCTGAGGCTCTTCTTGCTTGGCCCCCTTTGCCCCACTTCTTTCTTTCTTTTTTTTTTTTTTTTTTTGACAGACTCTTGCTGTCTCCTAGACTGGAGTGCAGTGGCACAATCTCGGCTCACTGCAACCTCTGCTTCCTGGGTTCAAGCAATTCTCCTGCCTCAGCCTCCATGTAGCTGGGACTACAGGCACCCACCACCACGCCCAGCTAATTTTTGTATTTTTAGTAGAGACAGGGTTTCGCCGTGTTGGCCAGGCTGGTCTCGAACTCCTGACCTCTGGTGATCCTCCCACCTTGGCCTCCCAAAGTGCTGGGATTACAGGCATGAGCCACTGCACCTGGCCTATTTATTTATTTATTTATTTGAGACTGAGTCTCGCTCTATCGCCCAGGCTGGAGTGCTGTGGAGTGATCCCTGCAATCTCCACCTCCTGGGTTCAAGTGATTCTCCTGCCTCAGCCTCCCGAGTAGCTGGGACTACAGGTGCCCACCACCACACCTGGCTAATTTTTTCTATTTTTAGTAAAGACGGGGTTTCACCATGTTAGCCAGTCTGGTCTCCAACTCCTGACCTCAAGTGGTCCGCCCGCCTCGGCCTCTCAAAGTGCTAGAATTACAAGCATGAGCCACCGCGCCCAGACTCCCTTTGCCCCACTTCCGATGCCAAGGGGCGCAGGGGCCTGTCCTTACAGGGCTCGAGTGGCTGCACGTGAGGAGGCTGCCCCAAACCAGTGTCCACGCCAGAGCTCAGCTCAGTGGCCTGGAGGAAGCTCCCATGGTGATGTGGAGGCTCCAGCTGCTCTCCTGCCGATGGACCTTCCACCTCACATTTCTGGAGTTCTGGACTCTCACCAGCTCTTCCACACTCCCTCACTCCTCTACTCCAACGTGGAAATAAACAGAGAACATGAATGAGAAGGTGCAAAGCCATGATTGAGGGCTTGCTGTATAACAAGGGGGCAGCCACCACCACCTGTGTTTGAGAGGGACTCAAAGGCGGGCGGGGTAGGGAAGCTTTCGGGTGGCGTAAGCCAAAAAGTGTCTGTGACAGAGCTCGATTGATTTAGAGGATTATTTGCCAAGGTCGAGGACGCGCCAGAGAAAGAGAAACACAAGTTGCAGTAGGATCTGTGGCCTGTGCTTTTTCCAAAGAGATTTGAGGACTTCAACGTTTAAAGAGGGGGCCGGGCTTGGTGGCTCACACCTATAATCCCAGCACTTTGGGAGGCCGAGCGGGAGGATCACCTGAGGTCAGGAGTTTGAGACCCGGCTGGCCAACATGACGAAACCCCGTCTCTACTAAAAATACAAAAATTAGCCAGGCGTGATGGCGGGCACCTGTAATCCCAGCTGCTTGGGAGGCTGAGGCAGGAGAATCTCTTGAATCCGGGAGGCAGAGGTTGCAGTTAGCCGAGATCACAATACTGCACTCCAGCCTGGGCGACAAGAGCAAGACTCCATCTCAAAAAAAAAAAAAAAAATTTAAAGAGGGAAGAGCAGGAAGGAGGGGAAGGAAGAAAGGACAAAGGGAGGGACAGCAGGCAGCAGGGGAAGGAAAAGGAAAAGGGAGGGAGAGCAGGCAATGAGGGAAGTGGTTATGTTCCTGTGAGGCTTTGATTAGTACTCACTGAATCCACATTTTACACATGAAAAGAGGTGTGCTTAATAAATCTATGTTTTACATAAGATAAAGTAAGCATGTGAAATGACAGCTGTCTATTTGGGAACAAAAAGAAGGTAGGTTTTTTGTTTGTTTGTTTTTATGTGATTCAGCCAGGCATAGGGGCTCCCACCTGTTATCCCAGCACTTTGGGAGGCCGAGGCAGGGGGCTCACTTGAGCCTAAGAGTTCAAGACCAGCCTGGGCAACATGGCAAAACCCCATCCCTACAAAAAATACAAAAAGTTAGCCGAGTGTGGTGGCATGCACCTGTAGTCCTACCTACCTGGGAGGCTTAAGGTGGGAGGATCACCTGAGCGGGAGGTCAAGGATGCAGTCAGCTGTGATTGTGCCTCTGAACTCCAGCCTGGGTGAGAATGAGACCCTGAAAAAAAAAAAAAAAAAAAAGAAGGAGAAGAAAGAAAAAAGAAACAGAGAGAGAGAAGAAAGGAAAGAAAGAAAGAGAGAAAGAAAGGAAGAAAAGAAGAAAAAGAAAGAAAGAAAGAAAGAAAGAAAGAGAAAGAAAGAAAAAAAAAGAACAGAAAAGAAGAAAGGAAGAAGGAAAGGAGGGGATGGGAAGGGAGGGGGAAAGGAAAGGGAAGCTTCAGGTTTACCTTGATGGTGGCTGTGGGCCTAGGAAGCTGGAAGCAGCTCACTAGAAGAGGACAGGGCATCCTATGGGATTGGTTAGAGGGGCATATTTGGCTTTATTTATTTATTTTTTTTTTTGAGACAGTGTCTCACTCTGTTGCCCAGGCTGGAGTGCAGTGGTGCCACCTGGACTCGCTGCAGCCTCAACTTCATGGGCTCAAGCAATCCTCCCACCTCAGCCTTCCAGGTAGCTGGGACTACAGGTGTGTGCCACCATGCCTGGCTAATTTGTATATTTTTTGTACAGATGGGGTCTCACTATGTTGCCCAGGCTGGTCTCAAATTCCTGGGCTCAAGAGATCCACCCGCATTAGCCTCCCAAAGTGCTGGGATCATAGGTGTGAGCCCCAGCATCCAGCCCATATTTGGCTTTTTCTTGGAAATGGGGACAAATTGGAAGCGGGGATGAGAATTAGGGAAACTGTCAATTACAAATCAAGTCCCGGCCAAGTAGAGTCAATTGGTTGACTTCTTGGACCAGTCATTAGAGCTGGTCGCCTGACTTCCGCAAGTATGACTGTAGCTAGCAGACAGCAGGCTGGCTTCCTGGGCTGGTCGTTGTAGAGGTTGGCGGGGCTTCCTGGGCTGGTTGCTGCAGATTGTGGGTCAGAGATCTATTTTTATGTCTGGTCTGGCCGCTGGCCATTTGTAGAGTCAGTCTCTCACCAGCAATCTGTGAGTATCATCCTAGTTTTTCAGACAAGTAAACTGGGAATCAGAAAAGTGAGCTGACGTAGCTAAGGTCACAGAACTAGTAAGTTTCAGAATCTGGACAGGAATTTGCCGGTCTCAGCCTTCCGCAGGCAAAGTTCACAGCTGACTCATTTTTGCCTCCTTGTCTCCCACTCTTAATTACCCCAGTACTTTGGGCATGTTCTTAATAAGTATTTATTGAATGAATGAATACAAATTTTTATGACGTCAGTGAGGAAACCAGAGAGGAAAGCCAGAAGAGAGTGAGGGGTCTTCGCTGAGGAGGCCCCCGTAATGAGAACAACGCCGCTGGGTTCTCTTGGCCACCTCTTCTCTGGCATCCTGCAAGAATCACAGGTCCTTGGTTGGAGCCTGGAACCACTGGCTGAGAGACTTGTGGGTCTGGGCCAGCTTGGCCAGGAGGGACCTGGCGTTGGTTCGGGAGGGTGAGAGTCGGGGGAGCGTGCACCCCACGGGGTTACATTGTTATAATTAACATACTGGGGACGGCTGTCAGATCTCACTGAGAGGAGGGGCAGTCAATGGTGGGAAAGGGCACTTCCTCCCAGGAGCTGCCTGGGGATCCAACCAGGTGGGGAGGGTCAGGAGCCTCAGGCACTACGGAAGACAGAATTCGAAACCCGCCCCATGGACTCCATCCGTGTCCCCAGAGTTACTCCCTTGACCATATTGTAGGGCTACACAGTGCAAGGGATTTATGGTGTAAGAATGGTACCCCAGGGAAACATTGGTGGCTGGGGAGGTCAGGTGGAGCTGGGGGGCCAGGTGTCCAGGCTGCCTGTCCCACCATGTCCTGGACTGGCCTCATGGCCCTAGGCCCCTCCCTAAGCCCCAGTTTCTACATCTGCTAAGTGAGGCCCTGGCCCAAGTAATCTAACCCTACCTATTGTGATTCAGATTCTTTTGAGCCCCAGGGAGGCCAGGATTAAGGCCAGCTCCCCTGGGTTCCGGTGGTCAGGGGAGTGTGGGTGGTTTCTTGGGCCTGTGGAAGGAAAGAAGCCGAAGAAATCACTCTTGAAAAGCGGCCGCCGTATGAGCGGGCTGGCTGGGTGATCCCTGCGGCATCACGGTCCCTCTCCCTCTTGCCTCAGTTCCTCTATGACCTCAAGATGGAAGAGCCACACCTACAAAGAAAAAAAGACTATCTGTGAGAAACAGGTGTGCGTGTTGATTTTTCCAAGGGCTTGGCTCAGCTTTGGGCTGAAAATCCCTAGGCCATCCACAAGGGGTGTGGTCACAACCCAATAAAGACTTCAGTCCCAGAGCCTGGGACCATCCCATCAACCACAAAATATTATACAGGAGGAGCATGAGTCAGGGAGGGGAGGTGGCCCCTCACTGTCCCCACCTCAGTAGGTGGCCCTTCTGACTCTGCGCTGCTGCTGCAGGAGATGGCAACAGGAGGGTCTCCGCATGCAGCCTGCAGGCGCCTCAGCTTCATGTCCTCAGCCTCCTCTCTTCCTTTTTTTCTCTAGAAAGGAGGCCAGCAGAAGGCTTGGGCCCTGAAAGCTAAAGGGAAAGGAATGCAACATGGGCTAGGCAGGAGCAGAAGGAGAGAGGAAAACAGTAGAGGGTTTTTTTGTTTTGTTTTGTTTGAAACGGAGTCTTGCACTGTCACCCTGGCTGGAGTGCAATGGCGCGACGCAATCTCAGCTCACTGCAACCTCCTCTTCCCAGGTTCAAGCGATTCTCCTGCCTCAGCCTCCCAAGTAGCTGGAATTACAGGCACCCGCCACCACCCCTGGCTAATTTTTTGTGTTTTTAGTAGAGACGGGGTTTCACTATGTTGGCCAGGCTGGTCTCAAACACCTGACCTCGTGGTCCACCCGCCTCGGCCTCCCAAAGTGCTGGGATTACAGGCGTGAGCTACCGCACCCGGCCAACAGTAGAGATTTGAAGATGTGAAGATGGAGTCCCTGGGAGAAAGGGGGACCTTAGTGGTTTAGAAGCCAGAAAGTTTGGAGGAGACGGGATGAAAAAATGCAAAAACAAAGGAGTTGCGAGACAAAATGCTTCCCTGACAGAGCTGCTTGGCTGATAACAACTCAAATTTGGCAAAAGGCACCTTGGTTTCATCCTCGCATTTACAGTGCTTATGGTCCTTACTGGGAGGAGAGGGAGCCAGGTCCAGAACCCTCTGTTTCCTCTCTGAGGTTCCAGCAGCAGTTCCCAGCCTCTCTCCTCCAGGCTCTGGTCAATCGGATACCTTCCTTTGGCTTCAAAAGGGCAGACACATCCAGCCACACCAGTCTCACTGCCCTTGCTGTGCTAAATCCTGTCCAGCTGACACTGCAGTTTCTGGGCCCCACGGAATCTTGGCTCCCCAGGCTCTCTGACCACCCACACCCCTTGTTCCTGCAGACAATCCTGCCATGCCTCTTGCTATCCCAGAGGGAAGGAAAGACTACAAGCCCAAGCAGATGGCTTTGCATGGGAGTTTCGAATTAAGTTGTTTGACTGCAAAAAGGGGTCCCCTCTTCAAATCTTCTAGGACCTGAAACTCGACAAGGAAGGGGAAGGCCAAGGTTGAGTCTGAGATATCAGTTCATGAGCCAGAAGGAGAAGGGAGCTGCGCAAATGGTCGTTCTGCTCAGTGGGGCCCCAGGGCGAGGCCCTGCAGCTAAGAAAACACTTTTGGTGGTTTTCGCTGCAGATGCCTACATTCTTGTGTAACTGTAGGGGAGAGGGGCCTGGGTGAGGGGAGAGGAGGCTCCCGCTTGGCCTTGCTACAAATGATAGCATTGAAGGGAGCTAGAAGCACGTTAAGCAAAGCCCTGAAAATGCGTTAAGGGCAGACCCTCAAGGAATCTGGGTGCCCACAGCCAGGCAAGAGGCCAGGTTGAGAGATGGCTGTGGGATGCCCGGTGAGCAGAGTCCTCCCCCTCCCCTTTCCCCTGCCCTACCCTGCCCAGTATCAGGCTATCTGCAGGGGACAGGCCAGGAGCTGCCTCTCTGGGCTGGGCACCATCTGGGTGGCCAGGAGATGGGCCAGGGAATGCCCAGGAAGAGCCAAGTCCTGAAGTCACTGTGCCCAGGCCTGCCCTTCCCTAAGAGGGGGTATGGGGGGAGTGGGGAGGCAAGCAGGTGGGAGACTGGAGAATTCCGAGGCTGTCTTCAGGGCATGAGACTTCAGAGTTTGAGGGTGGGGGAATATCAGGGAGGCAGGTTGGGGCCATTAGTGGGTGAGATCTCTGGTAGTGGGACCAGGCAGGCTGTATTTATTCCTTCCTTCCTTCCTCCCTTCCTTCTTTCCTTCCTTTCTCTTTCTCTCTATCTTTCTCTCCCCCTTCCTTACCTCCTTCCTTCCTTTGTCTCTCTCTTTCTTCCTTCCTTCTTTCCTTCCCTTCTTTTTCTTTTTCCTTCCCTTCTTCTCTCTCTCTCTTTCTTTCCTTCTTTCTTCCTTCATTCCTTCCTCTTTGTTTCTTCCTTTCTCTCCTTCCTTGCTTCCTCTCTCTTCTCTCCTTATCTTCTTCTTTCCTTCCCTTTTCTTTCTTTCTTTCTTTCTCTTCCTTTCCTTCTCTCTTCCTTTCTTTCTTTCTCCCCTTCTTTCCTTCCTTTCTCTCTCTCTTCTCTCCTTATTTTCTTCCTTCCCTTTTCTTTCTTTCTTTCTTTTTCTTTCTTTCTTTCTTTCTCTTCCTTTCCTTCTTTCTGTTTTTATTTTTATTTTTTGAGCCAGGGCCTCACTTTGTCACCCAGGCTGGATGGAGTGCAGTGACACAACCACAGCTCACTGCAGCCTCCATCTCCCGCCTCAGCCTCCAGAATAGCTGGGACTCCAGGCACACGCCCCCGCACCTGGCGAATTTTTAAATTTTGGTAGCAGCTGGGGGTCTCACTGTGTTGCCCAGGCTGGCCTCGAACTCTTGGGCTCCCAAAGTGCTGGGATTCCAGGCGAGGGCCACCTCACTGGCCACCAGGCTGTATTTCTTTTGGGTTCAGAGCGCTCTGCACAGTCTTGAGCCCCTCTTCAGGATGTACGGTCTCCATGGGGCTCTGAGGGTGTTCAATGAAATGTACAGGAAGCCATTGGCTTGGGCTGAGCTCCTGCACGAGGCCCAGCAGACCAAACCGAAATGGAGTCACTCATGCTGAAGTTCCGTGTCACCCAGTTGACACTAAGTTGTTTCTCTGACATTCTGAGACATCAGGAGAGTGAGGGATAATAGCCAGATCCCCAAACAGGCTAGTTTTAGCCGGCATGATAAGGAAGTCCCCTCTGCTTTAATCTTACAAGGAAAATAACTTTGAGGTTTGTTCTGTTTCTGCTTTCAAAGCCAACCTCTACTGCTCAGCTCAATCTGAACACTCATTCTATTGTGTAAGGTGAGGTGTTGCCCAATTCTAGAATCCAAGTAAAAGCCAATTAAGATCTTTAAATTTGTTGTAATTTTGTCTTTTGACAAGAGAAAGGAGCTTGCAGGGGGAGGGGCCATTTCCTCTCTGTCTCTAGATCTCCTGTGTATATGGGAAGAGCTGGGACCAGGCCCAGCGATCACCCCACCATGGTTGGGTGCAACCAAGTGGGGCAACTCTTTGGCCAGAAAGCAAAAGTCTTTTTAGCTTCAATGTAGGCCATTCTGGGTCCCAGACCCACAGCTTCGGGCATTATGGGAATCGGAGCTCTTAGATGTCTTCACGATCTGTGTCCCTGGGTGTGTGTTACTCCCTTGATGATATTATATTATATGGCAGAAGGGATCTGCAGTGTAATTAACATTACCAATTAGTTGGTCTCCAAGTAGGTCAGTTATCTGAGTGGGCTGGATCTAATCCCATGAGCTTATTAAAAGCAGAGAGTTTCTCCAATAGCAGAAGGGAAGTCAGAGAGATTCTAAGCACAAGAAGAATTGGATGCACGTTCACTGGCTTTAAAGATGCAGGAAGCATTACATGGAAAGGACTTGTGAACAGTCCTTAGGAGTTCAGAGAGACCCCCAGCCAGCGGCCAGCAAGAAAACAGGAACCTCAGTCCTGCAACCACAAGGAAGTGGGTTCTGTCAACAACCTAAGTGAACCTGGAAGTCGATTCCTCCCTAGAGCCTCTGGATGAGAGCCCAGGCTGACCAACACCTTGATTTTGGCTTCCTGATGTCCTAAGCAGAGACCCAGTGAAGACTGCCTCAGATGTCTAACCTACAGAACTGTGAGCAAATAAATGGCTGCTAAATTTGTGGCAATTTGTTATGCAGAAATAATACCTAATACAAGTGCCTGCACAGTGAAGGTTCCAGGGCATGGATGTTGATCCCAGGGGAGGAGGCAAAGGAGGCCTTCTGATTTCTCCCACAGCCTTGAAGTTGCAGCCTCACCCTGCACTCTGGCTGTGCCACTCCTCCACAGAGAACTGTCCACATCTTTGCTCGCACAGCTTCTGCCAGAGGCCCAAGCTTAAATGTGCTCAGGCTGGGAAGTTTGGGCACGAACTATGTACAGATAAACAAATTGCAGGGGAATCGCACAGCTTCTTATTATCATTATCCAAGTTTCTTATTAGTTTTCTTGTCTGTTAATTTGCCCCTGTATTTCTGCCCAGTTCTGATGCTGTTGGATCTTCCAATCCTTGGCAAAAGGAAAATCCTTTCCAGCAAGTTACTCAGGCAGGACTCCCTAATTAAAGACCCAGAGTGGCCAGGCGTGGTGGCTCATGCGTGTAATCCCAGCATTTTGGAATGCCAAGGTGGGTGGATAGCTTGAGCCTAGGAGTTTGAGACCAACCTGGGCAACATAGGGAGACCCTGTCTCTACAAAATATAAAAATAAATTAGCTGGTCCTGGTGGCATGCACCTGTAGTCCCAGCTCTTGGGAGGCTGAGGTGGAAGAGTTGCTTGAGCACAAGAAGTTGAGGCTACAGTGCACTATGATCATGCCACTGCACTCCCGCCTGGGTGACAGAGTGAGACCCTGTCTCAAAAACAAAAACTCAAAATGAGTTGCTCTCTCTCCCGGTCTTGTGACCTAAATGGCTTGGTTTAGGACGTGTGGCAGAGATGGTTAGCTGTCTACCAAAATCTCCACGCCCCTTTCATAGCACAGTATTGTCACTAAGAGCAGAGACTACATTTCCCAGCTGCCTTCGCAACTGGGTGTGTCCACGTGACAAATTCCTACCAGTAGAATGTAAGCAGAAAAGCTGTGCAGCCCCTCTGAGCCAAGGCATCAGAAGCAGGTGTGCTTCCTCCATCACTTCCCTCCTCTTTGCCAGCTGGATATAGGTACCAACGAGACCCTGGGGAAGGGCAGATCCCTGAGATGGAAAGAGCCTGGGTCCCTGAATCACCACGTGGAGGAAAGCCACTGACCAATCAGGAACACTCGTCTTGGTCTGTTATGTGAGTAAGAAATAAATTCCTAAGGTATTTGAGCTATTATACATTTGGGAGTCTATTTGTGACTGCTTTTTAGCTTACCCTTCATAATACACATCCCTCTTTGGCCCCCAGTGTAAATCAAATTGCACAAGGTGCTGACTAAACTCCCAGGATGAAAACCTTCAAATATCCCTGTACCTCACTTTCCTCGGCTGGCTCCCATCCCTGTCTTGGTTCACACTGCTTGCTCCAAAGTCTGACTGACTCAGCTGGCCTGGGCCATCATCCATCTGCCGTCAAAGAGTGCCTGGCTCACAGCAAAAAGAACATTTATTCCCCCAAAACATAGGGTTCTTTTTTTCAGCAAAGGTGGTGCAGCAATATATTTGGAGAAGCAGACTGAGAGTCAGCACATGCTCCCGGTTCCCTTGGGACACAGTGGGGGAGCTCATGTCTTCAGCCCCAGATCCCCCAGCAAGAGCCTCCAGTGGTCGGAGGAGGGGGAGAAGGGCAATGGAGAGGGGGAGGAAAGCAAAAAGCGGTGACAATTCTCTCAGAAGGCAATTAAGCATTTCCTGGCGGCCCCAGGGACAACCTCAACTTTTTGTGTTTTTCCCCCAGAGAGACTGAAGAGCTGGGGGAGAGGAGAGCATCCCTAGCTACAGTTCTTGAAAACTCTGCTTGGTAATGTGGCATTGAGAGACTCTGAGAAGCTGGCTTCAGGAAGGTGGCCACGCCCTGCCTGTGCGCCACCCGGGATGCCACCTGCTGCAAGAGCGTCGGTCTCCAGTCAGGGCTGGGGTAAAGATCAGCGGTGGCTCATCTTCCCTCTGACACAGCAGCATGGGACACCTGGATGGAACTGAAATGGGGCCCCAGATACAGCAAACCTCTCTCCCTGTCCACTTCTGAAGTCCAGCTTGGGATTGCCGGCCCCAGCAGAGCAGGCAGGGGAGCTTTGACTGTGGATGGTGTTTGAGCCTAGACTAGGCCCCGGGGTCTCCAATGAAACTCACAGATGGAAAAGTCCAGCTCCCAGGGGTCAGAGGCCCTAGAAGTTAGAAAATTACAAGTCCCCATCCTTCAAGGAGCTCCAGGATGACTCTGCCTCAGCAATTTCCAGTGCAAATTTACTTTTTTGTTTGAGTCAGGAAATAACAGGCTGCAGACTCCCCAGGGGCCCAGGAATCCAGCCACCGGCTTCTCCTGGCTTCTCTCGACCTTCCGTGAGCAAGACTTAGCCAGACATACAGGGCGGCCCCAAGGTTAAATTACAGCCACCTGACCAGAGCTGCCCTGCAGATGCCCAGACCCTGCTTAGAGAGGGTCCCTGTGGAGAGAGGGGCTTCTCCAGGCCTCTGGCTGGTCGCATGCGTGGCCTGAATTCTCCATGCACAGGCAAGAGGCTGTCTCTACTTCCCACCCTAGGCAGCTCTTAGCACTAACCCTGAAGTGACGATGAGCCGCGCAGCCAGGGTGGAAGCTACACAGTGCGTCTCAAGTGACTTCCAGTGAGAGCTGTTCCCAAGTTTACCATCCTCGGCGGTGGCTCACCACCCTCTCTGCCCAAAGTCCTCTCAGTAACTTAAGTCTCTTCCCTCCACTCAGCCTCATTCCTCTCATTTTTTCACTTAGAGCTTAGGGCTTTGCTCATTGGTTTCTTCCAAATCTTCCTTCTTCCAGTCTAGCTGGGTCCTTTCATGCCTAGTTTACAAAGATTTCTGGCCTGATCCCTATCTGCCAGCCCCTATCCCTCCCAGGGGGACCAGGAAGCCTGGGTTTGACAGGTGCAACGCACAGGTGCCAGGTGCCCACTGGGAGTGCAAGAGGCCAAGGTCTTCCCAGGACTGGCAGCTCAGATGGCCCAGGCAGAAATAATCTGAGCCTGCTGCCCTTTCCTTCTTGGGAGTGACTCAGCGAGAAGCCGGAAGATAGAAACACAAATCTGGTCCTGGATCTTGCAGAGCCAATCACAGGCAAGGCCACAGCCTGAAGGCTGTGGACGGAGAGGACCTGGAGCCAGCCATAGGGCTGGACACTGAAAAGATGCTCAACCTCATTTAGCAGGAGACAAGTGCAAATGAAAACTATACCCAGACCCCATTTTCCACGGAGCAGATTGGCGGAGATGCAAGCTTTCAGGACACACTCACTTGGCAAGAAGGGGAGGCCACTCTCCCGCTTTGCTAGCAGGCTGTAAAATGATACAATCTCCTCGGAAGGCAAGTTGGCAATATCTGTCTACTAAATGCACAAATTCTTTGACCCAGTGATTCTACTTGTACAAACAGAACACCTAGCTATGCATGCACATTTATGACATGACCCAGGTGGCATTGTTTGTAATAATGACAAAGGATTGGAGGCTCCTACGTAAGTGACTGGTTCCACACTTGTGGTGTCCCCATGCAATGGATCACAGTAGGCAGAACAGATAATTGGAACCATTGATGGACGAATATGGAACCGTGTCCTAGATACATTGGAAAGAGGAAAAACAAAACAAAAGAAGTCGAGGAGCAGAACAGGCTGTGGGTCTAGCTGGTTTCAATTCTTGATGAATGGATGAAATGGCACACTCCATTTGGGTAAAGGAGGGTAACAGAGAAGCAATGTCTATGCTGGTCTAATGTGTGTGCTAAGGAATATCTCTGGATGGATACCCCAAATTGGTTTCATTGGCTATACAGATGCAAGCATATGCCTTTTTGTAACTTGAGCATTTTAAAATATGTTAGCTGAGCCGGGTGGCACATGCCTGTAGTCCCAGCTACTTGGAAGGCTGAGGCAGAAGAATCACTTGAGGCCTGGAGTTCAAGGCTGCAGTGAGCCATTGATGGGGTCTACAAATAGCCACTGCATTCCAGCCTAGGCAACACAGTGAGACCCTCATCTCTAAAAACAATAAAAATTCAAAACTTTTTTTGAACTAGGCAAACATGTTACTTATTTTAAAAAAACAAACAGTTTAAAAGATGAGGCCAGGCATGGTGGCTCACGCTTGTAATCCCAGCACTTTGGGAGGCCAAGGCAAGCAGATCATGAGGTCAAGAGATCGAGACCATCCTGGCCAACATGGTGAAACCCCGTATCTACTAAAAATACAAAAATTAGCTGGGCATGGTGGCGCTTGTCTGTAGTCCCAGCTACTTGGGAGGCTGAGGCAGGAGAATCGCTTGAACCCGGGAGGCGGAGGTTGCAGTGGGCCGAGATCACGCCACTGCACTCCAGCCTGGTGATAGGGCGAGGCTCTGTCTCAAAAAAAAAAAAAAAAAAAAAAATGGGAGCCCCAGCTCAGTAATGGAATAAAATGACACCAGTACTTGAGAGGCAAGCAAGTTCCAGGATAGAACAAGGTGGTAGAGGGAAGCGATCATTCCATTTTACATTCATATTTTGCAAATAGTTTCCCCTTTTCTGTTGCTGCTTTCAATGTAGAGGGCAGTCCTTTCTTTTCAGACGAAGAAATGGAGGCTCAGAGAGGGGAGGTGACTTTGTGGAAGTCACACAGCAAGTGGCTGAGCCAAGACTCACAACCAGGTATTTTTGTTTTGTTTTGTTTTGTTTTGTTTTTTGAGATGGAGTTTTGCTCTTGTTGCCCAGGCTGGAGTGCAGTGGCACGATCTCAGCTAACTGCAACCCCCACCTCCTGGATTCAAGTGATTCTCCTGCCTCAGTCTCCCGAATAGCTAGGATTACAGGCACCCGTCACCACATCTGGCTAATTTTTGTAGTTTTAGTAGAGACGGGGTTTCACCATGTTGGCCAGGCTGGTCTCGAACTCCTGACCTCAGGTGACCCACCTGCCTTGGCCTCCCAAATTGCTGGGATTCCAGGCGTGAGCCACCACACCCAGCCTTGTTTTGTTTTGTTTATGAGACAGGGTTTTCCTTTGTCACCCAGGCTGGAGTGCAGTGGCGCAATCTCAGCTCACTGCAACCTCCGCCGCCAGGGTTCAAGTAATCCTCCTGCCTCAGCCTCCCTAGTAGCTGGGACTACAGGTATGCACCACCACACCTGGCTGATTTTTGTATTTTTAGTAGAGACAGGGTTTCACCACGTTGGCCAGGCTGGTCTCGAACTCCTGACCTCAGGTGATCCGTCAGCCTCAGCCTCCCAAAGTGCTGGAATTATAGGCATGAGCCACCAGGCCCGGCTGCATCCAGGTTTTTGGGCTCCCCATCACATGCTTTTTTCTACCTCACTCTATAGCAGACAAGACCTGGGGTCTTGGGTCACTGCTATCCCCATTTCCACCTAGAACATGATCTAGACCACAGTACATATGGGCTCAGGAACCAGCTGTCAGAGAATGGCGTCAGATTCTAGCTCAGCTACATCCTACCTGAGTGACTTTTAGGGGAGTTACTTTTTGGACTGTGCTGTGGTCTGTTTGTATCCTACCTAAATTCATATATTGAAACTTACTCTTCAATGTGATGGTATTAAGAGGTGGGACATTTGGGAGGTGATTAGTGCTCTTATAAAAGAGGCTGGAGTGCCGGGTGCGGTGGCTCATGCCTGTGATCCCAGCACTTTGGGAGGCTGTGACAGGCAGATCACCTAAGGTTGGGAGTTCGAGACCAGCCTGACCAACATGGAGAAACCCCGTCTTTACTAAACATACAAAATTAGCCGGGCATGGTGGTGCATGCTGTAATCCCAACTATTCAGGAGGCTGAGGTGGGAGAATCGCTTGAACTCGGGAGGTGGAGGTTGCAGTGAGCCAAGATCGTGCCATTGCACTCCAGCCTGGACAACAAGATGAAATAGTGTTTCAAAAAAAAAAAAAAAAAGAGGCTGGAGGGAGCTTGTTCACTTTTGCCCTGTGAAGACACAGCAAGAAGGTGCTATCTTTGAAGCAGAGAGTGAGGCCAGGTGCGGTGGCTTATACCTGTAATCCCAACACTTTGGGAGGCTAAGAGGAGAGGACCACTTGAGCCTAGGAGTTTAAGACCAGCCTAGGCAACATGACAAAACCCTGTCTCTACAAAAAATCCCAAAATTAGCCAGATGTGGTGGCACATGCCTCTAGTCCCAGCTGTTAGGGAGGCTAGGTTGGAGAATTGCTTGAGCCCCAAGAGGTTGAGGCAGTAGTGAGCCGTGATCACACCACTGCACTCCAGCCTGGGGGACAGAGCAAGACCCTGTCTCAAAAAAAAAAAATTTTTTTTTTCCTTTTTCTTAATTCACCTCCCCTTTCTTGTTTCTATTTACTTTTAAAAATTAACTTATAGTAACACTGGCCAGGCACAGTGGTTCACACCTGTAATGCCAGCACTTTGGGAGGCCAAGGAGGGCAGATCATTTGAGGTCAGGAGTTCGAGACCAGCCTGGGCAACATGGTAAAACCCGGTCTCTACTAAAAATACAGAGATTAGCCTAGATGTGGTGGTGGGTGCCTGTAATCCCAGCTACTCAGGAAGCTGAGGCAGGAGAATCACTTGAACCTGAGAGATGGAGGTTGCAGTGGGCCGAGATCACACCACTGCACTCCAGCCTGGGCCCTGGGTGACAGACAGAGTGAGACACTGTCTCAGAAAATAAAAATATATAAATATAAATAAATAAATAAAATTAACATATAGTAAAGTTGATTTTTGTTGTTGTTGTTTTTTCGATTTGCATAATCACCATCACATTCAGAATACAGATAGTTCCATCGTCCCAAGAAACCTCCTCGAGAGTCCCCATCGGGGAGCCACATTCTTACCCCACCCCAGCCTCTGCCTAGAAATGGCTAACATGTTCTCTGTCCCTGTAATTTTGTCTTCTTGAGAATGTCATAGAAATGGACTTTTACGTGACATAACCTTTTGACTGGCTATTTTCTTTAGAATAATGCCTTTGAGGTTCATCGCAGGTGTTGTGTATATCAATAGTTCATTTCGTTTAATTATGGGGATACCATAGTTTGTTTATCCATTCATTCATTGAAGGACATTTGGGTTGTTTCCAGTTTTTGGTGATTATGAATAGAGCTGCTATAGATATTTGTGCAAAGGTTTTTGTGTGAACAAAAGTTTTCATTTCTCTAGGCAGTAATTCTCAACTGGAGGCAATTTCGCCTCCCATGGAACATTTGGCAATGGCTCTGACATTTATGATTGTCAAGGTGAAGTGCTGCTGGTATCTAGTTGGCAGAGGTCAGGGATGCTGCTAAACAACCTGTAATGCATAGGACAGTCCCTACAACAAGGAATGATCTGACCCAAAATATCAATAGCACTGAGGCTGAGAAACCCTGGTCTTGGGAATACACAGAACTGAAATTGTTGGTCATGTGGTATGATATGGTTTGGCTGTGTCCCCCCACCCAAATCTCATCTTGAATTGTAGTTCCCATAATCCCCATGTGTCATGGGAGGGACCTGGTGGGAAGTAATTGAATCATGGAGGCAGTTACCCCCATGCTGCTGTTCTCATGATAGTGAGCGTGTTCTCACGAGATCTGATTGTTTTATAAGGGGCTTTCCCCTCCTTCACTCTGCACTTCTCCTTGCTGCTGCCATGTGAAGAAGGATATGTTTGTTTCCCCTTCCGCCATGATTGTAAGTTTCCTGAGGCCTCCCCAGCCATGCAGAACTCTGGGTCAATTAAACCTCTTTCCTTTATAAATTACGCAGCCTTGGGTATGTCTTTATTAGCAGCACGAGAGCAGACTAATACATGATATGTGTATGTTTCACTCTATAAAAAATTGCCAAACTGTTTTCCAGAGTGACTTTACCATTTTGCATTTCCACTAACAATGATGAAGGTTCTAGGTACTTTACATCTTTGGCAGTGTTTGACATTGTCTATCTTTTTAATTTTATCCATTATACTAGACATGTGGTGGTATCTCATTATGCCTTTAATTTGCATTTCCTTAACGGCTAGTCATGTTAAATATCTTTTCATGAGCTTATTTGCCATCTGTGTATCCTCTTTGGTAAAGTGTCTATTCAAATCTTTTGCCCCTTTTAAAGTTGGATTTCTTTATTTCTTACTGTTGAATTTTAAGGGTTCTTTATATATTATGGATACAAGTTTCTTTGTGGAATATGTGATTTGCATCTTCTCTCATTCTATTGTTTGTTTTTCCATTCTCTTAACAGTGTCTTTCACACAGCAAAAATTTTTAATTTTGGTGAAGTTCAATGCCTTACTCCATTTTGTGCTCCTATAAATACTACAGACTGGCTGGGCATGGTGGCTCACGCCTCTAATCCCAGCACTTTGGGAGGCCAAGGCAGGCAGATCACTTGAGGTCAGGAGTTCAAGACCGGCCTGGCCAACATGGTGAAACCCCGTCTCTACTAAAAATACAAAAATTAGCAAGGCACGGTGGTGGGTGCATGTAATTCCAGCTACTCGGGAGGCTGAGGAAGGAGAATTGCTTGAACCTGGGAGGCAGAGGTTGCAGTGAGCTGAGATGGCACCACTGCACTCTAGCCTGGGCAACAGAGCAAGACTCTGTCTCAAAATAATAATAATAAAAGTTAACATTTGAGGAAGGTGTGAGATTTAGGTTGAGGTCCCCCCCCGCCACTTTTTAAAATATGGATGTCAATCCTTGCAACCACGTGTTGAAAAGATTGTTCTCCTTCATTAAATTACGTCTTTGTCAAAACTGATGGAATTGACGTCTTTGTCAAAAATCAGTTGGGCTTATTTGTGTTTGGTCTATTTCTGTGTTCTCTAGTCTCTCTCATTGACTGCTGGCCTCTACCCATTTGCCAATACCACATTGTCCTGATGACTGCCACTTTATCATAAATCTTCAAGCAGAGTAGTGTGATTGTAAGTCCTGTTGCTTTATTATCCTTCTTTATCAAAATTGTTTGGTTTTTCCAATTCTTTTGTCCTTCCATAGACATTTTAGAATCATCTGTCTATATCTACAACCTTTCCTTCTTTTTTTTTTTTTTTTTTCTTTTTTTGGGATGGTGTCTTGCTGTGTCGCCCAGGCTGGAGTGCAGTGATATGATCTCGGCTCACTGCAAGCTTCACCCCCTGGGTTCACGCCATTCTCCTGCCTCAGCCTCCCAAGTAGCTGGGACTACAGGCGCCCGCCACCACGTCCAGCTAATTTTTTGTATTTTTAGTAGAGATGGGCTTTCACCATGTTAGCCAAGATGGTCTCGATCTCCTGACCTCATGATCTGCCCATCTCAGCCTCCCAAAGTGCTGGGATTACAGGTGTGAGCCACCGCACCTGGCCAACCTTTCCTTCTTTTTAACTCATTTTTACAAGGCATAGGCTTATGATGACCCCATTTTACTCTTTGTTTTAAGTAGGATTTTGACACTCAGAGTTCTAGGTAGAATCTTTGGGTAGGTTCCAAGGAAGGCAGAAATGCTGCTTTTATAGAAAACTCACAAAAAAAGAGCCATTCACCTGCTTCTTGGGAGAACAGATTGCCTTTTGCCTAAGGAATATGAAGTGTGCAGATTTGCTTTCTTTTCTCACTGTGGAGTTGGTCTGTGCATTTTGTTCTCCACTCGTTTGCAAGGCCAAGTTATATTCACTTTTTTGACAGCAAAATGGTAAGAACACTTCTGACTCGTCTTGGAAGATATTACTTATCCTTCTGAAACATGTTTTTCATCAGGTCAAATAACTTGCCTGAAACTGCACATACAATTTCTTCTAAAAGTGGAGCAAGAGTTCATCTTGTCTTCTCCTTCTCCGCCCAGCATAGACTTGGTCACCTTTGTCTCCTTTTTCTCCCTTAGAAAGTCTGATTGCAGCTATGATTGTCCATAGGCCCATGCTAGAGTTCACGGATATGTTATACTGAACCAGGCCAGAGCAAACAGAAAAAGAAGGGTGAAGGGCAATGGACAAGGAAGGAATAAAGGGAGAAGGGGGAAAACAGAAAACCTGATGCTGGGGACACAGCATCAGCTCAAGATGTCACCCTCCATTCTGCACTCAGAAAATGGCACTTGGGGGACTGGGCGCAGTTGGTCTTTAACCACTTTTCAATGTCTAAAAACATTTGTTTGTGGTCTGTAAGATGAAACATCATTTCAATTGTAAAATTTCCCATTAAAGTTTTTTTTTTCTTTTTAAAAAAAAAAAAAAAAGGGTTCATCTTGTCTTGTTCTGGGATTGTCAGATCTGAACACATTGCCCTCCAATTCTCTGGTTTCTAGAACAGACGAGGCTGCCACTCAACACCAAAGCTAAGAGAAGGATTGAAGTGAGTGGGAATCACTAAAAGAGTCCTACTGGCCTTCTTCCTGGGACTGGGGAGCCAGCTGTCCTTTGCCCCTCCACTCCCAGCTCTCCAGTCCTGGACCGGGGAAGACTCCCCTGCTCCGGCCCTCCCTGCATCCCTGAGAGGCCTGGAGAGCAGAGGCCTCTAGAGCTGGTCGCTGTCTTGTTTACTACCTGAAACGAGGCCTCTGAGTTTTCTGCTTGTGCAACAAGACAATCTGCTTGGGGAAGAGAAATCATGGGCCACTCATTAAGACAGCCGGTCCCAGGGGAAAGAGAAATGGGTGAGGCCTGGGATGTAGGAGCTCCTTCTGGCTCTGTCGCTGGCTTGCTGCTATACCTGGGACAAAGAATGACTTCCTCAAGCCCCTTGTGCTCACCTCTAAATTGGCAACTATGTGATCTGACCTGCTCATCTCATGGAATTGTTGCAAGACTCAAATGATCTAGAAAACATCTGGAAAGAGGTAGCACAAACTGTTCAGAATGGCTTCTCTAGGGAAGAGGATATGGGAGCGAATGGAGAGAACTGCGGTTATTCTGCTTTTGTCTTCAATTAATTCTGATCTTGTTTTGAAATGTTTTAACAAATACGGACTCCTTTTGTGATTGAAAAAGTTTGTAGGCCAGGCATGGTGGCTAACACTTGTAAACCCAGCACTTTGGGAGGCCGAGGCAGGAGGATTGTTTGAGCCTAGGAGTTTGAGACCAGCCTGGGCAATGTAGAGGGACCCCATCTCTAATTTGAATAATAAAAAATAGGCCAGCACGGTGGCTAATACCTGTAATTCCAACATTTTGGGAGGCTGAGGTGAGAGGATCCCTTGAGCCCAGTAGTCTGAGACCAGCCTGGGCAACAGAGTGGAACCCCATGTCTGTAAGTAACTTTAAAAATTAGCTGGGCAGCCGGGCGCGGTGGCTCAGCCTGTAATCCCAGCACTTTGGGAGGCCGAGGCAGGCGGATCATGAGGTCAGGAGATCGAGACCATCCTGGCTAACATGGTGAAATCTTGTCTCTACTAAAAATACAAAAAATTAGCCAGGCATGATGGCGGGCACCTGTAGTCCCAGCCATTCGGGAGGCTGAGGCAGGAGAATGGCGTGAACCCGGGAGGCGGAGCTTGCAGTGAGCCGAGATCGTGCCACTGCACTCCAGCCTGGGTGACAGAGCAAGACTCTGTCTCAAAAAAAAAAAAAAAAAAAAAAAATTAGCTGGGCATGGTGGTGCACACCTGTAGTCTCAGCTACTTGGGAAGCTGAAGTGGGAGGATTGTCTGAGTTCAGGAGGTCAAGACTGCAGTGAGCCTTCATTGTACCACTGCCCTCCAGCCTGGGCAACAGAGCAAGATCTTGTCTCCAAAAAAAAAAAGTTTGTAAATGTTCACATGTATGTTAATGTAATAATGTGTTTTGTGGTCCTCAAAAGTCTCCAGCCCTGCTAAGCTGCCAGTTACCCTTCTTAGCCTGTGTTGTGGGTTGCTTAGCTCAGAGTCGCTCACTTCAGTTTCACAGCATGACAGGCTGAGCCCATGGATATTTGAAACCTGAGGGTGTTGATGAAATCAGCTAGGAGGGGGGACCTGGGTTGAGGTCCCCTCCATGACTTCCTGTTGACTGAGTCTGGCTCTTGCCTCCTCCCTCTGAGCCTCCCAGGCATGGGGCATGTGTTTCTCCCCGGCTATCTGGCCAGCCCAGCCTGCAGGCAGGCACTGTGGTGCCAGAGAGAGAGCTGCTGCTGAACAGAATAGAGTCAGCACAAAACACATTAAAAAATCAATCACTGGGGCAGCAGCCCACCAGAGTAAGGGACCTCGGCGCAGAGGCCATCCTCCCAAGGAGCTGGTGCAGCTGGGGGCTCAGGGCTTGCCAATGGCTCAGCAGGTGCAGGGGCCAGCCTGGCCAGAAGTACTCCAGGCACAAAGACACAGCCAGGGACTGACACAACTTCACCGGGCAGCAAGGAGCAATGGGGTCGTGTGCCCCTGTACATGCTTAGTTGCTGTTTGGAAGCCGCTCGCCGGTGGAATGCGTGTTCTGATCTCCCCAGGTGGCTGAGATCCGTCCAGGGCAGGCCTTCCCTTCCCCAGAGCCCCTCCCACGTCTGAGAAAATAGCTGGGGGCGCCGCCCATGGAGAACCCAGGATACCCCAGGAGCAAGAAAAGGCACCCAAGAAAGAGACCACCGCTGTTCCTAATGGGGCAGTCCTGACTGTCACTCTGACCAATGACAGGAGGGCAGAACCCCTAGGACCTCTCTCTGTGGAGTGGCGAGAGATTGCAGGGAAGGCAGGGAGCCCAGCCTCTCCAGCCAGCCCCACCAACCAGGTCGCATTCACAGATGAGCTCATTAGGGGCTCACTCAGGAATTCACCTCCTGCCCCCAGGCTCTGCAGACATTTTTGGGTATGGTGGGGGTGGGATTCCTTGTGTGCTGAAAACAAGTTCTGTCCTGTCCTCCTGCCACTACCTGGACCTGCCGGGGAGGGGGCACCAGTTGTCCTGCGCTAGCGGCTGTCCGGAGCCTGAGGGGGGTTGCAGCTGCTCAGTGAGCAGGGTGGCCCCTGAGAAGGGGCCTGAGTCAGTCCTGAGTCAGCACCACTCAGACCCCCCCCACCGTGCTCCCCTCCTGAACAAGTCCAGCACGTGGGGTTGGGACACAGACAAGAATACCCCGTCCAACAAACTGTCTCTGATTGGAAACACAAATCTCTCCCCTCTTCCATCAGGAGCCCAGACAGAAACCATTTCATGCGGAGAGCATCCTGAGGCCCCACCTCCTCCCCAGTTCAGGGCTCAGCAAACTTTTTCTGTAAAGAGCCAAATAGCAAATATTTTCAACTTCATTCGTGACCACATGGTCTCTATCACTATTCAACTCTGCCAGTACAGCATGAAAGCAGACAGACAATAAGGCAACAAATGGGCATGGCCACGTTCCAATAAAACTTTATATATACAAACAGGTGGCAGGCTGGATTTGGTTTGTGGACTGTAGTTTGCTGACCCAGCTGTAATTCGCCAGGCACCTCCTAGGGCAGGTCTGAGCACCCTTTAGTATCAGCCGTCCTCCCAAGTAGCTGGGACCACAAGTGTGTGCTACCACACCCGGCTCATTTTTTAATTCTTTTATTTTTATTTATTTATTTTTTTGAGACAGGGTCTTTCTTTGTCGCCCAGCTAGAGTGCCGTGACATGATCCCTGTTCACTGCAGCCTCAACTTCCCAGGCTCAAGCAATTCTCCTGCCTCAGCCTCCTGAGTAGCTGGGACTACAGGCACGTGCCACCAAACCTTGCTAATTTTTGTATTTTTTGTAGAGTCGGGGTTTTACCATGTTGCCCAGGCTGGTCTAAAACTCCTGAGCTCAAGCCATCTGCCTGCCCCAACCTCCAAAAGGGCTGGGATTATAGGTATGACCAATCATACTCTGCCTGAGTTTGCTCTTTTTATCCCCATTTTACAGGTGAGGAAACTGAGGCTCAGAGAAGGAACAACCCGCCCAAGGGCACATAGATTTAGCTATAGTCAGAAGGAAAACGTGGGGCCAGGCACTGTGGCTCGCGCCTGTAATCCCAGCACTTTGGGAGGCTGAGGTGGGCAGATCACTTGAGGTCAGGAGTTCGAGAACAGCCTGGCCAACATGCTGAAACCCCATCTCTACCAAAAATACAAAAATTAGCCGGGCGTAGTGGTGCACACCTGTAGTCCCAGCTATTCAGGAGGGTGAGGCAGGAGAACTGCTTGAATCCTGGAGGCAGAGGTTGCAGTGAGCCGAGATAGCACCACTGCATTCCAGCCTGGGAGACAGAGCGAGACTGTATCTCAAAAGAGAGAAAAAAAAACAAAGGAAAATATGAAAGCCAATATACAAGAAGAAAAGGACAGGAGTGGGTGAGGAGCCTTGGGAGCCTCCACAGACAAAAGGCAGGTAAGAAGCTTTATTGGGATAACTACGGCTTCATGTTTTGCAGAGGAAGAGGGCAGTGCCTCTGAGCCACCATGGGCTCAGCTGGGGGCCTAGGGGCCTGTCTCTTGTACACCTGCCGGGCTCTCCTGGGAAGCTGACGGCCCTTGGTGGAAAGGTTCTTTGGGGGTTTGTGGGATGAGCATCTCAGTGGCTGCATAAGGGGTGGGTAGCATCGCTCACTAATAGTCTACCTGGAATCTCAGAATGTGACCAGTTTGGAAATAGGGTCTTTACAGATAGAATTAAGGCAAGGGCCAGGTGCAGTGCCTCACACCTATAATCCTAGCACTTTGGGAGGCCTAGGTGGGCAGATAGCTCGAGCCCAGGAGTTTGAGACCAGCCTGAGCAACATGGCAAAACTTTGTCTCTACAAAAAATACAAAAATTAGGCAAGCGTGGTGGTGCACACCTGTAGTCCCAGCTACTCAGAAGGCTGAGGCAGGAGCATCGCTTGACCCCAGGAGGTGGAGGCTGCAGTGAGCTGTGACTGTGTCACTGCACTAGTCTGGGCAACAGAGTGAGACCCTGTCTCCAAAAAAAAAAAAAAAAAAAGGTAAGGACTGAGATAAGATCATACAAGATTAGGATGGGCCCAGAATTCAATGAGAATGTCCCTATAGGAACCAAAAAAGGACATAGTGAGACTTACAGGAGAAGGCCCTGTGACAATGGGGCAGAGATTGGAACGCCAAGGATTGCTGGGAGTCCCCAAAGCTAGAGGAATGGAACAGATTCTTTCTAGGCAGCTCCAGAAGGAACCCACCCTGCCCACACCTTGATCTTGGACATCTGGCCTCAGAACTGTGAGAGGATAAATGTCTCTGTCTCTGAAGTCACCCAGTTTATAGGAATTTCTTTCATCAGTGACAGGAAATGAATACTTTATGTGTGAACTTTGGTTTTTTGTTGTGTTTTGTTTCTTTTTGAGACAGACACTTGCTCTATCAGGCTGGAGTGCAGCCTCCTGAGGAGCTGGGATTACAGGTGTCGGCCACCACATCTGGCTAATTTTTGTACTTTTAGTGGAGACAGGGTTTCGCCATGTTGGCCAGGCTGGTCTCAAACTCCCGACCTCAGGTGATCTGCCCGCCTCGGCCTCCCAAAGTGCTGGGATTACAGGCATGAGCCACTGCGCCCGGCATTTATGTGTGAACTTTGGAGGGTGGTTCCCAATGTCCCTGGTTCCCAGCCACTCTGAGGTCCCCAATGATGATTGTAGAATGAGAGAATGGACAGAGAAAGGGACAAAGAAAGAGAGAAATCAGCTGGCGGGGCAGGGGATGGCTTGGGAAGCCGGGGAGCAGTTTCAGTTTAAGGGAAGCCACTGCAGGGGGCCAGGAGGAGGGGCGAGGCCAGAAAACACACAGGAGAGGTGAGGCTGGCTGCGCATGGCACCGGCTCCTCTAGGCCTGAGAAATGCAAACAGGCGGAGCTGTGGCCAGTTCTTTACCCAAGAGATAGCCAGTTCAATGAAAGACTTGTTTGGTCAGCTTTGGCGCCTGTGCCTGCACAGCTGTCCAGTGGAGAATCAGAAGCCACCCCCGTGTAACCACCCAACTGCCTGGTCAGGGCTGTGGTCAGGATATGGGAGGGAGGCCAGGCTGGATGGTGGCCAGGGACAGGCCTCTGTATCTTGGCCCTGGCCTTGGTGGCCCTGGGCTCTAATCCCCATTGCACCAGGCAACCCAGCAGCACCTGGACAGCTGGGGAGGGGCTAAGGTTGCTCAGCAGCTTTTCTCTTCAGGGGTCTCTCCTGCTCCCCACACTCTCCAGCCAAAGCCAGGACCCCTACATTGTCACGGTGACAAACCTTCTAACCTGGGCAGCTCAGGAGGCTTAGGAGTGGGACTGGCCCTCGTTCTGGGTGGTAGCGGGCATCACTTCCTCCCCTCCCTGTCACTGCCCCATTGATGGGTAGAGTCCCTTTCTCCACCACCCCATTCAATCTGGGGTATCTTAACCAAGAGAATATGGTGGTGTCAGCGTGTGACTCTGTGCCAGATACGCCTGGAGGCCTGGAGAGGACTGGCAATGTCTACCTGCTCTTGAAGCCAGGAGCTTACATTTAAGAAGCCTGGGGCAGGGTGCAGTGGCACATGCCTGTAATCCTAGCATTTTGGGAGGCAGAGGCAGGAGGATCATTTGAGTCCAGGAGTTGGAGGCCAGTCTGGGCAACAGTGACACCTCATCCCTACAAAAAATAAACAAAATTAGCTGGGTGTGGTGGTACATACTTGTGGTCCCAGCTACTCAGGAAGCTCAGATGGGAGGATTGCTTAGGCCTGGAAGGAGGCTGCAGTGAGCTGAAATTATGCTACTGCATTCCAGCCTGGGCAACAAATCAAGACCCTTTCTCAAAAAAAAAAGGAGCAGCAGCCAGGCTGTACTGCTGAGAGGCCACGTGGAGGAGCCCTGAGTCACCACCTTGGACACCCAGCCCGGTTGAGACTTCAGATGACCACAGCACCAGCTGCTATCTGCTTGCAACTACTCAGAGATCCCTGAGGAAGAACTGGCCAGTTGAGCCCCATCAACCCACACAACCATGACAGAGAAAAATAAATTGTTGTGTTAAGCCACTAAATTTTGGGGTAGTGTGTTCACACAACTCTCCCCTTTCCCATCCTCATTCACTGGCTACTTGGGGGCCACAAGGACCCCCAAGCTCCAGAATCCATAGCCCCTCATTAATGATTTGACCTAGTGGTATCCCTGGTGAGACCAGCCCAGGTGACAGGGTAGAGTTGCTGGGTGGCACTCCTTCTGGGGTTGATAGAAATCTTTACATTAAAATCCACAAATATTTGTAAAACAGTTGGATGTTTGCAGCACTCTGAGGAGTAAAACAGCACACAATACCTTTTATTTGAAGAGCAGTAATGAGTGTTCCGAGCACTCTAATATATTTCATCACATTTCACCCATGACAACCATGAAAGGCAGCCGGGCAGGCATCCTCCCGTTTGTGATTGAGCAGGAAACTACATTAAGGCCACACAAATAGAAATGGCAGAGCCAGGGCTGGAAGCCAGGTTGTCTGGCTACCGGTCTGTAGGCCTCCTTTCACTGCATCCCTGTTGTCTGCAAACCATCTGGAGAGCAATTTTCTTTTTTTATTTTTATTTATTTATTTATTTTTCTTTATTTATTTTTCTTTTCTTTTTTTTTTCTTTTCTTTTTTTTTTTTTTTTTTTTTTGAGACAGAATCTCACTCTGTCACCCAGGCTGGAGTGCAGTGGCACAATCTCAGCTCACTGCAACCTCTACCTCCAGGGTTCAAGCAATTCTCCTGCCTCAGCCTCCTGAGTAGCTGGGATTACAGGCAGGTGTGCCACCACACCTGTCTAATTATTTTGTAATTTTAGTAGAGACAGGGTTTCTCTATGTTGGCCAAGCTGGTCATGAACTCCTGACCTCAGGTAATCCATCCACCTCAGCCTCCCAAAGTGCCGGAATTACAGGCGTGAGCCACCACACCCTGCCTATTTATTTATTTTGAGACAAAGTCTCACTCTGTTGCCTAGGCTGGAGTGCAATGGCACGATCTAGGCTCACTGCAACCTCTGCCTCCCAGATTCAAGTGATTCTCCTGCCTCAGCCTCCTGAGTAGCTGGGATTACAGGTGTGCAGAGCTAATTTTTTATATTTTTAGTAGAGATGAGGTTTCACCATGTTAGCCAGGCTGGTCTCCAACTCCTAGCCTCAAGTGATCTGCCCACCTCGGCCACCCAAAGTTCTGGGTTTACAGGCATGGGCCACCACACCTGACCTTATTTTATATTTTAGAGAATGGGGTCTGGCTATATTGCTCAGGCAGGCCTTGAACTCCTGGGCTCAAGTTGTCCTCCTGCCTCTGCCTCCCTAAGAGCTGGGATTACAGGGGTGAGCCACCACGCCCAGCTGGAGAGCAGTTTTCAACTCAGACAGGCCCCCTTTCCCAGGCTGGAGGAAGGACAGGCAGTAGCCATGAGCCCTGGAGTCAACTTCCTGGATCCAGCTATGGCTCTGCCCTTTGTTAGGATAACTTGGCAGCTAGTTACTGAAGCTGTAAAGGGAGATGCCATTTATCCAGCTGTAAACGGAGGTTCACTGCTGGAGATAGCTCTACTGCTGACACCTGGTGAACCGGCTCCTCTAGGCCTGAGAAATGCAAATAGGCAGAGGACAGGCTTTGGGGGCTGCCTCAACTGACAGAGCACAGCGGAAGTGACCCTCTGTGGTGCTGAAAGCCAGATCAAAGAATGTGTGCTGTCCGCCTTGCTCTCCAGGAAACAGTCGGACTTCCCTAAGGCTGCCACGTACTGAGGAAGCCCTAACTAGTCACAGGGAGAGGCCCTGAGGTCACATGAAGGAAGGAGGACACACAGATGCCTGCCTGTCCCCTGCTACCTCAGCCCCATGCTGTCCTGGCAGCGTGCACTGCCTGACTGCACCTGTCTGAAAGACCCAGAGCTCGAACCTGGTCTCTACAAAAAACAAACAAAATTAGCTGGGCGTAGTGGTACATGCCTGTAGTCCCACCACCCAGGAGGCTGAGACAGGAGGATCGTTTAGGCCTGGGAGAAGGCTGCAGGGAGCTAAGATCATGCCCAGCCAGGCCCTGCCTGGACTCCTAGCCCAAAGAAAGCATGGGAGGTAATAAGATGGTTGTTGCGGTTTGAAGCCACTATGTCTGGATGTTATTTGTTCCACAGCAACGTCACATAACAGGGACAGGGTGGCTGGGGTAGAGTGGGTTGAAATGTGTCCCACCTGCTCCCCTAAAAGAAAAAAGAGGGAGAGAGAGAGACGTTCACCTGGAACCTCGGAAAGTGACCTTGGTTGGAATAAGTGTCTTCACAGATGTAATTAAAATGTGGATCTTGAGATCAGATCATTCTAGTTTAGGGGAGGTCCTAAATTCAGTGACCAGTGTTCTTATGAGACAGAAAAGGAGAAGACACAGGGAGACACAGAGATGTGGGAGGCACAGAGATGAGTCCACGGGAGCACAGAGGCAGAGACTGGAGTGATGCGGCCACAAGCCAAGAAACACCTGGAGCCCCCAGAAGCTGGAGGAGGCAAGGAAGGATCCTCCTCTTGAGTCTTCAGAGGCAGAGTAGCCTGGCTGACACCTTAATTTCAGACTTCTGTCCCCAGAATGGTGAGAATGAAATTTCCATTGTTTTAAGCCACTATGTTTATGACAATTTGAGTTTTTTGGGGGTTTTTTTGTTTTGTTTTTTGTTTTTTTTGTTTCTTTTTTTGGACAGAGTCTCGCTTTGTTGCCCAGGCTGGGGTGCAGTGGCATGATCTCGGTTCACTACAACCTCTGCCTCCTAGGTTCAAGCAATTCTCCTGCCTCAGCCTCCCGAGTAGCTGGGATTACAAGTGCCCACCACCGCACCCGGCTAATTTTTGTATTTTTAGTAGAAACGGGGTTTCACCATGTTGACCAGGCTGGTCTCAAACTCTTGACCTCAGGTGATCCACCCCCCTCAACCTCCAGAAGTTCTGGGATTACAGGCGTGAGCCACCACGCCTGGCTAGTTCATGGCAATTTGCTGTGGCAGCCCGGGGGAATCAGCACAGGGTGCTAGAGGTTCCCACGCTGCTGTCATCACAGTGACTGTATTTTACAACTCCTAAGTCAGATGCAGAACTGCAAAACAGGATGCTCCTCAGGGAAATAAGAGGATAGCAGCTTTGTAATCAGGTGTCCTGGGATAATGGAAGATGCCTACTGGCCACAGCGAGAGTGAGGCCCCGAGGGCCAGAAGGCTGAGGGCGAGAAACACAGGAGAGGCTCGCCATCAGGATGCAGTCTGTCTCTCACAGCTCCTTACAGAAAAGCTCAAATGAAACAAAAATAAGCAAAAGTATGATTGACCCATGGAGGGGGGGCCTCAGTTTCTTCATCCTAGAGTTTAGATCATCTCTCTCCAATACCCACAGTGCATCTTTTTGGCCCAGTGTGGGTAGCCAAAAACCCTTCCCCCAAAGATCTTGTGTGGATTTGGGATTAAATCCCCACCTGGATGGAATTGTATGTTTTGTTTTGTTTTGTTTTAGAGATGGGGGTCTCCCTTTGCTGAACAGGCTGGAGTGCAGTGGCACAATGATAGCTCACTGAAGCCTTGAATTCCTGAGCTTAAGCTATCCTCCTGCCTAAGCCTTCTGAGTAGCTGGGACTGCAGGTGTGCACCACCGCACCTGGCTAATTTTTAAATTTTTTTGTAGAGACAGGGTCTTGCCATCTTGCCCGGACCATTCTCAGACTCATGGGCTCAAGCGATCCTCCCACCTGGGCCTCCCAAATTGTTGGGATTACAGGAGTGAGTGAGCCACCACACCCGGCACTGTGGAGTTGGTTTAACCAAACTACAATTCTTCACGGAAGTATGGACATCTGCAGTAGCAACAGGTCTTGGAAAAGGAGCTGCACACTTCAGTGCTGACAGGGGCCAGGCAGGCCGCACACATGAAGGAAGAAGGCTTCATGAGACACACTAGGGAATGATGAGGAGTGTGGCGAACTACACAGCCCCAGCTGACGGCTGTTACATAGGAACATGGGCCTGGAGCTGCCACATCTTCCAGTTTTCCACGAGAAGCTGGAAGTCTAGATTTTTGTGTAAAATCTGATTATTAAATTCTAGCAACCAATTCAAATTTAAAACGCTGGGTTGATCAAATAAAACGTATATGTCAGCTGGATTGGGCCTCGTGCAAATGTCCACATTTGCAACCATCCAAACCAGCCTGGAGCTTATAGAGGCCTTGCCTGTCTCTCTTCACAGTCTTCGCAGGGGTTCAGCCTCCAGTTCTGGAGGTTCTGAGCCTGCCTTGCAGAAAGGTCTTGTATCTGACTTCTCCTCTCCACGCTGAGTGCCACTACAGTCTAGCCTCCCCCTCCATTTTCACCTCCACCACCAACCCTAAGAGGCGTCCCCTTCAGGGGCAAGGTCAAGGCCTCCGTGGCCCCACCCCACCCTCTTTGCCAGCCTGCAGTCCTCCTCTCTCTCACCGTGGTCCCTTTCTGAAGCCACACTGGGTTCCTCACTGCTTTCTAAACCAAGACCTTGCAACCTCCATGTCCTCTTTCACGCTGCTCCCTCTGCTAAGACTTTCTTTCCCTCCTGCCTAGGAATTCCTTCTCGGGTCCCAAGCCCAGCTCAAATCTCACTTCTCTGATTCTATTCCCCCATTCCAGGCTCGCATGGGTCCCCACCCTCTTGTCTTTGTTCCCATGTACTTTGTGTACAGAAGGTCCCTGACTTAATGATGACTCAACTTAGAATTTCTCTTTTTTTTTTTTTTTTTTTTGAGACAGAGTCTCTCTCTGTCACCCAGGCTGGAGTGCAGTGGGGCAACTGCGGCTCAATGCAACCTCTGCCTCCCGGGTTCAAGCAATTCTCCTGTCTCAGCCTCCCCAGTAGCTGGGATTACAGGTGCCCACCACCAACCCGGCTAATTTTTGTATTTTTAGTAGAAATGGGGTTTCACCATGTTGGCCAGGCTGGTCTCGAACTCCTGAGCTAAAGGGATCTGCCCACCTTGGCTTCCCAAAGTGCTGGGATTACAGGTGTGAGCCACAGCGCCCGGCCTCGACTTAGAATTTTTCAGCTTTACAATGATGTGAAAGCAATGTGCATTCAGTAGAAATCGTACTTCAAGAACCCAAACCACCATTCTGTTTTTCACTCTCAGTACAGTACTCAGTAAATTACATGAGCTATTCAACACTTAACTATAAAATAGGCTTTGTGTTAGATGAGCCCAACTATAGGTTGAAGTTAAGTGTTTGGAGCATGTTTAAAGTATGCTAGGCTAAGCTATGATGATTGCTAGGTTAGGTTTAACAAATGCATTTTTCTTTTTGAGAGACAGGGTCACCCAGGCTGGAGTGCAGTGGCACAATCATAGCCCGCTGTAACCTTGAACTCCTGGACTCAGGCAATCCCCCACCTCAGCCTTCAGGGTAGCTGGGACTACAAGTGCGCACCACCACACCCAGCTAATTTATCTTTAAGTTTGTATAGAGATGGGGTGTCATTTTTTATTTTTTTTGAGACGGAGTCTCACTCTGTCGCCCAGGCTGCAGCGCAACTGTGTGATCTCAGCTCACTGCAACCTCTGCCTCCTGGGTTCAAGCAATTCTCCTGCCTCAGCCTCCTGAGTACTTGGGATTACAGGAGCACACCACCACATCTGGCTAATTTTTTCTATTTTTGGTAGAGACGGGATTTCATCATGTTGACCAGGCTGGTTTTGAACTCCTGACCTCAAGTGATCTGCCCGCCTTGGCCTCCCAAAGTGCTGGGATTACAGGCATGAGCCCCCGTGCCCAGCTAGGTGTCTCTATCTTGCTCAGGCTGGTCTCAAATTCCTGGCCTCAGGTGATCCTCCTGCCTTGGCCTCCCAAAGTGCTGGGCTATAGGCGTGAGCCACCATAAATACATTTTTGACTTAAAGATATTTTCAACTTATGATGGCTTTATTGGGCTGTAACCTCTATGTGAGTAGAGGAGCATCTGTTCTTCCCCTGAAACTACAATCTTGTATGTATCTTAATGACTGGTTGACATTTCTGTCTCAGTGATTAGATGAGTGTCTAGGGGGCAGAGGTGGTGACTCAGTTTCCCTTGTAACTTGTGCCTGGCTTGCTGGAAGTATTCATTAAGTATCTGTAGAAATGGGCCTGACACATCGGGAAGCTACAGTATGAAGCGCCAAAGGGACTTAACCTGAGCTCACCTAGCTCACTGGAGGCAGAGCTGGGACTAGCAACCAATTCCCAAGGCAGTCTTTTCCCGGCATGCATGTCCAAGTGCCTGGTTTGGCAGAGGAGCCAGTGAGCACCAGGAATGAGGGGCTGGGTGGTATTTCTTGGCGGGATGCCAGGACTCTGCCTAGAAACAGAGCTTTCAGAGAAATGGTGGCTTCTGAAACAGAGGAAGACATGGGGCATAGAGATGTTTGGGATAGTCAGGTGGGAAAGTTCTGGAGCCAAATTGGCCTTAGGAGGATAAAACATCCAAGGAAGAAATCAATGGAGACAAATTCTGTGGGCAGAATCCAGAATCCACTGAAAGCCATGAGGACCCTCCAGTGAGAGAGGGCATCCACAGCTTGGAAAAATGGCCTAGGTATCAAGGACTTTCAAAGTGACTTAAGGAGCTGGGTGTGGTGGCTGGTATGTGCCTGTGGTCCCAGCTACTCAGGAGGCTGAAGCGGGAGGATCACCTGAGCCCAGGAGTTCAAGTCTGCAGTGAGCTATGATCATGCCATTGCACTCCAGCCTGTGTGACAAAGTGACACCCTGTCTCAAAAAAATAAAAATGAAGTCCGGGCCTGTAAACCCAACACTTTGGGAGGCCTAGGCGGGTGGGTCATTTGAAGTCAGGAGTTTGAGACCAGCCCGGCCAACATGGTGAAACCTTGTTTCTACTAAAAATACAAAAATTAGCCGGGTGTGGTGGCGGGCGACTGTAATCCCAGCTACTCAGGGGGCCGAGGCACGAGAATCGCTTGAACTCAGGAGGCAGAGGTTGCAGGGAGCCAAGGTCGCACCACTGCACTCCAGCCTTGGTGACGGAGTGAGGCTCTATCTCAAAAAAATAAAATATAAAATAAAATAAAATAAAATAAAAACAAATAAATAAATACACAAAGTGACTTAAAAGAATTGCCCGCCTATGCTGCTATCTGCTGATGATGTCATTGACAAGGCAGGCCAGTCTAATCATCACTCTTTCCTCAGCTTCCAGATCGTGATTTCTCCCAGCACTGCAGTAATGAAGGTGACACTGACTCATATACACACAGGGCTTTTCACATCATGAAGCCTGGGTTGTAGGTTAAATTGTGCCTCTCACCACCCCCGCCCAAAGATATCTGAAGTGCTAACCTCCTGAAACTGTGAATGGGGAAGTTCTAATCCCCTGAAACTGTGAGTGTTACCTTGTTTGAAAATAGGGTCTTTGCAGATAAAATCAAGTGACAATGAGGTCATAGTTGATTAGGGTGGACCTAATCCTATAGGACCGGTGTTGTTATAAGAAGGCCGAGTAAGGAGACACAGAGCATAGGGAGGCCATGTAACAACAGAAGCAAGCAAGCACGGGGGCTCACGCCTGTAATCCCAGCACTTCGGGAGGCTGAGGCAGGAGGATCGCTTTAGCCCAGGAGTTCGAGAGCAGCCTGGGCAACATGGTGAAATCTCGTCTCTATGAAAAATACATAAAGCAGCTGGGTATGGTGGTGTGTGCCTATGGTACTAGCCACTCGGAAGGCTGAGGCAGGAGGATCACTTGAGGCAGGAGCCTGAGGCTGCAGTGAGCTGTGATTACACCATTGCACTCCAGCCTGAGCAACAGGGCAAGACTGTTTCCAAAAAAACAACAACAGCAGGCCGGGCATGGTGGCTCACGCCTGTAATCCCAGCACTTTGGGAGGCTGAGGCGGGCAGATCACGAAGTCAGGAGATTGAGACCGTCCTGGCTAACACGGTGAAACCCCGTCTCTACTAAAAATACAAAAAATTAGCTGGGCATGGTGGCGAGTGCCTGTAGTCCCAGCTACTCGGGAGGCTGAGGCAGGAGAATGGCGTGAACCTGGGAGGCGGAGCTTGCAGTGAGCTGAGATTGCGCCACTGCACTCCAGCCTGGGCGACAGCGTGAGACTCCATCTCAAAAAAACAAAACAAAACAAAAAAACAACAGCAACAACAACAAAAAAGAGACTGGGGTTATGATACTGCAAGCCAAGAAGTGCCAACAATTGCCTGCAGCCACCACAAGCTGGAAGGGACAAGGAAGGATTCTTCCCGAGAGACTTCAGAGGGAACATGGCTTTGCTGACACCTTGATTACTGGGGTGAGCCACCATGCCCGGCCAATAGTTGACTTCTGTTTTTCCTTTTTATTTATTTTTTTGAGGCGGAGTCTTGCTCTGTCGCCCAGGCTGGAGTGCGGTGGTACAAACATGGCTCACTGCAGCCTTGACCTCCTAGGTTCAGGTGACTCTCCCAAGTAGCTGGAACCACAGGCACATCATGCCTGGCTAATTTTTCTATTTTTAGCAGAGACAGGGTCTCACCATGTTGCCCAGGCTAGTCTTGAGCTCCTGAGCTGCTGACAGGTGTGAGCCACCGCACCTAGCAAGTTGACATCTTGACTACAACTTCATGACACCCTCATCCAGAACCCTCACTTAAGCCACTCCCTCATTCCTGATCCACAGAAATTGCATGTTATCCTACATGTTTATTGCTTTACACCACTACACTTTGTGGTAGATAGCTAATACCTTTATCCTATCCCATCAGAGACAGCATGCATAGTGGTTAAAAGTCAACTATTGGCCAGGCGCAGTGGCTCACGCCTGTAATCAGAGGCCAAGGCAGGTGGATCACCTGAGGTCAGGAGTTGACCTGAGACCAGCCTGGCTAACATGGTGAAACCCCATCTCTACTAAAAATACAAAAAATTAGCCAGGTGTGGTGGCACGCACCTGTAGTCCCAGCTCCTCGGGAGGCTGAGGCAGGAGAATTGCTTGAACCCGGGAGGAGGAGGTTACAGTGAGCTGAGATCGCCCCATTGCACTACAACTTGGGCAACAAGAGCAAAACTCTGTCTCAAAAAAAACAAAGTCAACTATTGGCTGGATACAGTGGCTCATGTCTGTGATCTCAGCACTTTGGGAGACTGAGAGGCAGGAGGATCACGGAAGGCCAGGAGTTCAAGACCAGCCTGGGCAACATGGCAAGAACCTATCTCTATAAAAAAAAATTAAAAATTAAAAATTTAGCCAGGCATGGCGTGCCTGTGGTTCCAGCTACTCAGGAGGATCACCTGAGCCCAGGAGGTCGAGGCTGCAGTGAGCCATGTTTGCACCACTGAGCTCCAGCCTGGGTGACAGAGCAAAACCCTTTCTAAAATATTGGCTGGGCACGGCGGACACCAGTAATCCCAGCACTTTGGGATGCTGAGGCAGGAGGATCACTGGAAACCAGGAGTTCAAGAGCAGGCTGGGCAATACAGTGAAATCCCATTTCTACAAAAGAAGAATCAACATCACTTACTAGCTATTGACCTTGAATAAGTTGCTTCAGCCTTCTCTGAGTCTCCTCATGTGAAAGCATAACTGTATCTGCCTTATAAAACTGCCGGAACACCGGGTATGGCAGCTTATCCCTGTAATTCCGGCACTTTGGGAGGCCGAGGTGGGTGGATCGCTTGAGGCAAGGAGTTGGAGATCAGCTTGGCCAACATGGCGAAACCCTGTCTCTAATAAAAATACAAAAATTATCCAGGCCTGGTGGCTCACACCTGTAGTCCAGCTACTTGGGAGGCTAAGGCAGGAGAATCACTTGAACCCAGGAGACAGAGGTTGAGTGAGCCACTGCACTCCAGCCTGGGCAACACAGTGAGACTCTATTTCAAAAAAAAAACAACAAAAAGACTGCTGGGAGGACCAAAGGAGTTAATATTTAACTTCTAATGGTCCCTGTGACATAGTAAATGTGAGTCATTATAATTTGCATGGGTGACTAAGGAGCTCAAAAGAGGTGAAAAGACAACTCCATGGCAACACAGCCCTTGACTCATTGGTCAGGCTGGGTCCTGAATCTGGGTCTCCTGCCTCCCTGTACAGTGCTCATGGTTCAACAGAAACCTGGAACTAGAATGGCCAGCGAAATCCGATGCTCTGTGCGACTGTAACTTCTGTTATTCCCTCCTGTGTGGCAGGCTGTTTCAGCAGCCGTGCACTGTCTCCCATCTAAGTACTAATCAGGCCCAACCCTGCTTAGCTTCCTAGATGAGACGAGATCAGGCGCGTTCAGGGTGGTATGGCTGTAGACGACGCAGCCATGCACTGTCAACAGCTGGCTATGCACCTGTGCTGGGGTGGGGAGGGCAGCCAGTTGGGTCAGACTGTGGCTCTGTGCCTGACCCTGGGAAGAGAGAGCCCCTTGGCCCCTGCAGGAGGGGTGTTAGGAAGGTGGGCTAGGGCGGGCAGGCAGACAGCAGACTGCATAGCCTCTGAGAGGGGCTTTTCTGGATCACATTTCATTGCCAGAGCAGGTCCAAGGACAGGGAAGGCGCCAAGCTGCTGCTTGTAGCCCTGGTTAGGAAATGGCCAGGAGAGCAGGACAACTGTTTTGAAAGGCAATACGACATTAAGGCAAAAGGGTTGCTGGGAATAAATCCCTGCTGCACAGGCTGCCTTAGTTTAAGCCGACCAAAATGACCTAGGACAGGCCAGGCGCAGGCGCTCATGCCTGTAATCCCAGCACTTTGGGAGGCCGATGTGGGCGGATCACCTGAGGTCAGGAGTTCGAGACCAGCCTGGCCAGCATGGCAAAACCCCATCTCTACTAAAAATACAAAAATTAGCTGCCCATGGTGGCAGGCACCTGGAATTCTAGCTACTTGGGAGGCTGAGGCAGGAGAATCACTTGAACCTGGGAGGCGGAGGTTGTAGTGAGCTGAGATCCCACCACTGCACTCCAGCCTGGGCGAGACTTCACCTCAAAAACTAAAAACCCCAAAATGACTTATGACAAGCGGAGGCCCAGGAGCCACAGTTCCCCTGGAAGTGTCTCCTCCCTTCTTTCTTCTAAGTCTGTGGCTCCTGCCCCACATCTCAGAACAAAAAGCAGTGAATGGCCAGAGTGATGCAAAGAAAAAAGAGCAGAAACAAGACAAGCTAGTGGCCTGTGCAATTCACCTTTGAATGGGCAATATTCTCTATGAAAATTGGATGCAAAGAACCTCCAGGTGTGCTTGTAGCTTTCTAAAGACTCCTCATGGCTAGGTTTTCCTTAATGGAAAACATCAAGGAAGGTTACTGAGTGTGGTTTCTCTGAAATTGCCATCAGGACCTAAAATACCCTATACTGCAGAGCTTGTATCATTTCGGCTGATTTACTTTTTCTCTGGAGCCTTACCATTTTCTAGAAAGAGGAAGTTAGGAGTGATGGGGCAAGACCAGACAACAGCAGATAATCATTCCATGATAATTGCCTTTGATGTCCCGGAAGAGGGAAGAGACAACGTGCAAAGAGTCAGCTCCCAAAATATCTTGATAAGATCTTGCCTTTGGGGTTGGTTCATTTTCTCTGTGCACTCTGCCCCTCCCTCCCTAGGGCTTCTCTTTGTGTGCAGCTAACCAAGGCTTCTCACAGCAAGCCTCCCCACTAAGGATTCCATGCTCTCTGAGACTCTCACTGCTTCTCTCCCCATCAAACCTCCTTTCCCAGGAGTTGGTTTAATCAGATTGCCATCCTACCACACACCATCCAATCACAGCTACAGCTCCTCAGCCCCCAGACTCCACTTTAACCCTCCTGGGAAGCATTTGCTTGTTTTGAACATTGATTTTGGGCCAGGTGCGGTGGCTCATGCCTGTAATCCCAGCACTTTTGGGAGGTCGAGGTGGGTGGATCACCTGAGGTCGGGAGTTCGAGATCAGCCTGACCAACATGGAGAAACCCCATGTCTACTAAAAATACAAAATTAGCCAGGCGTGGTGGCGCATGCCCATAGTCCCAGCTACTCGGGAGGCTGAGGCAGGAGAATCACTTGAACCCGGGAGGCGGAGGTTGCGGTGAGCCGAGATCACGGTATTGCACTCCAGCCTGGGCAACAAGAGCAAAACTCCATCTCAAAAAAAAAAAAAAAAAGAACAGAAAGAAAAGAAAAGAAAATGGATTTGTATTTCATTGGTTCTCAAACTTTATTAGATGTAACAGTCACCTGGAGCACTTGTTAAAATATAAATTCTGATAGACAGGTTTGGGTGAGTGTCAAGAACCGTGCAAGGTTAGAGATAACCAAGTGCACGCTTGCTTGTGTCTTTCCACAATGTCAGGCTTTTACTGATGCCATTTCAATCACAAAAGTCATGAGCTACATGGAGTTCCCAAGGAGGCAATTCTCCTTAGTACTTCCCGTTCAATTCTCCTTAGTACTTCCCATTCACCTGTACTCATTGCCGCACATACGGGTCCATCAATACTGCAAACCATACATAATAATACACTTAAGCAATATATACACGTTATACATTAACCATTCCACAACAAACAAAGTAGCACTTAACATCGAGAGGAGAGAGATAGGAGAAAGAGTTAACAAACCAGTCCAGCGGGAGCAAAGAAAACAAAAGGAGTCCTGGTCTGGGCCCTGCTCTTTAGTCTTGCAAGGAAGAGTCTTTGATGTGGTAGAGCCTTCGAAGGCTGAGACTGGGTTGTTATCATGAGGCAGTGCAAGGCTGTGCTAGGACCACTAGAAGAAGGCCTGCTCTTTTTTTTTTCCCTGAAACGGAGGTTTCACTCTTGTTGCCCAGGCTGGAGTGCAATGGCACGATCTCGGCTCACTGCAACCTCCGCCTCCAGAGTTCAAGCGATTCTCCTGCCTCAGCCTCCTGAGGAGCCGGGATTACAGGCATGCGCCACCACACCCAGCTAGTTTTTGTATTCTTAGTAGAGATGGAGTTTCTCCATGTTGGTCAGGCTGGTCTCGAACTCCTGACCTCAGGTGATCCACCCGCCTCAGCCTCCCGAACTGCTGGGATTACAGGCGTGAGCCACCGCGCCTGGCCGAAGGCCTGCTCTTTTAATCGTTACAGAATCTTTTGGTGAGAACTGATCATGAGAGTGTGCTTGTTTGTCCATCCTTATCTGGTTGGATGCAATCTTTGTTTGTTGATTTATTAAGCAAAACTTTTCTGGGGGTCAGGGGACAGGGTCTCACTCTGTTGCCCAGGCTGGAGAGCAGTGGTGCGATCTTGGTTCATTGCAACCTCTGCCTACTGGGCTAAAGCGATCTTCCTGCGTCAGCCTCCTGAGTAGCTGGGACTACAGGTGCACGCCACCACACCCAGCTAATTTTTGTATTTTGGTAGAGATGGGGTTTCGCCATGTTGCCCAGGCTGGTCTCAAACTCCTGGGCTCAAGCAATCCATCCTCCAAGGCCTCCCAAAGTGCTGGAATTACAGGCATGAGACATGGCACCTGGCCAAGCAAAACATCTTATTCTCGTTGGGAAAGTACTCTATGAAATATAAAATGAAATGTTTTTCTAAGGTGGAGTTACTTATATTAAGGGTGTTTTATACAGTGGGTAATAGTCTTTTTAAAATTCATTCACTTTTTGTTTTTTTGAGACAAGGTCTCGCTCTGTCACCCAGGCTGGAGTGCAGTGGCAGGATTTCTGCTCATTGCAACCTTGACCTCCTGGGCTCAGGCAATCCTCCCCTCTCAGTCTCCCAAACGGCTGGAAACACAGGCATGTACCACTATCTCCAGCTTATTTTTGTATTTTTTTTAGAAACGGGGTCTTGCTATGTCACTGAGTCTGTTCTCAAACTCCTCGGCTCAGGCAGTCCTCCTGCCTTGGCCTCCCAAAGTGCTGGGATTATAGGCACGAGCCACCACACTGGGCCAGGTTATGGTCTTAATAAAGCTCGCAGGAGATTGCGAAGGAGGTGAACCTAGAACTCCCAGGAACCATGCCCTCATAGGGATGACTTCAGACAGGCATGGGAAGCATTTGGGGAAGGGGAAAAGAGGGCACAAGAAAGGAGGAGATGCCTAATCCTGTAATTATCTTTTCAATACAGGTAAGGCAAAAAACAGGGAAGAATAGAGAAAAAGAAATGTAAGGCTCTCATTTTCTTTTCTTTTCTTTCTTTTTTTTTTTTTTTTTTTTTGAGATAGAGTCCCACTCACTCACCCAGGCTGGAGTGCAGTGGCATGATCTTGGCTCACTGCCACCTCTGCCTCCTGGATTCAAGTGATTCTCCTGCCTCAGCCTCCTGAGTAGCTGGGATTACAGTTGTCTGCCACTACGCCCAGCTAATTTTTGTATTTTTAGTAGAGATGGGGTTTCACCACGTTCACCAGGCTGGTCTTGAACTCCTGGCCTCAAGCAATCCACCTGCCTCAGCCTCCCAAAGTTCTGGGATTACAAACGTGAGCCACCATGCCTGGCCAAGGCTCTAATTTTCTTTTTTTTGAGATGGAGTTTCACTCCGTTGCCCAGGCTGCAGTGCAATGGTGCGACCTCAGCGTACCGCAGCCTCCACCTCCTAGGTTCAAGCAATTCTCCTGCCTCAGCCTCCTGAGTAGCTGGGATTACAGGCATGCACCACCATGCCCGCCTAATTTTGTATTTTTAGTAGAGATGGGGTTTCTCCATGTTGGTCAGGCTGGTCTCTAACTCCTGACCTCAGGTGATTCACCCTCCTCAGCCTCCCAAAGTGCTGGGATTACAGGCATGAGCCACCACACCAAGCCAAGGCTCTAATTTTCTAGAAGGTTTCATTGTGGATCCCTCTGTGCCACCTCACCTTGGCCCTACCCTACACTGATCCCTCTTTCTCCAAGAAGCAGCCAACCTGAATCCTTCATGGGGCATCCACACTGTTTGTATTGTGGCTGTTTCTCCTTTCATTCCTCAGAGTTAACATCCACAATTCTTAAACTTGCCTCCCTGGTTCCCAAGGCCAGTGTGCATCACTGCATTAGTCCATTTTCACGCTGCTGATAAAGACGTATCCGAGACTGGGCAATTTACAAAAGAAAGAAGTTTAATGGACTTGGAGTTCCACACAGCTGGGGAGACCTCACAATCATGGTGGAAGGCAAGGAGGAGCAAGTCACACCTTACATGGATGGGAGCAGGCAAAGAGAGAGAGCTTGTGCAGGGAAACTCTGACTCATAAAGCCATCAGATCTCTTGAGACTCACTCACTATCATGAGAACAGCACGGGAAAAACCTGCCCCTATGATTCAATTACCTCCCTCCAGTTCCCTCCAGCAACACTTGGGAATTCAAGATGAGATTTGGGGAGGGACACAGCCAAATCATATCGATCACTAACCACATTTGGGGGATGTGGATGTGAAACAGGCTTGGAGGCTCGTCAGCTAGAGATTTTGATTCAATGGTCCAGAAAGGGGCCCAGGAATCCGCTTTCTAAACAAACAATGTAACTGGTTCTGAAGCTGTGCACTGATGCTGGAGGAAGTGGAGGGGCCGGCTTCATCACTGTTTTTGCCAGCTGCTTTCCCCACCACAGAATTGCGGAGCAGAGGATGATGAGCCCGGAGCTAGCAGCACCCAATCACTAAGCTCTGCTACCAGAGGCTCTGGGATCTGTGGTTTCATTTAAGCTCCACAGCAAGCCACAGAGGCAGGGGTCATTGCCCCGCCTTTTTTTTTTTTTTTTTTTTTTTTGAGACGGAGTCTTGCTCTGTCGCCCAGGCTGGAGTGCAATGGCACAATCTCTGCTCACTGCAACCTCCACCTCCCAGGTTCAAGCGATTCTTCTGCCTCAGCCTCCGGAGTAGCTAGGATTACAGGCACCCACCACCACGCCCAGCTAATTTTTTGTATTTTTAGTAGTGACAGGGTTTCACCATGTTGGTCAGGCTGGTCTTGAACTCCTGACCTCAAGCAATCCACCCGCCTCAGCCTCCCAAGGTTCTGGGATTACAGGCGTGAGCCACCACGCCCAGCCCATTGCCCCATTTTATAGATAGGCAAGCTCTGTGCTCTTTGGACTCCTCTACTGCCCCTCTAGCTCTAAAACTGTGATTCCATGTGGGGAACTCAAAACCCAGGCTTAAGCCCAGGCACAGTGGCTCACACCTGTAATCCCAGCACTTTGGGAGGCAGAGGCGGGTGGATCACCTGAGGTCAGGTGTTCGAGACCAGCCTGGCCAATATGGTGAAACCCCATCTCTACTAAAAATACAAAAATTAGCTGCGTGTGGTGGCGGGCACCTGTAATTCCAGCTACTCGGGAGGCTGAGGCAGGAGAACCGCTTGAGCCCAGGAGGCGGAGGCTGCAGTGAGCTGAGATGGCACCACCGCACTCCAGCCTGGGCAACAAAGCAACACTCCGTCTCAAAACAAACAAACAAACAAACAAACAAACAAAAACCCAGGCTTAAGCTTTATGCCCCGTCACCACGTGACCTTGGTAGGCTCCTCCCACCCTTGCCTCCAGCTTCCCCATAAGGATAACGAAGTCAGCCCCATTGTCTGGGGGGTGCAGCTTCTCAGAGGCCAACCCTGGGGCACTTTGCTTTGTTGGAAGTTGAGTTTGATTACAACTCTAATCATTTGTCCTCCAAAGTCAACTTTCTTTTATTGCTTACGCTGCAGAATCATCCAGTCTCAATTAAAAAAAGAGATCCCACATAGTCTAGTGGTTAAAAAAAAAAACAAATTTTTTAATAGGAAAATAGACCCTCAGAGGAAATTGGTCACTGGGTTTAACTGGGAGGGATTGTTTCGTGCCTGTGAATGGGTTAATGTACCAGGGTGGGCATGAGGACAAATTATAAAACTAAAGGAAAATGCCAAAAGGCCATGTGAGTGACAGCAAGAATGAAGGCTGTTGCATCTGAGGGCTGAAGTATAGACCCAGGTCCCACTTTAGCATAACCACAGCTGCTATTAAGACCCTCAAACGCACCATCAGTGGTTCTGAATTTTGCATAATGATTGAACTCTGCCGTATCATCAGAGGGGAGGAGAATGGCGTGGAAACCAAAGGGCTTAAATTTCAGCCCCTGCCAAGCCTTCTGGGGCTCCATCACACTCCCAGAATAGCGCGGCTAGGTTCCCGGCAGCCTCGGGCTGTGCTGCAGCTGGGCTTCCGGAGAGCGAGACGAGTCAAGCCCCAAGCACTGCCGGGGACAGCTGGGACTGGACACCACCCAGAAGCCAGCTGGCTGGCCCTGCCCTGCCCTGCTGGAAGCACCATCTCTGGTGAGTGGGGGCATGTCTGGCTCCCCTGCGGCTCTCCCACCATTACCTGGGGCCCCAGTTGAGTCAGGAGTGGCCTCAAATCCCAGGCAAGAGGGTGGCATCAGTGAGTGGGTCTCCTGAAGTCTTTGGTGGCAGTGGCTGGAGAAGGTGTTAAAGGGTTGAATGGCCCTGCAGGCAGGGGAGGCTGCAGTGTGTGCCAGGCGGATGTGACTTTAGGAGGCCAGTGGCCACCAGCAGAATAGGGATGGGAAATGAAGATGGGCGGGCAGGGAGAAACAGCCCTGCCACAGGCCAGGCAATTGCCCCGTGCAGCGCGGTCTTGAAGCTGGCTTCTGAAGGTGAAGGGATTGTTGGGAGAAGGGAGGGTGGCCAAGCCCATTTCTGGCTTGACAACAGTTATGTGTTTTCCAGTGTCCTCCTTCATTCATTTATTCCCTTGCAAGTATTAATTGAGGTAGGGCCCCAGGGGAAACACAAAGATGGGTCAGGCACACATCTTCCCTTCCCAAGAGCTTATACCTTGGCTGGGGACATAAAGCATGACAGAAATAACCATCGATAAGGCAGAAAATGTCAGGGCTATATAAGAGATAAGAGAAGTGTACTGGGGAGCACAGTACAGGGAGGTGCAAGTCCAGCAGGCTAAAGGAAGATAGTTCTAATCCACAGCTAGCCACTGAGCCTCTATGAACCTCAGTCTTTAAATATATAAGATGGAGACAATAACATCTGCCTTATGGAGGCTTATAGGGTTGTAAGCATCAAATATATATAAAAGGTGCTTGAAATTGTACAGCAATATACAGAGGTAAACTATTATGGGTATCGTATTATCCAACTAGCCAGCATCTCTCTGAACTTCTCCGCCTGGAATTCTGGGAGCCACAGGGAGCCCGGGATCTGAGTACTGGGTTCTCGTCAGCAGCAAAGCAAAGTCTAGACCCTGAGCCCTCCTTTCCCCTTATAGAAGGCTGACAGCCTCTCTCAGCTCTTGGCCAATCAATCCAATCGACCCACAGATATGTGGTGCCCATTTTTTGGATGTATAAAGCACTATGCTAGGGACCACGGGCATGGAGAGGCGTGAAATCCAGAGTCCATTCCCTACAGACCTATCATGAGCCAGGGAGGCAAGATCTCTGTTTACAAGATACACATGGCTGGGCACGGTGGCTCATGCCTATAATCCCAGCACTTTGGGAGGCCAGCGTGGGCGGATCACCAGAGATGAGGAGTTCGAGACCAGCCTGGCCAACATAGTGAAACCCTGTCTCTACTAAAAATACAAAAAAAAATAATAATAATAATTAGCTGGGTGTGGTGGTGGGTGCCTGTAATCCCAGTTACTTGGGAGGCTGAGGCGGGAGAATTGCTTGAACCCGGGAAGCAGAGGTTGCAGTGAGCCAAGATTGCACCACTGTACTCCAGCCTGGGCAACAGAGTAAGAATCCGTCTCAAAAAAAACGAAAAAGATACATCTAAGGCACAGCCGTGTAAGAGTAGCAAATGCATGCCAGAGGTGGGATCCCAGGAGAGCAGAGGGAGGAAGCGGACTATGGGGTAGGGGGTACCAGCAAAGGCTTCTGGGAGGAGCCAAGGGCTTTAAAGGGGGATGGAATCAAGGGGCCGAGAGGAGGAGAGAGGCATCCCGGATTGAGAATACGGGACATGTGAGCGAAGTCACAGGAAGGCAAGTGCGGGGGTGAGGCAGACTCAGAGCAGGCTTCTCAGGCTGGAGTGACCACTTCCTGTGGGGGAACAGGTGGAGAGGAGGCTGGAGTCAAGGTTAGGTACAGGTTGCAGAGGCCTTGAATGCCAGGCAAAGGGAGCCCGGACTTTCACATAAAGGCACCAGGAGCCAGTGAAGGTGTTAGGAGTGAAAGGTGTTGGGGTGAAGTCAGTGAAGGTCCTGCCCCGGAGGGGGGTTTGCAGGGTGACTGGAGAAGACTGCCACCAGGGGGCCATCACTCTGGGGGCTGGGGTAGCGACTGCAGCAAGGTAGAAGGACTGCTCCCCCTTGAACTGCTCACAGATTGGGGTGAGACGCTTCCTGAAGGTAGGGGAACAAACTGCAGTGAGGGCTACACATTTCCGTTTTGATTTTGATAGAGGCGGGCTGACTGAGTTGCCTGGATCCCTGGACCCTTGGCCTTGATGTCTGGTTCTCAGGATTTGCGCAGTCTGTGGATGGAGGCTGACCAGATCAGAGGAGCTCAGGAGACCCTGTTCTCTCCTTCCACAGGGAATTGGTTAGCGGCCACTGAGTCCTGGGCAGGGAGGGGGATGAGGGAGGAGCAGATTTTGCAGCCATGGGGGAGGGTTCAGCATCAGGTGACATTCCAGTGGACTCTGCCCAAGGCCTGCTTCCGGGTACACTTCCAGAGCGATCACCCATGGGCAGCCGGTTGTGGTGAATGAGGGTTTCACTCGCCTGTTCCCTGGCCCTGGTTTCCTGCTTCTTAAGGGGCCACGATGGGACCTGAGTCCTTTCAAAAAACTAGGCAGTTCCCGCTGCTCCAAGCAGAAAGTCCTATGAGCCTAAGAGAAAAAGAGATTTGGCCAGACACTGCAGCCAGGGCAGTAACCAGTTAATATAAGCCTGGGAGCAAGGAGAGTTGAAATGCTAACTGTTTACCAGCAGCCGGCTGTGGGTTGCAGGGCACCCAGCCACCTAGCACAGGATTCCAGGCCCCAACTTGTCAGGAAGCAGGAGCCCCACCCTCAGCTCAGTGAGGGACTATTCCTCCCCAACTGGGGCCTGGCTGCAAGAACTGGGGCCCTCCACTCTCCAGGTAGAGGGAGCAGGCCTTCTACTCTGTAGAAGAGGAAATGGCTCCTGTTGGAGATTCTGCAGGCTGAGACCGCAATCCAGAACTCCTGCTGCCCAGGCAAACTGGGAAGTCCCTCTAAACAACACAACTGACCTCTGGCTCTCCCTGTGTAGGCCTCTCCATGCCCCAAGCTGGGGTGCCAGGGCCTCCTGCCCTCACCTCTGATGCAGGGCATTGCAGCCCCAGAGCAGGTGACTTCTCCAGTAGGCACTGGGGCTTGCCTGCTTCCCAGAAAGTGGGGTACGGGAGGCAGGGCAGGGGTGGTGCTGTTTGCAAGGCTGCTGGTGTGAGGGGGAAGATCGGCCGTGGCCAGCCACAGCATAACGGATATTCCACAAGCACTTACTGAAAACATTTACCCACACCCGTCTGAGTGCCAGATGCCAGGGAAAACAAGATGAGTGAGACGTGTCCCTGGCTCTCTAGAAGGGCACAGTGTAATTGGAGAAAAAACAATTTAGAAGGCTAATTATGATACACTAGGATAAATTATAAATAAGTGAATGTGTAACAGGCTGTGAGTAAATAGGGAAACCCACAATGGGTCTTTCGTGGGAAGGTGAGGATCGCTTCGCAGAGGAAGGAACATTGGAGCTGAGCTTTGGGGCAGGGCAGATTTTTTAAAACTTTTTGGTCACAAAGAAGAAGGATGGTAAGAGGCATAAAACGTTCAAGGTGGAAGGAACATCACACAGAGCATGGCATGGCAAAGCTATTCCAATCACGGTGAAACAGAACTGAAAGAATGCCAGCTTCTGCAAGAGTTTGGGTTAAAAACCATTAGGCCAGGCACGGTGGCTCATGCCTGTAATCCCAGCACTTTGGGAGGACAAGGAGGGAGGATTGCTTGAGTCCAGGAGTTCCAGACCAGCCTGGGCAACATAGTGAGACCCCATCTCTACAAAAAAATACAAAAATTAGCCATGCATGATGATGCACTCCTATAGTCCCAGCTACTCAAGAGGCTGAGGCAGGAGGGTCGCTTGAGCCTGGGAAGCTAAGGCTGCACTGAGCCGAGATTGCACCACTGCACTCCAGCTGGGGTGACAGAGTGAGATCCTGTTTCAAAAACAATTAATTAATTTAAATTTAAATTATAAATAAAAACTGTTAGACCTGTCAAGGCTTAGAGGGAATGACAATCATGCCAGGAAAGGGAGGCTGATCGCTGGCTCCCTGTAAGCACCAGGCTTGTGTGACGAACATTCCAGACACAGCTTCATTCTGGGGGTGATGTTATCATCCAGTTTTACAGTTGAGGAAAGCAGGGCTCAGAGAGATGAGGCAACTCACCCAAGTCACACAGCCGGCAGGTGGCACAGGTGTTCCCACCCTTGGGCCTTGTCAAGACCTCAGACATCTCTGAAGGAAGCTTTCCAATGAACAAAGGGTTTCTCACTCTGCCAGTAGGAATCCAACTCAGGTGGGGGTGGAGGTAGTTGGGTGGTGGACACAGACATGCTTCTCCGCAATGCAGAATCTTTTTTTTTTCTTTTTATTTCATATATTTAAAAAAAAATTAAATAGGCTGAGCACAGTGGTTCACACCTGGAATCCCAGCACTTTGGGAGGCCGAGGCGTTAAGATCGCTTGAGCTCAAGAGTTCGAGACCAGCCAGAGCAACACAGTGAGACCCCCATATCTATTTTCTTTTTTGTTTGTTTCAATAGAGACGAAGTCTATGTTGCCCAGGCTGGTTTCCAACTCCTGGGCTCAAGCGATCCTCCCACCTAGGACTCCCAAAATGCTGGGATTACAGGCGTGAGTCACTGTGCTGGGCCTCACGATCTCTTTGAACAGTAGCACTCTCTGAACACTTTTCAGAGTGTAGTTTTTTGGTGAAAACGGAGTTTGCAATGGGTTCTATGCCTACTGGGGTATTAAATCAAAGTGAAGGACGTTTGGGGGCACAGAGGACCCTGTGGCTGGAGTCTCGGAAAGCAACGCCACCTCCCATGGAACTTCCCTTCTATCATCACAGGCTTGCTGTGTCCAGCAGCCCCCACCAGGGTCTGACTCATGGTGGAGGGGTCTCATGCCTTCTCCAACTCTTGCCTCCCCACTCTGGACCAGCACAGGCCCCTGGGACTAGAGCAGAGGCCAACAGGGACCCTGAAGGCTGAAGCCCATGTCATCCGCCCCAAAGGACTTGCTTTGTCCTTTAAAGGCAGATCCTGCCCCGGAAGTCAGATGGAGTGAACACAAAAAGAGCAAATAGCTCTCAGGAAACCTCCCTACATTTCCACTGCCATCTACCACGCAGGGCTGGCAGTGGGCAGGGCTCTGCTGCTCGGCCCAGGCCTCAGATGCCCCAGGCTTTCCCCCGCCTGGGTGGGGAGGGAGGGGCAAAGAGTTGCCTTTTTGGAGAATCTAGGTAGGGAAAAGAGATTCCCAAAGCTTGAAAATAAGTTGAAACAGATCTGCCAGATCCACAATTCATCTTTGGCTTCTTAAGGTCACAAGCAGTCTCGGGGACTATTTCCATTCCACCTTCCTCTAGCTCTTAGCTGGCTTTTCACATATGCTAATGAGCAGCCCCTCCCAGCACACTGTGTTCAGCATTAGTTGCCTGCTTCTTGAGAACTAGTCCCAGCCCAGAGTCATGGATGCCCCTCGCCTAGGTCTGACCCGCCGTTTGCCTTTCTAGCGTGGGCACCTAACTGCTTGGACCCTACAAGTGTTTGCCTCCCTGGCATGGGGGCCTCTGAATCTTAGGGTGGGAGGTGGAGCTACGGGAGGGAGCCCAGGAGTGAGGAATAGATCAGCAACAGCACTCGCCCCTCTTCTTAATATTGAAGAGACTTGAAACAATTCAGTCTTCGTCACCCCAGACCAGCCCGTGAGGGCAAGGCCAGGAAGGGATACAGGGTTCTAGAGAACCAGGGCCTCACCGCCAGCTCCGGCCTCTAAGCAAACATTCCCTCTTGGAGTCAGAGAAGCCGGTGTGCGAGGGGAGGAACCAGCCTGAGGTTTATCGCTCCAGCAACTCCGGGTGATTCATAGAGTTTAGACTCCCGGTTGTCGTAGACCAGGGCAGGCACACAAACAAGCAGCCCGGGAGATACCCTCCCCTTTCCCAGCTCCCTCTCCTCCACCTTGCTACCCGCTAGCCAGTGACCAGCTGCCTCCCCTCCCCCTCGCGGGCGCTCAGGGTTGAGCAAACACTCCGGGCCGCCCGCCCCGCCACTAGCTGGCTCCGACTGGCGCACCGCTGGCGATCCCCCAGGCAATTCGGCGTCATGAGAACCGGCACCCCGAGACTCGGCGCCCTGCCCTCCCTCCGCGTCCCCAGGGCCCTGGCCAGGCCCAACAACCTCTCCCTCCTCCGTGCGCCTCAGCCCCTACGGGCCTCTGGCGCGGGCTAACTAGGCCTCGCTGCGGGCCCCCAGGACTGCGCACCCCACCCCCCATGAGGCCAGCAGCCCCGGGGGAAGGCGGCCGGAAAATCTCTTGTTTATCGGGCTGGATAAGTCCCAGCCTGGATTCGCTTCCCAATTTCTGCGGTCCACCTTCAGCAGATTCCTGGGGCCGGAGGGGAAAGGGTGGCAACCCACAGATCCACCCCGGAACAGGGAATGGGGGTGGGGCTGGTGGGAACCTGACCTCCTGGAAAGGTCTCCCGGCCGCTGGAGGGGACGGACTCGGAGTCAGAGCCAACGTGTCCCGGAGCGCAGAGACCCAGGGGGCCGCGCTAAACACTGTACCTCGGGGAACAAAACCGTGAAGGCTAATTAGGACAAGTCGGAGCAGGGAACGGGGACGCCGGGAGGGGAGCGCGCGCTCCGAGTTGGGCAGAACCTGGAACGGTCACAGGAAACCCGGGCGCGGGGTAGTCGGGCCCAGGGGGACCTTTGCCCACGGTCCGGAGTGGTCTGGACTCGGCCCACGCGTGAGAGGAGCCCTTGGTAACGATCCCACGTACGCTTGGTGACTGGTGGAGGTCCCAGAGAAGGACCGTGCGTGCAAAAGGCGAACCTCGGTGTGCGGTGTGTCCACGTGTGCAAGCTGGGGAGGGGAGGGGGCGCAGAAGGCGTGACAAAGACGGACTCTGTCTTGAGTGTGCGCCTTGCTCCGGCCCGCTCCCAGCGAACTATGCCTGAAGTGTGTCTCACGGGAGGGCCAGGACGAAGGTGACAAAGGCTAGGTGTCCCCCACGGAGACGCGCCAAGGTAGCCCCGCGCGTGTCCGTACGCGCGCTCTCTGGAAGACGCGGTGTGGGGTGCGCAGGGCTGCACTCCCACACCGCTTGCCCCGGCGAAGGCCGAGCCCAGAAAGTGAACGCGCGTGAGTGTGCGCGCGCCCGTGTGCGGGGGCGTGGCAGTCAACAGCAACAACCCACACGCCGGCAGGGCCAGAAACTCCCATCTCCCTCACCAGCCGGAAAGTACGAGTCGGCTCAGCCTGGAGGTGAGTCGGGGCGGGGAGGGCCGGGCAGGCTTTGTTCCTGTGTAAACGGAGCGCACGTACCTGGAGCGCTGCGGGCGCCCGATTAGCGTCCTGAATGGAGGTGATGTAACGGTGATGCAGGCGCCAGCCCACCCTCGCCGAAAGCAAGGAGCCCTGCCTGGGGACAGGCCCGCGCGAGAGCGAGCGACCCAGCGCGCCTGGCTCAGCCTCGGTCCCGGGGAGAGGCAGGCCCTGTGTCCCGGCCCGGGCCCCGCCATCCCAGCCAGGACCGGGCCTGGCCCAGCGCCCCGCGCCGCGTCCCTCCCACCCCCGCCTGCCTCCCGCCTGCCGCCTGGGGCTGGAGTTGGCCCCAAACGCTGCGCTGGAGCGGGGCCGGCGGCGAGTCCCAGGTAAGGGCTGCTGCCTTCCCGCTCCGCCCTCCTCTCTGCCGCCCGGAAGAGTGGGGTCGGGCCGGCGGGGAGTGGGCGAGGGCAGAGGCGGGGGTGCTGGACATCCTGCGGCCTGGGGACGCCGCGCCAACTCCGCTCGGTCGCTGAAAGTTTTCAAACCCGAGCCAGCTGGGGACTGGGGGGATGGGGGAGCCCGGCGCTGCGGCTCGGGCTGGAGGGAGGGGAAACGACTCCACAATCGGGGTCTCCAAGAGGAGCCCCTCCACCGCCTGCCTCTCGGTGGGAGTCCGCGGTCACTCTCTCTTGTGGGTCGGCGTCCTCTCCGCCGCCTGCTACTGTGGATGGGGAGGGCAGGTTTCTGTGGCCCTAAAAATGGGAGAGAGTGACTGGTTCCCTTTCTCCCCATTCCAGCCACCCGGGGAGCGCAGGTGTAGACCCCAGTACCGTCGACCCAAGGAGAGGGTTCAGAATCCCCCTGAGGGAAGTTTGGAAATTCAGACTATCAAAGCGCCTCCCCTTCTGGTAGTCTGGCCCCTAGATCCCGAACCCCCACTCCCGGCTGGCTTTTCCAGCGTCCTTTGCACCTCCATCCCCAGGCCGGCAGTGTTACACCCAGGAAGACCCAATCACTTACAAACTGCACGATCAAGATCCTAAAGCCCGGGGGAGGGAACTGTGTTGAAGCAGGGTTTTATGCTCCTGGAGCTTCCTCTCCCCGCCGGCCCCCCACCCCTGTGCCTTCAACTGGACTGGGGGAGGGAGTGCCTTGTGGGGTGGGGCGCATTCCAGAGTGACATTCCAGAGCAGACCCTTGAAGATTTCCAAGTCTCAGAGAGCTCAGGGCATTTTAGCCCAAATGCCAGGTCTTGGTGCGGGGCAGGGGCAGGCGGATAGGGGTGGGGTGTCTAGGCTGAGGTTCGAGGAACCCCAACCCACCCCCCACCAACCTACACACCGAGGCCGCTCCTTCCAGGCACAGGAATCTCCTGTGCGCCTTCTTATCGATGGGGTAAACGCCTGAGCGCCCTGGACAGAGGGGTGAGACAATGGGACCTAACCAGGGACTGAGAGAGACGGATAGGAGTGGAGGCAGGAAGGCTGTCAGTCGGGCCATTGTCTTTCCTGATAGGCTCTTAAGTGTGTGGGATGGGAGGAAGGCAGGTGCTCTGTGGTATCCCTGGGGGAACCTCCCTGGAGAGTGCCCTGGTCACAGCACCCTTGAAGACAGCCATTGGCCATGGGTCAATGTTGAGTTTGGTTGGCCCTGTGACACGCTGGAGCTCTCTTTCCAGTGCGGTATCCTTTGCCCTGGTGGGTGGAGGGGGTCTCAGGCTTGTGTGTGGATGGTGCTGGAGCGAGGAAGGGAGTTTTGCTCTGGAGAAGTGAGAAGGCCTGGCTGTCTCCCCGGTTGCTGGATGAAGCCACTTGTTGCTGGGGGAAACCAGTCAGGGCTGCTTGGGCCTCTGAGCCTCTGAGCCCACCAGGCCTCTGCGCCCCCTGGAGAGAGAAGGAGGGAGGAGGGAGATTCAGCAACTGGACTGGACTGACTCCCAGGAGAGCTGGGGGCCGGGTGGCTGAGCCTGGGGAAAGGCCGATTTCAGAGGTGATTAAAAATATTTGTACAACTGATTCCAGGGAAGTGAAGCAGAAGGCCCTTTTGTCCAGAAAATAATCTGAGGCTGGAGCTGGGCTTCAGCTGTGGGGTGGGGGAGACTCAGGGCGGAAGGAGGTTCCCCTCCTACCCCCCTCCTTGAACCCTCTCAGAATCTGTAAGCAGAAGATGCAACTCCAACATGGAGGGGGCAGCCCTGGGTGTGGAGAAATGCACCTGGGACCATCCAGAGGTGACTTCCGAATGCCCACTGTGTTCAGGCACAGCACCAGCTGTGGCAGTGGATTCTAGAAGTCTTGTTCACCAGCTTCAAAGACCTTACAGCCCTGGAAGGGAGACATGGACATGAGTTGAACGTTCAGGGATCAGAAGGCTCAGTCTTAGTGCAGGGTCTGGGGACCCACAGGAGGCAGAAGTTTCCTCCAGGGTCCTGAGGAAAAGCCTCTGACCAGAGCTGAGTCCATCTTGTCAGTCCCTTAGCCACCATCTTAAAAGGTGGCATTGGGCCGGGAACGGTGGCTCACACCTGTAATCCCAGCACTTTTGAGAGGCTGAGGTAGGTGGATCACCTTAGGTCAGGAGCTTGAGACCAGCCTGGCCAACATAGTGAAACCCTGTCTCTACTAAAAATACAAAAATTAGTCGGGCATGTTGGGCACCTGTAATCCCAGCTACTTGGGAGTCTGAGGCAGGAGAATTGCTTCAACCTGGGAGTTGGAGGTTGCAGTGAGCTGAGATCACGCTGTTGCACTCCAACCTGGGCAACAAGAGTGAAGCTTCGTCTCAAAAAAAAACAAAAAAAACAACAAAAAAAGGCCAGGTGCGGTGGCTCACGCCTGTAATCCCAGCACTTTGGGAGGCCGAGGTGGGCGGATCACGAGGTCAGGAGATCGAGACCATCCTAGCTAACACAGTGAAACCCCGTCTCTACTAAAAATAGAAAAAATTAGCCGGGTGTGGTGGTGGGTGCCTGTAGTCCCAGCTACTCGGGAAGCTGAGGCAGGAGAACGGGGTGAACCCGGGAGACGGAGCTTGCAGTGAGCCGAGATCATGCCACTGCACTCCAGCCTGGGCAACAGAGCAAGACTCCGTCTCAAAAAAAAAAAAGGCATTGGCTGAATGTGCACTCCCGGCATCAGAGGGCTGGAGCTGTGCTCTTCTGAGCTTCTCTTTAACTCTCTGAGGGTCCCTGTCCTAGGCAGTGGATGAGAGCCACGCCCAGAAAGCCCAGGTTTCCCACCTGAGTCCATGTATTTCTGTCTTCCCACCTGCCCTTCCATTTCTGGGGAACCAGAGAAATAAGGTATTTCAGGATGGGACCAGGTTGTTTCCTCTGAGGCTATTAAGTTACTCAGCAACTTACTAAAAGCAGCAGCCTGGCTGCTGGGCAGCAGCATGGTACCTGGATGCGGTGAGGGGCAGGTACAGGCTCCTTTCTCATTCCTTGGAAGTTTCTATATTGAGGGGGTTGGCAGGAGAAGCAAGACTTGAAGGGTCAGGTGCAGAAGGAAGTTGCTGGTCACCAACCACAGAGTCAGGGGGAAATTGGAGGTGGGGGCTTGGGGACAGAGAGCTGTGAAGCTTTCCTGACCCTTGCCCAAGTGCCTGTGGGCTTCTGGGAGCCAGCAGGGTTCAGACAAGTATTTCTAGGGCAAGATGGATCAAGAAGAATGAGTGACATTGGTCCCTGGCTTGGTTTTCTGTAATGACATGCCTGTTAGATTTGAACTTGTAGTGTGGGCTTTAGTGTCCTTTTCCCCCACCTCCACCATCCAACCAGTCCTTCTATTGTTTTTTGGAAAGGATCTCTCAGAGCTGGCCATTACGGCTTTACCTTTGACCTTGACCTTTAAACTGGGATGAATGTGCCCCCCAACAAATCGATTGCCTGTGCATTTTTGCCAGACTCTTTTCTTAAAAGCACAGCCCTGGCTATGCCCCTATGATGCTAAAAACAGCCTTTAGTGGCTGCCTGTTGCCTTTAGAATAATGCCCTCAGCCTTTAGAATAATGCCCCCAGCCCCACCCCTGTAGCATTTCCAATGTGTCAGCCAGCAGCTGCAGCCTCCCTTTGCAAACTCAGCTGATACTTGGCAAACTGAATTCTTTTTTAACTTGCTCTGGACTTGGCTCGAAGGGCTTTGATTCATACCATCTTTTCTGCCTTGCACGTCCCTCTCCTTGTTCCCTTCACCTGCTCAGCCCTTCCTCACATTCTTCAGGGCTTAGCTTCTGGGTGTCCCTGTCTCTTGGCAGTGTCTGGGACCTGATATGTTTTTTTATTAGATTCTGAGTAAAACTCTGTGGAACAGTCTTTCTCTACTCTGCCTGTTTCTCTTCTGTGTTCCTGTAGCCCCTGTCTCTCTCCTACAGGTAAATTCCACTGTGTGACCCTTAATCATATTCTTCCTTGTGTAATTTTTGTGAGTACCTGCCTTATCTCTCTTGATAGATTTTAAATGCCATCAAGTCAGGGACTACGTTTGTTCATGTTTGTATTTTCCACAGCTCTGAGAACAACAGGGCCTTTCCTTCCCAGGCGCACAGTCAATATTTGCTGATTGGGAGTAATTGCCTGTTCTAAACTGGGCCCTGGCCGAGGAAGGTGGGGTGAAAAGCCCTTGAAAGTGCAGGTGTCCGGAGTCTAAGTGGCAGTTCTGAGGGTTCTCTTCCCTACGTCCAGCTTCAAGCCCAAGTTCTGGCTGGTTTGGCTGTGGAGCCCAAGATGAAGTTGAACATTTAGGATCCCACAGCTTGTTGTTATCCATAAATTATCTCCCAGGAGTGGGTCCATATTACGCCTTCCCTTTTTTTGTTGTTGTTTTTTGTTTTGTTTTGTTTTTTGGTTTTTGAGATGGAGTCTCACTCTGTCACCCAGCCTGGAGTGCAGTGGCACAATCTCAGCTCACTGCAATCTTCTGCCTCCCGGGTTCAAGGGATTCTTCTGCCTGAGCCTCCTGAGTAGCTGGGATTACAGGCACACGCCACCACACCTGGCTAATTTTTGTATTTTTAGTAGAGACGTGGTTTCAGCATGTTGGTCAGGCTGGTCTGGAACTCCTGACCTAATGATCTGCCCACCAAAAGTGCTGGGATTACAGCATGAGCCACTGTGCCCAGCCTACTCTTTACCTCTTAGCACTCTCTTACTCCTCTTTCCGGCACTTGTAAATAAAATGCAGTTGGTGCTTTATTGATTTACAAAGTCCCCTACAGAAGCTTATTTAAGTCCTGCATTAGAAGTAAAGAGAAACTAGCTGTTAGAACGCCAGTTATTTAGGAAAACAACAGTACATTTACATGAGATAGTTAATTTTAAGAGTTAATCTTAAGCAAGCTTAATTGAAAGATGAGGTAGCTGAGATGGCTAAGACGACCTAAATATTTTCAAGTGGCATGCAGACTATTTGAAGGGACTTTGAAAATGGATCCTCTTTATTGTGTCCATTTCACTTAATTTTATGAGTTGCATTGCCCCTGATTTAGTAAGTGTTCTTGCACATATCAATTATGGACAGATTTTTTTTTTTTTTTTTTGCTTCTGTGTTGAAAAGAGGGACAATTTCTATCAACTGTGGGATTTGCGGCTTTTGCTTGCCTATTAGAAATTAAGTAGCCAGGAATGGCAGAAAACAGTAAGGAGGTAAACCCTGTTTAAACAACCTCACAATCCCCCTAAAAAAGGAAGAAGGGTGGCAGCCTCACGCAATAGTTAGATAATGCCATTCCCCTGCCAGCCACTAGTGGTCACTGTCAGACCAGGAAAGCTTGGTTGCTGTTTTCCCAGAGAGTTCCTGATGAAGCGGGGTTACAACTAGCTATTTGAACATGTGGGGTGACTTAAATGTGGACTACCTGCATTCATAGAATTTTGAAATGTATAACCTGCTTCTTTAAGCATTTAAGTTTTCTCTTTCTTTTCTTTCTTTTTTTTGGAAACAGTCTCGCTCTGTTGCCCTGGCTGCAGTGCAGTGGTGCAATCGCAGCTCACTGCAGCCTCGATCCCCCGGGCTCAGATGATCCTCTGATCTCAGCCTCCCAAGTAGCTCAGACTACAGGTGCACACCACCACACCCTGCAAATTCATATATATAAATATATATATATATATATACATTTTTTTTTTTCATACAGAGTCTCACTCTATTGACCAGGTTGGAGTGCAATGGTACAGTCTTGGCTCACTGCAACCCAACTTCCACCTCCCGGGCTCAAGCAATTCTCCTGCCTCAGCCTCCTGAATAGCTGGTATTATAGGGGTGCACCTCCACACCTGGCTAATTTTTGTATTTTTAGTAGAGACGGGGTTTCACCATTTTGGCCAGGCTGGTCTCGAACTCCTGACCTCAAGTGATCCACCCGTCTTGGCCTCCCAAAGTGCTGGGATTACAGGCATGAGCCACTGCACCCAGCTGCTAATTTTTGTATTTTTTGTAGAGACGAGGTTTCACCATGTTGCCCAGGCTGGTCTCAAACTCCTGGACTCTAGCAATCTGTTCACCTTGACCTCCCAAAGTGCTGGGATTATAGGCATGAACCACCGTGCCCAGCAGCATTTAAATTTTCAGTGTTAGGTTTCCTCCAAGTACATTTAAAACTTTTGATTGGAAAAAAACTCATTGATTTGGTCTTTAATATCTCTTAGCCTGTTAAATCCATTACCTCCACTTCACGTGGGAAAATCCGATCGGTATTGGGAGCAGGAGTTTGGTTTTCTTCTCTGGCACAGATCTGTGGCATTTGGTAGAGTGGCAGTGAGTAGACGGAGTGAAAATTACCTTGCTGGTGTTAATAAAAGCTAACTTTCTTGCCTTCTAGCTACGACGTCTTAAAGTCTTCTATTAAAGATTAATTCCTCTGGGTTTTGCATTGCCCTTGCCTGGTTCTTGCTTTTAAAATGTTAATGCTCCAAAGGAAAATTTTGGCATTAAGTCATTAACTCCTTAGCTGGGGACTTTGTTTATTTTACCCTTGACTTCCGCTTCTGAGCTAGGCAAAAAATGTAGGATTCTGAAGTGGGGACTTGGCACTAAAAGTGGGAAAATGACTGTCTCTTCATTTTTCCTGGCTGTTGGTTATGCCTGCTGCAGCTGCTTGTTAAGTCTATTGAATGAATGAATGAATGAATGAATGAACGCATAGCTGACTGGCTGTGGATTTAGGCCTCACAGGAATGGAGTTCAGGGGCATAGCAGCTAACCTCCTGAAGCCTGGAAGTCCCAGGGCAGAGAGGAGGTGCTGGGTGGGTGGTATGCTTGGTCTTGACTTGTTCACAAGCCCCTTATCCTCCACCGTAGCCGCCAGAGCTCAGAGAATATCTGAACCCAGGTTATGTTTCGTGGAAGGGAGGGAACTGAAAATTCAATAACAGGTTTTTCTTTTGCTGTGGCTAGGAATAGGGCTGACAAATGGACTTCATCTCATTTGCCTCTCTGGCCAGTTGAAATGCCTCTCAGGGGTTCTATGTTAAGAAGGATTCTGAGGTCCAGAGAGCCTCATGGTCAGCAGCTAGCACTGTCTGCCTGGGTTTAGGATGGGGGAAGCAGCACCACGTATACTGGAGTCTGACCTTGGAGGACTAACTTTGTCCCTTTTCCTTCTGTCTCTAGGGACCCAACCAGAGCCTGGCCTGGGAGCCAGGATGGCCATCCACAAAGCCTTGGTGATATGCCTGGGACTGCCTCTCTTCCTGTTCCCAGGGGCCCGGGCCCAGGGCCATGTCCCACCCGGCTGCAGCCAAGGCCTCAACCCCCTCTACTACAACCTGTGTGACCGCTCTGGGGCGTGGGGCATCGTCCTGGAGGCTGTGGCTGGGGCGGGCATCGTCACCACATTTGTGCTCACCATCATCCTGGTGGCCAGCCTCCCCTTTGTGCAGGACACCAAGAAACGGAGCCTGCTGGGGACCCAGGTATTCTTCCTTCTGGGGACCCTGGGCCTCTTCTGCCTCGTGTTTGCCTGTGTGGTGAAGCCCGACTTCTCCACCTGTGCCTCTCGGCGCTTCCTCTTTGGGGTTCTGTTCGCCATCTGCTTCTCTTGTCTGGCGGCTCACGTCTTTGCCCTCAACTTCCTGGCCCGGAAGAACCATGGGCCCCGGGGCTGGGTGATCTTCGCTGTGGCTCTGCTGCTGACCCTGGTGGAGGTCATCATCAATACGGAGTGGCTGATCATCACCCTGGTTCGGGGCAGTGGCGAGGGCGGCCCTCAGGGCAACAGCAGTGCGGGCTGGGCCGTGGCCTCCCCCTGCGCCATCGCTAACATGGACTTTGTCATGGCGCTCATCTATGTCATGCTGCTGCTGCTGGGCGCCTTCCTGGGGGCCTGGCCCGCCCTGTGCGGCCGCTTCAAGCGCTGGCGTAAGCATGGGGTCTTTGTGCTGCTCACCACGGCCACCTCCATTGCCATATGGGTGGTATGGATCGTCATGTATACCTACGGCAACAAGCAGCACAACAGTCCCACCTGGGATGACCCCACGCTGGCCATCGCCCTCGCCGCCAATGCCTGGGCCTTCGTCCTCTTCTACGTCATCCCCGAGGTCTCCCAAGTGACCAAGGCCAGCCCAGAGCAAAGCTACCAGGGGGACATGTACCCCACCCGGGGCGTGGGCTATGAGACCATCCTGAAAGAGCAGAAGGGCCAGAGCATGTTCGTGGAGAACAAGGCCTTTTCCATGGACGAGCCGGCTGCAGGTGGGTCTCTGTGGACGTCCCCAGTGGCCCCTTTCTCCATCCCATGTCTTTTACCGCAGGACAGGGAGCCAGTCTCTTGAGCAAAATGGAAAGTTTTCGAGGTTTTCTGTAGTTTTCTGCCTAAGTGTCTCTAAATTCCATTTAATTTAAAGATTTTTTTTTTCATTTGGGCATGGCGGATCATGCCTGTAATCCTAGCACTTTGGGAGGCCAAGGCGGGTGGATCACTTGAGACCAGGAGTTCGGGACCAGCCTGATCCACATGGTGAAACCCCGTCTCTACTAGAAATCCAAAAAAATTAGCTGGGTGTGCTGGCTCATGCCTGTGATCTCAGCTACTCGGGAGGCTGAGGCAGGAGAACAGCTTGAACCTGGGAGGTGGAGGTTGCAGTGGGCCAAAATCGAGCCACTATACTCCAGCTTGGGCAACAGAGCAAGACTCCATCTCAAAAAAAATAAATAAATAAATAAGATTTTTTTTCTATATTCATATAATTCATGCATATATTCTCACTGTAAAATTTCAAACATTACAGATAAAATGAAATTTTCCCCAGCTGCCTCCCCAGTCCTACCCGTCCCATCCTGTTCCATCCCCAGAAGTGACCACTATTGACTGATAAAATATCTATGTGCCTCTGTTTCTCCATTTGTAAAATGGGGATAATCACAGTACCTACTTCATAGGGTTCTTATGAGGATTAAATTAATTAGTGCCGGCTGGGCGCCATGGCTCACGCCTGTAATCCCAGCGCTTTGGGAGGCTGAGGTGAGTGGAGCTTGAGCCTGGGAGTTTGAGACCAGCCTGGACAACATAGTGAGGCCCCGTCTCTACAAATAATTTCAAAAATTAGCCAGGTGTGGTGGTGCACGCCTATGGTCCCAGCTCCTCAGGAAGCTCATGAGGCAGGAGGATTGCCTGAGCCTAGGAGGTTGAGGCTTCAGTGAGCCGTGATTGCACCACCACATTCCAGCCTGGATGATCTCAAAAAAAAAAAAAATTACTTAGTGCCCGGCCCATGAAAAGCACTCTTGAAGAATTAGCTATTTGCTGTGTGTGCGTGTCTATTATTTTACGTATTTTACTAATACTATCCTTCCAGAACTCGTTTTTCTATTATGTATGTATCCATAATCACCTTAGTTTTCTTTAAAAGGAACTATTTTTCAGGTAATTTTTTTCTCTTTTTTTTTATTTTTTATTTTTTTATTTTTTGAGACGGAGTCTCGCTCTGTCACCCAGGCTGGAGTACAGTGGCGTGATCTTGGCTCACTACAACCTCCGCCTCCCGGGCTCAAGAGATTCTCCTGCCTCAGCCTCCCAAGTAGCTGGGATTACAGGCACGTGCCACCACACCTGGCTAATTTTTGTATTTTTAGTAGAGACGGGATTTCACTATGTTGGCCAGGCTGGTCTCGAACTGCTAACCTCAAGTGATCCGCCCGCCTCGGCATCCCAAAGTGCTGGGATTACAGGTGTGAGCCACTGCACCTGGCCTTTTTCTCTTTTTAATAAAAGTATTTGGGCTGCCACGTAGTGGTCTCAGCAGCGCCCTTGTTAGCTGTGCAGCCCACTAGCATTTCCTCAGCACCTGCTCTGTGCCAGCCCCTGTGCTAATCCCCTTACCGATGTGGCCCATTGCACGCATCCCACCTGCTCTTCCTCAGCCTGCTGGCTGCAGCCCCTCATCTGACATGACCTGGAAATTTGGGGGTACCATCTCAAAGGCCTGACCCTGCCCCCAGACTGTGCTGATCTGGAGGCCTGGGGGCTTTAGACTTTCTTAACTGCCCGGTTAACAAGCACCGGCTCTGGGGTCTCTGCTGGGAGGTCAGAGTCAGGCAGTGGAAGTTCCAGAATCAGAGACATTCCTTTCTCTTCTACAAACTGTGAAATCCTCATAATCCCTGCTTTGGAGAAACAGATGACCCTTGTCCTGCCGGGCACTTGATTTTTGATCTGCCCACCTGGGCTGAGGTGCTGGCCACACCCCTGGGTAGCCCCTGTCACACGCACAGTGTGCATGGGGAGTGGAATTGGCAAAACCCACCGGAGAGGTGGGGCTTATGAACAAGTGCTGGGAGGAGCCTCAGGCCCCGCCCCCGCACCGAACGCCCGCCAGGGCCAAATGGTTCTCAACCTTCGGGCTGAGTTTTTCTTTCTTTTTTTTTTTTTTTTCTAAATGGAAAAATCAATAGAGTGAGCCCAGCCCCAGCACTTAGGAAACCCTATATAGTTTGCGGTCCCTCAGAGCTGCAGGACCGTCAGCCTTGCTGGAGCCAGACATCCGCTGTGCCGTCCTCACAGCAAGGCCTGCTCCGAGGCCCCGGGGTGGGTCAGCAGCCCTCCTCAAACACCCTGGGAGTGCCCAGCAGGGCGGAACACCTCGGGAAACCAACACCCCAAAGGCACAGGGAAGTATCCCTGGAGCTAAAAATAGTTCTGGAAACTTGCCAGGGGGCCACAGTCTGGGACGTGCGTTAAGGCTCCCTGGCCAGGCTCTGGGTTGGTGTAGTGGGGAAGGGGCACCCAGGTCGGCCCTGGGAGGACATGAAGAGGCTTAGGCCGAGGGGTCTCAGATGTATTTACCTCTGCGCCTGGCAGCTGGCCCGTGGTGACAGGCAGAGCTGGAGGCTGGCCATCTTGGAAGGCGGCCGAAGGCCCATGTGTCCTCTTGGCCCCTGGCCCCGGAGGGCGGATGGGGATGTGGAGGTTGCTGACAGAGCATTTTCTGAGCTGTTGGGTCAGGGGCTGGGGGGTCTACAGTGCGGGGAAGCCCAGCAGTGTTGTTCACTCCCGTGCATCTGTACAAAGGGGTGCTAGGCTTGGGAGGGGGCCCCCGTGTTCACAACCTCACCCCCAAGTTGGCCACTCCTGGGTTAGAGACTATGCCAGGGTTGGCCTGCCCCCTTTACCTCTTCCCTGCCCCCAGAGAGCCTTGCTTGGCTTGTGGGAGGTGGGAAAGGGAGCTGAGAGCCCTGGGATCTTCAAACTGTTCCTGCTTTTCCTTGTAGCTAAGAGGCCGGTGTCACCATACAGCGGGTACAACGGGCAGCTGCTGACCAGTGTGTACCAGCCCACCGAGATGGCTCTGATGCACAAAGTCCCGGTAAATGGGTTCCCCAGGTCCCTGTGACGCAGCTGGGATACAGAGACCGGCCTCAGCAGGCCAGCGGGAGAGGGCCATGTGGCCAGAGCTGGGTTGGGTGGAGGTGGTAGGGGGAAGGCAAGCTTCTCCATCTGGTGCTTTTACCGGGGGAATCCAGAGCCCCAGTTCTTAACTTCCTTCTCCTGGAGTCAGCGTACCCACCACCTTCAGCTGCGCTGCAGTGGGACCTGCCCTGTGTCACTGGGGCATTGCACACAGGCTGTGTCAGCATGCTGAAGGGAATGCTGGGTGAGCTCTCCTTGGTGGGAGCTGCCAGCTTTACCCTGGAGAGCTTGGGGAGGGACAAAGGAGGGTCTCAGCCAGGTGCTCCCAAAATGGACAAGGGTCCACATGTCGCAGGTCTGGATAGGTGTTTACTTCTCAACCACAGCTGTGCCAAGGGGGCCCACACTGCCCTCCCCCTCCGGCAGGCAGCAAGTCTCGACCTTACACCTCCCCTGGGTTCTGGAAACTAGATGCTTCATTAGCCAGGGGACAGGGAGGAAGCAGGAAGATGGTGGATTGGATTCTACTCACTCCTATATGTGTTCCTCCTCCCGGCTGGCAGAGGCTGTGGGGAGAGGTCAGTGACCCATCTTGGCAGGACACTGGGAACAGGAAACAAGGAGGTCAGCTGGGTGGCGTTCTCATCCCCCTCCCCGCCCTCTCTGTGAGAGCCGCAGGGCAGGGGGAGGTGAGTGTGGCTGAAGCTTCCAATCCCAGCGCCTCCCCTCTCCCTGAGCCTGAACCTGAGCCTGGGCAGAGGAGAGCTTCCGGAGCATCAGGAGTGGAGGCTGCGGGCTGTCAGCTCTGGCGGGGAGGGGGCAGCCACAGAAGCCTTTGCTGAATAGCTTCCCTCACTGTTGCTGTGCCTCACTCGCCAGCGCGTTTGGAGTCTGCTTCCTGGGGGATGATCTGGATTAACAGGGATATTTTATCTGACCGGTTCTCAAAACATGGTAACCGGACCACCAGCACTAGCCTCACCTGGGAGCCTGCTCAAAGTGCAAATGGGGGCCAGGCGCAATGGTTCACACCTGTAATCCCAGCACTTTGGGAGGCTGAGGCAGGTGGATCACCTGAGGTCAGGAGTTTGAGACCAGCCTAGCCAACATACCGAAACCTCATCTCTACTAAAAACACAAAAATTAGCCAGGCATAGTGGCACATGCCTGTAGTCCCAGCTACTAGGGAGACCTCAGCCAGAGGACCCCTTGAACCCAGGAGGCAGAGGTTGCAGTGAGCCGAGATTGAACCACTGCACTCCAGCCTGGACAACAGAGTGAGACTGTCTCAAAAAATAAGTAAATAAGAAATAAAAAATAATAAAAGTGCAGATGGGGCGGGGCCAGAGCTGGGATGGAGCTGACTGTTAGCATCCGTTCAGGGCATCGGCACCATGGAAGCACTATCCAGCGCAGATCTGCAGCCCTGCATTCAGCACTCCCTCCCCCAGCTGTTGCCAGCTGCATGGGGCCCACTGCGTAGGGTCCAGCTATGAGTTGGTGAGGCTTAACAAGCAGTGCAGGTGATTCCAGTGCGCACTCATCCATGGTTCTGGACCACGAATGTAGATGTTCCAGGGACCACATGGACAGGGGCCGTTGCAGACAAGCCTGAGGACCTCCTGGGCCTGATTGACTTGAAGGCTGGTTTGGGGCTTGGGAGCTACAGAGATTTGGTGGCAGCTCTTTCCCATAGGGCTAAGACAGATGGGGCCAGGAATTCACCTTCCCTCCAGCATAGGAGCCAGAACAGATACCTCAGGACCCTCTTCACCCCACAGCTGGTGTCTCTCACCCACATGGGAGCAAGACCCAGCGCCAGGCAGAGAATTCAGGTTTCAAGACTCCAAGTCAGGGCTGGGTGCAGTGGCTCATGCCTTTAATCCCAGTGCTTTGGGAGACCGACATTGGAGAATTGCTTGAGGCCAGGGGTTCGAGAGCAGCCCTGGCAACATAGTGAGAACCCCCCATCTCTACAAAAAAAAAAAAAGACTCCAAATCAGACCGGCCAGCCTAGATGCCTAGAGAGATGTGTGGGCACACCCAGAGCCATGTCCTCGGCCAGGGAAGCCAGCAACTGTGATGCTGGGGGTATGGTAGTGACAGGCGGTAGACTCGGGGTAATATTCTTGGAGGAGCCGGGCGCAGTGGCTCATGCCTGTCATCCCAGCACTTTGGGAGGCCAAGGCGGGTGGATCACGAGGTCAGGAGATTGAGACCATCCTGGCTAACACGGTGAAACCCCATCTCTAATAAAAATACAAAAAATTAGCCGGGTATGGTGGCGGGCTCCTGTAGTCCCAGCTACTCGGGAGGCTGAGGCAGGAGAATGGTGTGAACCCGGGAGGCGGAGTTTGCAGTGAGCCAAGATTGCGCCACTGCACTCCAGCCTGGGCAACAGAGCGAGACTCCGTCTCAAAAAAAAAAAAAAAAAAAAAGATTCTTGGAGGAAGGGGGCCTGGGAGCTATGTCAGACAGGTAGCAGCAGCTCTGTGTGGCTGACCCTCCACTGGCCCTAGCATTTCCCTAAACACTTGGAAGCAGGAGAGGGCTTGAGAAGGGGATCCCCCTCTATGAAGCCCTAGCACCATCTAAGGTCAGCAGGGGCCTCGTTCCCATGCCCAGAGGCAGGGTGAGATAAGGGGCTCAGGTCTGGCTGTCCCAGGCTGCTCCTGGGGCCCAGCCAGAGGGGGCAGAGGAGCTGAGGGGGGAGTTGGGGGGGATCTGGCAGTCCCAGCCCTGCAGGAAGTGTTTGTGCATCCGCCCCGGCGGAACCTGGCTCCCGATCCCCGACTGTGAGACCGCCTGTTCTTCCTTCCAGTCCGAAGGAGCTTACGACATCATCCTCCCACGGGCCACCGCCAACAGCCAGGTGATGGGCAGTGCCAACTCGACCCTGCGGGCTGAAGACATGTACTCGGCCCAAAGCCACCAGGCGGCCACACCGCCGAAAGACGGCAAGAACTCTCAGGTCTTTAGAAACCCCTACGTGTGGGACTGAGTCAGCGGTGGCCAGGAGAGGCAGGCGGATTTGGGGAGGGCCCTGAGGACCTGGCCCCAGGCAAGAGACTCTCCAGGATCCTCCTTCCCCTGGCAGGCTCAGCAACATGTGCCCCAGATCTGGAAGGGCCTCCCTCTCTGCCAGTGTTTGGGTGGGTGTCCTGGGTGTCCCCACCCACTCCTCAGTGTTTGTGGAGTCGAGGAGCCAACCCCAGCCTCCTCCCAGGGTCACCTCGGCGGTCACACTCCAGCCAAAGAGTGTTCTCGGGGTGGTGGCCGGGCAGCGCCTATGTTTCTCTGGAGATTCCTGCAACCTCAAGAGACTTCCCAGGCGCTCAGGCCTGGATCTTGCTCCTCTGTGAGGAACAAGGGTGCCTAATAAATACATTTCTGCTTTATTAACTCTCGCTCTGGGACTGTGGTTTCTGACCTGGGCTCCTGGTTTCTGATGAACCTCTCCTCCACCATGGCCTGTGGGTGACTTCTCTTTCTTCCCTCCAAATCCAGCTCACATTTAAAGCTGCTGCAGATTTTTCCTGTGCAATTAAGTAGCTGATGCCTCTCCGCAGCGAGTGGTTCTTTAGCAGGTCCTCTGTCTGTATTGTGTGCGATCAGAATGAACACCCAGGCTCAGTGCGTGCCTAGGATGCAGTCCCGCACCTGGGCTTGTCTGAGGCCAGGCAGCTTTCCTCTGGGAATCCCCCTCCAGTGGCTGTGGGGACAGGACTGGGAAGGTGGGCCTTGAGCAGGTGGCTCTGTGTGTAAGGGAAGATGAACTCATTTCAGCTTGTCCTGGGATGAATGACAGTGAAGATCCCATAGCGGACAAAGTGGAGACTCATTCTGCTCCATTCTTTGAGATCACACCGTGTGATACGTGCAAAGGAATGGCCTAGAGAGAGTCAGGAATTGTTTACAAATGGGTTGACAAAAGTGCAAAGGGTTGGGCCAGGTCCTGGTTGGTTTCGTTCCCGAGCGGTCATTAAAATGTCCATTTATGCAGGGCGCAATGGCTCATGCCTGTAATTCCAGCACTTTGGGAGGCCAAGCTGGGAGGATCGCTTGAGCCCAGGAGTTCCAGACTAGCCTGGGTAACACAGTGAGACCCTGTTTCTACAAAAAAAAATCTTTTTAATTAGCCAGACATTAGTCCTAGCTACTCATGGGGCTGAGGTGGGAGGATCTCTTAAGCCCAGGAGGTCAAGGCTGCAGTGAGCTGTGATTGCACCATTGCACTCCTGCCTGGGCAAGAGAGCGAGACTCTGTCTCAAAAAAAGAAAGTCAGTTTGCTCGGTACTTATACTAAGCAAAAGCCTTTCCTCAGCAGCTCATTTTTTTTTAATTTAATTTAATTTAATTTTTTTTTTTTTTTTTGAGACAGAGTCTTGGTCTGTTGCCCAGGCTAGAGTGCAGTGGCTCAATCTCGGCTCACTGCAACCTCCGCCTCCCAGGTTCAAGCGATTCTCCTGCCTCAGCCTCTTGAGTAGCTGGGATTACAGACATGTGCCACCACACCTGGCTAACTTTTTGTATTTTTAGTAGAGACAGGGTTTCACCATGTTGCCCAGACTGGTCTTGAAGTCCTGGCCTCAAGTGATCTGCCCACCTCAGCCTCCTGGAGTACTAGGGTTACAGGCATGAGCCACCACTCTCGGCCCATCAGCTCATTTTAATCCCCAAGGCTGCCCTGGAAGGTGGGAAGGACTAGTATTCTCTCCCTTTTCCAGACTCAAAATCCCAGAACTGTACCATTTTGGGGTGAGACAGGGCCTCAGAGTAGTTCTACCGCCCCCTTTTACAGGTAAGCGAACTGACCCAGGGAGGCCAGGCCAACACCAACCAGGTTTTCCTAAGACTCTGACGTCCAGCAGCCTTTCTCCGTGGCCCACCCTGGGTAAGCCAGTCCAGTGGGTGGCACTTCCAGCCGTGTGGTTGAGACAGCAGCGTCCTGACCTTTGGACGCTGGCTCAAGGCTTTGCCAGGGGGCTCCCAGGCCAGCCCCGGGGAGCCTGCTCCTCCCAGGCTTGGGAATGTTTCTCCCCAATTAGTCAGAAGCTATTTTCTGATACCGGTTGTAGGGGAAAAAATGTTTTTGTTGAAAGGGAGAGAAAGGTTGCTGGGAAAAAAAATAAACTTCTCCCAAACTTCTCCTTCTATGCTCAGATTGCATTAGCCTCCTGGGGACTGAAACACTATTTTTAAGTAAAAACCAGTGCTTGGGCCCCGCGCGGTAGAGTCCCGTTTGACTCTTGTTCTTTCTGGTCACTTTAGGCTCAGTCCCCGCAAAGTAAAACGAGATGGTAGAAGCCCTCTTCCCAGGACTGCACCGCATCCTGATCCTCATTCCTCTGTACCCAGGCTGGGCCGGGCCCAGCACCTTTCCCATCCTTGTCGTTGGAGCTGGGAGGGGCTGGAGGCCACCGACCTGAAGCAGTGGACCGAGTGGGCCCCCGTGAAGCCCTGAGTGTGTGACTGGAGCGCCTAGGGCCACCTCCCTTTCCTGCCCAGCCCATCTTCCTGATCCCCAGGTGGCTGCAGCTTCAAGGAGCTGCCCGCGGGCCCCCAGGCTGCCTCCAACTCCCCTCTTGACACGCCCCTCCCAAATCATAGTCCCTGTGTCCCCAGGCTGTGGTTCTTCAGATTGCCATCTTCCCCTCTGTGAACAACAGGCCTCAGTGCCCCGTCTTGACTCTGGACCTTCTGGCCCTGCCATCTTGGTGTCTGGCACTGGCTTGTCCCACTCTCTGCCTAGATGGATCTCCTCCATGAGTCTTTGGAGCCAAGCCAGGGCAGAAGTTGGCCCTTGCCCTTCTCACCAGGGCCTCCTGCCACCACCTGGACTGTGGAAGGCCACTGAGATGGGGGCAGAGCTCAGCCCCAGGCTTGGGCACGCTGCTTCTCTCCACGGCCTGTGGGTCCCGGATCGGAGCCCCTGGGGTGTTTCACTCAAGAGCCCCTGAGCCGTCCCCATCTTCCACGAAGCAGTTCCCACAAGCAAGCCAGGACCAGCCCTGCCTGCACTCTGCCCGCAGTGCCCCTCGCCGTCTGGGACGAGGATGAGCCTGCTGAGATGAGGGCAGCTCTCTCCATCCAGCAGTACCTCATGGAGTGCTCACTAAGGAGTTAGGAATGGCAGGCCATCCTGGCATCTGGGGTTCAAGGTGGCTCCTGTGGCAGGAACAGGTGTCCATGGCCCTGATCACCTGGATCTCACAGGTTCTGGGAATGCAGTAGGGGCCTGCTGTGGCTATTCCAACATCTCTGGTCAGGGCCTGGAAGTACCCTTAGGACACGCGGGGTTGGGGTCAGGACTGCATTCTCAGGGACCAGTGGAGAGCCCTGGACCAGATGAACTAGAGTCTAGGCCTCTCTCGTGACTGGGACTTGTGGGACGTGGGAGGCCCGTGAGATCCAGGACTAAAGATTATGCTTTTTTCTAATGGGCAGATATGTAAGTAGGTAAGTGGAATCCTCAGGTAAGTGGGATCCAGGACTAAAGACTGTGCTATTTCCTGATGGGCAGATGTGTTGTTTCTACCTCATCTTGGGCAGCACCTGGATATGCTGGCACTGGTTCATCACTGGAGGAGCCTCTTGTATTCTGAGCCCTCGGACATGCTCCAGAGGGTCCTGACGGTCACCCAGCGAAGAGGGGGTCTTCTCAGCACCTCCATGGTGCTGGCACCAAGGACAGAGATGGGCACAGCTCCAGGCTTGTGAAAATGAGCTCTCTATAGCATTGTCTTCCTGAGGTTTTTCCTGCCCTTATCCAAGGTGGGCCCTAGAGCTCAGTCCCCAGCCCAGCAGCACCTCTGGGTGCCGGGGTAGAGGGTGACGACCAGAGCAGCTCTCTGGGGAGGTGCCCTGTAGTCGGTCCCACAGCTCTCCAGTGCTACCCCTGTCCCCAGCAGCCTGTGCCTTTGTCACTGGCGTACTTTTCCAGAGCTAATTTGGGCGAGTGATCCCTGCAGAGTAGGACTGCAGCTCTCACTGTGGCCCCCAACCTCTCTGTGTTGCCTGCTGAATGAAGTCCATGAACAGAATGTTACTTCCCTCCAGTGGAAGGGAAGCAGGGAGCTCTATGGACCTCACACTGCTCTTGGTCTAGCTTAGCGGCCCCAAGATCCCTTAGTGAATCAAGGCACTGTGTTGCTTTCCTATGTGATAATTTCAAAGGAGTCCCTGGCAGTGCCTGATGCCCAGAGGCTGCAGTCTCCAGTGGACGTGGGTTTGTATATAGCCTGAGTCCTCTGGGGGTCTGCGTGTGAGGCTCAGGGAGGGATGGGCTCCTAAAAGATGCACGCCTGCCTGTATTCAGGAGTACCCACTGGCCCTGCTTACTCCCGCCCAGGCCAAGTGGAGAAGAAGTTAGATGAGTTCTTAGGAGGAGAGAGACGGCTTCTTTGAGGTGGTCGAGCGGCATCACAAACAAGCGTTGAATGGAAGAAAACTAGAAGAGGCAGAGCCTGTCGCAGGTTCACCATCATCCAGCCAACACCGTGGGAAATCTCACACCCACCACTGTCAAACCGAGGACTTTGGACTTCATAACTGCTCAGAATTAAACGAGCTTACCTTCCATGGGTGAGGGCTTACTGCCATTGAATTCCTGTGTGTTCATAAATTCTTCTGGGAGTTACTAGTTTTTATTTTTTTAAAAATTATTTTTAGAGACAGGGTCTTGCTATGTTGCCCAGGCTGTTCTCGAACTCCTGGCCTCAAGCGATTCTCCCATCTCAGCCTTCCATGTAGCTGGGATTCCAGGTGCCTGCTCCCCCATCCCCCACCCTGCCTCTCGGATTTTTTTCATGTGTATTTCCTTGCTAGACCTCTTGCTTTTTACACCAACAAAGGCTGTTTGATTCCAACTAATCTTTTTCTCTGTTGGGGATTTATTTTAAGGGGAAAACCAGGCCTCCAGAAACCACTGAGCTCTCAACCAGTCAAGGCCAGAGAACTCTGACACCTACACAAGATGTGGGTGGGGAGGGAGGCGACCCCAAAAGTATCCCTGTTGCTGCCTGGCATGGCTGGAAGAGGCAGCCAGGATACCCATTCGGTGAAATTCTCGGTGCACAGAAAGGCATGGCACAGTGCACAGAACCAGGGATGGCTGATAAATCCCCTGGGCCGTGAAGACCTGCCGAGTGCCTTTCCTGGCTTTCCAGTTTACTCATGGCCCTGCACTTGTTCGTCAGCCCCCCCACAGCTCATAGAAGACAGCAAGCAATGGAGGCTAAGTGCCTGCCCCGTGGGGGTGCTGCCCGGAAGGGTCTGTCGGCCCTGCAAGCCATTCTCGCCAAGGCCAGCATTTTCACTAGCCCCGGAGGATGCGCCAAGGTCAGGCACAGATGCCAGGGACCAGGATTTGTTTCCTGTCTGCCGTCTCCACTCTGGGCCCTCCAGGAAGCTGCGGCCCCCGTTCACAGCAGCTGCATGAATTATTTAGCATCTGCACCAGACCGGGAGTGCTCTGACCTCATCCTCCTTGGGCTCAGGGTGCGGCTCTGACCTCATCCTCCTTGAAAAAAGGTTGTTGATAGGCAGAGGCTGGAGCGGTGCGTCCCTCTGGCGTGCGGGTGATTAAAAGGGAGACACCAGTACCCTCAGAGAAGGAGGTGGGGAGCAGGGACCCATGCCCTTGTAGCAGGAGGCAATTCTGCAGCACGCAGAAAATATGACTTTGGAATCAGAGGCTGCGGGTTCACATCCTGGCTGTTAGTAGTTCTGTGACCTTCAGCAGCTCCCTTGGTCCTTCCTGAGTCTTCTCATCTGAAAAATCGGGGTACCAGCCCCCTGAGTTTGTGTTTGGTGTTCTGTCCCCTCCAGGTAACCCCCACGAAAGTCACAGTCAAGTCAGAGCGTCCAGGAACCATCTGCCCAGTGTTTCCTGCCTAGACAAGCAGGTCTTCTGGCCAGATTTCAGTTTGGCACCTCCTGGTGCCACATCCTCCCTTCCCTCTATGCTGCCTCATGCCCTGGGTCCCCAGAGTGGGTGGCTTGGCAGGTTGCCGCGATTGGAAGAGGATGCTAAGGGGAGAGACCCTTGGCAGTGCCCGCGCCCTGACTGGCAGGGGAGAAGGGCTAGCAGAGGCGTTAGGAGGGTCCCCAGGCGCACAGGAAGTCTAAGAAGCTAGGCTGAAGAGCTGGGACGGAGCTGCTTTCTGCCAGCAAATGCCCACTGTCTACTGGGTGGACAGGAGGGAGTGGAGATGAGAGCGATCTGGTCCCTGCCCTCCTTTGCCAGGTCAGGCCTAAGGGCTGAAGTGGGAGTGGCCACGTGAGTCCCAGCAAATGCGTTTTGGGATTAAGCAGGCAGGTGCCTTCAGCAAGCTTCCCCGGGTATCCCCTTCCCAAGCGGCACCTTCGTGGCAGGCAGGGCATCTCGGACCAGGGCCTGGCTCCAGCCAGCTCTGTGGCCTTGGACAGCTCCCTTGACCCCCCGCCCCCGCAAGTGTTTCCTCGTCTGTGAAACGCACCCCGATGTCTCCAGCTCTGTCTAAGCCCTGGAGTTGGTGTCCCCAGCAGTGGAGAGGGGACCTAAAGCCCCAGGGCTGTGCCTCAGATGCACCCCCAGGGGTTCCGACTCAAAGTCTGGAGCAGAACTGGGCGGACACGGGGTCACCGCCTGGCTGTGCTTTGGAGAGAGAAGCTGGGTCCCGTGGGGGTGAATGGGACCGGTCCCAGCCGGTTGTCCGCCCCATCCCCCGACCCCTCGCCCCCGCAGACTCCTCCAAGCCAGGGGCCTGGAAGTGGCTCCTTCTTCTGATTCACCTAAAGGCAACGGTGGCTTGCCTCACCCCCAACTCCACCGACGGCAGGAGAGGGCCCGCGGGGGCCCGGGCCCAGGGAAGGTTTTACGCTCCGTCCTTAACCCAGCGTCCTAACCTGACCGGGCTGGGAGAGGGGGCGGGGCCCCGGAACCCCACCCGCAGACAGCCCACTCCTCCGCACGCACCTGGGTTGGGGAGGTGGGGGGGAGGTGGGGGGGAGGTGGGGGGAGGTGGGGGGAGGTGGGGGGGAGGTGGGGGGAGGTGGGGGGGAGGTGGGGGGAGGTGGGGGGGAGGTGGGGGGGAGGTGGGGGGGAGGTGGGGGGAGGTGGGGGGGAGGTGGGGGGGAGGTGGGGGGGAGGTGGGGGGAGGTGGGGGGGAGGTGGGGGGGAGGTGGGGGGAGGTGGGGGGAGGTGGGGGTGGGCCCAAGCAGCCGGCGCGCCCACGTGCCTCTCCCGCGAGGGCCCGGCCACCCCAGCTCCAACCAACCCGAGGCCGCCTCTCGTGCCCCACCCCAAGCCCCGCCCGGCCCCTGCAACCCGATCCTCGCCGCGGGGCCGCGGCCGAAGCCAGCTGTCCCAGCTCCTGCTGTAGCCTGGGGGCCAGGCCGCCGCGCTCCGCCCCTCCCCGCCCTCGGAGCCCGGCCTCGCAGCCGCCGGGGATTGCGAGGGCCTCATTCATCCCTGTGTCTCTCAGGCCCCGCAGAGACGGGGGTGGGGTGGGTGACGCCAGGGAAGCAGGCCCCTTTTCCCAAGGGAAGAATCCCCTTCCGGAGGCCCGCCGGGTCATGGAGTTTCCGCGGGTGGACGTAGTGAGGCCAAGGGCACGGGGAGCCCTGTCGCTGCCTTACGTCCGGCTCTAGGCCGGGGTTCCTCGGCTCCACCAGCGACATTTGGGGCCGGATCGCTGTGTAGTGGAGCTGGCCCGGGCACTGCAGGATATTGAGCGGCATCCCTGACCCCCTACACTGGATGCCAGGAGCACAGCCAGCCCCCTAACCGTACAACCACAAATATCTCTGGACACGGCCAAATGTCCCCTGGGGGCAAACTCTCCGGGTGGAAACCCACTCCCCGAGGGTTTTACGGTGGGCATTTGAGGCAGCCACACGGGCTGGGCGCCTGGAGCCCGAGGTCCCTGCAGCCAGGACGCTGGTGCTGGCCTCCCCTTCTCCCTGCCGCTGCCAGCTGCTTTAGGCTGGCCTGGGAACTGTGACCCTTGGCCTGACAGTATTTCGGCAGCATGTGACCTGCCAGGCTTTCTCACAGTAGGGTGCCCCCATCCTGATGTGGGTGCTGGGAGAGGGGATGGGACAGGGGATGCTAGGGACAAGCCCATCACTAGCAGTCAGGCCAGCTGGGGCGCCGGAAAGAGACTCAGGCACTGGGTGTCCATGGGCAGCCTGACGTTCCCAAGGAGAAGCTGGGCTGAGGCCACCGTGTGAGCCCAGGGGCTTTCAGGGCTGAAGGCCAGGGGGCATCCTGGCCCACAGGGTCCACCCCTTACACACACACACACACACACACGCACGCACACACACTGGGTGGGGTGTGGGAAAGACAAAAGGAGTCGGTCCCAGCTGGGGAGGATCCCGCCCTGTCCCTTCACCAGGCCCGTTTGGGGGCGGTCATCAGAGCCAGGAAGGTGACGAGAGGGCTGGGGCAGGGCACTGTTGGCCCCAACCCCCACTGCATGCCACCCTACCATACAGAGCAGAATTTTCAGAAGAATCCAATTCCAGACTTAACGGGGGAGGTTTTAGTAGTCCCCCCTCCCCCTGTGTATTCACAATTGACTGTATTTGCATAGGAAATCTGGAAAGAGACAAAAGGCACCATAGCAGATGTTAAAGTGGACCACTGGGGGAGCTGGCCGGGGGCAGGGGGGAAAGGGGGCCGGATGTGGAGGTAGGAATCCACTGGTACCAAGCAGATGAGAGACAAGAAGATTTTTTCTGTCTTGTTTTGCTTTTTCTCTCTCTCCTTCCTTTCTCTCTTTTCCATAAAAATAAATTACATATTTTAAAAAAAATTCATCTGAAAGAAAGAAAAGGGGCCAGAGGTAGCAGTGGCCCCCCACCAGCAGCTGCAGTGGCCTGCGACGTCCCTGACCCAGCCTTCACAAAGACCAGACTGAGCTACCCTCGGCCACACTCCCTTTCCTCATCTCTCCCCCTGAGAAAGATGGGCCAACTTTTAGCCTGCCTAGATTTTCAACTCATTCTCTCCTTGGGAGGGTTTTCAAGGAGGCTGGGGCAGGGAGTGTGTGTTCATTGCATGTATGTGGCATGGGGCACCCACCCTCCACCCAGACTTGCTGAATGATTCTTCGAAGGCTGAATTAGATTTACATCTGTGGAGCAGATTGGTGTGCTGTTTCTCAGCGTGTAGCTCATCATTATAAAATACGCCGTGTCCCATGGGGCAGACAGCAACAAACATGGGAATAGCATTTGGCTCATTAATTCATTCGTTCATCAGGTTTTCATCCATATTTATCAAAGGCTGCTCCGTGCCATCATTCTAATTAACATCAATTCCCACACTGATCTCTCTCCTAGTATCCAAGTCTGTCTGGCACACAATTCTGTCACCTCCTCCAATCTGAGGCTTCTATCTCCCCAACTCACTGCAGCCCGGTGTCCTGGGTCTCTGAGGGGAACCTCTTACTGTGTGTGCCAATTCCTCAGCTACTTGACGGTGTCCATAGATACTGACCTGCTCTGAGGTCTGCAAGGGCAAAGTCACCCCCATCCCTGCATCTGCGTTCATGTCCCTGTGTTGGGGATGAGGGTTCACTGATGGGGACTTTGGTCACCTGGGGACAGCTGTGTCCCGGCTTTGAAAGTGAGGCTGGTTGGCAATGCATCATGGCTCACACCTGTAATCCCAGCACTTTGCAAGGCCAAGGCAGGGGAATTGATTGAGGCCAGGAGTTCGAGACCAGCCTGGCCAACATGGCAAAACCCTGTCTCTACTGAAAATACAAAAATTAGCCAGGTGTGGTGGTGCTCACCTGTAATCCCAGCTACTTGGGAGGCTGAGGCAGGAGAATCGCTTGAACCCAGGAGGTGGAGTTTGCAGTGGGCAGAGATTGTGTCACTGCACTCCAACCTGGGTGACACATTGAGACTGTGTCTCAAAAAAAAAAAAGAAAAAAGAAAGTAGGCCAGGGAGATGGCCTGGGTTGCAGTGGGGGACTCTCTCCTTTGGTCATAGTCAGAAAGGTTAAGAGGGTGCTCTCTTGGGCACCCGTGAAGTGCCAGGTGTTCTCATAACCCCCATGCACTCCAGTTCCTAAACTTGTCTGATTCTAGAAATCATCTGAATGCGTTTGTTAAAATGATAGATTCCCAGTCCCCAACTGGAGAGACGCCTGATTCTGCTGGTCCGAGGCAGGCCCCAGAATCTGCATTCTCAGCCAGTACCCCAGGTGTTTGTTACATCAGCCAAACTTGGGCCCCACTACTGTAGGGGAGGCTGAGATGGGTTAATGCTGCCTCTACCACTGCCTGGGGGAGTCGGGAGAAGGAGCTGGGTGATTGAGTGACCAGGAGGCCTTTCAAGCCATCACCTTCTCACCTTTTCAGTGGTGGAGGTGGGAGCTTGTGGAGGGACTGTGGTGCGGGGTTGGGGTAGGAGAGAGAAGAGTCAAGAGGTCTAAGGCTGTGGTCCCCCAGCTTCCCCCACGACTGAGGACCCATTTGAGGACAGGCTGGACGTTTTTCTGTCTTTTTCAAGGGTTCTGTTCACCCTCCTTCCCGAATTCCTCAAGGGAGAGAGTGAGCAAGTGGGCTGAGAAGGAGGCACAGGGCTGGTGTCCAGGATCCCCGGGCCACTGTCTCCGGCCGTTTCCCTGTGTCTGATATAAGGGGCCCCTTCCTACCCAGGCCCCTGGGATTTCTGCCTCTCACCTCTTAAGGCAATCCTTTGTTTCCCTGTCTTTGTTTACATGTTTCCCATGAAACCATGAGCTCCTGAAAAGGAGATACTGCGGTATTTTTGTCTTCATGTCCCTATCTTTGGACCCAGTGCCTGGCTCAGTGGGGGCAGCCATTAATGTTTGTTGAACAAATTGGCAGTGCCTGGGCACCGAGCGCCACCTGGCGGCGTTAGCGGGCACGGTGGTGCTTAGATCTCGGAGCGGCGGACCTGGGGGGATGCATCCTGGTCCCCTGGTTTGGGGCGGCCCGTCCAAGTGTGAGGTCATGTAGGGGTGGGGTAGATGTCCCTGAACAAGGTCTGGTGGGGAGGCAAGGGGTGGGCCTTTGAAAGATGTGACTCTCTCAGGATAACAAGGGGCAGGTGGGAAAGGGAGCCAGGGACACTCGGGATGGAGAAAGAAGAGGTCTATTCATCTATCTATTCATTCATTCATTCATTTATTCATTTTCTGCCATGAATATTCTGCCATATTCATTTATGGGCAGGATTCAGCAGAAGGCTGGGACTTGTCATGCCGAGTCCTCCCTGAAGGGACCCCCTCCTTGTCTGTGGAGAGCTTAGGTAGTCCCGGGTTGGAGAATAGCTCCCTGAATTGGAATGGCCAGCCGACTTCTGCACTTCCTCCACCCCCTCCTATGCACTGTCTGGTGTCTGAAACCTCTTTTCTCCCACTGCAGTGCTCTCCCACCCTCCCTCTTCCTCAGGGCACGGAATCTCTGCCAGGGCTCCACTCATGGACTCAGGCATGGATGTTTTTATTATTCTTCTTTAGAGACAGGGTCTCCATGTGTTGCCCGGCCGGTCTAGGACTCCTGGGTTCAAGCCATCATCCTGCCTCTGCCTCCTGACTGGCTGGGATTGCAGGTGTGGGCCACCATGCCCGCCCCCAAAGGCCCCGAAGAATTTTTATGTGCACCCAGTCTTGAGACTTCCGCCAGAATCTGTGTAAGCAAATGTGGTCAGCGGGACCGGGAAGCTGCATCGGAGTTATGTCGCTTTCTGCTTCACCCCACAGAGCTCTCTCCAGGTCGCTGCTGTTTTTGCTACACCCTGAGTCCCCACCCCAACATATACACTCTGACCTCCTGTGATGGTTGATATTGAGTGTCAACTTGATTGGATGGAAGGATGCAAAGTATTGTTCCTGGGTGTGTCTATGAGGGTGTTGCCAAAGGAGATTAACATTTGGGTCAGTGGACTGGGAGAGGCAGACCCAGCCTCAATCTGGGAGGGCACCTTAAAAGCAGGTATGAAAAGAGCAGACTGGCTGAGTCTTCCAGCCTCCATCTTTCTGGTGTGCTGGATGTTTCCTGCCCTCAAACATTGAACTCCAAGTTCTTCAGCTTTTGGTCTCTTGGACCTACACCAGTGGTTTGCCAGGGGCTGTTGGGCCTTTGGCCATAGACTGAAGGCTGCACTGTCAGCTTCCCTGTTTTTGAGGTTTTGGAACTTGGACTGGCTTCCTGGCTCCTGTGCTTGCAGATGGCCTGTTGTGGGACCTCACCTTGTCATCGTGTGAGTCAATACTCCTTAATAAACTCCCCTTTATACCTACATCTATGTTAGTTCTGTCCCTCTAGAGAACCCTGACTAATATACCCCCAAAACCACCCACGATAAAAGTTGACTCTCTTATTCTCTAGAAGCTAGAGATCTCAGCAGTATTTATTTTTTTATTTTTTTTATTTTTTGAGATAGAGTCTTGCTCTGTCACCCAGGCTGGAGTGCAGTGGTGCGATCTAGGCTCACTGCAACCTCGGCCTCCTGGGTTCAAGCAATTCTCCTGCCTCAGTCTCCCAAGTAGCTGGGATTACAGGCACCTGCCAACATGCCCGGATAATTTTTTGGTATTTTTCATAAAGACAGGGTTTCACCATGTTGTCCAGGCTGGTTTCAGACTCTTGACCTCAAGTGATCCACCCACCTCAGCCTCCCAAAGTGCTAAGATTACAGGTGTGAGCCACCGCGCCCGGCCCCTCAGCAGTATTTAAGGTCACAACCCTGGGTTCCTGCACCTATGGCCAAAACACATGTTCACAAATGGGTCACTGCCAGCTGGGAGCCCTGGGGCGGTGTCCCTTGACCCCAGAGCCTTAAGGTAAAGCATGTAACCTTACTCAGGGGAGAGGAGGGAGGTGTGAAACCCAGGTTCCTGTCTTTGTCCTCTCAGTCCTAGAGGCAAGGCAGATGTTCCCCAACTCCCCACCTGCAGCCTAGCCCCTCCCCTCTCCTGGAACAGTCCAGCGGAGGCAGGCAGTGGAGTCACAGTGCTGCAGCCTGCTTATGCTAATGGCACAGCTGGACAGTCCCAGGTCAGCCTCAGGGCTACAGGCCTTCTTGGGCATTGAGAGCCCCCTGGGTCTCCTCGACTGCCAACCAGGAGCCCAAGAGACCACAGAGGCCAAGCCGTGGTACCCTTGGTCCCTCCTGGGTGGCCTGGTCTGAAGGCTGGGCTCTGTGCCATTTCCTCCTCTGTGACATCTTTTTAAAACATTTTTATTTTTTTTTAGAGACAGGGTTTCTCTCTGTCTCCCAGGCTGGAGTGCAGTGGCACGATCGTAGCTGTCTGCAGCCTCCACCTCCTGGGCTCAAGAGATCTCATGCCTCCGTCTCCCAGAGTGTTGGGATTACAGGCTTGAGCCACTGCGCCCAGCCCTCCCCTGTGACTTCTGCCTCTCTCTTTCCTTTCATCCACTCCTCCACTCCCTTGGAGGGCTTCACCCTCTGGAGCCTTCAGATAATCTTCCAAAGGGGCTGGAGCCTTCCCCTGTTCCTGGTCTACTGGCTGGGGAATCTGGAAGGATCCGCATACAGACGCCTCTCCACTTCTAGACATGCTGAGATAGGAACAGATTTGCCTGTCCAAGAAAGCGAGCAGTTCTAGCAGCCACCATCAGATGGCGACAGGGGCTGCTTGTGATTAGCCAGTTTAGACCTCCTGGATTCCAAGGAGAGCAGCTTCTTTAGGGGGCTGCAGACTGCACCCCTTCCTGGCTGCTGGGTCCCACTGCCTGATTTGCATCCCCTGGCTCCAGCCACTTTGGGAGTTAGGAGCAGGACTGTGGGACCCCCCTCAAGCACCTCCCCACAACCTACCTGCTCCAGGGCTAAGTTTCACCGTCTGGCTCACCCCAGCTCCACTCTGTCCAGTCTCTGCTCGCTCCCCGCCCTGCCACCCTAAGTTTTTAGGGTCACAATGTGTCCCCTTGGGGCGAACCAGTTATGGGACAGACAGCCAGGGATGGGTGGGGGGTGGGGACAGAGCCAAGGTGGAGCCAATGTTCTTTTTTTTTTTTTTTTTGAGACAGATTCTCACTCTATTGCCCCAGGCTGGAGTACGATCTCGGCTCACTGCAACCTCTGCTTTCTAGGTTCAAGTGATTCTCCTGCCTTAGCCTCCTGAGTAGCTGGGACTACAGGCGTGCACCACCACGCCAGGCTAATTTTTTGTATTTTTAGTAGAGACGGGGTTTCACTATGTTGGCCAGGCTGGTCTCGAACTCCTGACCCCAGGAGGTCTGCCCACCTCAGCCTCCCAAAGTGCTGGGATTACAGGCGTGGGCCTCCGGCCTGGCCCTGGAGCCAGGGTTCTGAAGCCAAGTGAGCCATCAGGAGTTGGAGCAGAGAGAAGGTGCTGGGGTTTGGGGTGCCATGGGGCCAGATAGGAATATATTGGGCCCACCTGGGTCCAGGCTAGGCCAGTACTGGCCAGTAGACCTTGCCTTCAGCTGTGTTGACATGCAGCACCTACACACAGCACTCAGTTCCTCATCCCCAGAGAGGTGGGGAGCCCCATTCCTTCTGTTGGGAGTTTCTAACTACTTTGGTACTTGGTTAGTTGACAAGCTTCCCTGTTTCCTCTCACTTTGCAAGAAGGAGGGAGTCAGCTCTTTGAAAAACTAACAACTAATTAGGGCCAGGAAGGGTCTAAGGGGGTCTGGCAGCGGAGGTGACAGAAAAAAAAAAAAGGGGAGGAAAGGCTAGCAGAGGTCCCCCCCCCAGGGAGTTACTGCACAGTGGGCTGGAGTTTGGGGTTCAATATGGTGGACAGATGTGGGTTCTTACAGGCAAGTGACCTAATCTCTCTGAGCTGTGAGGCATATAGATTCATATGTGTACATGGTGGGAGTTCAACAAACACCTTCAAACAGCCCTGAAGGTTGTGCAGGTGCATTCACATCTCTGATCTCATTTTAGGTCTCCCAGCAGCCTGAGGAGTACAGGGCAGGCTGTAGCGCTGGTTCCCATTTCACAGCCAGGAAACTGGCTCCAAGCAAGGACGCACTTGCAGCTCAGGGCTCTGACCTTCCCCGCCATGCGGCACCATTGTCATGGTCATGGGGCTTCCCCGAGGCAGGCACCCTTTACCCGCCTCCCACCCCATCCTGATCCATGATGCTATCCCTGGTAATTACCTGGGACTCATCAGAGACACCAAAGGGCCAGTGCCAAACAGAGGCCGCCCTCTTCCCACCACCACCTCTATACATCCGTGGAGATGGGCCTGGGGTGAGGTTGAGAAGTGGCTTGATGCTATACTGATCTTTTTCTTTTTCTTTTCTTTTTTTTTTTTTTTTTTTTTTTTTGAGATGGAGTCTCACTATTGTTGCCCAGGCTGCAGTGCAGTAGTGTGATCTCGGCTCACCGCAACCTCCACCTCCCAGTTCAAGCGATTCTCCTGCCTCAGCCTCCCGAGTAGCTGGGATTACAGGCACCTGCCACCATGCCCAGCTAATTTTTGTATTTTTAGTAGAGACGGGGTTTCACCATGTTGGCCAGGCTGGTCTCGAACTCCTGACCTCAGGTGATCTACCCGCCTCAGCCTCCCAAATTGCTGGGATTACAGGCGTGAGCCACCACGCCCAGCCTGATTCTTTTCCAAGGTATGCAGACCACTGGCCTCTGGTTGAATCTGTTTTATGTTGAGTTGTAACTTTGTTGAAATGCACAAATCTTAAGCGCTTCTGGTGCCTTGCTGAGCTCCACAGGCCCCGGGCTATTGAGCCAGGTCCCGTGCCAGGCTCGTCTCTCCAAAGCAGAGAAGTTATTTCCAGGCCAGGCCCCTGTGATTGAGTTTGGGGCCTGCATGGAGCAGTGGCACCGTGGACAGGAAACCCTGGGGGACGCTGAGGCTCCCAGGCCTCTGACTGTGATCACCACACATCTGCCTACAGCTTCCTCTTCCTCTTCCTCTTCCTCTTGACCACAGTACACCCAGGACCAAGCAGGAGAGCAGGTAACCAGTCATCGTGACCAGGTGGTGTGGACTGTGTATGGCCTGGGGACCGTGGGACATGCTGGGGCATGGGGTGTTGAAGCTGCCTCAGCCTCTGGGGGGTGCAGGAGGGGTGGGGAAGCTTCCCCAGAGATGGGCAGGAGGCCAGGGCATGGGCAGTCCCCAGGTAGCGTCAGGCTCTTGCAGCTGGTCTCACCCAGGCTCCTGGAGAAAGGAAGCGAGATCTTCCTAGTCCCAAACCTCTGTCCGTCCCTAATGCCCTTCCACCTGCAAATCTTATTCAGACTCTGAGTACACAATTCAAAGTACACACAGCAAGAGCACCAAGAGGCAGTAGGTTCCCCCCAGAGGTCAGCCTGCCCCCACTTTCCATCCTGTGCTCAGCAGCTGTCAAGCTGTTCGTCCCGATGAGGGGGCCACAGTCACGCCGCCCTGATCCCGCTTCTCAGCTCTGCGTGCCCAGCCTCTGGGCCGCCCTTGAGTGGCACCCATGGGGCCAAGGCCCTCCTTGCTTCAAGCTCAGGGGGAGGAAGGAACAGAGTGGGTGGGGAACAGAGTAGATGGGGAACAGCCAGGCTGCCCTGATGGGAAAGTGGCTCTAGAGATTGGGCTGCTTTCAAAAGGAAAGTTTTGCTGAGAAATGCCACAGCCCATCCACTCCCCAAATCTTTTCTGAGGACTGGATGGTTCACAGGACTCAATGCTGCTGCTACAGGTCTTTCCAGAATGCCCCCAACCCCGCATCACCACCAGCACCCCTCACTGGCCTCTGAGCACGTGTGTCCACACCAGGAAGAGACTCCAGAGCTGATCAGAAGTTTTGTGGCTGCTGTGGGACGACCTCCCACCCCCACCCCTGGGAAATGGGCCTCAGCCCTGTGGCCTCAGCTCCTCCTCCCCCGAGTCATGTCACCCGATGGCTACCGGGACACAGCCAGAATGTGCAACTTCCTGAATTCTCTCATGTTTTGTGGTTATTTTGCACCATTTTGTTTCTTCCTCTGGGTTTGTGGACAGGATGGGGTGAGCAGGATGGGCGTGGCAGGGTCTAAGTCCCCGATCCCTTCTCCTTTGCAGTAAGTCAGGTGTTTCTCTATGTGCCTAAGGAGAATTGCATCCCATAGATTAAAGTGTAAAGCACACTTCCTGTGGAGTCCAATTTTCCTTTTACCTTTCATCAAAAGTAGAGATGTATTCCCTCAGAAAAAAATGACCTGAGGATGTTAAGGAACACTGACATTTCAGTATGTGTATAATCATTATAATATTTATTCCCGCAGAGGAGCTGTCATTATTGATGTTTTACAGAAGCCACAGGCTTTGCTCAAGGTCATTCGGTGGTAAGTGGACAAGCCACGCCAGAACTTAGCCTTCTGCTTCTCTATCTGGCCTGGACGTTCAAGACTGCAGCAGCGCCTTTTTGGTCATGGTTGAATCAAAAAATAATTTTTGAGAAACTTTGCAATGATCAGGCCACATAAGCCACCGAATATGACGCATCTCCTGCATTTTTATGTTCAGCTCAACAGTGTCATGATCCAGGGTGTCTTGGATCTTTTTTTTTTTTTTTTTTTTGAGACGGAGTCTTGTTCTTGTCACCCAGGCTGGAGTGCAATGGCACGATCTCGGCTCACTGCAACCTTTGCCTCCCAAGTTCAAGCGATTCTCCTGTCTCAGCCTCCCGAGTAGCTGGGATTGCAGGTACCTGCCACATTTTTTTATTTTTAGTAGAGACAGGGTTTTGCCATGTTGGCCAGGCTGGTCTCGAACTCTTGACCTCGTGATCCGCCTGCCTCGGCCTCCCAAAGTGCTGGGATTACAGGAGTGAGCCACCGCGTCCGGCCCCAAAGTGTCTTGGATCTTAATGAGCTTTAGTTAATCTATGACTGCATCATAGTGAAAATTTCCACAATGTCCACCAGGCTCTGTCCTTGAATCTTCCAGCAGCAGAGCCCACAGGTCTCCTTGGCTTCCTGACACCTTCCTGGGCAAGGTGCTCCTGTGGCCAGAAGGAAGAGGAAAGTGAAAAATTCCAAAAAGAGCCAGAGGGAAGGGCATTCTTGGGATCTCATAGCTGGCACAGGGCTCTGTGTGGGTGGACGCTCTGAGCTTGGGGACTGCAAGCTCCCAGGTGACACATTACACATTAGGAGTGGCATTTCCTGTGCCTGCCTGGTCATTCTGTGCAGCTGGGGCACCTACTCAAGGCACGTGTGAGAGACTGTGTGTGTGTGTATGTGCCTGTGTGTGAATGTGTCAGTGTGTGTGTGAGTTTGTGTGTGTGAATGTGTGAGTATATTTCAGTTGCATATGTAAGTGCGTTGTGTGAATGTGAGTGTATGTGTTTCAATGTGTGTGAATGTGTGTATGTGTGTGAATGTGTTTGTATCAGTGTGTGTGAATTTGTGTTTGTGTGTGTGAATGTGAGTTTTTGAATGTGTGTGGGTGAGAGTGCCTGTGTGTGTTTGTGTGAGTGTGTATATGTGAGTGTGTGTGTGCATGAATGTGTGTTTGTGTGTGTGTGTGTGTTTGTGAATGTGTTTGTGTGTATGTGTGTGTGAATGTGTGTGTTTGTGTGAGTGTGTATGTGAGTGTGAGAGTTTGTGAATGTGTGTGGGTGAGAGTGTGTGTGTGTGTGTGAATATGTGTGTGAGTGTGTGTGTTTGTGTGAGTGTGTGAGCGTGTGTGTGTTTAGAGTCTGAACTCTGTGTGGATCAGGAAAGAAAGGGGTCCTTGCAGGCTCGCCGAGTCCCTGCTCTGTGCCCAGCCCCGAGTTGGCTCCAATGGGGCTATATAGAAAGGAAGACATGGCTGGAGGACCTCCGTGTCAAGTTGAGGACACATTTCCAAGACTAGGAACCATTCAGGGACTCTGGGGCCACGATGACAACTCCCCTTCCCTGAGCCCCGAAGCCCAGGCCTGGACCCCCAAGGGACTCAGGGAGGGACTCAGGAAAGGGGAGTTCCCCCTGGCGGCCTCCTCGTGGGCACCACCGAGGGTGAGAGGAGCCAGCTCAGTGGGCCGCGCCCCCAGGGTTGCCCATCTTGACCACAAGGAAAGGAGGGAGGAGTTATTGGGCCTTCCACTAGGAGGAGACCTGGGGAAGTGAGAGTCGGGGATCAGTCCTGCAAGCTACGGAGTCACTACAGGGAGAGGTCTCATCGCTAGAAATAGCCGAGGAACCTGCAGCCTCAACCTGGGCTAAGGAGGACGTGCCGTTCCTGGGGAGCCTTAGTCGGGGGTCCCCAGCGTCCTCCATTTTCTGACCGGCTCCAGGAATAGAACCAAAAGAAGCTGAACAAGGAAGCAGCGCGGCACCAAGAAAAGCAGAAGTCGGGGGGCCTTGGAGGCGTGACTCTCCCCTCGGGTCCAGCTGGGGCCTGGAGCTGCTGCAAGTGCCGCCTGTGCTGGGGAAGGGACCATGTGGCTGCCTTGGGCTCTGTTGCTTCTCTGGGACCCAGGTGAGAGTCTCCCTGCCCAGGAAAGTCTGCAGCAGGGAGGGAGGGTGCGAGGGGCAGGGCCGCAGGGCAGGTGTCACACGAGACGCTCCGAGTCTGGACTCGGTGCAGAACGCAGAATGGGGTGCGCTCTGTCCACCATATAAGATGGACAGATGAAGGGCCACACCCCGGGAGAGGAAGGAGTCAGAGCCTCTCCCCGCTTTTGCACCCACGTACCTTGGCTGAGCCATAGCGGGGCGAGTGATAAGGGGTGGGTGCAGAACAGGGACCTTTTAGGTTTTCAGTTGAATTCTTACAGGAAGGGGGACGAGAGGCAGAGTGTGTGGAGAGTGGCAGCCACTGACTGCGAGGTAAGGGTGGGGGAGACGCCGGGCTCAGTGCGTGCAGGGTGTGGAGGAGGGGGGTGTGGGGAGGGTGGGGGAGATGCCCGGCTCACTAGGTGCAGGGTGTGGAGGAGGGGTGGGGCGGTGAGGGAGTTAGGGTCGGGGTGGGGAGCAGGTCGATAGTCTCTGGAATGAGGAGATTTAACCAGGGCAGCCCAGCGGCTGGAGCCTGAGCAGGGGAAGTCCCGAGGCAGGCCTGGCTGGGGTTAGCCCCTGCGTGGGCCTGAGAACCAGGGGTCAGTCCTCTCCAAGAAGGGGATATGGGACAGAGGGGACAGAAAGGGTGGTGGGGAGGGCGAGGAGGGAAAAGATCGGGCAGAGAAGCGCTGAGATCTTCTTTAGGGAGAAGCGTGGGGTTGAGTCTTCTTCCCTGTCCAAGCGCAGGGGATTCCTCCCGCAGAGTCACCTGCTGTGCCTTCAGTCAGTTCCACCACTCTCCTCAGACAGGTCCCGTGCAGACTCCTCAGGCCTAGTCCTAGGATATTTTACATCTTTGTGGTTGCTTTCCTTACAGATCGGAGGTTTTCTGCAATTATATTTGCTAACTACTTGTCTGTGGGAAGGTTATTACTTTTGGTGTCTTGACTTGGAAACGGGTCATCTTCCCATAACAGGTGTTCCTGCGATTCTCTTGGGTGTTCTTCTGTTTCATAGGATCGTTGTGCATGGGGAGGTTTCAGTTCCTGTCTGATATCTGTTTCTCTTTCTCCCATTGACTCATTGGCTGGTACAGCCAGAATGAGGCCCAGCGGACGTAGTGGTAGTGGTTGTCCCTGCCTTGTTGCTGACTCAGGGAAAAAGGACCAGAGCTTCTCATTATCAGGAAGAAGGGATCCACCAATGACTATTCACAAAGCATTTTTACTTTTGTTTATTTATTTATATATTTATTTTTGAGATGGAGTTTTGCTCTTGTTGCCCAGGCTGGAGTACAGTGGCACGATCTCGGCTCACTGCAACCTACGCCTCCCAGGTTCAAGTGATTCTCCTGCCTCAGCCTCCCAAGTAGCTGGGATTACAGGCATGCACCACCACGCCTGGCCACTTTTGTATTTTTAGTAGAGATGGGGTTTCTCCATGTTGGTCAGGCTGGTCTCAAACTCCCAACCTCAGGTGATCCACTCACCTTGGCCTCCCAAAGTGCTGGGATTGCAGGCGTGAGCCACCAAGCCTGGCCAACATTTTTATTTTTTTGAGACAGGGTCTCCCTCCGTCACCCAAACTGGAGTGCAGTGGTGCAATCACGGTTCACTGCAGCCTCCACCTCCCGGGCTTAAGTGATCCTCCCACCTCAACCTCCCCAGTAGCTGAGACTACAGGTGTGTGCCACCACACCCAGCTGGATTCTTAATTTTTTTTAGGGACAGGGTCTTACCATGTTGCTCAGGCTGGCCTTCACTTCCTGGGATCAGGGGATCTTCTCACCTTGTCCTCCCAAAATGCAGGGATTACAGGCATGAACCACCACACCTGGCCCCTACAAAACATTTTTTATTTTATTTTTATTTATTTTTTTGGAGACAGAATCTCACTCTATCACCCAGGGCTGGAGTGCAGTGGCTTGATCTCGGCTCACTGCAACCTCCACCTCCTGGGTTCAAGCGATTCTCCTGCCTCAGCCTCTTGAATAGCTGGGCTTACAGGCACCCGCCACCACTGCCGGCTGATTTTTTTGTATTTTAGTAGACACGGGGTTTTACCATGTTGCCCAAGGTGGTCTCGAACTCCTGAGCTCAGGCAATCTGCCAGCCTTGGCCTCCGGCCCCCACAAAATACCATTTTTATTATTTATAGAAATTATTATTATTTTTATCCTTTCAGCTATGAAGGAGGTGAATTACATTAGGAGATCTGGTCAGATGTTTGTCTTGATATATTATGCTGGCTTCATGGAAAGAATTAGGGAGATCTCCCTGTTTCCATGTTCTCTGCAAATGTTTAAATAAAACTGAAATTATTTGTTCCTTGAAGTTTTGAGAGAACTAACTTGTAAAACTGTCTGAGTTTTGCTTCTTTTCTTTTGATGGAAGGGAAAGAGTTTCTTAATAACAGTCATCATTTTTGGTCTACGTTAAAAAAAATCTAGCTGGGTGCAGTGGCTCACACCTGTAATCCCAGAATTTTAGGAGGTTGAGGTGGGAGGATAGCTTAAGCCCAGGAGTCCGAGACTGGCCTGGGCCGTATAGCAAGCAAGACCCCGTCTCTTAAAAAAAAAAAAAAAAAGTCTATTCTTGGCCTACATTGATGATTTATATTTTCCTAAAAAATCATCAGTGTCACCTAGGTTTGCAGACTTATTTGTAGAGATTTGCAAATTAAACTGTTATTTTTCTTTTGAATTTTATATCTGTGTCTTTTTTATTTTTGGTCTGGCTACCCACTAGTCTAATTAATTGTTTGAGGCCAGGCACGTTGGCTCACGCCTGTAATCCCAGCACTTTGGGAGGCCAAGGCGGGTGGATCACTTGAGGTCAGGAGTTTGAGATCAGCCTGGCCAACATGGTGAAACCCCGTGTCTACTAAAAACACAAAATTAGCCAGGCATGGTAGCGCGCACCCCGTAGTCCCAGCCACTCGGGAGGCTGAGACATGAGAGTCCCTTGAACCCAGGAGGCGGAGGTTGCAGTGAGCCGAGATCATGCCACTGAGCTCTGGCCTGGGCGACAAGAGCGAAACTCTGTCTCAAAAAAATGAAATAAAATAATTAATCATTTACCCCTTACAAAAAATCCATTTATTAATGTATATACTAACTCCACTGTTTTTCTGTTTCTTAATTCACTGATTTCTGTGAATTCACCAATTCGTGAAAGATGACCTGGTTCTTTCTGTGTTGTGTGTGGGTGTGTGTGTTCCTCTTCTGACCTCCTGAGTTGGACAATTCAGTCATTTATTTGAGAGTTAACGGGTCAAGATTCTGTGACCCTAAAGGAAAACATTAAGATGACAGAGGAATATCCTGGTAGAAGACCCTGGCCCCAAGGTGGTCCCCAGTCTCATGTTTATGATTAGAGGGGTTGGAGGTGGTAATTCCGGTTGGAAGAGAGAAAGAGCAGAAACACAAGCCTGGGAGCACTGGGGATCCGTGTGATCGTTGCAGGTAAGTGGGGAAGTAAATGGAGGGTTTTCTGACACTTCGCAATCTCTAAATTATAATGACACCTTCACAGGTGGAACAGAGCTTTGGGGAGATGATTGGGTGACAGTTTTTTATCCAAGATTTCAGAGGAGAGAAGTTAATCAGGAGAGAGAGAAAGAGAGAGAGCGAGAGGGAGAGAGAGAGGGGGAGAGAGAAACCAAATCCAAAGGGAAGTCAGACACTGGAGGTAGGACGAGAGACAGGATTGGGTGCTGTGGGCAGAGGTGGTGGGGTCACTGAGGTCAGGAGAGAAGCCAAAACATGGACAAAGAAAGATGACGATTCGCAGCCCAGGAGAGGCAGGGAATCGGGTCAGGACAGGGAGCAGGAACAGTGTCGTGGGTGAAGGAGGGCTGGGAACTGACAGTATTTATTTATTTGTGTTTTTGAGATAGAGTCTCACTCTGTCGCCCAGGCTGGAGTGCAGTGGTGTGATCACAGCTCACTGCAACCTCCACCTCCCGGACTCAAGTGATCCTCCTGCTTCAGCCTCCTGAATAGCTGGGAATACAGGCACGTGCCACCATGCCTGGCTAATTTTTTGAATTTTTGGTAGAGATGGGGGTCTCACCACGTTGCCCAGGCTGGCCTCAAACGCCTAGGCTCAAGCAATCCTCCCACTTTGGCCTCCCAAAGTGCTAGGATTACAGGCATGAGCCACTGCACCTGGCCTATTTATTTATTTGAGTCAGGGTCTCACTCTGTCACCCAGGCTGAAGTGCAGTGATGCGATCATAGCTCACTGCAGCCTCCACCTCCTGGGCTAAAGTGATCCTCCCACCTCAGCCTCTTGAGTAGCTGGGACCACACGTGTGCACCACCACACCTGGCTAATTTTTGTATTTTTTTTGTAGAGATGGAATCTCACCATGTTGCCCAGGCTCCATTTACTTATTAAGCACTTAATATGTGTCAATTTTAGTGATTTGTGTGTTTTTCTAGAAAATCACTTTCATCTAAGTTTATGAATTTTATGTAGAGAATTTCTGCAAAATATCTTGACTCTTCATTCTTTCTTCATCTGTGGTCCTTTTCTCTTGTCATGTCTTATTTAGGCCAGCCCAAAGGTTGTCTATTTTTATTAGCTCGAGTCATGTGAAACCCTGTTGTCTTGGTCAAAAAGTTGAATGCCAGCCATTTCATGTGATCCAACCTAATGTTATTTACCAGGCGTCTTACACCTGTGATCTCATTTAACACCTGCAAAGGCCATATGAGTCAGGGACAATTGTCACCACTTTATAGGCGAGGTGTCTGAAGCTCAGAGAGGTTAACTAACTTGCCCCGGAACACACAGCTGATACGTAATAGGGTAGAGATGTAAACGCAGATGGTTCTGAGGATATTTCTGCTTTATCCTGGCAATTGCCAGGGAGAGTAGCAGGAAACATCACACCTGTGACAAGCTTAGAAAGGCCTTCTCTGCAGGGGATCTGCACATCCAGGCGAGGAGAGGTTTGGAGGTTTGGATGGGACTCTGGGAGAGGCACCGAGGAGCTTATCTTTGGGCAGCCATGGCTGGGTGTGAAGTCGATGGGGTCGAGGAGAAGCTTGCACTGAAGTTTTTATAGAGGGCCTACCATGTGCAAGGCACCTGTAGACGTTGAAGGTATAAGAACGAGACCCCTATCCCCTTGAGGCTTTCATTCGAGTGGTCCCAAAGTCTCATGTGTGAGGAGATTTAAGCATTTGAAACAGTAAGTAAAATTAAAGAGTTTTGGCCAGATGCAGTAGCTCATGCCTGTAATCCCAGCACTTTGGGAGGCCAAGATGGGCGGATCACCTGAGGTCAGGAGTTTGAGACCAGCCAGGCCAACATGGTGAAACCCCATCTCTACTAAAAACTCAAAAATTATCCAGGTATGGTGGATGTCTGTAATCCTAGCTACTCGGTAGGCTGAGGCAGGAGAATCGCTTGAACCAAGGAGGCAGAGGTTGCAATGAGCCGAGATCCCGCCATGGCACTCCAGCCTGGGCAACAGAGCGAGTCTCCACCTTAAAAAAAAAAAGTTCTAACCCGAGGAAAGGAGAGCAAGCCCCACTCCCACCATCCCCGGCCAATATGGGACCACAGAATTACAAGGGCAGTGAGACACTGCACGCACAACTGCCCAGCGGGCACTTGCGCATTTGCCCGGGGCAGGGACCGTGTGTCCTCTGCTTGGCGGCTGACACTAGCTTCGAGCCATCACCTTACTCTCCCCGCTTTGCATCTGCGAATTATTCGGGAAAATGATAGACATAATTTTCAAGGAAGCTCATTTATTTCCAAGATTTAAGTCTAGGAGAGCTGGGCAAACTAAGACACAGGATAAATGAAAGTTTTCGTCAGCGAGCCTTCTGCATTTGTGAGGTTTTTTTTTTGAGATGGAGTCTCTGCTCTGTCACTCAGGCTGGAGTGCAGTGGCACGATCTCAGCTCAACATAACCTCTGCCTCCAGGGTTGAAGCAATTCTCTTGCCTCAGGTTGAAGCAATCCTCCCCAGTAGCTGCAATTACAGGCGCATGCCACCACACCCGGCTAATTTTTGTATTCTTAGTAGAGACAGGTTTCACCATGTTGGCCAGGCTGGTGTCGAACTCCTGGCCTCAAGTGATCCACCTGCCTTAGCCTCCCAAAGTGCTGGGATTACAGGCATGACCCACTGTACCCAGCCAGTATTCTTGTCAAAATGGCTTGACAACCCTATTACTGCCCGGGTTTGTCCCCCTGGTGGGACCAGATCAGTATGTGGGCTGGTCTTCCTCTTGCGGGGTTGCCCAGGGCTGGGGTGGCCCTCCCGGGAGGGCAGGTGCTTAGGGGTGAGCTCTTATGGTCCTGGCAGGTTTGGAAGCAGGAGGCCCCTGGCAGGTGAGAGTGGTGGGAAGCGTAAGGGAAAGGAGGCAGGGGGCTGGAGAAAGGGGCTGCTATGAGCAAAATCTTGAGGGTGGTGGAGTAGAAAAGAGAATGCTCAAGCTGTGATCTGGCTGATGGAGCTGATATGAGGTGAAGGAATCAGGGGCTGAGGGCTGGGGGTGCTGATGTGGAGTTGGGGAATCTTTGGAGGAGGTGACCCCAGGGCCCAGCCTGAGCTCTGCCAGTCTCCATGGAAAGCCTCTGCCCCACTTCCACCTGTGCACGGAGGGAGCCTCTCACCCTCAGTCCCCGCTCCTGGGTGGACAAGGCCTGTCTGCCTGCCGCTGCCCCCTCCACACCCCCAGGGTCCATGCGGCCCTGACCCCAGGGCACCGCTGACCAGGCTCATCTGAGGAGGAGCCGGGACTCGGGCTTGTGTTTTCCAGGCTGTTTTGCTCTGAGCGGCCCCAACACCGTGGCAGGCCCCGTGGGGGGATCCCTGAGTGTGCAGTGTCACTATAAGGAGGAACACGGGACTCGCAACAAATACTGGTGCAGACCACCACAGATTCTCCGATGTGACAAGATTGTGGAGACCAAAGGGCCAGCAGGAAAAAGGAACGGCCGAGTGTCCATCAGGGACAGTCCTACAAACCTCAGCTTCACAGTGACCCTGGAGAATCTCACAGAGGAGGATGCAGGCACATACTGGTGTGGGGTGGATACACCGTTGCTCCGAGACTTTCATGATCCCATTGTCGAGGTTGAGGTGTCCGTGTTCCCAGGTGAGCCCCTCCTCCCCTCAGCGCCTAAACACAGGCTCAGGTTGGAATTGTTGGGGCAGGAATCAGATCAGAGACATGAAGCAGTGTGTGTGTGTGTGTGGATGTGTGTAAGAGAGAGAGAGGTGGGGGCCAGGGGAACACAGTTAGGGGGTCTCTCCTGGAGCAGCCGACATGTCTGCCCAGTATTGAAGAAGGGAAGGGTCCAGTGACAGGGAGGCTGAGAGAGCGTTGCCTGTGAAGGAGCCAGGAGCACACCTGTGGCTCAGCCCCATGGAAGTGCAGCTGTGTGAGGGAGGGGTGGGGCTGAACAGAGAGTCCGGGGGGCCAGATGGGAAGCTGCTGCCCTCAGGGGGAGCCTTACCACATGACAGGTCAGATTTGCAGTGTAGACAGACTCCTCTGCAGCATGGGGTCTCGCAGGAGCACCTGGACCCTCATCAGCAGGATGGAAAATTAGGACCATTGGGAGTGGCACCTGGGTCCTGTTCAGAAATGCCCAATTGGCCCAGGAGGGTCCTGGAGAGACTCTGGCCCTGGGGTCCTGTATTCTGCCCCCTTCCTTAGTGGGCATTCTGTGTGAAATCAAACCAAAAAGGCATCCTGAGTGGTGGGAGAGCCAGAGGACAGCTCCCTGGGTCTGACTTGTGGTTTTGCCACCAGCATCAACGTCAATGACACCTACAAGTGTCACTGCGGCCAAGACCTCAACAATCACAACTGCATTTCCACCTGTATCATCCACTCCCCTGTTTGCAGTGAGTGCCACCCACAGTACTAGCATCCAGGAGGAAAATGAGGAGGTCGTGAACTCACAGTAAGCACCCTAGCCCCTGAGACATGGAGGGGGCCCTGTGCTAAGGAGGAGACCAGGGCGGGGACCTTGGCCATGTGGGCCAGCTGGAGGTGTGCATCACTCCCTTTGCCCCAGGCCCAGGTTGGAAGCCATAGTCTGAACACCCCGGCTTGGACCTGCCCTTGGCTTTGGAAGGGGGCTCAGGTCGGGGAGAAGTTGGGGGGCAGATGGAAGGAAAGTGATAGCTACTGAGGGCTGGTGACATTCTGTGAGGCCCGTGTTAGACGCTTCACATGAGTGTTCTCACTTGCTCTTCACTGCAGCCCTGTACTGTCGTCATTCCCTGTATTCGTCTGTTTTCATGCCGTTGATAAAGACATACCCAAGAGTCGATAAATTATAATGAGAAAGAGGTTTAATGGACTCACGGTTCCACATGGCTGAGGAGGCCTCACAATCAAGGCGGAAGGGGAAAGGCATGTCTTACATGGCAGCAGGCAAGATGGAGAATGAGAACCAAGCGAAAGGGGTTTCCTCTTATAAAGCCATCAGATCTCGTGAGACTTATTCACTACCACGAGAACAGTATGGGGCAAACCACACCCATTATTCAATTATCCCCCACCAGGCCCCTCCCACAACACGTGGGAATTATATGGGAGCTACAATTCAAGATGAGATTTGGGTGGGGACACAGCCAACCCACATCAATCCCCATTCAAGATGAGATTTGGGTGGGGACACAGCCAACCCACATCAATCCCCATTCAAGATGAGATTTGGGTGGGGACACAGCCAACCCACATCAATCCCCATTCAAGATGAGATTTGGGTGGGGACACAGCCAACCCACATCAATCCCCATTCAAGATGAGATTTGGGTGGGGACACAGCCAACCCACATCAATCCCCATTTTACAGATGAGTAAACTGAGACTCAGAGAGGTTAAACAATTTGCCCAGTCAAGTAGCTACAAGAGGCTAAGGCTAAGCTTCCAATTCTGGTTTATGTGACTCCAGAGCCTTGAGTTCTCCTCTCTAAATAGTGGTTCTTAACCTTTTTGGGGGGTTACCAGCCCCACATAGAATCTGACATCTATGGACACTCTCCCCAGAAAAACACGTGCAGTCACAAACCTTTTCTGGGATTCACGGACTCCCTATTCTAGCACAAAACCCCACAGTTCAATCCTGGCACTAGCCACCCAGAGTTAGTGCAGACCCCACAGGTGAAGAGCTTCCACATCCACAAGACCGCCCTGATTTAGATGCCAGTTGAACTTTGGGGATCCCCAGGCCACCACACTTCTGACCAACTGGATGCAAATTTGGGGGTTCCAAGGACCCCCTCAGGTTCAATAATTTGTTAGACTCAGAACTCTGGAAAGCATTATACTTACAATTACAGTTTTATCATAAGGGATAAAGGATAAAGATTAGGACCAGCCAATGCAGAGACACATAGGACAAGGCTTGGGAGGATCCCAAACAGTTTATGTGCCCTCTCCAGGTGGAATCAGGGAGCATCACCTGCACCCTCCCTGCGGCACCTCAATATATTTATCAACCAGGAAGCTCCTCCAAGCTTTGGTGTCCAGAGTTTTTATTGGGGTTTCATTACACAGGCATGATGTGATTGAACTGTCTTCACCTCCAGTCCCTCTTTGGGAGGTTGGGCTGGCTCAGGGCTCTAAATCTCTAATTACGTGGTTGGTCTTTCTGGTAACCAGCCCCATCCTATTGTCTCATCTCTTACCAAAGTCCAGGTGTGATTCATGAACAATAAAGACACTCCTAATTTTTAGGAAATTCCAAGGATTTAGAGCCTCCCTCCTAAGAGCCAGGGAGGAAGGCCAGCCAGATTCTTTACTGGACAACTCCCAGAAACCCCTCCACAGGCTTCTGCCAACATATAAGACAAGGCAAAATTCAGGCTCAAACATGCCACTTCCAGAAGTTTACTCTGTAGATACACATAGGTGGCAGCGCTGGGTTCTGTGGGGCCTGAAGGTTGTGCAATTTGCGGGGTGGGTTGGTGGGGTAATCTAAGAAAAAGACGAGAAAATTATGAATGCAAACATAGGCATGAAGGAAGGAGCCCAAGCAATGGAGGGGCCTGAAGCTGGGCTGCGTCAGCCTCCTAGTCAATCTGCTGCTGCATGGTCAGGTGTGAAAAGGTGGAGCTGCAAGGCAATTTATAAGCAACGTTTACCATTGCAAAGGACTGGGGGAAATGCCCATTCAGTGGGAACATTTAAATAAATCATGGTCTATCCGTGTGTTGGAATACCCCGAAGCTATAGGAAAGAGTGAGGGACTTCTTTATGTACTGACATGGAAAGACCTCTAAGATGTATTGTTAAGTAAAACCAGAATAGTGTTAGACGAGGCCTCCTTTGTGTGAAAAGAGAAGGGAAATCCTGTACATTCATATTTGCTTATATACACATAAAGAAACTCTGGAAGGTTCTTAAGAACAGCATGTGTGTATATGTGGGGAAATTGGGGAATGTGTAAATGGGGGGTGTGTAGAAAGGGGGCTTTATACTGTATTTTTTTTAATTAACCTTATCTATCTACTTAAAAAGTTAGAGAAGAAGACCAGGTACATTGGCTCATGCCTGTCATCCCAGCACTTTGGGAAGTTGAGGCAGGAGGGTGGCTTGAGCTCAGGAGTCTGAGACCATCCTGGGCAATATAGCAAGATTGAGTCTCTACACAAAATTTAAAAATTAGCAGTGGTGGCCTGTGCCTGTAGTTCCAGCTACTCAGGAGGCTGAGGCAGGAGGATCACTTGAGCCCAGGGGTTCAAGGCTGCAGTGAGCCATGATCACCACTGCACTCCAGCCTGGGTAACAGAGCCAGATCCTGTCTCAAAAAATAAAAATAAAAAAGTAAGTTGGAGAAGGCAAGTTGGCCGCATCCTCACCATCCTGTGCCTCCTCCAGGCTCCCGCTGCTCCTCTCCCTGTTGGCATTGTTGCTGCTTCTGTTGGTGGGGGCCTCCTTGCTAGCCTGGAGGATGTTTCAGAAACGGGTCAAAGGTGAGTTGGCTCCCCACACCCCTCTGCCCCACCTGGGGTGGTCAGGCCCTGACCACAGACACTCATCTTCAAAGCTATGTCCTCGTCCCACAGTATTGCTATGAAATGTGACACCCAGACCACACATCCTGGGTGATCCTACAGGGCAGGTCCTATGGGAGGCATCCTTGTGCGTGGTGGTTACAGGCTGTGGGAGGTGGCTCCCAAGCAGGAGGCTTTCCCACTGCCAGCCCAAGGGTGGTTGCCCCATGAAGCAATGACCCTCTTCTGTTTAAAACCCTGGCATGGTGAGCTGGGCTCAGTGGTGTGCATCTGTAGTTCCAGCTACTCAGGAGGCTGAGATGGGAGGATTGCTTGAACCCAGGAATTCAAGACCAGCCTGCACAACACAACGAGGCCCCCATGTCTATAAAATAAAATAAACCCTTGCATGGTCTCCCTCACCATAAAAAGTCCAGGTCTCTACAGGAGTCACTGCCCTCCACGATCTGGCTCTACCCACCTCCCTCTCCCCGTCCGTGCACCGTGGAAATCAACTTCTTGTATCTCCTTTAAGAGAGCCTCAACCTCAGCCTCTCCTCTCCTTCTGGGTTTGCTCTGGGCACCTGGAGGGCCTCCCCTGCCTGCTCTCCTCAGCTCACTCCCAGTGGACTCCAACAGTGGTCCTCAGAGTTTCTTTTCTCTGGGACCTTTTCTTTGACTCCAAAGAGTGGCTTGGGGCCCCTCCTGGCTATACCTCTGCTGTCACAGCCTTTTGGGGACCAGATTGTCATTGGTGGTGTCCTCACCTGCCTTCCCACAGGCATGCGCTTCAAGGAGGTACAGAACAAATATTTGTCAAATTAATGTGTTATTCAGTATCTCCAGCTGCAGCGGGCACCCCAGGGGCCTCCAGGCAATCTCTAGTCCAGCTGCCCTCCTCTGAGCTCAGATTAAAAGAGAGAACAGGAACTCTTGGCACTCAGTAAGTAGATGATCAATAAATAGCTGATAAGCAAATTGAATAAGCACAGGAACAGAAGAACAAGTGGAGGTGTGGCCACCAGTCCTCTAGATTGCAGATCCCTGGCCGAGGTCAAGTGTAAGCCTGAAGCTTCCTCCCTGTTCGGAGAGTTGAAGATTCCACAGGCATAAGATTCTCAGGGGAATCTTTGTCCAAAGCCTTCCAAGACTTCAGTGAGACTGGGGTGGGAAGAGATGGGGTTATCCTGTCCCATAGCTGCGGGATAAGCTGGTGCATGCTTGGTGGCGGGCACTGCTCACACACACCCCCAGTGCCTCCTGTGGCACCCAGGCTTTTGGGGGAGAAATCAGCCTCAGTAGATCTGTGCAGGGTGTATGGGAAGAAAACCACTTCCTCTTTCCCATCTGCTTTGCATGTGTCATTTTCTGGTAACCCCATCCGAAACTTCAGCACCCACGTGGATGCCACTGGTTTGTCTCAGTTCTGAGCCCCTTTCAGTTTCCTTTGTGCCCTTTCACCCAGAAAGGCTCTGGCTCCTCAAAGAGCCTCCTGCCTGCTTAAAAAGGATGTATGTGATTATTGTAGGGAATTTGAAAAATGAGTAAAAGCACAAAGAAGGAAATAAATCCCCCATCATCGATGATAACTAAAAACCCCACAACCTAGAGAAAACCAGCCACTGGCCCCTGAGGTATATCCTTCCAGTCTTCTTTTCTATGCCTATATAAATGCATCTATGATTTCTTTTTTTCTCTTTTTTTTTTTTTTTTTTTGAGACAGAGTCTCACTCTGTCACCCAGGCTGGAGTGCAGTGGCATGATCTTGGCTCACTCCAGCCTTGACCCCCCACTGCCCGGGGCTCCAGTGATCCTCCTGCCTTAGCCTCGCAAGTAGCTGGGACTACAGGTGCTCACCACTACGTCTGGCTAATTGTTAAATTTTTTTTTTTTTTTTTTTTTTTTTTTAGAGATGGGGTTTCACTATGTTGCCCAGCCTGGTCTTGAACTCCTGAGCTCAAGCCCAGAGTGCTGGGATTACAGATGTGAGCCATCACACCCAGTCATGCATCTGTGATGTCTTAACAAATTGGCCTCATACCACTCATTCTCTTTTAAACCTACATTTTTGCACTTAACATATGGTACCATGTTCCCAGCTATTAAATATTCTAAAAATCACAGACTGCAGAGTTTACTGGTGTCTTAAGCTTCCTGTAACCCATCCTCAGTAACAAGATAAAGGCTTTCTATTCAAACATTTTTGACTCTCTGTCCCCTCCTTTGCAAGTCCGCGCCCCATCCCCTGACTGTGTGGCTGGGGCTGACTTCCTCTTGCCCTGCCTGGAACCTGACACCAGCCTCATCACACCTACTCCCCACTCTTTCTCCCAGCCCACATTTGTCGTTCATTCATTCACACAACAAAGCTGTCCTGAGCACCTACTGTGTGCCAGGCCTATGCTGGGCCCTGGGGACACCATTGTGACTGGGGTAGACTGGGTCTTACCTTCAGTGAACTTCCCCTACCGCTGGCTCCCGCAAACCTTCTCACTACCACCCTCCTTCCCGGGCGTTGAACTCCTGTCTCTTCCCCACCAGCTCTTTTTCTCCTTCCCATCAGAACACTTGTCCCAGGTGGGGACAGGGAGGGCAGTGTGGTGCCTGCACAAAGCATTTGGAAGCAGAGCACTTTGCACCCCAGAGTACCCGGCTGCATGCTCCGTTAGGTCAGCTGTGGCTCAGCAAGCCCGTCACTATACGTGGTCTTGTGTCTCCCAACTGTGGGCTCCTCCCCTTTGATTCTGGGGGAGGAGCCCACAGATCCCCATGGCATCCAGTACAGTGGGCTCTGGGGTTGCCTGGCTGTGGACCTAACCAAGGGCATCAGCAGCATGTGTGTCACCCACTGCCCACCAGGTCCAGGCTCCCAGGGTGAAAGGGTTAGGGTGTACAGGGCTGTGCTCACAGGCAGCACCCCTATAGAGCAGGTGCCGGCAGCCAAGGGCTGTGTGAGCCTGAGCTGGGGTCCCTGGGGCTGACAGGCCTCCTTCCGTATGGCCTGGGGCAGCAGGCAGGTGGGCTGTCTGGGAGGGCAGACCTCAGGCACGGGGATGAGAGTAGAGGCCCACAGTCTGATGCAGCCCTAAGCTGCAACTTCCCACAGTCTGATGCAGCCCTAAGCCCCAGATGCACAGGGCTTTTCAGTGGTATCCTTTCTCCCCTGGAAACATTTGTGTGAGATCCCGTGTTGAAAGCTTGCTTTGGTCCCTCTCCTCCAGCTGGGATGCTTCTTTCCTTTCTTTTTTTTTTTTTTTTTTGAGACAGAGTCTTGCTCTGTTGTCCAGGCTGGAGTGCAGTGGCATGATCTCAGCTCACTGCAACCTCTGTCTCCCAGGTTCAAGCAATTCTCCTGTCTCAGCCTCCCAAGAAGTAGCTGGGACTACAGGGCGTGTGCCACCATGCCCAGCTAATATTTGTATTTTTAGTAGAGACAGGGTTTTACCCTCTTGGCCAGGCTGGTCTCGAACTCCTGACCTCAAGTGATCTGCCCTCCTTGGCTTCCCAAAGCACTGAGATTACAGGCGTGAGCCACCGCGCCCGGCCCAGCTGGAATCTTTCTATTTCTCCATTTATTCACTCATCCTGTGTTCATTCATTCATTTACTAAGTCACTAATTTACTCACTCAACAAACCCTTGAGTTCCTACCATGCTTCAGGCCTGAAGGGATAGGTCCCCAGGGCTGAGGTCTCTAGGGAAAGGCCTTTTCCCAGAAGGCTTATAGGGTCCTCCATCCTGGCCGTTGTTCCGGGATTCAACCTCCTTCCTCTCCTCTTGTCTCTAGCCGGTGACCATTCAGAGCTGTCCCAGAACCCCAAGCAGGTAAGGGGGGCTTCAGCAGGAGGTGTATCAGGTGGCTGGGCAGAGGGTACAGAGGATGCTGGGGAGTTGGACAGTCCCATCGGCCAAAGGAGGATGGATGGAGCCGGGAGCTCGCCCAGAGCGGGACAAACGATGCTGGGAGATGTGGTCACTGGGTCTTGTTCTGAGTTCTGGCCAGCCTGTCCCCTCCCTACCAGGGCAAATGGAATGAAGGGAGTCCCTCCCAGCCGAGCTGACCTGGGGAACATTCAAATACTGGACAGAGTGAGGTAGAGGCAGGAAGGGGAAGGTGGGGGCTGAGGCGCTCAGAGCATAGAGGAAGGGGAGACACATGCAGAGACGCAGGGACAGAGGCTGCAGGGCTCTGTGGACACTCACCTGGGACCTCCTGCCCACCCAGGCTGCCGAGCAGAGTGAGCTGCACTACGCAAATCTGGAGCTGCTGATGTGGCCTCAAAAGCCAGCACCACCAAGGGAGGTGGAGGTGGAATACAGCACTCTGGTAAGTGCGATAGCCCGGCTTCTGGGCATGTGGCCCCTGGGCTGTGCCAGGGCACCCCTAGGAGCGGGGGGCAGAAGGGGAAGGAAGGGATCGACTTGGTGATCTTGTGCCTGTCAGGGACAGGGCCACACGGAGATGGAGCAAGTGTAGATTTTGCCAGAGCAGAGGTCCTTAGAAGGGCTTGGTGTCATTGTGGCTGGGGGGTTGGGGGGTGGCCAGCAGCTATGGCTCTGACAGTCCGTGAAGTCCAGCATGGTTTAAGCACCTGCTGTGTATCATGAGCCAAGGTGAGAACCTGTGACTTGTCACTGTTTTGGTCTCATCAGCTCTTTGGTATCAATTCTGCTTTCCAGGTTTTTGTCTGTGACCCACTGTGGGGCAACACTTGGGCGCAGCCACCTTCAACTGGGATAATGGGATGGGGGCTGCCTCCCTGGGTCGTGACCCACCTACTAGTGGGAGAGTTCAAGCAGAAGCTGGGGGTGTCTTGGCAGAGAGGATCGGGAGAGACGTAAGCATCAGCAGGGATGCTTAAAGGACCGCCCAGGCCTGGGAGCTGAAGGGGCCCCTCAGACATGTTGTGTGGTGCCATGGAGGGCTGGCACCAGGGTGACAGGGGACACTGTTACTGGTCTGCCTGGAAAAGTGGCCCAACTCCCTGGGATATCTCCAGCCTGGTACTGTTCTCCCCAGGCCGCCGTTTTGCACCTGACAGGGGAAGAGGGGATCCAGACCTGCCACTTCCGGGTCCCCTGATAGCCGCACCCCTCCCCAACCTCCCGCCAGCTGTCTGCATGAGGATGAGGGTGGTCTGTGGGCCCAGGGTTCTGGGTGGCTCCTGGCCAAGTTTCTTTCTTTCTTTCTTTCTCTTTCTTTCTTTCTTTCTTTCTTTCTTTCTTTCTTTCTTTCTTTCTTTCTTTCTTTCTTTCTTTCTTTCTCTCTCTCTTTCCTTCTTTCTTTCTTTCTTTCTTTTTTTAGGTGGAATCTTGCTCGGTCCCCCAGGCTGGAATGCAGTGGCACAGTCTTGGCTCACTGCAATGTCGGCCTCCCAGGTTCAAGCAATTCTCCTGCCTCAGCCTCAGCCTCCAGAGTAGCTGGGACTATGGACACATGCCACTGCACTGGCTGATTTTTGTATTTTTAGTAGAGACGGGGCATCACCATGTTGGCCAGGCTGGTCTCGGACTCTTGACCTCAAGTGATCCACCTGCCTTGGCTTCCCAAAGTGCTGATATTACAGGACTGAGCCACCACACCCAGCCAGCTCCTGGCCAAGTTTCTGAGCGCCCCTGTGATGGTCAAGCCTGACTCCTTCCTTGCATGTCATGATCTTGTGTCCACAAAGCTGCATGGCCTGGGACCAGCAACAGCCTTGTTGTTCTAACTTGTTGTCTCATGATCTAAAGTGGATGGGACATGGTCTTACTCTTCTCCTAGCCCCCTTGGTACAAGTTGGGACTCATGCCCACAGTACAGCAAGTTAATCAGAGCTGCAGGGCCAACGCAGTACCCCTGTACTGGCTTCAACTCCACCTAGAGAACTAGGGGTCCTCTGCAGAAAGGGACCTCAGAAAGGGATCCATGGCTGCTTCTTTGTGAGAACTTTTCTTTTTTTCTCTTTTCTTTTCTTTTCTTTTCTTTTCTTTTTTTTTTGAGACAGAGTCTCACTCTGTCGCCAGGCTGGAGAGCAGTGGTGCAATCTCGGCCATTGCAACCTCTGCCTCCCCAGTTCAAGCGATCCTCCTGCCTCAGCCTCCCAAGTAGCTGGGATTATGGGTGCCCACCACCACGCCCAGCTAGTTTTTGTATTTTTAGTAGATACTGGGTTTCACTATGTTGCCCAGGCTGGTCTCAAACTCCTGACGTCAAGTGATCCACCCGCCTTGGCCTCCCAAAGTGCTGGGATTAGAGGCGTGAGCCACTGCGCCTGGCCACGAGAATGTTTCATTAAGAGAAGCACAGAGGTGTCTCGGGGGAGCCCAGCCAGGTCTCAAGGCCTTAGTTTCTTCACTGTAGAATGGACCAGGCTGGGTCAGCCCCGAGGAGCCCCCGAAGCCTCCTGCCTCTGATGCTAGGGATGTTGTGCTGCTGCTTGCCCAGGTGGGGAGGAGCAGCTGGGTGGACAGGATCATAGAGAAAAAGAGGCCAGGACAGTGGAGCCTCTACAGTGAGGCCTCACCAAGGCCCCTCAGGTGTCCTCCCTCCTCCGTCCTATGCTGGGGGTCCTTCCTTCCCTTGCCTCTCCCAAGCCTCTGGTTTCTTGGTTTCTCTCTGCAGGCCGCCCCCAGGGAAGAACTTCACTATGCCTCGGTGGTGTTTGATTCTAACACCAACAGGATAGCTGCTCAGAGGCCCCGGGAGGAGGAACCAGATTCAGATTACAGTGTGATAAGGAAGACATAGGCCTTTGTCCTGCCTCGCCATCGGAGCTCTCATGGGCCCCAGGAAGTCCAGGGATGGCTCCCTTATCCCTGGCCCACGTCCTTCTCAGCCTGCCCTCGATGACAGTGACCAACAGACAGGCAGCTGGGTTTCCCAGGCCGTCCCTCTGTTGCCATCAGCTCGATTGGCTTCCCTGAGGGCCAGCAGGGCTGGGGGCTCCGGGAGCAGCAGGAAGCACTCCCAGCCACCAGCGCCTGTTGCCTATTTCCCCTTTGCCCCTGCTTCATCCTGGCTCTGTGTATGGAGGACAAAGCTTCTTCCTGCGTGGCTCCAGGAAAAGATGTGGCTCACGTAGGTGGCAGCTGCCAACAGCGTTGTCAATCACAGCCCCTTAGGAACGTCTGGAATTGCTTGGGAGTTGGGGAGAACTGTCAAGAAGAGTGAAGAGAGTGCCAAAGCGGAGATCTGTTCACATGGGGGCCATGGTGGGGGGACCCACTAAAGATCAAGATCAAAGATCCTCCCCATCTCACAGACAAGGAAACTGAGGCCAGAGGGAGGAGAAAATTGCTCATGGCTCCAGAACTGGTGGCAAGTTCCTCTGGACTCTTAGGTTTATTTTTAATATGAAATATAAAAACAGTTTCAAATATCTTATTGAGGGAGAAGTAAAAAGTTATTTAAACAATGCCTGCTATGTGTCTGCAATCCTCTGCTAAAGAAAGCTCCCAGCTTTGATACCAGATGAGTGCAGAGAAGCCTTGTGGGTGCAGTGGGTTGGGGACATCCTAAGAGAAGTCCTCACTGAGTGGGAGAAGGTGGGTCACAGCTGTTTCTCGCCATGATGTCTGTTTGTTTGCTTGTGTGTTTTTTGAGACGGGGCCTCGCTCTGTCCCCCAGGCTGGAGTGCAGTGGTACGATCACAGCTCACTGCAGCCTGGAATTCTTGGGCTCAACTGATCCTCCTGCCTCAGCCTCCTGAGTAGCTGGGACTACAAACACGTGCCACCATGCCTGACTTTTTTATTTTTTGTAAAGATGGGGTTTCGCCATGTTGCCCAGGCTGGTCTTGAACTCTTGGGCTCAAGCGATCCTTTTGCCTTGGCCTCCCAGAGTGCTAGGATTACAGCATGAGCCACCATGCCTGGCAGTTTGCATGATGGAAAACACAACAGTTTTCTTGTCGGGAGATTTGAAATTTGATGCAAAGAGTTGTCCAGGCTGTCTTGAGTCTGTGGCAGCTGCCAACAGCTTTGTGTTTTTATTTTTTCATTTTAATTTTTCTTTTTTAGAGGCAGGGTCTCGCTGTGTTGCTCAACCTGGAACTCCTGGAGTTGTGCAATGTGGACTCCTGGATCTGAAAGGTGAGGCTGCCATGAAGCCTATAATGTGGGCCGGGGCTTAGACATGTGCCTGGTACGGAGGGGAACCCAGAAATAGTTGTTGACTTCACTCGAATTGAGCCCAGTCATGTTCCAGTCCCGATCTGCAGTAACCCTTCTCGGGTTCCTGTTTCCAGACACAAAATTCTGCAGGGTGGTTTAAAACACAGAGGCACGTGGCACCAGACTGACTCTAAGGCTCAGGGGGTTGTTCGAAGGACCCCTTCTCCTCGATGGGAGTGAACTTTAATTCTCTGAAATAGTATTTTCTCTTTAATTCAGTCTAAATTTCTATCAATTAGAAGTAAGTCCTCTGTAAAATGCAAATGTCTAGGCTGTCAGTTGGTTATCAATGCCAGCTGCTATAACAACCACAACCTCCACCATAAAACTGGGTGGAGTGGCAGGGGGAGGCTGGGGCAGGAGGGTATTGCAGCCACAGCCACACACTGGCCCCAGCCCCCTGCCCCGTCAATCTCTAAGGCTTGGTGGAGGATTCCCCGGTATAAACCATTTGCCCTTTGGAAGGTGGCAGCCCTTTGGGAGTCCTTCATATCATTTCCTGCCAGAGAGTCTCAGTTGGGACCACCCCCATTCTCTAAGGAGGCCTCATAGCAGGAGGGAGTGGGCTGGCTTGCAATAGTCTTCTGGAAGTCTTACTGTCCAACTCCCTTCCAGGAAGCTCTGCATACCGAAGGACACTGGGAAGAACCATCTTTGTCAAACCAGAGACAGGGTCTTCCTCTGTTGCCCAGGCTAGAGTGCAATGGCACAATTATGGCTCACTGCAACCTTGAACTCCTGGGCTCAGGCAGTTCTCCTGCCTCAGCCTCCTGAGTAGCTGGAACTACAGGCATGTGCCACCACACCTGGCTAATTTTTTGTAGAGACAGGGTTTCGTCATGTGGCCCAGGCTGCTCTTGAACTCCTGAGCTCAAGCAATCCACCCACTTCAGCCTCCCAAAGTGCTGGGATTATAGGCATGAGCTACCATGTCCTGCCCACACTCAAAATTTGCAGGAGAATATACAGTGAAAAGTCAGTCCCTTCATTATTTCTGTCACCAGGCATCCAGAGATAAACAAGGTTAATAGTTTCTTATGTTTCTCCCCTGAGATAATCATTTGCACATATATACATGTATATACGGCCTATATGTGTATGCTCCTCCCCATTCCCATATATGGGGATATCCTCCCCATTCCCACCATTCCTGCACAGTAGTATTTTCATGTCACAACCATCTTAGAGATTATTTCACCTTCTTCTATAAATGCTGCAGAACCTCCCATAACATTCCATTGTTTGTGCCATGACATACACGTGCCATTTTGCTCATTTTCATAGACAGCTGAAGGGTGAAGTTGGAGAAATTCAAAGTCCGTGCACTTGTAATTTTGATAGATATTGCCAAGCATATGGCAACTTTAAATAGCAATCTTTGGCTGGGCATGGTTAATCACGCTGAATCCCAGCACTTTGGGAGGCCGAGGTGGGGGGGTCATTTGAGGTCAAGAGTTTGAGACCAGTCTAGCCAACGTGGTGAAACCCCATCTCTACTAAAAATAGAAAAATTAGCTGGGCGCAGTGGCATGCACCTGTAATCTCAGCTACTTGGGAGGCTGAAGCAGGAGAATTGCTTGAACCTGGGAGGTGGAGGTGGCAGTGAGCCGAGACCGTGCCATTGCATTCCAGCCTGGGCAACAGAGCAAGACCCCATCTCAAAAATAAATAAATAAAAAGGAAAAAAAAAGAAATTGCAATCTTTTTATTTATGTATTTATTTTTTGAGACAGATCTTGCTCTGTCACTCAGGCAGAGTGCACTGAGAGTGCAGTGGCTTGGTTAGGGCTCACTGCAGCCTCCACCTCTTAGGCTCGAGCAATTCTCCCACCTCAGCCTCTGGAGTAGCTAGGACTACAGGCTCAGGCCACCATGCCTGGCTAACTTTGTTTATTGTTTTTGTAGAGACGAGGTCTCACTAGGTTGCCCGGTTGGTCTTGAACTCCTGGACTCAAGTGATCCTCCTGCCTCAGCCTCCCAAAGTGTGAGGATTACAGGTGTGAGCCACCATGCCCAGCTTGAAATAGCAATCTTTAATTTCCACCTTACTAGTTATCCCTCTACACCCAAAATTGACGTATTAATTTTTACCAAGTGTATTAGTTTGTTTTCACGCTGCTGATAAAGACATACCCAAGACTGGGCAATTTACAAAAGAAAGATGTTTAACTGGACTCACAGTTCCACATGGCTGGGGAGGCCTCACAATTATGGCAGAAGGCAAGGAGGAGCAAGTCACATCTTACATCAATGGTGGCAGGCAAAGAGAGAGCTTCTGCAGAGAAACTTCCGTTTTTAAAACCATCAGATCTCATGAGACCCACTCACTATCACAAGAACAGCACGGGAAAGACCTGCCCCTGTGATTCAGTCATCTCCCACAACACATAGGAATTATGGGAGCTACAAGATGAGATTTGGGTGGGGACACAGAGCCAAACCATATCATTCCACTCCTGACCTCTCCCAAATCTCATATCTTCACATTTCAAAACCAATCATGCCTTCCCAACAGTCGCCCAAAGTCTTAACTCATGTCAGTATTAACTCAAAAGTCCACAGTCCAACATCTCATCTGAGACTAGGCAAGTCCCTTTCACCTATGAGCTTGTAAAATCAAAAGAAATTTAGTTACTTCCTAGATACAATGGGGGTATAGGCATTAGGTAAATACAGCCATTCCAAATGGGATACATTGGCCAAAACAAAGGGGCTACAGGTCTGATGGAAGTCTAAAATCCAGTAGGACAGTCAAATCTTAAGTTTCCAAAATGATCTCCTTTGACTCCATATCTCACATCCAGGTCACGCTGATGCAAGAGATGGGTTCCTATGGTCTTGGACAGCTCTGCCCCTGTAGCTTTGCAGTGTACAGCCTCCCTCCCGGCTGCTTTCATGGGCTGGCATTGAGTGTCTGCAGCTTTTCCAGGTGCATGGTGCAGGCTGTCAGTGGATTTACCATTCTGGGGTCTGGAGGATGGTCGCCCTCTACTCACAGCTTTACTAGGCAGTGCCCCAGTAGGGACTCTGTATGCGGGCTCTAACCCCACATTTCCCTTCCATGCTGCCCTAGCAGAGGTTCTCCATGAGGGCCCTACCCCTGCAGCAAGCTTCTGCCTGGACACCAGGTGTTTCCATACATCCTCTGAAATCTAAGTGGAGGTTCCTAAACCCCAATTCTTGACTTTTGTGCACTTGCAGGCTCAACACCACATGGAAGCTGCCAAGGCTTGGAGCTTGCACCCTCTGACGCCACAGCCGGAGCTCTACGTTGGCCCCCTTTAGCCATGGCTGGAGTGGCTGGGATGCAAGGCACCAAGTCCCTAGGCTGCACAGAGCAGGGGAACCCTGGGCCTGGCCCACAAAACCACTTTTTCCTCCTAGGCCTCCAAGCCTGTGATGGGAGGGGCTGCCATGAAGACCTCTGACATGCCCTGGAGACATTTTCCCCATTGTCTTGGGGATTCACGTTTGGCTCCTCATTACTTAGGCAAATTTCTGCAGCCAGCTTGAATTTTTCCTCAGAAAATGAGATTTTCTTTTCTATCACATTGTCAGGCCACAAATTTTCTAAACTTTTACACTCTGCTTCCCTTATAAAACTGAATGCCTTTAATAGTGCCCAAATCGTCTCTTGAACGCTTTGCTGCTTAGAAATTTCTTCCGTCAGATACCCTAAATCATCTCTCTCAAGTTCAAAGCTCCACAAATCTCTAGGGCAGGGGCAAAATGCCACCAGTCTCTTTGCTAAAACGTAACAACAGTCACCTTTACTACAGTTCTCAACAAGTTCTTCATCTCAATCTGAGTCCACCTCAGCCTGGATTTCATTGTCCGTATCATTATCGCATTTTGATCAAAGCCATTCAACAAGTCTCTAGGAAGTTCCAAACTTACCCACTTTTCCTGTCTTCTTCTGAGCCCTCCAAACTGTTCCAAACCCTGCCTGTTACTCAGTTCCAAAGTCACTTCCACATTTTCAGGTATCTACAGCAACACCCCACTCTACTGGTACCAATTTACTGTGTTGGTCCATTGTCACGATGCTGATAAAGACATACCTGAAACTGGGCAATTTACAAAAGTAAGAGGTTTAACAGACTTATAGTTCCATGTGGCTGGGGTGGCCTCACAATCATGGCAGAAGGCAAAGGAGGAGCAAGTCACATCTTGTGTGGATGGCAGCAGGCAAAGAGAGAGCTTGTGCAGAGAAACTCCCATTTTTAAAACCGTCAGATTTCATGAGACCCATTCACTATCACAAGAACAGCATGGGAAAGACCCGCCCCCATGATTCAATCATCTCCCACTGGGTCCCTCCCACAACACATGGGAATTATGGGAGCTACAAGATGAGATTTGGGTGGGGACACAGAGCCAAACCATATCACCAAGACTATATAAGACCTCTATGGAGAGAACAATAAAATTCCAACAAAGGTTACAGAAGATGATCTGAATAAATGGAGAGATCTTTTAGGCTCTTGCTTCAGGTGACTTAATGACACAAAGATGTCGAGTCTTCCCAAATTAATCAATACATTCGACCGGGCACGGTGGCTCACGCCTGTAATCCCAGCACTTAGGGAGGCCGAGGCGGGCAGATCACCTGAGGTAAGGAGTTCAAGACCAGCCTGACCAACATAGAGAAACCCCGTCTCTACTAAAAATACAAAATAGCCAGGCGTGGTGGCACATGCCTGTAATCCCAGCTACTGGGGGGCTGAGGCAGGAGAATCGCTTGAACCCGGGAGGTGGAGGTTGTAGCGAGCCAAGATTATGCCATTGCACTCCAGCCTGGGCAACAAGAGCGAAACTCCGTCTCAAAAAAACAAACAAACAAAAAATCAATACATTCAATACACTCCTAATAAAAAGGAATTTTTTTGAGGAACATAATAAGCTTATTTTAAAATGCATTCAGTGGAATAAAGGTCTATAAATAGCTAATTCAACCTTTCAAAACAGTTAAAAAGAAGGAAATTGTCCGCTAGATGATAAGACACACACAAGGACAAAGACGTAGGAATAAAAACGATGTGGTATCACTGGCACAAGATCAAACAGACAGATCAATGGCAAACAGAAAGAGCAAGTACAGATCATTGCATTCCATTTAGTTCAACCAGTGTATGAGCAAACCATATGGTTCATACTGTTACAGGGCAGAGAAATATGTTACGGGAAAGGGGTCCCAATCCAGACCCCAAGAGAGGGTTCTTGGATCTTGCGCAAGAAAGAATTCAGGGCGAGTCCACGGTGCAAAATGAAAGCAAGTTTATTAAGAAAGTAAAGGAATAAAAGAATGGCTACTCCGTAGACAGAGCAGCCCCAAGGGCTGCTGGTTGCCCATTTTTATGGTTATTTCTTGATGAGATGCTAAACAAGGGGTGGATTCTTCATGCCTCCCCTTTGCGGACCATATAGGGTAACTTCCTGACATTGTCATGGCATTTGCAAACTGTCATGGTGCTGGTGGGAGTGTAGCAGTGAGGACAACTAGAGGTCACTCTCGTCACCATTTTAGTTTTGGTGGGTCTTGGCCAGCTCCGTTACTGCAACATGTTTTATTAGCAAGGTCTTTATGGCCTGTATTTTGTGCCAACCTCCTATTTCGTTCTGTGACTTAGAATGCCTTAACTGTCTAGGAATGCAGCCCGGTAGGTTTTAGCCTCATTTTACCCAGTTCCTATTTAAGATGGAGTTGTTCTGGTTCACATGCCACTGACAATACCATATACGAACTGTATTTCATTTAGTCATATATGGGAGTGTAAAGTATAATAATAAAGGTAATACCACGGGTCATCAGAGAGAGGATAGATTGCTTAGTGGATGAAGCTGGGAAAACCAGCTTCCTCTGTGCAGAAAAACAACCTGAATCTCTACCTAACTGCATATATAGGGGTAGGTTCTAGTGGATTTAAAGACTTAGATGTGAAACACAAAACGATCTGTGTCAGCTGGGCATGGTGGCTCACGCCTGTAATCCCAGCACTTTGGGAGGCCAAGGCGGGTAGACCTGAGGTCAGGAGTTCGAGACCAGCCTGGCCAACATGGAGAAACCCCGTCTCCACTAAAAATACAAAAAAAAAAAAAAATTAGCCAGGAATGGTGACGCATGCCTGTAGTCCCAGCTACTCGAGAGGCTGAGGCAGGAGAATCACATGAACCTGGGAGGCAGAGGTTGCAGTGAGCCAAGATCCTGCCACTGCACTCCAGCCTGGGCAACAGAGCAAGACTCTGTCTCAAAAAAAAAAAGAAAAAAGAGAAAAAGATCTGTGACTTAGAGGCAGAGGACTTAAAAAAAAAGACACATTATGTGTACAATGTCAGTTCACAGAAACGAGCATACGAAATAAATAATATGATCTTATGAAGTGGCTCTACTTGGCATTTTGCCGTTTTCTAAAAACACTCTGTGTTTTGTGCTTGTGTGTGTGTGTGTGTGTACATACATAAACATACATACACACAAGACAAAAAAAGGACATGTGAGAACATGTAAACTAGATTTCATTTTCTTACTTTAAATTCTTAGTTAAACACATGCAGGAAGCCATGGACTGGGCACTGCGGGAGGTGAGACTGGGGATTTCAGGACAAATGGGATCAGTCCCATCTGAACTCATTGTTTCTTTGCAATGTGAGGAGAAGCTTTTTCCTTGGTTTCTCAGGAGGCACTTCTGGGGTCTCGCTCTGTTGCCCAGGCTGGAGTGTAGTGGTGCAATCTCAGCTCATTGCAACCTCTGCCTCCCAAGCTCAATAGATCCTTCCACCTCAGCCTCCTGAGTAGCTGGGTCTATAGATGTGCACCACCACACCTGGCTAATTTTTGTATTTTTTGTAGAGACTGGGTTTCACCATGTCGCCCAGGCTGGTCTCAAAGTCCTGGGCTCAAGCAGTCCTCCCGCCTCAGCCTCCCAAAACGTTGGGATTACAGGCGTGAGCCACAACGCCTGGCTTTGCCTTTCTGCTTCTTATGAATGAAAGGAAACAGAGCAAGTCACAGGTTACCTGACCTTCAGGTTTTTTTTTTCTACAAAATGGAAAAATAACTCTATAATTCTTTCTATGTTTGTGGTGAGGATAAAATGATAGCAAAGTACTACAAGTACGCAACACAAGAATGAACATAACTGTTATAAGATTCGACCCCTGGCCACCGAGAATGCACAGCCTGTTTCCCTGTTGCCCTTTACTCCCCTGTCCTCCTATCAAAACCACCATCTCCTGAGCTGGCCTCTGCTCACTGCTCTTACACTAAAGCATTGAAGAGGAAGACGTTGCATAATCTGAGCCCTCACCTGAAGAGAGGAATCAGCCAGCCCCGGATCGTTGCCTACGGGTGGATGTAGGGGTGGGGGGTGTCCTTTCTCCATTAGGGAGCTCCCCACTACTGCTCTTCCCCACCCCAACACACACACACACACACAGCGAAATTAAAAAAGAAAACCCTTTATGGTGGGAAAATAGTTTCGAAATGCTAGCTGATGCGTTTCTTTTTTTTTTTTTTTTTGAAATGGAGTCTCGCTCTGTCACCCAGGCTGGAGTACAGTGGCGCAATCTCGGCTCACTTCAACCTCCACCTCCTAGTTTCAAGTGATTCTCCTGCCTCAGCCTCCCAAGTAGCTGGGACTACAGATGCTCGCCACCACGCCCAGCTAATTTTTTGTATTTTTAGTAAAGCCAGGGTTTCGCCATATTGGCCAGGCTGGTCTCGAACTCCTGACCTCAGGTGATCCACCCGCCTCGGCCTCCCAAAGTGCTGGGATTACAAGCATGAGCCCCTACGCCCGGCCTAGCTGATGCATTTCTGTAGTTCCTGTGGTTCCTTCTAATCTACTCCACCCCTCCATTGATTCCGGGAAAGGGTGAGACAGCAGAAAGCAGAGGAGACCAGGTAGTTTCAAAACCTTCAAGTCTTTGCTGAAAGAGGTAGGAATGTGCGTAGACCACAGATTTGAGGAAATAACGAGGAGCCAGAGGAAACTGTCCAGTCTCAGACTAGAAAAATGGTGGCCTGAAGCGGAGATGGGGAGGGGAGAGAGCGCGAGCTGGTGGGACCCAGGGCTGGGCCGACCTGGAGTTGCCAAGAGAACCTGCAGGAGACAGTGCTGCCCAGCACAGCAACCACAGACAAGCATGGAGCCCTCGGGACCGGCCGGTCCAAACTGAAATGGGCTTTGAGTCTAAGACTTACTGCAAATAACAGGATGTCAAATGTCTCATTGATAACACAGTGAGTACCTATTGGACTGATGGACTTCCGTGTGTGTGTGTGTGTTTGTGTGTGTGTGTGTGTGTGTGTGTGTGCATATACATTTTTTCTGAGACAGTCCCAGGCTGAAGTGCAGTAGCATGATCATGGCTCACTGTCCCTTCAAACTCCTAGACTTACGTGATCCTCCTGCCTCAGCCTCCCAAGTAGCTGGGACCACAGGCGCATGCCACCATGCCCGGCTAATTTTTTTGATTTTTTGTAGAGATGGACTCTCACTTTGTTGCCCACACTGGTCTCAAACTACTGGGCTCAAGCCATCCTCCCCCCTCGGCTTCCCAAAAGGTTAAGATTACAGGCATGAGCCACTGCACCCAGCCTGATAATATTTTGGGGGTAAATAAATATTGGGGAGAATAAATAAAAATATTATTTCAAATATCACTTATCCAAATTGATTATGTAATATTTCATCAAATTGATTATTGATTATTCATATATCAAAGGTGACTTTGATCTTGAATTCAGTTAATTGAGCCTTAGGAGATTACGGACCCCTGTAAATCCAAGCTCCCTGCTCCTTTCTATTCACTGGCATTCTAAACTCATCCACCACACACATTAACTAACAGACAGATGCCAGCGTCGTGCTTTACCGGTTAAACAGTTACGAGTCTGGTTGGTACAGCCAGATTGCCTCTGTTTGCATGAGCCGGGTACACAAAGGGGCCACCCCAGTGTTTTACAGATGGTTCTAATATGTTATTACTAAACACTTGCCACGACAGCTTGCATAGGCAGCTGAGGTCACTCGGTCACCTCAACATTCTGTGATCAGCCACATGTGCTGTTGGGTTTTACTGGGAAAAGAGTGGCTAGTTATGCTTCTCTTTTTTAATTTTAATTTTTTTTTTTTGAGATAGAGTCTTGCTCTCCTGCCCAGGCTAGAGTACAATGACGCGATCTCGGCTCACTGCAGCCTCTGCCTCTTGGGTTCAAGCGATTCTCCCATCTCAGCCTCCCGAGTAGCTGAGATTACAGGCACATGCCTCCGTGCCCAACTAATTTTTGTATTTTTAGTAGAGACAAGGTTTCACCATGTTGGCCAGGCTGGCCTCAAACTGCTGACCTCAGGTGACCCACCCACCTTGGCCTCCCAAAGTGCTGGGATTACAGGCAGGAACCACCACTCCCAGCCTCCTCTTATAATTTATTTAAAAGGTCATGGTGCTTTATAGAACAGCTTAACAATTACTGAGAAGAAAGAAAGAAGGAAAGAAAAACAAAGAGAGGAAGAAAGGAAGGTAATTCACATGCAGAGAGAACATTCCACTTGATTCTTTTTGTTTTTTTCAGGGAATGGGTGAGCTGAGGGGTTTATTCACACAACAGAATGTTTTGCAGCAGTGACAACAGATTGCCTTTTTTATTTTATTTTATTTTATTTTATTTTATGTGAGACAGGGTCTTGCTCTGTCACCCAGGCTGGAGTCCAGTGGTGTGATCTCGGCTCACTACAACCTCTGCTTCCCGGGTTCAAGTGATTCTTCTGCCTCAGCCTCTCCAGTAACTGGGATTACAGGCACATGCCACTGTGCCTGGCTAATTTTTTTGTACTTTTAGTAGAGACAGAGTTTCACCATGTTGGCCAGCTGGTCTCGAACTTCTGGCCTCAAGTGATCCTCTTGCCTCGATCTCCCAAAGTGCTGGGATTATAGGCATGAGCCACCATGCCTGGCCACCTTCTTTATTTTACGGAAGAGCCACGGGCAAGAGAGGCTACCTGAAATGACAAATGCCACTCCATTGGGTAATAAAATCTGAACCTTGAATCTAGGAATTCCGGATCTTAGCATTAACAACAACAACAACAACAACAACAAAAACCTTGTATTTTGAAACAATTTCAAACTTAAGGAAAAATTGTGGAAACGGTACAAAGACCTCCCATATGTCATTTTCCCAGATTTACCCTTTTTTTTTTTTAAATTTGCCACTTTTTTGTTACTCTGTTTCTATCTATGCATTTTTCCCCAGAACCATCTGAGAACAGGTTGCTGACACTGTCTCTGTTTGCATGTGCTGGGTACACAAAGGTGCCACTCTGGTGTTTTCTGAAAGTAGCTGGTGAAGCCTTCCGGTAGTTGTGTCTTGTCTTTGTTTTACAATCCAGGTTCACCTTCAAAATACAGCACCTCTCTTGGCATGTCGAATGCCAACATGATAGATATTCGGAGGATTAAATAATGTTAGGTTAATCATCAATATGTTCACAATTGGTCCAAGGAGGTGAAAGATTTTTTTCATTAGCCCAAGCCTTTCAGAAAGATGACTCAGGGCTGAATTATCCACAGTTTAGAAAATGACCTCACAATTATGTTTCTTTGTTTTTAAAGTTTACTGTTTGGGCAAACACCAGCCCTAGTTTGTAGACCTGACTCTGCCTGGGAACCAAAACATAGAGATTTGATAGCCACATATCTCCACCCTGTGGCCATGCGGGGAATCACACATCCCTGGATCCCAAGCCTGTTGAATCGTTGGGGTTGGTCTGTCAACGCCAAAGGAATTCTGTACTTTCTGGGTCAATGCAGCTGAGAACCGGGAGGGCTTGAAACAGGGGAACAGACAGAAAACTCCTGAATGGCTTTCCAGCCCCTCTGCACGCCCAGTCCTTGGATGTTTTGTGCCGAAAGAAAACTCAACTCCTTGGCCGGGCACGGTGGCTCACGTCTGTAATCCCAGCACTTTGGGAGGCCAAGGCAGGCGGATCACTTGAGGTCAGGAGTTCAAGAGCAGCCTGGCCAACATGGCGAAACCCCGTCTCTACTAAAAATACAAAAATTAGCCGGGTGTGGTGGCGGACGCCTGTAATCCCAGCTACTTGGGAGGCTGAGGCAGGAGAATCACTTGAACCTGGGAAGCGGAGGTTGCAGTGAGCCAAGATCGTGCCATTGCACCCCGGCCTAGGCGACAGAGGGAGACTCTGTCTCAAAAAACAAACAAACAAACAAAACAAAAAAACAAGAAAACTCAACTCCTCTCTAACCTTGAGTTTCTTTATTTCATATCCAATTGTCCCTTCCCAATTCCTAGATTTTCCCACCCCGACTGCAGTTTGTCAAAGGCAAGGGCAGCCACCCCACCTGTGGTTGGTGTCATGGGTTTGGGGTCAGATAGAACAGGCCTTAGATTCCACCTCTGCCCTTGTGATCTGCATGGTCTGGGGCTGCCATTCAAGGCCATCTGGGTCTCAGTTTCTTCATTTGTTCCAGCAATGGTCCAGTGCCCCTCCAGTGCGGTCACCCTCACCAGGCTCTGAAGCAAGCTCTTATTTATTTATTTCTATTTTGAGAGGGAGTCTCAGTCACCCAGGTTGGAGTGCAGTGGTGCAATCTAGGCTCACTGCAACCTCTGCCTCCCAGGTTCAAATGATTCTCTTGCCTCAGCTTCCCAAGTAGCTGGGATTACAGGCGCCTGCCACCACACCTGGCTAATTTTTGCATTTTAGTAGAGATGGGGTTTCGCCATGTTGCCCAGGCTGGTCTCGATCCCCTGACCTCAGGTGATTCGCTCATCTGGGCCTCCCAAAGTGCTGGGATTACAGATGTAAGCCACCACACCTGGCCACTCTTATTTATTTATACAGACAGGGTCTCACTATGTGGTCCCAGTTGGGCTTAACCTCCTGGTCTCAAGCAACCCTCCCGCCTCAGCCTCCTGACTGGCTGGGACCGCAGTGTGACCCACCACACCCAGCTGATGCAAGCTCTTAACAAAAGGCCCTGCCACTCTCTCCCTGGGCATCCTCATGCTGTTTTGTCACCTCTGGGACTCTTTCTAAGCACCCCTGACCTGCATCCTCACTGTCCGAAATTTCTTTGCTGTCGATTCTTTCCTTTGCTGCTGTTCTCAGGTCCTTTGAATTTGACCTTTGGACTCTCCCCTTTGACCTACATTCTGCAAATCTGGCCACATGGTGCATTGGAGCCCGTGACCTACTCCTGAAGCCCAGGCTGAGGGCAAAGCCCTGGGTTCCTATGCGTCTGGGAAGGAAAGTGGGAAATGGGAACAGCAGGTTCCACCTTCCAGGAGTGTTGAGAGTTACAGGAAAGCATTGAGTAGAGTCCTTGATCCCAAAATGTTCTCTCTGCATGTGAATTACCTCCCTTTCTTCCTCCTTTCCTCTTTCTTTCCTGTCTTCTTTTTTTCTCTCTTAGTAATTGTTAAGCCATTCTATTTTTTTTTTTTTTTTTTTTGAGATGGAGTCTCGCTCTGTCACCCAGGCTGGAGTGCAGTGGCACGGTCTCGGCTCACTGCACTCCGCCTTCTGGGTTCACGCCATTCTCCTGCCTCAGCCTCCCAAGTAGCTGGGACTACAGGCGCCCGCCATCACACCCGGCTAATTTTTGTATTTTTAGTAGAGACGGGGTTTCATCGTGTTAGCCAGGATGGTCTTGGTCTCCTGACCTTGTGATCCGCCCACCTCAGCCTCCCAAAGTGCTGGGATTACAGGCGTGAGCCACTGCGCCCGGTGTGTTAAGCCATTCTATAAAGAACGATGACCTTCTTAATAAACTATTAAAGCATAACTAGCCACTCTTTTCCTAGTAAAACCCAACAGCAGATGTGGCTGCTGTTGACCAGGTGACCGAGTGACCTCAGCTGCCTATGCAAGCTGTGGTAGCAAGTGTTCAGTAATAACATAATAGAACAATCTATAAGGGTGGCAGCCGTACCACCCATGCAGTGGCTCATGCCTGTAATCCCAGCACTTTGGGAGGCCAATGTGGGTGGATCACTTGAGGTCAGGAGTTCGAGACCAGCCCGGCCAATATGCGAAATCCTGTCTCTACTGAAAATACAAAAATTAGCTGGGTGTGGTGGCGGGTGCCTGTAATCCCAGCTACTTGGGAGGCTGAGGCAGGAGAATCACCTGAACATGGGAGGCAGAGGTTTTAGTGAGCTGAGATTTCACCACTGCACTCCAGCCTGGGTGACAGAGTGAGACTCTATCTCAGGAAAAAAAATATATATATATATAGTGAAGCATGATGCTGGCATCTGTGAGTTAATTTGTGCAGTGGAAGAATCTGGAATGCCAGGAAACAAAAGGGATGATGGGTTATGAGGAAGGAGCAGGGCGCTTTGACTGACAGGTGTGGGTAATCACCTGACACTCAATTAACTGAATTCAAGATCAAAGTCACCTGCAGAATATCAATGGGCTAAGCTGCTCTGCCTTCCACAGAAGCAGAACAGGATCGGAAAACTCCCTCTCTGAGCATTCCGTACCTGGGTTAGCAAGAGTGTCACGAATGTCCAAACTTGCTAGATTATCAATCTCACAGGCCATCAGCTGACCCAAAGGACACAGGGTCAGGAGAAAGTTCTGCATAAGATTCTCTACAAGTGTCAGAGAAAGAGCTCTGGGAAATGGGACTTTGGGGCCATTTTCACTCACATCACAAATGACGTAGAAGCAGCTTCATGCCCACGGAGATTGTAGCTGGCCTCTCAGAGCCTCAGGAAAATCTTGGAGTGTGAGGGGAGGAGGGGGAGCTTCATGATGAGAGAGCTGAAACTCCACAATCAACACGGTGTCAACTGGAACTTTCTCCTTAGCCTCCGGATTTAACATTTCCCTTAGGAGAATGTAATGTCTACCTCTTTATTTGGCAGTCTTATATGGAATTTATGTAGAGTGTTGCTTTGAATCTTCTCAACTAATTCCCATTCTGATTTTTTTCAACTTAAAAATTTTTATTTTTATTTTTTGAGACAGGTTTTCACTCTCTTACTCAAGCTTGAGTGTAGTGATGCAATCATAGCTCTCTGCAACCTCAACCTCCTAGGCTCAAGCAATTCTCCTACCTCAGCTTCCCAAGTAGCTGGGACTACAGACACATACCACCATGCCCAGCTAATTTTTTTGCTTTTGCTTTGTGTATGTGTGTGTGGTTTTGTTTTGTTTTGTTTTGTAGAGACAGAGTCTCACTATGTTGCCCAGGCTGGTCTTGATCTCTTGGGTTTAAGCAATCCTCCTATCTCAGCCTCCCAAATTGCTGGGATTACAGGTATGAGTCACTGCACCTGACCCCATTCTGATTTTTTAAAAGTTTATGAATAAATAACTTATTTAGACATTTTGAATCAGAGGTAGGTAGACCCAACTAATCATGTAGTTACTGTCAGGAAGCCAGGAGCAGGAATAGTGGTTAGAAGAAGAACTAAGTCATCCATTCATCTATCCATTCATCCATCCATCCATCCATCCATCCATCCATCCAGTAACGAATATATATGATGTTTTCCCTATATGGGGACACAGTCTAGCAGGAGCTCGGAGACCAGTTGGGGAGCCTGATAACATTAAGTGTCAAAATGTTACTACAAAATGTCCTGAGTTACAATGATAGAGAAAGTCAAGGAGTCCTGGGAGCAGGCAGGACAGGCACATCCCACTGTGGTGGAGGGCAAGTAGGCACCTGTGTAGCTTCCAGAAAATGGCTCTTGGATGGTGGATGGAGTCTTACAAGATAAGCAAGCCGGGTGCCTCTAAAGCAAAGTGCGTGGCAAGAGGGTTGGATGAGGCAGGGCCTGGGGTGGAAGAGCTGGCCACTCCTTCCTGTTGGAGCAGAAAGGGGAGGCCTCGAGTGGTGGGAAGTGAGGGCGGAGGGAGAGGCCAGCTCACAGAACATCAGCTTCACTGACAGGCTTCAATTTCATTTTGTAAACAATTTAGAAGGCGTTACAAGTTTTTTTTAGGCCGGGCGTGGTGGCTCATGCCTATAATCCCAGCACTTTGGGAGTCTGAGGCAGGCAGATCACCTGAGGTCCGGAGTTCGAGACCAGCCTGGCCAACATGGTGAAACCCCGTCTCTACTAAAAATACAAAAATTAGCCAGGTGTGGTGGCGCAGGCCTATAATCCCAGCTACTCGGGAGGCTGAGGTGGGAGAATTGCTAACCCAGGAGACGGATGTTGCATTGAGCCAAGATCACACCACTGCACTCCAGCATGGATGACACACTGGACTCCATCTCAAAAAAAAAAATTTTTTTTGAATATTAAAAACTATAGAAAAAAGATCTATTTGTTGTAAAAAAAATTAGAAAACACAGACAAATAAAAAGAAGAAAATAACAATGTTCATATATCTACATTTTTTCCTTATAAAAATGGGTTCAAATAACATATACTCTTAAAATTTATATCATATTCCTTTTATGGATGTAATGTAATTTATTTAACCCTATCTTTACTGTTGGGGATTTAGGATGTTTCTAGTTTCTTGCTATTATAACCAATTGTGTGACCATTCTTGCACATAATTATTTCTTTAGGATACACTCTTAGAAATGTCTCGGCCCAGGGGTAGTATATTTGATAGGATTTGGGTGCAATTTATTCTCCTATCAGCCTGGTATGGAAATATCCTTCAGCCTATCCCATGGCCAACATTGGGAATGGTACCTTTAAAAAAATGATTTAAACTTCTGCCAATTTCAAATAAATAGTTCTCATTGCTTTTAAATAAATACCATTAATTCTGGCCGGGTCCTGTGGCTCACATCTGTAATCCTGGCACTTTGAGAGGCCAAGGTGGGCAGATCACTTGAGGCCAGGAGTTTGAGACCAGCCTGGACAACATGGTGAAACCCCGTCTCTACTAAAAATACAAAAAATTAGCCAGGCATGGTGGTGCATGCCTGTAATCCTAGCTACTCGTGAGGCTGAGGCAGGAGAATCGCTTGAGCCCGGGAGGTGGAGGTTGCAGTGAGCCGAGATCATGCCGCTGCACTCCAGCCTGGGTGATAGAGCGAGACTCCATCTCAAAAACAAACAAACTACAATAACAACAAAAAGAATCATATTAATTCAGAAAAGTGTGTATCATTCCATATCCAGATGATGTCTCTTAACACACACACAAAAAGAAAAGTAAAAATTATTGAATTAGCCAGGCGCAGTGGCAAGCTCCTGTAATCCCAGCTACTGGGGAGGCTGAGGCAGGAGAATTGCTTGCACCTGGGAGGCAGAGGTTGCAGTAAGCCAAGATTGCGCCATTGCACTCCAGCCTGGGTGACAGAGCAAGACTCCATCTCAGGACAAAAAAAAAAAAAAATTAAACCCATGTGCAATGGTCATCCCAGACCATGTTTTTGTATTTTTGTACCCGTATCTTGGTATGTATCTGAGTATATCTTTTTTTTTTTTTTTGAGACAGAGTCTTGCTCTGTCACCCAGGCTGGAGTGCAGTGGCGTGATCTTGGCTCACTGCAACCTCTGTCTCCCGGGTTCAAGCGATTCTTCTGCCTCAGCCTCACAAGTAGCTGGAACTACAGGTGTGCACCACCACACCCAGCTAATTTTTGTATTTTTAGTAGAGATGGGGTTTCACCATGTTGGCCAGGCTGGTCTCGATCTCCTGACCTCGTGATCTGCCCACCTCAGCCTCCCAAAGTGCTGGGATTACAGGTGTGAGCCACCATGCCTGGCCTATCTGAGTATATGTTTAGGAGAAATTTCCAATAGTGGAGCATTAGTCAAAAGGTCCATGAATTGACATTTTTTAATAGATCTTGACAAATTTTCCTTCAAGAAGCTCTTGCCCACTGTCACGCCAAGCGTCAGGTTCCAGCCCACGTTGAGGTCTGAGGGCAGTGGGTGGATGGGTGGCAAATAGCGGAAGGAATATTTAGGGGGCTGTAGGCAGGTAAAATATGGTTTTATTCAGCAGCTTTTTCATCAGCAGCTTTTTTTTGTATACTTTAAGTTCTAGGGTACATGTGCACTACATGCAGGTTTGCTACATAGGTATACATGTGCCATGTTGGTTTGCTGCACCCATCAGCTCATCATTTACACTAGGTATTTCTCCTAATGCTATCCCTCCCCCAGCCCTGAACCCCCTGACAGGCCCCGGTGTGTGATGTTCCCCACCCTGTGTCCAAGTGTTCTCATTGTTCAATTCCTACCTGTGAGTGAGAACATGCGGTGTGTGGTTTTCTGTCCTTGTGATAGTTTCATCAGAAGCTTTCTCATACGATTCACCTTTATCTCGGCTGCCTGCTCCGGCTTTGTGGCTCTTGCCGCTCCCAGGCTTACAGCTGCATTCCCTAGCCTACAAGGCTGGCTGTCCCTTACGGGGTCAGCATTTTCACCCTCTCCCTCTGGGCACAAGCCATGCCAAGCCACATGTACAGCGTCAGCAGGGCAGCTATACCTTTGACAGACAATAGTGGCTCTGAGCCAGGTAGGAACTTGCACAAACAGATTATATAACAAGTGGAGTTATGCTCCTGTGTGCCAGACTCCCTGAGTCACGCTGGCCCTGATGTTTGCCTCTGCCTGTTTTTTGTTTTTTTTTTTTTTTGAGACGGAGTTTCATTCTGTTGCCCAGGCTGCAGTGCAATGGTGCGATCTCGGCTTACCGTAACCTCCACCTCCCAGGTTCAAGTGATTCTCCTGCCTCAGCCTCCCGAGCCACCACACCCAGCTATTTTTTTTTTTTTTTTTTTTGTATTTTTAGTAGAGATGGTGTTTCACTATGTTGGCCAGGCTGGTCTCAAACACCTGACCTCAGGTGATCCACCCACCTCAGCCTCCCAAAGTGTTAGAATTACAGGTGTGAACCACCACACCTGGCCAACCTATTCTTGACCAAAGCACATCCATGTACCTTACACCCACTTACCTTCCCATCAAGAACGCTCAACAGTGTCCCTTTCCCTACACTCTCGCTAGTGTTGGATATTTTCACACTCTATTTTCTTTTCAGTCTGATAGGAGAACATAATACCTTATAATTTTCAGAATTTGCATTCCTTTATTTGCCATTTTAGTTTTTTTTTTCCTGTGAACTATCCATTTGCCCATTTTGCCATTGAGCTTTTAATCTATCTTACTGAGTTCCTCTGAGTGCTTTGTAAATTAAGAAAATAAGCTCTCTGTCAAATGCCTGCAACATTTCCTCCATAGCTTGTCATTTTTTTGAAAACTTTCAAAGGTGTTTTCACCCAGTGATGTTTCATATTTTCTCTGAGGTCAGATTTCTCAATCGTTTGCTTTATAAAGTTTGAGTTTTCCTTAGGATGCTCCATTTCAAGATTCTAATAAATTCACCCATTATTCCAAAACTTTTGTAAATTTCATTTTATATTTTCAGTTTATTCTGAAACTTTCAGTTTTCAGTTTATTCTAAAAGTTTTAAATAGTCTAAAACTTTAGAAAGATTTCAGTTTATTCTAAAACTTTTGTAGTTTCTTCGTATTTAAATCTTTGATCCATTTGAAACTATTTTGGCTTACAGAGTGCAGTATGAACAGAACTTGAGTTTGTATAAGACTTAGCCAGCCGTCTCTACATCACTGATTGAGTAACCCCTCGTGTCCCATGCATAGTCCTAGGCGCCACTGTGCTGGATCAGAAGCGAAGGAAGAAGGTTAAGTGACTCACTCAGCATTTGACTACAACACTGTTTAGCTCAAAAGTCCACCTTGCTGCCCCCTTTTAGTTAAAATGAGCCTGTTAGTGAGACCCCTGATTTTTTTAGCTTTTTTTACTTTTAGTTTTTGTGGGTCATAGTAGGTATATATATTTATGAGGTACCTCGGAAGCCTTCTGGACCATCACAGATGCTTTGGGTAACTCTTACATTGGAGGGTAAGCCCGTCCCCTTCTTAATCAACACGGAGGCTACCCACTCCACATTACCTTCTTTTTGAGGGCCTGTTTCCCTTGCCTCCATAACTGTTGTGGGTATTGACGACCAGGCTTCCAAACCTCTTAAAACTCCCCAAATCTGGTGCCAACTTGGACAACATTCTTTTATGCACTCCTTTTTAGTTATCCCCACCTGCCCAGTTCCCTTATTAGGTGAGGCATTTTAACTAAATTATCTGCTTCCCTGACTATTCCTGGGCTACAGCCACACCTCATTGCTGCCCTTTTCCCCAGTTCAAAGGCTCCTTCGCATCATCCCCTTGTGTCTCCCTACCTTAATCCACAAGTATAGGACACCTCTACCTCCTCCTTGGTGACCGATCATGCACCCCTTACCTTCTCATTAAAACCTAATCACCCTTACCCCGCTCAACACCAGTATCCCATCCCACAGCATGCTTTAAAAGGATTAAAGCCTGTTATCACTCGCCTGCTACAGCATGGCCTTCTAAAGCCTATAAACTCTCCTTGCAATTCCCCAATTTTACCTGTCCAAAAACCGGAAAAGTCTTACAGGTTAGTTCAGGATCTGCACTTTATCAACCAAATTGTCTTGCCTATCCACCCCGTGATGTCAAACCTGTATACTCTCCTATCCTCAATACCTCCCTCGGCAACCCATTATTCTGTTCTAGATAAACCTAGCTGACCCCATAAATCCTAAATCCTTTCCCCACTCCTCTTTCCATTCCTTAAAAAACTCATCCCAACCCTTTTCATTACACACAGCTGAAGTACAGGACTGTGCGGTCAGAATTCTTACACAAGAGCTGGGACCACGCCCTGTAGCCTTTCTGTCCAAACAACTTGACCATACTGTTTTAGCCTAGCCCTCATGTCTGTGTGCGGCAGCTGCCACTGCTTTAATACTTTTAGAGGCCCTCAAAATCACAAACTATGCTCAACTCACTCTCTACAGTTCTCATAACTTCCAAAATCTATTTTCTTCCTCATACCTGACGCATATACTTTCTGCTCTCCAGCTCCTTCGGCTATACTCACTCTTTGTTGAGTCTCCCACAATTACCATTGTTCCTGGCCCAGACTTCAATCCGGCCTCCCACATTGTTCTGGATCCCACACCTGACCCCCACGGCTGTATCTCTCAGGCTATGCTATAGTATCTTCTACATCTATCGTTGAGGCTACTGCTCTGCCCTGCTCCACTCCCTCTCAGCAAGCCGAACTCATTGCCTTAACTCAGGCCCTCACTCTTGCAAAGGGACTACGTGTCAATATTTATACTGACTCTAAATATGCTTTCCATATCCTGCACCAACATGTTGTTATATGGGCAGAAAGAAATTTCCTCACTACACGAGTCCTCCATCATTAATGCCTCCTTAATAAAAACTCTTCTTAAAGCTGCTTTACTTTCAAAGGAAGCTGGAGTCATTCGCTGCAAGGGCCATCAAAAGGCATCAGATCCCATTGCTCAGGGCAACGCTTATGCTGATAAGGTAGCTAAAAAGGCAGCTAGTGTTCCAACTTCTGTCCCTCATGGCCAGTTTTTCTCCTCATTGGTCACTCCTATTTACTGTCCCACTGAAGTTTCCACCTATCAATCCATCTCCACTCAAGGCAGACGGTTCTTAGACAAAAAAAAAAAAACAAAAAAAAACTCCTTCCAGCCTCACAGGCCCATTCTATTCCTGTCGTCATTTCATAACTTCTTCCATGTAGGTTACAAGCCATTAGCCTGCCTCTTAAAACCTCTCATTTCCTTTCCATCGTGAAAATCTATCCCCAATGCGCCACTCTTGACTCCCTCTTGGAGTGGGTAGATGATCTTTGCTGACAGGACACACCCCAATACTTTCACCCTGATGAAGTCCTGTTCTTTACTTTTATACTCACCTTATTCTTGTTCCTATTGTTATGCCACCCTCTGTGTCTTCGCAGCTGTCTCCACCACACTATCAATCTCACTCACTCTCTCTTAGCTGTTTCTAATCCTTCTTTAACAAACAATTGCTGGTTTTGCATTTCTCTTTCCTCCAAAATCACTGAAGCCCCGACTTACTGCTAAAAAAAGGGGACTCTGTGTATTTTTAAATGAATGGTGTTGTTTTTACCTAAATCAATCTGGCCTGGTATATGACAATGTTAAAAAACTCAAGGATAGAGCCCAAAAACTCACCAACCAAGCAAATAATTACGTTGAACCCCCTTGGACACTGTCTAATTGGATGTCCTGGGTACTCCCAATTCTTAGTCCTTTAATACCTATTTTTCTCCTTCTTTTATTCGGACCTTGTGTCTTCCGTTTAGTTTCTCAATTCATACAAAACTGCATCCAGGCCATCACCAATTATTCTATATGACAAATGCTACTTCTAACAACCCCACAATATCACTCCTTACCCCAAAATCTTTCTTCAGTTTAATCTCTCCCACTCTAGGTTCCCACGCTTCCCCTAATCCCACTCTAAGCAGCCCTAAGAAACATCGCCCGTTATCTCTCCATATCACCCCCCAAAATTTTCACCACCCCAATGCTTCACCACTATTTTGTTTTGTTTTTCTTACTAATATACGAAGACAGGAATGTCAGGCCTCTGAGCCCAAGCTAAGCCATCATATCCCCTGTGACCTGCACGTATACATCCACATGGCCTGAAGCAACTGAAAATCCACAAAAGAAGTGAAAATAGTCTTAACTGATGACATTCCACCATTGTGATTTGTTCCTGCCCCACCCTAACTGATACAATATAGTCTCCCCCGCCCTTAAGAAGGTACTTTGTAATATTCTCCCTGCCCTTGAGAATGTACTTTGTACACTTATCCCAAACCTATAAGAACTAATGATAATCCCACCACCCTTTGCTAACTCCTTTTTTGGACTCAGCCTGCCTGCACCCAGGTGAAATAAACAGCCTTGTTGCTCACACAAAGCCTGTTTGTTGGTCTCTTCACATGGACATGTGTGACAATCTCATTGAGTTTTGATTTGCCTTTCTCTGATGATCAATGATGTTGAGCACTTTTTCATATACCTGTTTGCTTTTTGTAGATCTTCTTTGAGAAATATCTATCAGATCTTTTGCCCATGTTTTAATTGGATTATTATATTTTTTCCTACTGTGTTATTTGGGCTCCTTACATATTCTGGTTATTAATCCCTTGTCAAATGAGTGTTTGCAAATATGTTCTCCCATTCTGTGGATTGTTGCTTCACTTTGGTGATTGTTTCTTTTGCTGTACAGAAGCTTTCTAACCTGATGTGATCCCATTTGCCATTTTTGCTTAGGTTGCCTGTGCTTGTGGGGTACTACTCAAGAAATATTTTCTAAGTCCAATGTTCTGGAGAATTTCCTCAGTATTTTCTTTTAGTAGTTTCACAGTTTGAGATCTTAGATTTAAGTGTTTAATCCCCCCCCCCCCCCTTTTTTTTGTGAGACAAGTTCTGGCTTTATCGCCCTCTCTGCAGTACAGTACCATGATCTCAGTTCACTGCAACCTCTACCACCTGGGCTTAAGCCATCCTCCCACCTCAGTCTCCCCAGTTCCTGGGACTACAGGCCCACACACCATGCCCAACTGTTTTTTGTTTTTTTTTTTTTTTAGATGGGGTTTTGCCATGTTGCCTGGGCTGGCCTTGAACTCATGAGCTCAAGTGATCTGCCTGCCTTGGCCTCCTAAGTGTTGGGATTACAGACATGAGCCACCACACCTGGCCTCTTTAATCCATTTTGTATATGGTGAAAAACAGAAGGGTCTAGTTTCATTCTTCTGCATATGGATATACTGTTTTCCCAGCATGATTTACAGAGGAGACTGTCCTTTCCCCACTGTATGTTCTTGGCACTTTTGTCAAAAATGAGCTTAGTGTAGATATATAGATTTATTGCTGTGTTCTTCATTCTGTTCCATTGGTCTATGTGTAGGTTTTCATGCCAGTACCATGCTGTTTTGGTTACTATGTCTCTGTAGTATAATTTGAAGTCAGGTAACGTGATTTCTCCAGTTTTGTTCTTTTTGCTCTGGTTGGCTTTTGCTATTCTGGGTATTTTGTGGTTCCATATAAATATTAGAATTATTTATTCTATTTCTGTGAAGAATGTCTAATATTTTGATAGGAATTGCATTGAATCTGTAGATTACTTTGGGTAGTATGGACATTTTAGTGATGTTGGTTCTTTCAATGGATTAACATGGAATATCTTTCCATTTTTTTGTATCCTCTTCAATTTCTTGCATCAGTGCTTTAGAGTTTTCATTGTAGAGATCGTTCACTTCTTCACATTTATTCCTAGGTATTTTATTTGTAGCTATTGTAAATGAGATTACTTTCTTGATTTCTTTTTCAGGTTGTTCATTGTTGGCATACAGAAGTGCAAATGATTTTTGTGTGTTGATTTTGTGTCCTGCAACTTTACTGAATTTGTTGATCAGTTCTAATAGCTTTTTGGTGGAGTTTTAGGTTTTTCCAAATATAAGATCATATCTGCAAACAAGGATAATTTGACTTCTTCCTTTCCAATTCAGGTGCCTTTATTTATCTTGTCCAATTGCTCTAGCTAGGACTTCCAGTACTATGTTGAATAACAGTGGTAAAAGTGAGCATCCTTGTCTTGTTCCAGATCTTAGAGTAAAGGATTTCAATTTTTGCCCATTCTGTATGATACTAACTGTGGGTCTGTAATGTATGGCTTTTATTATGTTGAGGTATCTTCCTTCTATACCCAGTTTTTTAAGGGTTTTTCTAAATCATGAAGGGATGTGGAATTTTATCAAATACCTCTTCAGCATCAATGGAAATGATTGTGTGGCTTTTGTCCTTCACTCTGTTGATATGATGTATCACATTGATTTGCATATGCTGAATGATACTTGCATCCTTGGGATAAATCCCACTTGGTTATGATAAATGATGTTTTCAATGTGTTGTTGAATTTGGTTTGCTAACAGTTTGCTGAGAATTTTTGCATCAGTATTCATCAGAGATGTTGGCCTGTACTTTTGGTTTTTTTATTGATATGTCTTTGTCTGGTTTGGGTGTCAAGGTAATACTGGCCTGTTGAATGAGTTTGGAAGTATTCCCTCATCCTCTATTTTCCAGAATAGTTTGAGTAGGATTGGTATCAGTTCTTTAAATGTTTGGTAAAATTAAACAGGGAAGCCATTGAGTCCCAGGCTTTTCTTTGCTCAGAGACTTTTTATCATGGCATCCTGTTACTTGTTACTGGTCTATTAAGGTTTTGGATTTCTTCATGGTTCAATCTTGGTAGATTGTATGTGTTTAGGAATGTATCCACTTCTAGGTTTTCCAATTTATTGGCATATAGCTGCTCATAGTAGCCTGTAATGATCCTTTTAATTTGTTAATATCAATTGTAATGTCTCCTTTTTCATCTCTGACTTTATTTATTTGGGTCTTCTCTATTTTTTTCTTTTTTAGTCAGGCTAAAGACTTGCCAATTTTGTTTATCTTTTCAACAAAATGACTTTTAGTTTCATTGATCTTTTGTATTTCCTTCATTTCAATTTCATTTATTTTAGTTTCATTGATCTTTTGCATTTTCTTCATTTCAATTTCATTTATTTCTGCCCTGATCTTTATTATTTCTTTACTTCTACTAATTTTGGGTTTGCTTCACTCTTGCATTTCTAGTTCTTTAAGATGCGTCATTAGGTTGTTTATTTGAGGTTTTTCTACTTTTTTTAATGTAGGTACTCAATACTGCTTTCACTGTATCCCATAGATTTTAGTGTGCCGTGTTTCCATTTTCATTTGTTTCAAGAAATTTTTAAATTTCCTTCTTACTTTTTTTCATTAACCCACTAGTTATTCAGGGGCATATTGTTTAATTTCCATATTTTGTATAGTTTTCAAAATTCTTCTTGTTATTGATTTCTAGTTTTATTCTTTGTGGTCATTGAAGACACTTGATATGATTTCAATTATTTTGAATGTTTTAAGACCTGTTTTGTGGCCTAACATATGGTCTATCCTTGAGAATGATCCATGTGCTGAGGAGAAGACTGTGTATTCTGCAGCTGCTGAATGAAATGTTCTTTTAAATATCTATTAGGTCTGTTTGGTCTACAGTACAGATTAAGTCCAATGTTTCTTTGTTGATTTTCTGTCTGGATGCACTGTCCAATGCTGAAAGTGTAGTGTAGAAGTCTCCAGCAATTATTGTATTGAGGATATATTGTTTTAGCTGTAAAGATATTTGCTATATATATCTGGGTGCTCCACTGTTGGGTGCATATATACTTACAATTGCTATATCCTCTTGTTGAATTAATTTCTCTATTATTATATAATGTTCTTCTGTGTCTCTTTTTATAGTTTTGTCTTAAAATCTATGTAATGTGATATAAGTATAGCTATTCCTACCCTTTTTTGGTTTCCATTTGCATGAAGTATCTTTTTTCTATTCCTTTAATTCACCTATTTATGTCTTTATAGACGAAGTGTGTTTCTTGTAGGCAACAGATCACTGGGTCTAGTTTTTCTTTTTAATCCATTCAGCCACTCCATGTCTTTTGATTGAAGTGTTTAGTCCATTTACATTCAGTGCTATTATTGATGACTAAAAACTACTCCTGCCCTTTTGTTACTTGTTTACTGGTTGTTTTGTGGTCTTCTCTTCCTTCCTTCTTTCTTTCCTTCTTGTCTTCCTTTTACTGAAGGTGATTTTGTCTGGTGGTATGTATTAATTTCTTACTTTTTATTTTTTGTGTATCTGTTGTATGTGTATGTTTTTGATTTGATATTACCATGAGGCTTGGAAATAATATCTTATAACTCATTATTTTAAGCTGATGACAACTTAACACTGATTGTAATAACAAGCTAACAAACAAGCAAATATAAGACTAATAGAAAAAAACTCTACACTTGGACTTCATCCCCCCACTTTTTAATTTTTTGTTGTTTCTATTGATACCTTATTATACTCTCTATGTCTTAAATGTTGCTTTAGGCTGGGTGTGGTGGCTCACACCAGTAATCTCAGCACTTTTGGAGGCCAAGGTGGGCAGATCACTGGAGCCCAAGAGTTCAAGACCAGCCTGGGCAACATGGCAAAAACTTGTCTCTCCTAAAAATACAAAAAATAGCTGGGTGTAGTGGTGTGCACCTGTAGTCCCAGCTACTCAGGCCAAGTTGGGAGGCTGAGGTGGGAGGATCACTTGAGCCAGGGAGGCAGAAGTTGCAGTGAGCCAAGGTCATGTCACTACACTCCAGGCCTGGATGACAAAGTAAGACCCCATCTCAAAAAAAAAAAAAAAGCATAGTTATTATTTTTTATAGATTTTATAGATTCTTCTTCTAGTCTTTCTACTCAAGATATGAGTGATTTACACACAATTTCAGAGGTTAGAATCTGTTTTTCTGTGTACTTACTATTAATAGTGAGTTTTGTACCTTCAGATGATTTCTTACTGCTCATTAACATCATTTTCTTTAAGATTGAAGAACTCCCTTTAGCCTTTAGCATTTCTTTCTTTTTTTATTTATTTTTATTTGTTTGTTTTAAGATGGAGAGTCTCGCTCTGTCACCCAGGCTGGAGTGCATTGCTCAATCTCAGCTCACTGCAAACTCTGCCTCCCAGGTTCAAGTGATTCTCAAGCCTCAGCCTCCCAAGTAGCTGGGATTACAGTCATGTGCCACCATGCCCTGCTAATTGTTGTATTTTTAGTGAAGACAGGTTTCACCATGTTGTCCAGGTTGGTCTCAAATTCCTAACCTCAAGTCCCTTTAGCATTTCTTGTAGGACAGGTCTAGTGTTGATAAAATTGCTCAACTTTTGTTTGTCTGAGAAAGTATTTCTCCTTCATGTTTGAAGGGTATTTTCACTGGATATACTATTCTACAATAAAAGTTTTTTCCTTCAACACTTTAAATACCACTCTCTCCCAGCCTGTAAGATTTCCCTCAAGAAGCCTGCTGTCAGAAGTTTTGGAGCTCCCTTTTATGTTACTTATTTCTCTTCTCTTTCTGTTTTTAGGACCCTTTTTTTATCCTTGACTTCTGGGAGTTTTTTTATTAAGTGTCTTGAGATAGTCTTATTTGGGTTAAATCAGCTTGGTTTCTGGAACCTTCTGGTATTTGAACACTGATATCTTTATCTAGGTTTGGGAAGTTCTCTGTAATTATCCCTTTAATAAAACTTTCTATCCTGATCTGTCTCTACCTTCTCTTAAGGCCAGTAATGCTTAGATTTGCCCTTTTGAGACTATTCTCTAGATCTTGTAGGCATGTTTCATTCTTTCTCATTCTTTTTCTTTTGTCTCCTCTGACTCCGTATTTTCAAATAACCTGTCTTCAAGCTCACTAATTCTTTCTTTGGCTTGGTCAATTCCGCTGTTAAGAGACTCTGATGCATTCTTTGGTATGTCTATTTCATTTTTCAGCTCTGGAATTTCTGCTTAATTCTTTTTTATTATTTCGATCTCTTCATTAAATTTACGTGATAGGATTCTGAATTCCTTCTCTGAGTTATCTTGGATTTCACTGAGCTTCCTCAAAACAGCTATTTTGAATTCTCTGTCTGAAAGATCCCTGTTTCTCCAGGATTTGTCCCTGGTGCCTTATTTGGTTGTTTGGTGAGGACATGTTTTCCTGAATTGTCTTGCTTGTGAATGTTCATTAGGGTCTGGGCATTGAAGAGTTTCTGGGCATTGAAGAGTTAGGTATTATTTGTAGTCTTCGCAGTCTGGGCTCATTTGTACCCATCCTTTTTGGGAAAGTTTTCCAGGTATTCAAAAGGACTTGGGTGCTGTGATCTAAGTCTTTGGTCACTGCAGCTATATCGGCTTTAGGGGGCACCCTCATGCCCAGTAACACTGTGGCTCTTGCAGATTTGTAGAGGTACTGTCTTGATGGTCTTGGGTAAGAGCCGGGAGAACTTCCTGGATCACCAGACGGAGACCCTTGTTATCTTCCCTTACTTTCCTCCAAACAAAGGGGGTCTCTCTGTGTGCCGAGCTGCCTGGAGCTGGGGGAGGTATGACACAAGCACCCCTATGGCTACCATCACTCATTGCACTGGGTCAGACCTGAAGCCAGAATAGCACTGGGTCTCATCCAAGGCCTGCAGTGACCACTGCCTGGCTAGCGCCCACGTTAACTCAAGGCCCAAGGGCTCTACAATCAGAAGATGGCAAATTCAGCCAAGATTGTGTCCTTCCCTTCAGGGTGGCAAGTTCTTACCCGGCCCCAGGTGGGTCTGGAGATGCCATCCCAGAGCCAGGGCCTGGAGCCAGGAACCTTAGGAGTCTACCTGGTACTGTATTCTACTGTGGCTAAGCTGGTACCCAAGCCACAAGACACAGTCCTTCCCACTCTTCCCTCCCCTTTCCTCAAGCAGAGGGGTCTCTCCCTGTGGTCACCACTGCCCCAGGCCTGCAGCAAGTACTGCCTGACTACTGCCGACGCTCACTCAAGGCCCATGGGGTCTGTAGTCAGCTTGTGATAAACACTGCCAGTCCTGAGTCTCTCCCTTCAGGGAAGCGGGCTTCCTTATGGCCCAGGGCAGGTCCAGAAATGTCATCCAGGACCCAACGCCTGTGATCGGGGACCCCAGGAGCCCATTTGGTGCTCTACCCCTTGTGGCTGAGCTGGCATCCAGGCTTATTTTTGGTTCCTATGAGGGTGTTTTCTTGTATGGATAGTGGTTCAATTTAGTGTTCCTGTGGTGGGGGGGAAGGATAATCCCTGGAGGCATTTTTCTTTTCTTTTTTTTTTTGAGACAGTCTTGCTCTGTCACCCAGGCACAGTCCAGTGGCACAATATCGGCTTACTACAACCTCTGTCTTCCAGATTCAAGACATGTTTGTGTCTCAGTCTCCTGAGTAGCTGGGACTATAGGCATGTGCCATCACGCCGAGCTAATTTTTCTATTTTTTGTAGAGATGGGGTTTTACCATGTTGTCCAGGCTGGTCTCGAACTCCTGGCCTCAAGTGATTCACCCACCTTGGCCTCCCAAAGTGCTGGGATTACAGGTGTGAGCCATTGTGCCTGGCCTGCTGGAGATTTTTATTCAGCCACCTGGCTCCACCTCCTCCTGATTTTTGATCCCTGCTCTTTGATTTACCAATGTGATAGCAAGCCATTAAGGTTTACACTGCTAGGATGGGTCACCCAGTCTGGGTCACTTGCATTCCAGCAAGGGCTATGTGCAACCTGTTGCTTTCCCCTAATGTGAAGGGGCTTTCAGGTTGATGCCACATACAGGAGAGAGGCCTGGAAGGGATGTTTTCATTAGGGGGCAGCTGCTTCTGCTTGGTGCTATCCAAGGGCCCTGAAAAACCCCAGACCCCAGCATCTTCCCTGCCCACATGTCAAAGCATCTACTCCCCACCCTGGGGGCTCATTTATTAGGATTTGAAGATCTCACCAGTCTTTGCTCCTCTGGAGGGACCTAGGAGCCTCAGAGGCAGGGGAAGTTGGGCCCAGAATCCTGAACGAGGCTCAGGATGAGACTGAGGGGACAAGGAAGGGAAGTCCCTGGGCCTGAATGGGACTTTGTGACCTTACTCTTGAAAGGTTTAGGATGCCTCATTTTCTCACCCATTCTAATGTAGCCAGCCATGGAGTGGAAGAGAAAAGCCTCAGAGAGAAAGAACAGGGATTTAGGCAGCAGTCTAGGATTCTCCCAAAATCCTAGAGAAGTAAGGGGCCCAGAGTCTTCTAACCTCATACTTCATCACTTACTGGGGAGAAACTCCTGCTTTCACTTGGACCTCAGCTTCAGAGGTTCCCATGCTGCTCATCCATAGTAATGAGGGTTGGCACCCAAAATGGTCACTGTGAATGTGCAGCCCCCCACGAAGCCTCTGGGGAATGCTTGGCCTCTCGTCACTTCTAGCACTGACTGACCCTGTGGCCTGAGCCACATTTCAGCTGAAGTCCCAGGCTGCTGCCAACACCTCCATGGCCTGGCAGTCTTCCACTGGGGTTCAAGTTACACTGCTCACCAGAGAATCACATGCATTCAGTGTGCGGACTCCATCCTCACAATCAGATGCTCGGTGTCCAAAATGCTGGGTGAGAAACATCCTGGAGAACACAAATCTGAGATACAGTCTCTTCCAGGCCTGCTCCAAACTCCAGACCCACGCATGAAGCACAGCCTGAGTCCATGTGCCTGAGGGAACAGACCTCCAAAGCCTACATTGGGAGCTTCCACCTGGCAAGGAAGGTGTGCTAAGGGCAGAGCTTCTGGCCTCCCTGTTATCTCAAATGTGGACCCATCACTGGGGCCCTAGTACTGGGCCCAACACCTGCCTCCACCCTTTGTCATTGCAAACATCCTTCCTCCTGGGGACAGAGATTTAGAGGTTGACTTTAGAAAAAGCCACTCTCTAACTATAGATATTTTGAAGCAGCAAGTCCCCCCAGCTTCAAATTCTGTGCTGGCAGAGGCAGCCCAGCCTGGTTGGTGACTGGAATGGCCTGAACTGGGAGTCATGGAAACTGACTCAGAGTCATGGAAAGTTGGAGCTGAAAGAGGAAGAGGAGGTCATGCACCATCCGTCTTGCAGCTGTAAAAACTGAGGTTTAGGTTGGTGAGGGGGTGTACCCAAAGGATGACTCAAAGGGTACTTCACGGGTAAAGGAACTCAGCTCAAATAAGGTGACTCAAGTCTATTTATAGCCTGGTCCAGTGTGGACTCAAGACTAGCCTGGCCCACCACCCTGAGCTGTCAGGGAGGACAGATGAGATGGACATTGTGAAAATGGGGTACTGCCAGCCTTTAAAATGCGGCGAGTGCACAAGTCACGCAGTGCTGTTATCAACCCATGATATAAGTTCCTCTTCCCTCCCCTGACTGCCTGTGCTGAGTCTCAAATTCATCCCACTACAGGGAGGTCAGAAAAAGTTCAGAACTTCTTTCTGACCTCCCTCTTGTGGGATTTAATGAGGACATGTAGTGGTGAAATTGAGGTGGGAGTCAAGGAGAATGTGCTGGGCTTGGGGCCCAGCAGATGGATAGATGTTACCTGTGCCCCTGGGGATGATTCTGCCTCCTAAAATTGGCCATGGAAACCTGGTTTCATGTGGTTGGATCAATGCCCCCAGTGCTTCTGAGGTTGATGAGTTAAACGATGCAAAGGCCATGGTTAGGAGATCTCCTCTTGGGATACGACTTTGGTGAATTTACCTGGGTCTGGTCCTCATTCCTGCAAATCTAGAACCCGACCACCATCCAGACAAGAAGAGAGACTGAGAACCTACAATAACTCAAGTGATTTATTTGGGGACACTCCTTTCCAGGAAGCTGAGTGCTTGTGACCCTCATCTGTTTTTCTGATTTCAGCTACCTGGGAGGTTGCCTGAGCAGCCAGGAGGCAGCTCATGGGCATAGACTTGAACTGGTGCCTCGAATGGCCTGCCTGGCCTTTGTCTTTCTTTGTGTTCCATTACCAAATATTCTGTTCCTGGAATCACAGCCTTTGTATTTATTTATTTACTTATTTATTTATTTATTTATTTATTTATTTATTTATTTATTTATTATTTTAAATGTTTTATAGAGATGGGGGATCTTGCCAGCACAGGCTGGTCTCAAATTCCTGGGCTCAAGCAATCATCCTGCCTCAGCCTCCCAAAATGCTGGGATTACAGACATGAGCCACCATGCCCAGCCACATTCTTTGTTTAGAGTAAGGTTTCTCAATCTTGGCACTACTGTATGTATTAGTCTGTTTTCATGTTGCTGATAAAGACAGACCTGAGACTGGGTAATTTATAAAGAAAAAGAGGCTTAATGGACTTACAGTTCCATGTGGCTGGGGAGGCCTTACAATCATGGTGGAAGGCAAAAGGCACATCTTACATGGCGGCAGACAAGAGAGGATGAGAACCAAGTGAAAAGGGTTTCCCGTTATAAAACCATCAGATCTTGTGAGACTTATTCACTACCATGAGAACAGTATGGGGGAAACTGCCCCCATGATTCAATTATCTCCCACCAGGTCCCTCCCACAACACATGGGAATTATAGGAGCTAAAATTCCAGATGAGATCTGGGTGGAGACACAGCCAAACCAATTCACTGTATTTAATTTTTTTGGAGCAAATTTTTTAAACAGATATTCACACAGATAGAATTCAACCTTTTAAAACATGTGATTCCATAGTTCTTAGAAGATTCACAAAATTGTGTGCCCATCATCACTATCTAATTTTTTTTTTTTTTTTTTTTGAGACAGAGTTTTGCTCTCGTCACCCTGGAAAGAGGATGGCTTGTGGGTGTGGGCTCTTTGATTGTGGGAATGATGTTTTGTCCCCAGAGCACAGCTCAGTGTCTAGCATACAGTGGACATCCAGTCTGCCTGTGCTCAGCTATGAGTTGCTGTGTCACTGTCATTTCTTTCCAAATGTCCCCACTTGGGAACAGGACAGGCCCTTCCACTCTCACCATCCAGTTCCAGGAGGCTGGAAGGGAGTAGGATTGGGGGCAGCCTCGTAAACCTCCCTCCAGTTCCTGCAAAATCCTGACACCACATGGTCTATAGCCCAGCACAGTCCAATGGAAATATAATGCCAGCCATGTGTGTAATTTTAAATTTTCTAGTAGCCACATGAATTTCCATTGCAGATTTGATTTAGTCCAAAGCATTCAAAATAATATCATTTCAATGATAATGGAGATATTTTAAATTAACTTATTTTTTCATAATGTCTTCAAAACCTAGTATGTATTTGACACTTACAGCACATCTCGACACAGGCTAGCCATGTATTCAGGTGCTCAAGAGCCACATGTGGCTTGTGGCCACCACCTTGGTCTGGATGCTTGTGATGAAGCCCTTCTATCTCCAACCTGGGTCTCCTTTGTCGTTTTCTTTTGCCTACATTTTCCCCTCACCCCTCCCGCTAGGTATTAATTTTAAGTATTAGGAGAGGTAACGGTGGCATAAAATGTTTAGAGCCTGGCTGAAAGAGTGATGGGAATAGGACTGTGAGCTCCATCTTGATTACATAATCAGCAGAATGCAGGTATAAACCACAGAATGTCCCCCTTCTCCCCCATATGTCCCACCATTGCTCCCGACTCCTGGCTACAGCTCCTTCCTGCCTCTGGCCTGCTGCCCTTCCTCTCCAAGGCCCTTGTTTTTTCTCTTCGTGGTCAGGACAATGTCCTAAAATAAGACTTTCAGGTGAAGCTTATGCATGTCTTTCCTGCTTGGTGAGTAGGGTATGATTAGAGTTGGATTTTTCCATCACCTATTCACTCTACAGAATTAATTTAGTGTTCTGCTTATCTTTGGGACATTGATGTCGTGTGATGGGTGGTCATGTGATGGGTGATGTCATGTGACATGTGATGTCATGTGATGTGACATGTGATGTCATGTGATGGGTGATGTCAAGTGACAGGTGATGTCATGTGACGGGTGATGTCATGTGATGGGTGATGTCATGTGACGGGTGATGTCATGTGACGGGTGGTCATGTGATGGGTGATGTCATGTGACAGGTGATCATGTGACAGGTGATCATGTGACAAGTGATCATGTGATGGGTGATGTCATGTGATGGTTGATCATGTGATGGGCGATGTCATGTGATGGGTGGTCATGTGATGGGCAATGTCATGTAGGGGTGGTCATGTGATGGGTGATGTCACGTGACACGTGATCATGTGATGGATGGTGTCATGTGATGGGTGATGTCACGTGATGGGTGATGTCACGTGACAGGTGATCATGTGATGAGTGATGTCATGTGATGGGTGATCATGTGATGGGCGATGTCATGTGATGGGTGGTCATGTGATGGGCGATGTCATGTGATGGGTGGTCATGTGATGGGCAATGTCATGTAGGGGTGGTCATGTGATGGGTGATGTCACGTGACACGTGATCATGTGATGGATGGTGTCATGTGATGGGTGATGTCACGTGACAGGTGATGTCATGTGACAGGTGATGTCACGTGATGGGTGGTCATGTGATGGGCAATGCCATGTAGGGGTGGTCACGTGACAGGTGATGTCACGTGATGGGTGATGTCACGTGACGGGTGATGTCACGTGACGGGTGATGCCACGTGACGGGTGATGCCATGTGACGGGTGGTCATGTGACAGGCGATGTTATGTGACAGGTGATCATGTGACAAGTGATCATGTGACGGGTGATGTCATGTGACGGGTGATGTCATGTGATGGGAGATGTCATGTGACGGGTGATCATGTGATGAGTGATGTCATGTGATGAGTGATGTCATGTGATGGGTGCTGTCATGATGGGTGATGTCATGTGATGGGTGATCATGTGATAGGTGATGTCATGTGATGGGTGGTCATGTGATGGGCAATGTCATGTAGGGGTAGTCATGTGATGGGTGATGTCATGTGACACATGATCATGTGATGGATGATGTCATGTGATGGGTGACGTCATGTGACAGGTGATGTCACGTGACAGGTGATGTCATGTGATGGGTGGTCATGTGATGGGTGATGTCATGTGATGGGTGATCTTGTGATGGGTGATCATGTGATGGGTGATGTCACATGACAGGCAATATCACGCGACGGGTGACACACGTGATGGGCGATCATCTGATGGGTGATGTCACGTGATGGGTGATCATGTGATGGGTCATTGATGTCATATGATTCCAGGGGGAGCACCTGTTCACCAAGCAGGGGAGAGGCTGTCAGTTCTCTGCGACACTGGTAACACAATCTCTACTGGGGCTTCCTAGTGCTGACTGCTGCAGGTGGCTCATCATAGCACACCAAGGGCCACCACAGGGACATATTACCAAAGGAAATGCCAGAAGACGCAAAACATTCCCTTCTTCCTGCATAAACTTGGGAGCCAGATGTTGGGTGACATCGTTCACCATCTCTGGCTGCTCTGGCCTTGCAGGAACCCCCTCTTTTCTCTTCCTCCTCTTGCATCATGATAAATGGCTGATCATTAATGGATGACAAGTGGTGTCTCTGACACAAAGGCTCAACGAGGCATCTCTGTCAAAGGGTCACACGAGATTCTATATCCACACACAAGAGACCTCTGGACTGGGGACCCTGAGCAGTGCCTTGGAGAATTCTGCAGCTTCCTGCTCTCAGGCCTGCGGCCCCATCTGTCTTTGATTGATGCCTCCGAGGATGCCCTGAGGTTAGAACACTCCCTCCCTGGGTATGTTCTTGAGGCCACCCAAAGTGGGGAGCTGTGTCTGAGATTCCACTTACGGCCAGAATACTCAAAGGCGTTCCCTCCCAGGTAAAATGGTGGACCAGAAACTACCTGCATGTGAGTAAGGAAGGAGAGCCAAGGTAAAGCCACTAGCATCTGCAGACCAGTTGTTCCCTGACAAACATAGATTTAGAACAGAAATTGGCAGCTGAATAAAGTTTAGTACTTGTATTACTCAGGGTTCTCTAGAGGGACAGAACTAATAGAATAGATATATATATATGAAGGGGAGTTTATTAGGAAAATGAACTCACACAATCACAAGGTAAAGTCCCACAATAGGCTGTTTGCAAGCTGAGGAGCCAGGAAGCCAGTCCGAGTACCAAAACCTCAAAGGTAGGGAAGCTGACAGAGCAACCTTCAGTCTGTAGCTGAAAGCCAAAGAGCCCCTGGCAAATCACTGGTGTAAGTCCAAGAGTCCAGAAGCTGAAGAACTTGGAGTCCGATGTTCAAGGGCAGGAAGCATTTAGCACGGGAGAAAGGTGGAGGCCGGAAGACTTAGCCAATCTAGTCTTTCATGTTCTTCTGCCTACTTTTATTCTGGCCACACTGGCAGCTGATTGGATGGTGCCCACCCGGATTGAGGGTGGGTCTGCCTTTCCCAGTCCACTGACTCAAACGTTAATCTCCTTTGACAATACCCGAACAGGCACACCCAGGAACAATACTTTGCATCCTTCAATCTGATCAAGTTGACATTCAGTATTAAACATAAAGTACTTTTTTTTTTTTTCTGCCAGTGGTACAGTTGCCTGGGTTAGTACTGAGACAAAAGGATGATGGTGGGGGATGCTGGCTTGCACAGGACTTCAGCTATGAGGAGCCTGTGCCCTTGCAGAGCCTTCTGTTTGCAGAAAGAAAGTTGCCGTGGCCCTGGAGGAGATGGAGCTAAGAAGCTGAGGAGGGGGAGAAAGGGTCAAGTTCCTGATGCTACAGCCCACAGAGACCCCTGCAACCTGCCTCAGGAGAGGGTGTGAGGGCAGGAGCTTGTTGTGTTCACAAAGATGGAGGCACAGTCGTCCAGAAAGACCCAGGAGGAGGCTCAGAATGGGGCGGGGTCCAGCAAGACTTCTGCAGCAGGCGTTTTTGTCACCTCCTACCCAACTCCACTCCAGGATGGAGCCATCACCAGGTCTGGCCATCCACCCTTCCAAATGTGAATCAGGGGAAGATAGTCCCAGCTGGAAGCTGGTCCCAATCACCTTGTCAGTGATTAAGCTAGGGGTGGTCACCAGAGTCTGAAGCAGCCAATGAGACATCGAGGGGATGTGATTGGGGGGGACTCTGGGAAACTTCTGGAATCAGTGGTCTGGTTTTCTTCCTCAGAAGTCCTTGTGTCTGGTGTCTGGGCTGATCTCTCTCTGCTGCCTACTTCAGAGATCTCTCTCTGCTGCGTTAGGATGGAGACAGTGCTGAGGCCATGACCACAGAGCAAGAAGGAACTTGCATCAACCAATCCCAAGGACACCACCAAGGCCAAACAAACAAACCAAAAGCCCCAAATCAGCAATTAACAGTGAAACAAGAGAAGAAGCAGTGGCTGCCCTGATCAGTGGCTGACCTTACAGAGAGGCTAGTATTTAGGGGATGAACTGCAGGGCTTGGGGGAGCAATAGGCTTAGGCCACCCAAAATGGGCGCTGTGTCTGAGACTCCACTTAACGATCAGAATACTCAAAGGCACTACCTCCCAGATAAAATCTTGGACTAGAAACTACCTACTTGAGAGTAAGGGAAATGATTTTTTTTTAAAATAGTAATAATTGAAAAACTGGAAATTCATATGCAAAAGAATGACATTGGAGCCTTCCCTAATACCATAGCCAAAAATTAATTCAAATGGATCAAAGACCTAAATGTAGGATCTAAAACCATAAAACTCTCAGAAGAAAACACAAGGCAAAAGTTTCACAGCATTGGATTTGCCAGTGATTTCATAGACATGATGCTGAGGGGACAGGCAACAACAACAACACAGACAAATGGAACTTAATGAAAATTTAAATTATGTATTTTTGACTCATATCTTTTTTTTTTAAGAGATGGGGGTTTTGCTATGCTGCCCAGGCTGAAATGCAGTGGCTATTTACAGGCATGATCATGGCGCACCACAGCCTCAAACTCCTGAGTCCAAGTGATCTTCTCACCTCTGCCTCCTGAGTAGCCAGGATTACAGGTGCAAACCACCATGCCTGGCTAAAATTTCAAAATTTGTGCACCAAATGACAATATCAACAGAGTAAAAAGGCAACTCACACAATGGGATAAAATATTTGCAAATTACATATCTGATAAGGAATTATATCCCAAATATAGAGAGAACTCCTAAAACAATAAAAAAAAAAAGCCCGATTAAATGGGCAAAGGACTTGACATTTCTCCAAAGGAAATCTACAAATAGCCAATAAATACATGAAAAGATGCTCAACACCACTCATTATCAGGAAAATGCAAATTAAAGCCACAATTGGATATCTCTTCACACCTGTTAGAATAGTCATTGTGTGTGTGTATATATGTGTGTATAAAAACAACATGTATAAAACAACAGAAACAACAAATGCTGGTGAGAATTTGTATATATATATATGTATAGAAACAACATGTATAAAACAACAGAAAACAACAAACGCTGGTGAGAATGTGGAGACACTAGAACCCTTGTGCCCTATTGGTGGGGAGGTAAAATGGTGTAGCTGCTATTATGGAAATAGTATTGATGTTACTCAAAAAATTAAAAATAGAACTATCATATGATCCAGAAGTCCCACTTCTGGGTATTTATCCAGAAAAACTGAAAACAGGATCGCAAAGTGCTATCTGCATGCCTATGGTCATTGGAAGCAGCATTATTCACAACAGCCAAGAGATGGAAACAGCCTAAATGTCCATCAATGGATGAATGGATAAAGAAAATGTGATATGTACATACAATGTGATGTGGTTTGGCTCTGTAGAAAATGTGATATGTACATACAATGTGATGTGGTTTGGCTCTGTGTCCCCACCCAAATCTCATCTTGTAGCTCCCATAATTCCCACGTTGTAGGAGGGACCTGGTGGGAGATGATTGAATCATGGGGGCAGGGCTTTCCCGTGCTATTCTGGTGATAGCGAATGGGTCTCATGAGATCTGATGGTTTTATAAACGGGAGCCTCCCTGCAGAAGCTCTCTCTCTTTGCCTGCTGCCATCCATGTAAGATGCGACTTGCTCCTCCTTGCCTTCCACCATGCTTGTAAGGCCTCCCCAGCCATGTGGAACTGTAAGTCCAATAAACCTCTTTCTTTTGTAAATTGCCCAGTCTTGGGTATGTGTTTATCAGCAGTGTGAAAACAGGCTAATACACAATGGAATGATAGTTTAGTGAGGGATGAGAAAAAAATATTTTATAGTGTGCTTGAAAGTAGGCTGAGAACACAGTTTTTTCTTCTATTTATTTTCTTTTAAAAATTATTACTATTTTTAATTGACACATAATCGGACATTTATGGGGCAAATTGTGATATTTTGATACATGTATATAATGTATTATGATCAAATAAGGGTAATCAGCATATCCATCACCTCACTTTTGTGTTGGAAACATTCAAAATCTACTCTTCTAGCTATTTGGAAATATACAATAAGTTGACAATTATAGACACCCCCTAGTGCTATAGCACACGAGGATTTATTCTGCCTGTCCAGCTGTACTTTTGTATCTGTTTACAAATCTCTGGCTATCCCCTAACCCCCAACACACTTCCCCACCTCTAATAACCACTGTTCTATTCTCTATGTCTTGAGATCAACTTGAGAACATGCAGTATTTCTCTTTCTGTGCCTGACTTATTTCATTCACATAACGTCCTCCAAGCTCATCCATGTTGCCACAAGCGATAGAATTTTGTTCTTTTTTTTTTTAAACGGAGTCTTGCTCTGTCGCCAGGCTGGAGTGCAGTGGCACAATCTTGGCTCACTGCAACCTCCACCTCCCGGTTCAAGCGATTCTCCTGCCTCAGCCTCCTGAGTAGCTGGGACTACAGGCGCACACTAACAGGCCCAGCTAATTTTTGCATTTTTCGTAGAGATGGGGTTTCACCACGTTGGCCAGGATGGTCTTGATCTCTTAACCTCGTGATCCGCCTGCCTTGGCCTCCCAAAGTGCTGGGATTACAGGCGTGAGCCACCGCACCCAGTCGAATTTTGTTCTTTCTTACATCTAAGCAGTATTCCATTATGTATATGTGCCATGTATTCTTTATCTTACAATGGAATATAATTTTATTCAGCCTTAACAAAGAAGGAAATCCTGCTGTATTCAACAACATGGATGCATCTTGAGGACATTATGCTAACTAAAATGAGACAGTCACAGAAGGTTAAAGGCTGCATGGTTCTGGTTACATGAGGTAACTAAACTAGTCACACTCATAGAAGCAAAAAGTAAAATAGTGGCAGCCGGGGGCTGGCGGAGGAGTGGGAGAGGGAGTTGCTATTCAATGGGCGTGATTTAGTCATGCAAGGTGAGAAAGTTCTAGAACTCTGCTGTACAACAATGTGCATATAATTAATCATATTTTACTGCACACCTAAGAGTTTGTTAAGAGGGCAGATTTCATGTTAGGTGTTTTTTGTTTGTTCATTTTTTACCACAATTTTTAAAAAGGGGAAGAAGAAGGAACCCATGTCTGCCTCTCTGGTGAGGGCCCTTCCCGCTGCTATCTCTTTACTGCCCCTAGCCAGCTGCCTTCGGCTCTGAACTTCCTGTGTGGCTGTGCAGTTGTTCAGAAGTAAAGGCCTGTGGGAAGGGCCTCATGGGGAAGGAAAAGCTGTGCTCTTTCAAGATCCACACCTGCCCACTAACTTTTTTTTTTTTTTTTTTTTTTTTTTGAGACAGGGTTTCGCTCTGTCCTCTGTCGCCCAGGCTGAAGTGCGATGGCACGATCTCAGCTCACTGCAACCTCCACTTCCCAGGTTCAAGTGATCCTTCTGCCTCAGCCTCCTGAGTAGCTGGGACTACAGGTGTACACCACCACACCCAGCTAATTGTTGTATTTTTAGTAGAGACAGCAGTTTCGCCATGTTGGCTAGGCTGGTCTTGACCTCCTGACCTCAGGTGATTCACCTGCCTCAGCCTCCCAAAGGTCTGGGATTACAGGCGGGAGCCACGATGCCCAGCCCGTCACTAACTTTTGGTTCCATTAAGTGTGAAAATCAGCATATGCCAAATCCTCATGGTCTGTGGCTATTTAAGGGCATGACGGCTTTGGCTCCAAGCTCCCAACTGAAACATATTTGCTGGAAAATGCAATGCCAGCACTAGTGACTCATTTATTGACTTCCGTCTTTCTCCCTACCCCAGAGAATGGGCGTATTAGGCAAGCCTTGCTTGTCAGCTTGTGTTGGAACCCCAAGGGGTATTTCCTAGAGATGTGTACAAGGGGTGGTGGTGTAAGGGCATGCGTGGTGGGTGGTAGTTGGGCAGACAGACAATAGATGCCTACTTTACTCCAGTGGATTCTCCTTAACAGAGCTACAAGAATAAAAACCCAGCCACACTAGCTCCAGAGAGATTGAGGGATTCATTGAATATCAACAGGAAGAAACGGTGGGAAAAGAATGACATCACGTTGACAAGCGCCAATGTCCCCTCGCCCCTTTGAGTCCAGCTGGTGAAGCACCATGGTTTGGCTTTCCCTCCCGCGGAGCGGTGCCGTCCTCCCTGCGTCTGGTCGGATCTTTGGGATGCTGGATCCAGGAAAGCATTCCAGGAGGCAGGGCCCCGGGGCTGGTGGACTGTGGGTCTTGGTCCCTCACAGAATGACTGAGGGGATCTTAGCCGGGCTCAAACTCTCCTCTTTGGCCTTTATGGAATTTTCAGGCCCATCATTGGCCAGAGCCCTAAATTCAGTTCAAAGTCAGAGAAAGTTTCTCTTTGGCTGAAGGACAAGAAGAGGGGATTAGAGAGTCGCAGTGGGAAGGGGAGGCTCCAGGTGCCATGCTAGGGACCAGAGGGTCCCCTCTCCTTTATCCACTGCTGACAGTCAGGACTCCCTATTAGAACCAAGAGCAGGTTGGAGATGTCCTCATGGGTGTCCAAAGGGCAACATGCTGAACATGTGTGGTGTGTTTTCATGTGGGCAGGTGGGGGCGGGAACACATCTCACATGGGAAGGTCCCTTTGGTGTGAGGGCCCCTCACCCGTACAGCACAAAGTGACCACATTCGGGGGCCTCATCGCCGTGGGTGAGGCCTGTGAGGAGACAGAACCACTTCCCTAGGACAGTTTTAATTAGTAACAAGATTTCGACATCACTGAAAAGGGAGGGTGCCATTTCCTGCGACGGTTTTCGTTACTGCCTTCCCTACCTGGAGGTGGCTCTTGAGGTCCAACAGGCTCTTTTGGGGAGGAGACCTGAGCTGTCACGCTGAGGAGGCTCCCAAGCTGCAGCCCCTCGGAGGTGGGGGAGTGGGCAGGGAGCTTGGGGATCCAGGAGGAGGAGGAGGTGGGAGGGGGAGGCCAAGCACTGGGCTGGGCCAGGGAGGTTCCCATTGCCTCCTCAGCCCTGTGGACTCAGAGCCATGTCCTCCCTGGGGACAGAGTCCATCCAGCTTCTCATGCCCTAGAACCAGGAACTCATCCCAGAATCACCCTCCTTGTGTGTGGGATCAGACAGGTTTCCTATGAACATAAGTCATTAAAACCCAACTTTGCTAGAAAAAAATATTTTTAAAAAACGGATATATCAGGCTCTCAGGCAAAGACAGTGTTGAGTTGGTCTCCGGAATGATGGAAGTCTAGGGCTGGGGGGTCTCCCCCAACCTCTTTCTGTACTTTGGTCCCATGCTCTGTGCCCGAGTTATTCCAGCAGTGGGGACAGAGTCGTCCAGTGCTTGAGCTCCATCTCTACAGCTCCCGACCAAGAGAACAGGTGCTGGCACCCCAGGAGGTGATGGTGGCTTGGGAGAGGACCCGGCTAAGTCCCTCAGCTGTGCAGAACAGGGAGGTGCCCACCAGCTCCAAGGCCAGGGCAGAGGCCCAGGGCCCCTATCTCAGTCGCTGCAACCTGAGGACTCGGAGATGTTCCTTCCACAGCCCGAGCCTCTTCTGGAAACGTGGTCCAGGGCAGGAAGGCTCTGCAGAACCATCTCTCTAAGCAGCCATGTCTTTAGTCAGAAGTTCAGAGAAGTTCATGTAGATAGGCTGTTCCCCTGGCTCCTTGGGGACCCTCTGAGACCCCTTCAACCAGAGGACGGCAGTGACCAAGATGAGCAAGATGGGCACCTTCACAAATACCAGGAGCATGTAGTGGTTCCTGGGGAAGGGGATGCAGTGGTCAGAGCCCTGGGCATCCCCAGGCCATGTCACTCCCATCCCCTCACCCTGTGAGCCACCAGCCAAAGCCTGTGACCCTGGGCCAGGCAGCCCCACTCTGAAGATCCCTGTAAACCTCCTCCTTGGTTCAACCTCAAGGGCTCCTCCAACAGTCACCTTGGCTGGTTTTGCACGGGGCCTGTCTTCCTTTCTAACATCACCTTCCGGGACCCTCTTTGCCCAAAGTACATAGCTCAACAGAAGTGCCAGAGGTCACCAAATACAGGTTGTGTTTCCTGCCTCTGTTCCTGCTAATGCCAGCTCCAGGCTGGTAAATCACCCTTCTGCTCTGTGTCCCTTGAGGTCTTGCACCACAGAGGGTGGTATCTTATCTCCCCCTGGCACCCATGAGGCCACCAATGCAAGGTTGACCGATTGACTGGGTGGATGATGCTCACTGAGAAGAGTTCTGCAGAGTGGTTTCCTGGTGACAGCTAGAGTGGGGAGATGGTGGATTGCAGTGTTGGGGGCAGGAGAGAGATGGAGGATGGGTTTGGGGCCTTGACTCTGGCTAGAACAGGTGCTGGCATTTGGTGACAGGCAGGAGTTCCCAGGCTTGGCTTCCCCTTAGGAGGGACCCCAGGTAGGGGCAGGAGAAAGAACCACATGACTCACCTCTTGTGGGAGCCGATGAACACCCCCATGTTGCTGTTGGTAGGTGAGCTTGCTGTTGTGGAAGCTGCTCCCTCTAGACACAGGGAAAGTCAGCCATGGGTTATTAGCACAGTTGGGAGCTCATGCATGGGTCCCAAAGCCACCCGACCCTTCCAGCCCTCACCAGAAGACCCTTTTCCCTGGAGTAGGAGGATTTTTCTCTCCTGCTACAGCCCCTCGTGCTTCTACTGAGTCACTTCAATCTCAACACACAGACATTTTTCCCCATCATGTTCAGGTGTGGCAAGAAAAATTAAAAATTAAATAGGAGTAAGCACTGTAGTTTATTCTGGGAGAGAGAGGTTTTTTCATACTTTCTTTCCATCTATCCTGCAAGTGGGACTATTGGATGGGGAAATAAATTTCTGGTCTTTTCCACTGGAGTGGTGCCTGAGCAGGGCTTAAGGAGAGAAGATTCTGGAAATGGGCTGTCCAGAAATTGGAGTAGTCCAGAAAAAGGGAAAGGGGACTCCAGAAGGCTCATGAAGAAAAGGGCACACTCCACTTAACTAGAGAACATCGACTATGAGGAACGGAACATTTTTAGGAGCAACTATATAGGCAATTTGTTGGGGGCAGTCTGGTGGGGGGGGCCCTGAGCCCAGCCTGGCACTGAGTATCCATGACCCAACATGATCTTTTATTTCAGTCCTCAGCCCCAGCAAATTCTTCTCAAAGGTCCCAGGCTGTCCAGGTGCGGTGGTTCACGCCTGTAATCCCAGCACTTTGGAAGACCAAGGGAGGCAGATCGCTTGAGACCAGGAGTTCGAAACCAGCCTGGGAAACATGGTGAACCCCCATCTCTACAAAAAATACAAAATGAACCAGGCGTGGTCATGTGCCCCTGTAGTCCCAGCTACTCAGGAAGCTGAAGTGGAAGGATCGATTGAGCCCAGGAGGTCGAGGCTGCAGTGAGTCAAGTTCGCCCCACTGCACTCCAGCCTGGACTACAGAGTGAAACCCTGTCTCAAAAGACAAAACAAAATTAAACAAAACAAAACAAAAAAGGCCCAGGCTTTGGCCACACTAGGTGGGCTCCTGTCTGAGCTGCAGGTAATTCCAGTCACAACAGTTTCTATGAAGCCCCTGATCGTCTTACAGGCTGGTACCCCTGTAGGTCCCCCACCCAAGACTCTGGAAGATCTCTCTCCCTAAAGCTCCACACTGGCCACGGTTTTTTGTCTCTTTGTACCGCCTGCATGTCTTGCTCAATCCCCTCTCTGCCCCCATAGATATTCTGGGCTTCCCCTACTTGGCAGCCCTGGGGAAGTCTTGCTTGACCCTTTCTGGACTCCTCTTTACCCAGCTGCAGCCACTGTGTCCATGTGCCTCTTTGGTCCCAACCCCAACAGTACACAGGCTTGTTCTAAAGCCGGCATTGTCTATTTCCACATCACCACCAAATGGACCCGAGTGGACAATGAGCTGACGAAGTACTGAGTACGGGTGTGTGGGTGGAAGTGGGGGTTGGCGGCTGCTTCCCAGACTCCAGCAACAGCAGCAGGACGACCCCAGAGTCCGTCAGTGGAGTCCAAGGCATGGAGGAGACGCCAGGGCAGCCAGAGTGGTCCCTGACATTGCCCGTGATGGAAGCCATCCTTTCGCTTTAAAGCGTCCACTGTCACCCATGCACCTCTCTGGAGCTTTCTTACCCCGTGCTCATCTTACACAGCCAGATAAAGTAGCAGAGCAGGTGGCTGGGGACTTAGAGAGGAGGGTATTGTAAGATGCCCAGAGCTACTCTGGGTTGGTGCAGTTACTGGGACTCAATACTAGGACACCCTGGGCCGCTCTAGGTTCCCTCTCTGCCATGTCATGAGCAGGGCTGGGCCACCAGTCACCAAAGCTGAGGTCCCCATTCCCACCCCCATCCCAAACCCCACCTGGATTCCTTGGAGAGACCTCAGGGACTGAGATGGCAGAGCGATGCTGGCCGCCACTCTCCCTTAGTTTCTGTCACCTCCTTCCCAGTCAGTCTGTCTGTCTGTCTGTCTCTCTCTCTCTCTCTCTCTCTTAGGCTCACCATCATTCCCTTTCAGCCTTGGTGGGGAGCAGGTAAGAGCATTGACTTTCCCAGCCCTGAGCTCCAGGGCCTCCTCGTGTAGATGAGAAAGTTCTTACCTGGGTCAACGATCACTTTCACTGGAGTCCCAAGGTCGGTTCCTAGTCTTTCAATCCCACACCAGTAAATGTCTGCGTCATCTCGCCTGAGCCCCTCCATGGTCACAGTGAATGTGCGGTCTTTCTGATTGTCCTTGATGGACACACGGTCACTCTTCTCTCCTTGCTCCGACCCTCCGGTTCGAATGAGGATCCTGCATGTATCCCAGCGCTTCCCTCGGCACCACCACTTGATGTAGGTCTCCCATCCTTGCTTATAGTGGCACTGCACCATCACGAACCCCTGCTCTGGGGCTCTCACGGACTCTGGGCCTTGGATGGAGAAACAGCCTGGAAAACAGAATCCCAAGATACAGCTCCTGTTGCCTGAGCCAGTTTGGTGTTTAAGAGTCCCAAGTGTGTCTCTAGAACACCCGATTCCTCATCCCCATCTCCCTCTCAGTCCAGTCCCCCACCAGCTTCTAGACCTGCTTAGTATGTGACACCATGGTCTCCTACCACCTTCTTTCCTTGTCCTTTCAATGCTGTTCTCATCGGAGCCAAATATTTAACCAGCCCTCTGGGGGAAAAAAATCTCTGGTTTAGGAGCCGGGCACGGTGGCTCACACTTGTAATCCCAGCACTTTGGGAAGCCAAGGTGGGCAGATCACCTGAGGTCAGGAGTTCGAGACCTGCATGGCCAACATGGTGAAACCCAGTCTTTACTGGGTTTCAAAAATTACAATAATACAAAAAATACAAAAAAAATACAAAAATTAGCTGGGCGTGGTGGCAGTCACCTGTAGTCTCAGCTATGCAGGAGGCTGAAGCATGAGAATTGCTTGAATCCGGGAGGCGGAGGTTGCAGTGAGCTGAGATCGCACCACTGCACTCCAGCCTAGGCAACAGAGTGAGACTCTTGTCTAGAAAAAGAAAAAGAAAAAAAATCTGGTTTTAATATTTACCAAATTCCGTAGTGTAAATACTCCCAAGGTGGCAGATGTCAGGTAATCCATGTGATGTTACTGGACACAGAGCTGGGAAAAGATGTCCCAAGCCAGCTCCTGTGAGCCAGCCCCAGCACACTGCGGGGGTACCCAGGGTTCCCTCTCCAGCCTTCATCTTGTCTCACCTGACAAGTCTCCATGGAGGGAGTCTCTCCATTTCCATGACTTTAATGATTACCTGTTTCCTGATGATTCCCAAATCCATATTTGCAGCTCAGACTCCCCTTAGCTAGCCCACCATTTACAAAGACAAGCTGGATGTCTCCACCCCAGATTCCTTCGTTGCAGAACTGAATGCACTTCCTCTCCCACCCTGAACTACTCTCCTTCGGTATTTTTTTCTAGTGGTGCAATTGGATGTGGCAAGAGTAACAAAGGCCTGGTGAAAGCTGAACAGGTTAGAGGTGAGCACAATCAAATGGCAGTCTGTGCCTCCACTGATTGACTCCAGTTAGTCTGTGTGCAGATAGGCTCTTTCCTTGGCAATGACACGGGTTTCTTGATCACGCAGAAGCGGATAAAGGGTCAGAGAATCACAGGGGAAGCCTCTCTTGACTGTCTCTTGGCCTCAGAGCTTCAGGCCCAGGCCAGGGGTCTCTGCAGGGTGGGGAGAGCCAGATCTATTTCCCCAGGCAGATGCCGCCTCCTCACAGCTTGGGCCTTCTCCTTGAAGCTGTGTTAGTTTTCTTGAACTTTGCATTTGTGATTGGTAGAATAATGTCCCCCATAGGTGTTGGCATCCTCATACACAGAACATGCAAATATGTCCCCTGACATGGCCAGAGGGACTCTGCAGATGTGATGAAGTTAAGGACCTTGAGACAGGAAGAGTATCCTGAATAATCTCCATGGATATTCTAAGTGAAAGAGGGTTGAGGGAGAGTCCAATAGGAAGATGCTCTGTTGCTGGCTTTGAAGTGGAGGAAGAGGCCACTGGCCAAGGAAAGCAGATGGCTTCTAGAAGCTGGAAAATGCAGGGAAACAGATTGTCCCCTAGAATACGGGTTCCCAACCCCAGGACCACAGACTAGTAACGGCCCATGGCCTGTTAGGAACCAGACCTTACAGCAGGAGGTGAGCGGCAGGCAAGCAAGTGAAGCTTCATCTATATTTACAGCCATTCCCCATTGTTCAAACTACCACCTGACCTCCGCCTCCCGTCAGATCAGTGGCGGCATTAGATTCTCATAGAAGTGAGAACCCTATTGTGAACTTCGTGTGTGAGGGATCTAGACTGCACACACTTTATGAGAATCTAATGCCTAATGATGTGTCACTATCTCCCATCACCCCCAGATGGGATCATCTAGTTGCAGGTAAACAAGCTTAGGGCTCCCACTGATTCTCCATTATGGTGCAGTGTATAATCATTTCATTATATATTACAATATAATAGTAATATAAAGTATAAAATACGTGTAATGCATTTGAATCATCCCAAACCATCCTCACCCCACTCCTGGTGTGGAAAAATTGTCTTCCACAAAACCGGATCCTGGTGCCAAAAAGGTTGGGGACCACTGCTCTAAAGAAACCCAACCTTACCTGCACCTCAGTTTTAACCAGTAAGACCACGCCAGGCTCTGGTCTTCAGAAGCATCAATGAGATGATGAAATTGTGCAGTTCTAAGGCATAGAGTTCATGTTAATTTGTTACAGCAGCCACTGGAAATTAACATAGCATTCAATCAGCAGAACCAACTTGATTCTCTTCCAGCAGCTCCACCACCCAGCCTTCCAGAAGAGCTTGGCATTTTCTTTCATGCTGTCCTCTCCTTCAGCCCCCAGAGCTGATTGGTAGCCAGTTTAGTCATCTCTATCCTAGAGATGCGCCTCAGGGTTTTTTTTTCTTCTTTCAGTCTCTGCCATCGCAGGCCATGAGTACAGCATGATATCAGAGAGAGTGTGAGCTTTGATGCAGAAAGACTTGACGCTGAACTAGTTGGGAAACCCTGGCAGAGTTGCTTAACCTCTGCAAGTCTCGCTTCCTTATTCATAAGACAGTCATGCTACGCTCTACTTCGAAGGTGGTAATAGGACTTGGATGTGTGTAGGCTGGGCAAGGTGGCTCATGCCTGTAATTCCAAAGCTGTGGGAGGCTGAGGCAGGAGGATCGCTTGAGCCCAGGAGTTCCAGACTAACCTGGGCGACATGGTGAAACTCTATGTCTGCAAAAGCAAAAGATTAGCCAGGAGTGGTGGTGCATGCCTGTGGTCCCAGCTGCTTGTGGGGCTGAGGTGGGAGGATCGCTTGAGCCTGAGAGTTCAAGGCTGAAGTGAGTTATAATCACCCACCACTGCACTTCAGCCTGGGTGACAGAGTGAGACACTGTCTTCAAAAAATTGTTTATTTTTAAATTTAAAAGAAGACTTGGATGTATGTCTAACACCAGACATCTGGGGTTTGCTCTGTCAGTGACAGCTCATCAACAGGTCAGGACTTCATCTGTGCCTGGATCATAACAGTGGCATCTGGAGAGGTCTTCCCAGCCCCAGCAGCATCCTCCCCAACTCTCCTCTCCTAAGGATTATGGCCTTCATAATCTTGTCTTTTGTGTTTCCAACCTCATATTCAACTCGCCACCCCCAAGATATCCTGCACACTGACAGCTCCCTCTGCTTTCCTCTCCATACCGCTGCCTAAGTTGGGTACTGAGACTGTCTCCTCCTTACGATCAGCTGCACCTGCCCTGAGCATCTAAAAATCTTTTCGGGGCCGGGCACGGTGGCTCATGCCTGTAATCCGCATTTTGGGAGACCAAGGTGGGTGGATCACCTGAGGTCAGGAGTTCTAGACCAACCTGGCCAACATGGAGAAATCCCGTCTCTACTAAAAATACAAAAATTAGCCAGGCATGGTGGCAGGCGCCTTAATCCCAGCTTCTTGGGAGGCTGAGGCAGGAGAATCACTTGAACCTGGGAGGCAGAGGTTGCAGTGAGCCAAGATTGCACCACTGCACTCCAACCTGGGTGACAGAGTGAAACTCCGTCTCAAAAACAAAAAACAAAGACAAAAACAGAATACCCAAAAACATAAATTGGATTCGTCAGCAATCACTAACAGCAGAAAAGAGATGCTGCTGCATTGAACAAAGTGCCATCAATCCCAGCTTCAGTCATTCAAACTGTAAAGGGCTCACGATGTAATTAATCCCATTTAAAAAAATATGTGGGGGTTTCTCTAACCACAGAATATAATGGCTGGAACTATTAATTAGGCTTCTATGTGTTGTCAAGAGTTGGTATGACGAACGATAGAGACGGAAATAACAGGGCAGCCGTCAGCTTGGAGCAGAGCCCTGTTGAACGGGCTGAAGGGTTGAAGTCCAGCCAGGACTGGAGTCGGGTCTCAGAACTCCCCAGCCGTGCTCTTTCCTGTTGTCCTTCTGTGGACTGCTCTATCTGTGCCAGATGGTCAGTCCCTAAGCTCCAGGAGAAAACTGTGTGGCCCACACACATTGCACACCCTGCGTAAAATTCTAGATTGTCCCCTAATGCCCTCTAGGTGTCCACCAAGGTTTGCCATGGAGAAGATCATCTAGCCCTTCCCACTTTCCACCTGGGTTCTTGAGAATTTTTTTCTTTGAAAGTCTCAGCTCCTGAGCCTGGCATGGATGGCCTTCATAATCCTGTCTTTTGTGTTTCCAACCTCATATCCAACTCGCCACCTCCAAGACATCCTGCACACTGACAGCTCCCTCTGCATGAATTCACAATTCTTTCTAAGCCTCCATCTCTCTGCACAGGTCCCCCAGCACACACACACACACACACACACACACACACAATTCTCTAGAGTATTCTCCTCTCAGCTCTGCTTCAGAGACTGACCTTCCTTCTACAAGGCACATCAAGTGCACAGCTTCGTGAGTCTTTCTCTAGTCACCAAAGAGAACTGCTTCATCCTCCACACACACCTCCACCAGTGCCTTATTGTGTCCTGCAATCACTCATTGTTTATGTGTATGTCCCACCCACTAAGCCATCTGGAGTTTTTTTACTTTATTTTTTTTTTGAGACAAGGTCCCGCTCTGTCACCCAGGCTGGAGTGCAGTGGTGCGATCATAACTCTGCAGAATTGAATACCTGAGCTCAAAGGATCCTCCAGCTTCAGCCTCCCAACTAGGTGGGAGTACAGGCACGTGTCACCACGCCCAGGTTATTTTTGTTCATTTTCTGTAGAGACGAGGTCTCACCATGTTGCCCAAACTGGTCTTAAATGCCTGGACTCAAGCAATCCTCCCAACTAGGCCTCCCAACGTGTTAGGATTATAGGTGTGAGCCACCACCTCAAGCCTGGAGTCTTCTTTAACGGCCAGTTCTCCTCCTCTTTTTTCTTGATGTCCTCAGGCCCCGAAGCACACGATGTCAGTCCCCAGTGCACCTTTGTCGAATGACTCCACAAAGCCACCTCTCATTTCCCTGGATGTGGAAGGACAAATGCCCTCTGCCTCCTGCCCTGCCCCTGTCATACCAAGCGCCCAAGACCCCAGCCCCACTCACCTGAGAGGCTGAGAAGGAGCAGAGCGGGGGGCAGCCACATGGCTCTGCCTTCCCGGCTCCTTGTCCGCCTGATCTGCAACCAGTGGCAAATGCAGATCCCAGATGCACTCTGGAAGTTCTGCCTGAGCTCAGGCTTGCACCTTCTGCGCATCTAGACCGCCTTTGACTTTCTTACTCATTCACTTCCTTTTATAGAGTGGGTAGTTCCTGCTTTTAATTATTCAACAAAAGAGGTGTCATTTTTTGGCAGGGCTGGGCCACAGGGCTTGAGCATCATCACTATGTAAAAAAGAGGAGGGAAGGGACTGTGCAGGGTCTTTAGGGTAGGGGGAGATACGTCTGCAGAAGGGGTGGGGTGGGGGGCATCTGGCCTAGCAGGCCTTGGGTCCAAGGGGTATAACACTCTGGGAGTCAATTTCAGAGCTGTTCTATACCACAGTGATGGGTCCCAGCAGCAGGGAACACCCAACTCAGATGTCAGATGGGTCATGCTGGGCATACCTGAAGATTCATTTGTTCAGGTGTTATAGCCAAGTGCATAAACATGCAGACTGTTGGGTCAGACAGACCTGGCTCTAACCCCACGAGCACCACCTACAAGCTGCGTGACTGTGGACAAAGCAATCAACATCTCTGTGCCTCAGTTATTGTATCTATTAATTGGGCTCATAATGTTTGTTGTTGTTATAGGAGTTATTAAGAAATTATTTTAGGCAGATAGAGAGGAAAAGAGGTGCTTGGGAAGATTTTTTTTTTCTTTTAAAGCGGCTCCATAAATGTTTCTTGTCTATCAGAAAAGCCCTGGCTCTTAGAGCTGGGCAGGCAAGCTTCGATATGCAAATACAGGCCATTAGAAACTGGGTCCACCCAAACATGGAGACTCCCGCCTCTTCTTCTTGTCCCCACATGTGCCTGGCGACATGGCCGCCCCTACATACCCCCATGTATGTAGAACATCATGGCGCCTGTATTTGCATATTGAAAGGCTAGGGCAGGAAGGCTAGTTTTTTCGTGGGCTACTTGAATGACATACCTGGTCAAACCAATCCCCTGGGCCCTATGCAAATCAGCTACCGCCTCCTCCAGCCTCCTCATATAACGCTGTTTTCCACCGCACTCGAGGTTCCCTCTTTCAGCTTGGAGCCCGCCTCCCTCAGTCTCAGAACAGGGGGAGCCTCTTTCTTCCTTCTTTCTTGTCTATTAAATTCTCCACTCCTTAAAACCACTCCACATGTGCCCATGTTGTTTTATTCAAACCAGCGGGAGACCAAGGACCCTGGTGTTCCTCCAGTCATCAGAACCATATCATTTTGGTGTATTGGCCAGGAATCCAAGGTACGACATTCATCGGAGTGGTAAGTATGGGAGTGAGCTTAAAATCTCTTCTATCATTCCGCGGCACTCTTAGCCTCTATTTTAAAATAAAATAAGTCAATGGGCATCCATCAGCCGGGTACATACACTTAGTGTTGGCTGCCATACTGAAGACTCGAATGTGAGGCTTGCTGGTGAGAACACGGAGAACCCCCCAACACCCCTGGGTCATTGGGAATGTTGGCCACGTTTCAAATCAGCTTCTTTTCACAGGAGGACCTCGCCATTGTGCAAGGCTGGGAAAAGTTCTAAGGCAACTAACAATTTCTGGCCAGAGCACACCCTGGCATGATTCTAAGGCCCCTGGACTGGACCCAGCCTCTGGTGGCCCATTCTGGGTGTTGGCAAAGAATCCTCAACTATCTTGTCACAAAACTTGCCTTCCTTCTCTGTCTGGGTCTCTTACACTTTCTCTGTGTGAAATGTGTAGCGATTTTTACAGCCTAGGAAAGTAATACTGTTAGGCAAAATCAGGAAGATGCCGTTGCAATCTTCTAGGAACAGAGTTCTCCCCTTTCTCCCACGGTGAGGTTACTCACTACCACGTCTCTGGTGAGCACATAGTATTTCTAAGCCAACAGTGCCACCTAGTAGAAATAGAAATCCTCTACATAAAGGATATTTCTTTCATGGCAAACCGCAGCTTCTTTTTGCACGATTAGAAATCAGGCTCGGCCAGGCGCGGTGGCTCATGCCTGTAATCCCAGCACTTTGGGAGGCCAAGGCGGGCGGATCATAAGGTCAGGAGATCGAGACCATCCTGGCTAACACAGTGAAACCCCGTCTCTACTAAAAATACAAAAAAAATTAGCCCGGCCTGGTGGCGGGCGCCTGTAGTCCCAGCTACTCGGGAGGCTGAGGCAGGAGAATGGCGTGAACCCGGCAGGCAGAGCTTGCAGTGAGCCGAGATAGCGCCACTGCACTCCAGCCTGGGCAACAGAGCGAGACTCTGTCTCAAAAAAAAAAAAAAGAAAGAAAGAAAAGAAAAGAAAAAAAAAAAGAAATCAGGCTCTAGGCCTCTTCTTGAAATGGAAAAGTTCTGCCTTTAGCAGTTAGGAGTTAAGATGTCTTCCATAGCCAAATTTTAGTCTCAATATTGTCCCATTGGCAGGAAAATGGCCATTCGATTCCTACGTTCCTTTAAGGCACCTATTCTGTCTCCGATTAAGATGGTAATTAATTAGTAAGGGGATTTTTAAGGCCAGAAGTTAACCAGAACCATTTTTCTAAGGGTAAATGCTTTAGCACAGGCCATAATAATAGCAAGATATAAAGTTCAATCTAGCACACCCCCTCCCTTAAAGAGGCTTTGCCCAACTATGTAGTTTTTTTTTTTTTTTTTTTTTTTTTTTTTTTTTTTTTGAGATGGATTCTTGCTCTTGTCACCCAGGCTGGAGTGCAGTGGTATGATCTCAGCTCACTGCAACCTCCACCTCTCGGGTTCAAGTGATTCTCCTGCCTCATCCTCCCAAGTTGCTGGAATTACAGGCGCCCGCTACCATGTGTGGCTAATTTTTGTATTTTTAGTAGAGACAGGGTTTCACCATGTTGGCCAGGCTGGTCTTGAACTCCTGACCTCAGGTGATCCACCCACCTCGGCCTCCCAAAGTGCTAGAATTACAGGCATGAGTCACCACACCTGGCCCGTAGTTTTTCTTAAAATCATTGGTTTTTTTTGTTTGTTTTTGTTTTTTTTAGGGAAGCACACAGGTCACACAGGAGGTCAAAGAGAAATAAAAGACAAAAGACTAAGGTGCTTGGGCAAGTGTAACTAGGCCCAGAAGTCTAGTTTCTCTGGTGCCATGGCTTGAAGGGTCACGCCTGCAGTCATGGCCAGCACATTTAAATGGGTGCCAGGATCCAGGAACCAGGGAAAGAAAATAGTTGGGGGAACGCCCCCTACTGTGTTCTCCATCTTGGATCACATACTGAAAGGAAGGAGACTAAAATAATGCTTTTATTCTCACTTCTCTTTCTAGATGGGTAACAGATCGTCTTCTCTGCACTCCAATCTAGGTGACAGAATGAGGCTTCATCTAAAAAAATTAATATAATGAATCACATTAATAGAATAAAGAAGAAACCCCACATAATCATGTAGATGCACAAAAAGCACTATCTGAAATCCATTACTTTTCTTGATAAACTAGGAATTAAAAGGTGCCTATAAGCAACCCGTTACAACCCGTGGCAAAATCTTTCCTTTAAAATCAGGAAGAGGACAAGGTTGCTCAAAATCACTACTTTGATTCAACACTTTGATTAGCCTGCACAATACAATAAGAAAGAGAAACAAAAGACGTGAGAATTAGAAAGAAAAACAAATCTCTAAATTATTATAGATTAATTGGTTATCTACATATAAAACTGAAAACAATTACTAAGATTTTTTGCAGAGTTGCTAAATATATATAATCAGTAAGGATCAATTGTTTATCTACATGCATACAATGAATAACTTGAAAATGCAATAAAAGATGCCACAAAATGGGGCTGGGCACGGTGGCTCATGCCTGTAATCCCAGCACTTTGGGAGGCCGAGGCGGGTGGATCACGAGGTCAGCAGTTCAAGACCAGCCTGACTAACATGGTGAAACCCCGTCTCCACTAAAAATACAAAAAAATTAGCTGGGCGTGGTGGGGGGCACCTGTAATCCCAGCAACTTAGGAGGCTGAGGCACGAGAATCGCTTGAAACCAGAAGGCAGAGGTTGCAGTGAGCCGAGATTGCACCACTGCACTCTAGCCTGGGCAATAAGAGCAAAACTCTGTCTCAAAAAAAAAAAAAAAAAGCCACAAAATAAGAATAAAAACATAAAATATCCAGAATTACACTTAACAAATATATGAGCAAATATCAAGGAGAAAATAATAGAATGTTATTAAAAGACATTTTAAAAGCTCATAAATAATTAGAATTACATACCATGTTCATAGACAGAGAAATTATTATAAAGATAAATTTCATACATTTACATTTAAAGTCTCAACATAATTTTTTTTTCTTTTTTAGTACGTTGACTGGTTAATTCTAAAATTTCTGCAGAAGAGGAAATGGCCAATATTTGCAAAGACATTCCCAATATCAAAGAACAATGTATAGTGACATGCCCTACCAGATAACAAGACATTTAAATACAGCTATAGTAATTAAAACAAGTTGTGTTGGTTCCAAAATAAGCAATTAGGCAAATTCAACATAATAGAGTGCTTAGAAAAAGGTCCAAGCAGACATAGAAATAAATACATGCCAGGGGTTGCATTGCGGATTGCTGGGAAAATGTGGATAATGTTTATCCAAATGGAAGACAGAAAAATGGATTATTATCTCAGCCTAGAAACAAAATCATTTAGAAACGGGTCAAGGACTTACCTGTGAAAGGGAATATTTAAAAATTTTTAGAAGAAAATATAGGAGATTTTTTTTTAACATGGGAGTATCCATAATTGGTTAAACAAGATGAAAGTGTAAACCATTAAGGAAAATGAATAATTTGCACATTAAAGTGAAAATCCTGTTTCTCAAAAGATATCATAAAGCCAATAAACTAGGAAAGGATATGTGGAGCACCGGTAACTAACAAAAGACTTGCAAAGGACTTCTACCAATTGGATCACGAGGTCAGGAGATCAAGACCATCCTGGCTAACATGGTGAAACCCCGTCTCTACTAAAAATACAAAAAATTAGCTGGGCGTGGTGGTGGGTGCCCATAATCCCAGCTACTCGGTAGGCTGAGGCAGGAGAATGGCGTGAACCCAGGAGGCAGAGCTTGCAGGGAGCCGAGATCACACCACTGCACTCCAGCCTGGGCGACAGAGTGAGACTCCATCTCAAAAAAAAAAAAAGAACACAGACAAACAACAGAAAGTAGATGAAGATTAGAAGAAGCATTTCTCAAAAGAGAAAATTCAAATAACCAAAAAACACATGAGAATGAGTTTAATATTAGTAAGCAGAGAAATTCAAATTAAAACAATGAGATATCATTTCATATCCATTAACTTGAAGAAATTTAGAAAGTCTGAGAAGATTCAAGCAGGAGCACTGCTGATAAGGAGCAAAAATTGGTGCATTTACTTTGGAAAATAATTTGCAATTGCCTAGTAGAGCTGATCACACACATGCAGCAAAACCTAGCAGTTATTCCCTTAGACCTCTACTCTAGGAGACACTTTTGGACAGATGAAATTAGGATATATGTTCATAATAACGTTATAAGTAAAAGCAACAAAAGAAGAAGAGGAGAAGAAAGAAAAGGAGGAGGAGGAAGAGAAAAAAGAAAAGGAGGAGGACCAAGAGGTAGGAAGAGCAGGAGGAAGAGGAGGAAAAAAAGAAGGAGGAAAAGAAAAAAGAAGAAAAGGAGGAGGAGGAGGAGAAGTAGGCAGGAAGAGTAGGCAGAGAAAAGTATGAAGAGGAGAAAGAGGAGGGACAAGAGGAGGAGGAAGAGGAAGGAGAAGACGAGAGAGAAAGGATAGAGAAAGAGAAGGAGGAAAAAAGAGCACAAAAAAGAGAGAAAAGAAACAACCTAAACGCCTGTTTAAGAAAGAGGGATGTGCGAGTTGTGGTATGTTCATACAACAGAATGTAGACCAATACAAAGAAGTGACACACCAATGCATCAACACATCAACATGGATGAAACTCAAACAAAGTGTTGAATGGTCCAGGCACTGTGGCTCACGCCTGTAATCCCAGCACTTTGGGAGGCCGAGGCGGGTGGATCACGAGGTCAGGAGATGTTGAAACCCCTCTCTACTAAAAATACAAAAATTTAGCTGGGCATGGTGGCACATGCCTGTAGTCCCAGCTACTCAGGAGGCAGAGACAGGAGAATCGCTTGAACCTGGGAGGCAGAGGTTGCAGTGAGCTGAGATTGCACCGCTGCACTCCAGCCTGGGTGAAAGAGCGAGACTCCATCTCAAAAAAAAAAAAAAAAAGTGTTGAATGATAAAATCCAGTTGCTTACAAATAAAAATGCCTAATACTATTCACAGAAAGTTCAAAAATAAAGCTAAACAATACACCCTTTGGAAATCCATATGCATGTATATGGCAAATCCCTTAAAACAAGATGATGATGAACATAACAATCAGAATGTGAGCCGGGTGCCGTGGTGCATGCCTGTAGTCCCAAGCTGCTCCAGAGGCTGAGACAGGACAATTGCTTGAGCCCAGGAGTTCAAATCCAGCCTGGGTAACATAGTAAGACCCATCTCTATAAAAAAAAGATATAATAAAAGAAAATGTAGGATGTGGTTTTCTGAGAGGAGGATAGAAAAGAAATTGCATAAGATCAGAAAGCGGTTTGGGGCTTCATGAGTATGAATGATGTTCTATTACTTAAACTGGCTGGTGGGCACACATGGGTTAAAGAGTATTCTTGGTGTAAAGTGCATGTATTCTTTTGTGTGTCTGATACATCACAAGAAAAAAGCCTCTAAATCTTCTGATAGAAACATGGATTTGTTGGTCAGAAGGCCATTCTCATACGTAAGAGGGAGTATGTTGCTTGGCACGGTATGGATGGGCATCAGAGTTACTGTTTCTCACAATCCAGCTGACTCTGCCTCCCCACCGAGCTTCTCTGAGCCCTGTTCACCCACAGGACAGCCCCCAGCTTGTTTAGGAGCAGGGGCAGCTCCAGGAGGATCAGGAGCAGGATGTGGAGGCTGCTGAGCAGGGACCTGTGGGGACACGGTGACAGGCAGTGAGTCAGCTCCCCAGGGGAGGCCCTGGTGCCCTCCACCTTGCCTCTATCCCCAGTGCCTAGGTACTGTGGCCACAAAAATCAAGACCTAACCTGGACATAGCAGCCAGATACATAAGACCAATGGCCTCTAATTATCACCCTAAGAATTGCCTTGAGATTCAGGGCTGTGGGCTGAGGCAGGGCAGGGCCACAGCAGCAATGTGAGGGGACACCCAGGGACCTGGTAGGACCTGAATCCAAAAGAATCTCTACCAAAGCCTTTCATGTGCAGGAGCACACTCTTCAGAGGTGCAGGAATCAATAACCTGGATATCTGTCGAATGCCTGCTCCTCTCCAGATGGCATTTCCCACAAAGGCAGGAGCCCTGTCTAGTCTTCTTCACAGATAAACTGGCACCTGCCCTGTGGCTGCAAACATCAATCTGTAAAATTCATGGTTGTTGAGCGGTGGCTGCTAGTGTCTGTCCTGGGTCCACTGTGATGGCCAGGTGCCTCCCAGAGAACACACATGGTGGACAGGCTTTCCCAGGAGGCGGGAACCCGGGTCTGTCCACACTCAGCATGGCTGGTTCTCCTGACATGATGGGCTCAGGGTGTCTTTACCCTGGAAAGGGCAAGGAGGCTAGTCAGACACAAGATTTGCCTCCTGTCTGTCCCGGAGGGCATCACCCCTTCTCCACCTTCTCATGCCTTAGGCATATTCGTTGACTCTCCCAACCCTCTTACAGATTTCCATTCCTTTCTTCCTATCATGCCCAGTAGCACCAGAGGCCGAGTGGAGAGTGACAGGGGAATCTTGGTGGACCTGGCACCATGAAGGGGTCACTGCACCCTTGTCCTGCCCTGCCCTCCCTTCATTTACACTCTCAGGGACAGCGTGCACTGCAGTCATTGGTGCTGTTGCCTCCGACTCACATCATGGAACTGTCGCCAGCCGAGTGCAATCCCAGGCCTTCCCATCCGCCCAGTGTTCAGGTCCGACCTTGGCCCAGCTTGGCAGTAGCCAGCCCTGCCACGGGGACCTGACCTGGTCTCCCCTTCTGCTCTTACTCATCCCTTTCATTCTCCCCCACAATCAGTAATGTGACCCCTGACACACACACACGGCCCTGGGCAGGTGCTGCTGAACTCCCAATGGCTCCTGCTGTCACAGGATGGCACCCACCTGACCTGGCCTCTGCACACAGGTCCTGGCAGCCCCTATCACCCGGCAAATGGCTCCAACCTCCTGGCTCCAGGTTCACCTCGGTGCTGCCGCCCTCACCACTCAGGTCTTTGTCCAGACCCTCAACCTCCCATCCTCTGCCTGCCTCCAGCTGACAGGTTTGCCTGCGTGTTCCTTGACCTTCCTGGGTTATGGTGGCTTCCTTTTTAGGGGTCCTCATGACCCATTTCACATTTCCCTCTTGTCTTTATCACTGTTTTGTTCGTGGGTTTCATCTGGACTGGTAGCTCATGGAGAACCAGGTCAGTATCTTGTCTTGGTCACAGCTGTGACTTGCTACCATCCTAGGGTCTGCCAAGGGCAAGTCAACAAATTGCCTGTTGAATGAATGAATGTATGACTCTCTCAAGTCTTACCTGCCTTCAGACAACTTAATTGTCTGATGCTGGTGTGCCATATCCGGCTCAGGCTGGGGAGGAGACAGAGAATGCTATCTGCAGGCCCTGGAGCCATTAGATCCAGAGAGGGATCTGCTTCCTGTGTTTTCCAGATCCAAGTCTAAGATGCCCCCCTGGCAGGACACATGCACCTGCTGTTCTCTCTGCCTCAGGGCTCCTCCTCCAGGGATCCTGGCGCTCACCCCCTCCTTTCTCCTGATCCCTGCTTGCTCATCACCTATTAGAGGAGCTTCATCACAGACCCCTCCACTCCTGCAAAGCAGTCACCCCACTTCTCTTATTTTGCTCCGTGGCTCTTTTCACCTCTGTCTTTTACATTACCTCTGGAACTTATTCATATATTTTTGCATTTGTTTATCATTTCTATCCCCCACCTGGAATATGGGCTCAATGTAAACAGAGCTCCTTGCCTGGGTGTTCACGGCTGGACTCCAATGCCAGGTCAGTGTCTGATACACCAGAAGCTCCCATAAGTATCTGCTGAATGGAAAAAAGGGTAAGAACACCCAGGCGAGGCCCTCCTTGACCAGGAGGACTCATGGGAATCATCTGCCTCACAGGGGTCTTGGTGTTGGCCAGGTCATCATGGCGACCCTGGAACTGAAGTGGTGGGAAATGATAACATCTTCTTTCGTCTGTATAGACAGACATGGTCTACACTACTGAGCAAAAGACTCACTTAACTACCACATCAAGGAGTCATAGCCCTCAATCCATTTCCAAATTTGCACCAGTTAAAACCCACAGCCCTGGAATGAAGGAGAGGTCAGGTCCCCTTGAAAAAGGAAGAAGGTTAGGCCTGGCTATGCCACCACAGTTCACACTGAGAATCTTCTACCAGCTCTCCCAGAGGGACCTAAAAACACTGGCCAGGATGTGTCTACCTGAAGGAGGGAATAGTCAGGCTTTGGGGGAAATCCTGGATCCTTTTCTGCAGGGACCCCCATTCTGAGACGCCTAACATGGGGCTTGGTCCACTATTCTCAGCAAAGGCCTGTGGAAATCAGGGAACAGTGGATTTCTCACTCAGGTCTGACTGAGTGGGCCCGATACGTCCCAAACCTACATATTGTCATTTATTAAAGTTTGAAAGCATCATTGAATCGACACACTCAGCAAATGGAAGCAGCTGCATATTCTACACTCCTGGACCCAGGGAGTGTGGGCCATTATGGTGGCAAAGGTGCAGGGGAGTCCTGGACCTGCTTCTCCCTGTGAAAACGGTGGAGGAAGCAATGCCAGGCTCCTGGAGAAATGGAAGGGTGCAGGGAGGGCATCCGGGCACTCAGAGGTATTGCTGACGGCCCGAGGCTTAGCTGGCTGGGGTGTGCACGTGAGACGTGGAGTCACAGCTCAGGGCGTCCGTGTCCATCAGGTTCATGTGTGACACATGAGGATCGGGCACAGGGAAAAGGCTGAAGGAGGCTCACAAAGGATTCCAGGAGATGTGGGGAGAGCAGCCCGGGAGGGAGTGGTCAGGAGGTCATTCCAGTCCCACAGAGGGGCTCTGTTGCAGCGCAGGGCCTTGATGGACAGCAGATGCTACTGGTTCTCACCCTTGGGCCAACTCTGCCTGCTTCTAGAGCTTCTCTGAGGTCTGTTCACCCAGAGGACGGCACCCAGCATGCTCAGGAGCAGGGGCAGCTCCAGGAGGACCAGGAGCAGGAAGCGGACATTGCTGAACAGGGAGCTGTGGGGACACGGTGATGGGCAGTGAGTCACCTCCCCAGGGGAGGCCCAGGTGCCCTCCACCATCCCCCGACCCTTGTGTCCCAATCCTGTGACCACAGCCAACCACATAAGCACCCCCCTGGACAGTCCATCCCATCTCAGCATCACGGCCCCTAACCCTCAGCCTCAGATTTGCCCTTGACCTGAGGACTGTGACACAGGAAGGGCAGGACCATGAGAGGACGTGAGGTCATGCCAGGGATCCAGGCAGGGTCTGTGTCCAGAATGCAGCTGTCTACCTCTGTGCTCCCCATGGAGGGTTACTCAGCTGGGGTCCCGGAATTCACAAAGCGTTATTTGTTTGATGTCACCTCTCCTGTACACAGCATTTCCAGGAGAGCAGAGACCATTTGTTTCATTCACAGTGAGTACCTGGTGCCTACCCTGAGTCTCCAAAAATATGCCCTACAACTTCAGTGGTTGTTGAAGGAATTAATGAAGGGACAGCTCAGCTCTCGGCTCCTCAGAAGACTGGGCTTATCAAACAGGATGAAACTGGCCAGGGCTGTGAGGGAGGCAGGGGAGAGGACTGGGGCCACCGGACCCCAGAGCATCTGCCCCTTTCCCTGGCCTGGCCAGGTCCCAAGGCTCCTCGCAGGACATTTGCCTCGCTCCTCCCTCCACCTGGACCCTTCTTCCTCCAGACCCCAGAGTGCCCAGCCCCCAACCCTTGAGGTCTCCATGCTCATGTCCTCTAATTCTCAAACCCTCTTCTGATCATTGTCAGTGAAATAGCAACTCCAACACCTACACAAGCTCTCCCCAAACCCAAGAGACAAATATCTCATCCCAGCATTCATTACCCTTTGCTGTATTTGTACATCAGCCTCTGTGCTGACTTGCTCAATGCGTGAATCCACACAGTAGAACTCAACTTCCACCAGGGCAGGACAGTGGCTGTGTGGTTCCCTGCTGTGACCCAATCCCAAAAGGAGCGCCTGACACTTAATAGAACCTTCACATTTGGTGTGGGAGGTGCGAACAAAGAAGGGACTAGAAGAAGGGAGACCCGAGTCCCCTAAACATCACACGCAGTGGAGAGGCCGCCCACGTGGCCCAGTCCTATGTGCAGGCACCTTACCCAGGGTGTGGACTGGGTTTGGGGCTGTCCTTTCTGGTCACGCTGTGCCAGGTGTGCACGGGCAGCTGCGTGGGAGGACCTGAGGTGTCCATGGAGCTCTGGGGGCTGGAGGCTGTGGTTGTCCCGGCTGTGGGTGAAACACAGGTCAACCTTGATGACGTCACATGGGTCTCCCACTTACTCTCACCTGTTCTGCTCCAATTTTCACAGACAAGGTCACCAATGATGTGCTGGACAGATGCCCTGCATCCAATATGCCCCACGGCCACACCCAGGCCTGACCAGGGTCCTGGGCCTCTCCTTGTCCCATCCCTAGGTACTGCAGAGCCAGGACACTATTTCAGATGTGAGAGCTGCCCTACTCACCTGTGGCAAAGGCACGGGTCTCCAGGTTCCCCCCCAGCCAGGGAGGGACAGGGTGACCTGGGAGAATGGGGTGATGTTTACTCTGTGAAGGGTGACCCAGAGTCACTGCGGAGCCAGGGCCCTGGGCACAGCAGTGGCTGGAGAGAAGCTGGAAGTGAGGACAGGAAGTCAGCGGGGTCCTCCCTGAATGATGGGACCCGAGTCCACTCAGCCCCAAATGGCAGCCATGCCGCGGCCCCACGAGGCCATTGGACCATCCTCTCAGCAGGAGGGAATGCCTAGGAAGAAAGATCTAGAGAGGGGATGCCCGGTGAAGCCTGGGAGGTGGCCCGCGGTGAAGACAGCTGGATAAGGGCCCTTTCCTCCTCTCCCCGGCACCCTCAGTTAGGATCTTACTTCCTCACTGCTAGATAGGAAGGCACAAAGGGCACAGGAGAGACGCATCCCCCCCCAGGAAATGGAGAACAAGAAGATGCTCCGAGGAACCTGGGATGTTGTCAGAAGAAAATGATGGAAAAGCAACCGCACTGAGGCCACTGGGTTTGTGTCTCGAGAGACAGGAGGGGGACTTTGAGGGAAGAATGATCTGCGGTAGGGGGAAGGGCCCTCAGGTCCATGCCAGTCTCAGAGCTCATTTCCATCCGCAGGTCCCTCTGCCTGAGGGGGCAATTTCTGGGGTTTCCCTGGGTTCCCTCCTGTGGTAAAAGGTGCCAGAGAATAAGGGGGACACAGAGGTCAGCCTCGGGGGCAGGATGCAGTTCCCAGGAGCATGGGAACCCCACCCAGGGCTCTGGGGCTCCTTCCTGTGTCCTCCAGTGACTGCTGCAGGAGCTCCCACGACAGGACTGTGAGGCTGCGGCCTCAGGACCCTCCAGACAGGGCGGCATCCATGCAGTCCCCAGGGCAGGGGCAGCCTTGAGTGAGAAGAGCCAGTGATGGGGGGGGTCCCATTCCCCGTGGGGAAGAGCGAGTCAGACCCAGGCGGGACAGTGGGCGCCCTTCAGTATGGACCCAGCCCTTGTCAGTACAGGGAGGTAGCAAGGACCCCAGAGTCAGGGGTGGCCTCACAGACCCCACCCAGGAAAGTTTCAGGCCTGAGGCTGTGAGGGAGGGCACACAGCGGGGGGGGGGTCTCCAGCCACAGGGCCAGGGTGCTTTTGTGGGTGCCCACCCTCCCAACACACATGCAGGTGCACACACACACAAACCACACCACACTCCTATGCAGGCACCCATACACAAAGATACACTCACACTCTTCCACGCACATTGGCACACAGTGTCCTGAGTCACCAACCTCCAGGCTCACACCCTCCTGTTCCACTTCTTTCTTCAGGGACAGAATGAATAGCCCTAGATTCAGGCAGGCCTGGTGCTGAGAAAAGGAGGGGCTCACCTGGGAACACGGACACCTCAACCTCGACAACGGGATCATGAAAGTCTCGGAGCAACGGTGTATCCACCCCACACCAGTAGGTGCCTGCATCCTCCTCCGTGAGATTCTCCAGGGTCACTGTGAAGCTGAGGTTTGCAGGACTGTCCCTGATGGACACTCGGCCGTTCCTTTTTCCTGCTGGCCCTTCGGTCTCCACAATCTTGTCACATCGGAGAATCTGTGGTGGTCTGCACCAGAATTTGTTGCGAGTCCTGTGTTCCTCCTCATAGTAACACTGCACACTCAGGGATCCCCCCACGGGGCCCGCCACGGTGCTGGGGCCACTCAGAGGAAAACAGCCTGAAAAATACAAGCCAAAATCCTGTCTCCTTACCAGAGGGTCCTGGTCAGGGGTGCCCCGGTGTCAGGCCCTCATGGACCCTGGGGGTGTGAAGAAGGCAATGGCAGGCAGGCAGGCTTTGTCCACCCAGGAACAGGGACTGAGGGTGGGAGGCTCCCTCTGGGCAGAGGTGGGAAGGGCATGGGAAGTTTCCATGGAGACTGGAAAGGCCAGGCTAGGGAAACACTGGGTGTGTGCAGGCCTGTGTGTGCATGTGAGTGTGACTGTGTGTGACTGTGTGTGCATGTGTGTGTGACTGTGTGAGTGTGACTGTGTGTGACTGTGAGTGTGACTGTGTGACTGTGTGAGTGTGACTTTGTGTGACTGTGTGTGCATGTGTGACTGTGTGTGACTGTGTGTGTGTGACTGTGTGTGAGTGTGACTGCATGTGCGAGTGTGACTGTGTGCGACTGTGTGAGTGTGACTGTGTGCATGTGCGAGTGTGACTGTGTGCATGTGAGTGTGACTGTGTGTGTGACTGTGTGTGCATGTGTGATTGTGTGTATGTGAGTGTAACTGTCTTGACTGAGTGTGACACTGTGTGACTGTGCATGTGAGTGTGACTGAGTGTGACTGTGTGAGTGTGACTGTGTGAGAGTGTGACTGTGTGTGACTGTGCGAGTGTGACTGTGACTGTGTGACTGTGTGTGTGACTGCATGTGCGAGTGTAACTGTGACTGTGTGAGTGACTGTGTGTGCATGTATGACTGACAGTGTGTGCATGTGATTGTGTGTGCATGTGAGTGTAACTGTCTGACTGAGTGTCACACTGTGTGTGAGTGTGACTGTGTGTGACTGTGAGTGTGACTGTGTGTGCATGTGTGATTGTGTGAGTGTAACTGTCTTGACTGAGTGTGACACTGTGTGAGTGTGACTGTGCATGTGAGTGTGACTGTGACTGTGTGTGCGTGAGTGTGACTGTGTGTGCGTGTGAGTGTGACTGTGTGTGACTGTGTGTGACTGTGTCTGTGAGTGTGACTGTGTGACTGTGTGTGACTGAGTGTGACTGTGTGTGACTGTGTGTGAGTGACTGTGTGTGCACGTGAGTATGACTGTGTGACAGTGTGTGCATGTGTGATTGTGTGTGCATGTGAGTGTAACTGTGTGACTGAGTGTGACACTGTATGAGTGTGACTGTGCGTGTGAGTGTGACTGTGTGTGCATGTGTGTGTGCGTGTGAGTGTGACTGTGTGTGCGTGTGAGTGTGACTGTGTGTGTGATCGTCCCAGATAAAATTTGTGATTGGATAACTTTGGCAATGACAGTCCCAGCATCGCCTCCCACCAGGGCTTCCTGTCTCGGGCACAGAGGAATAGGCCTCCCCCATGCTGTGCCCTGCGGCCTGCTGTCCCCTGGTGAGGCGGCTGCTGACCGCTCCTGGTTGCTCCTCTGCCCTCCTCCCCTTTCCCTGCCCCTGCTCCCCTCTGTGACCGCTACTCCAGCGCCTGCACCCCTCCCTGCCCTCTCCCACTCAGGACAGAGCTCCCCGAGTCCAGGGCCGGCCCACTCACCTGGGACAAGCAGGAGGAGCAGAGCTGAAGGCCGCCACGAGGCCCAGGCCCTGGCAGTCATTCCTGTAACACGAATGTCACCTGCCACTGTGCAAGACCCCAGGAGGGGACAAAATGTAGTCTCCTCCCAGCAGATCTGAGCTTCGCTTCTGCTTTTCTTCTGCTCTCTGCTTCCTTGTCCAGTCCTGTCTCAGGTCTGAGGCTGGAGAGGGTCAGGGTGCAGGAAGCTCAGGGAGGGAGCCGCCTAGGCTGAGGCCAGTGCTGACAGCTCTGGGATGGTGCTAGTGGCTCCTCTCAACCCCAAAGTCTGGCAAAGTCCAGGTTCCCTTGGGTGGGAATGCAGCCACTTCCCCACAGCCCACAGCTTCTGGCTTCAGTGTGTTACTCACACCGCAGAAGGCAGAGCCAAGCCGGGCCATTTCCTACCACGTGGGCTGCCCCACCCTCTGTGACATGTCACTTCCTGGTCAGGATGGACAATCTTGTGGTTGGAGGCTAAATCTGCCACCTTCTTTAGCCTTGGAGGTGACCAGAGAAAGGCTGTGTCCCTTAATCTTCAGCTAGGTCCCCGCAGAGAGCTCTGCCCCTAAGACCCCCAGCTCTTCTTCTGGCCTCAGAAGTTAGCGCTATGAACCCAGACACCATCTGCATGTCCCTTTTTGGTGCTGAGTCCCCAACCAGGTTAAAATCCCACAGGCTTGGGGAGTTTTCTTCTTGTGCCCCTGTCCCCAGACCTACACACAGAGCGGCATCACCCACCCGAGACCCTCCTTTTCCATCTTGTCTTCTTGCCGAAATCCATGCCCCAGTGAGAATCAGGGCAGAGAACTGAAAATAGAGAGAGAGTTCAGACATGTGAAGATGCTGAAGTGGGACTTTGTGGAGGATGTGAGGCTGCGACTGAGCCAGCACACACCCCAGGGCACACGGAGGGGGGTTTGGTGACTGAGAGGACACTTTGTCATGAGCAGCGGCTGCTGGTGTCTATCCTGGGTCCACTGTGATGGCCAGGTGCCTCCCCAGGGAGCAGTCATGGGGGACAGGCCTTCCCAGGAAGCGGGAACCCAGGTCTGTCCACACTCAGCATGGCTGGTTCTCCTGATGTGATGGGCTCAGGGTGTCTCTACCCTGGAAAGGGCAAAGAGGCAGGTCAGACACAGGATTTGCCTCCTGCCTGTCCTGGGGGGCATCACCCCTTCTCCACCTTCTCGTGCTTTAAACATATTCCTTGACTCTCCCAACCCTCCTACAGATTTCCGTTCCTTTCTTCCTATCACGCCCAATAGCACCAGTGTGTGCACACAGCCATGAGGCCGAGTGGAGAGTGACGGGAGTCTGGGCAAACCTGGCACGATGAAGGGGTCCCTGCACCCTCGACCTGCCCTGTCCTCCCTCCATTTACACTCTCAGGGACACAGCATGCACTGGGGTCATTGGTGTTGATGCCCCCAGACTCACATCATGGGACTGTCTCCAGCCCAGTGCAATCCCAGGGCTTCCAATTAGCCCAGTGTTCAGGTCTGGCCTGGGCCTGGCTTTGAAGTGTCCCAACTCTGCCATGGGCTGACCTGGTCTCCCCTTCTGCTCATACCCACCCCTTTCATTCTCCACAGAATCAGCAACGTGATCCCTGACACACACACGTGGCCCTGGGGAGGCGCTACTGAACTCCCAATGGCTCCTGCTGTCACAGGATGGCACCCACCTGACCTGGCCTCTGCACACAGGTCCTGGCAGCCTCCCAGCACCTGGTAGGTGTCTCCAGCCTCCTGGATCCAGGTTCACCCCGGTGCTGCCGCCCTCCCCACTCAGGCCTTTGTCCAGACCCTCAACCTGCCACTCCTCTGCCTGGCTCCAGCCGACAGGGTTGCCTGCATGTTCCTTGACCTTCCCAGGTTATGGTGGCTCCCTTTTTAGGGGTCCTCATGATCCATTTCACACTTCCCTCTCATCTTCCTCAGTCTTTCTGTTGGCAGGTCAATGTCTGCTCCCATCTAGACTGGCCGCCCCTTGAGAGCAGGTGCAGCCTCTTGTCTCGTTCACAGCTGTGCCCACTGTCACTCCAGGGTCTGCCAAGTGCAGTTTAACAAACTGGCTGTTGAAAGGATGAATGGGTGAATGGATGCATGACGTCCTGATGTACCACTGCCTCAGAGGACTTAGTCGTCCAAAGTTGGTGCACCATTTCCTGCCCAGGCTGGGGAAGAGACAGGAAATGCTGTCTGGAGGCCCTGGAGCCACCTGACCCAGGGAGGTGTCTGCCCCTGGTAGGACAAGTGCACCTGCTCTCTCTGCCTCAGGGGTCCTCCTCCAGGCATCCTGGTGCTCACTCCCTCCTTTCTCCTGATCCCTGCTTGCTCAGCGCCTATTAGAGGGGCTGCACCACAGTCCCCCTCAGCTCCTGCACAGCAGTCACCCCACTTCTCTTATTTTATTCCGTGACTCTTTTCATCTCTGACTCTCATATTTCTTCTGGAATTTATGCGTCTATTTTTGCATCTGTTTATCATTTCTATCCCCAACCTGGAACGTGAGCTCAATGAAAACAGGGCTCCTTGCCTGGGTGTTCACGGCTGGACTCCAATGCCAGGTCAGTGTCTGATACACCAGAAGCTCCCATAAGTACCTGCTGAATGGAAAAATAGGTGAGGACCCCCAGGCGTGGCCCTCCTTGACCTGGTGGACTCATGGGAATCATCTGCCTTATAGGGGTCTTGGGTGTGGCATCCCTGGAACTGAAACAATGGTCAGCTGATAACGTCTTCCTTTGTCTGTATAAGCAGACATGGTCTACACTAGTGAGCAAAAGACTCAGTTAACTACCATATCAAGAAGTCACGGCCCTCAACCAATTTCCATACTTGAGTCAGTTAAAAGCCACAGCCCTGGAATGAAGGGGAGGTCAGGTCCCCTTGAGGAAGGAGGAAGGAAAGGCCTGGCTACCATTCCACAATTCACACTGATAATCTTCTACCAGCCCTCCCAGAGGGACCAGAAGACACTGGCCAGGATGTGTCTACATAAAGAAGGGAATTGTCAGGTTTTGGGGGAATCCTGGATCCTCTTCTGCAGGGACCCCAATCCTGAGAGGCCCAGCATGGGGCTTGGCCCACTATTCTGAGCAAAGGCCTGTGGAGATCAGGGAACAATGGAGTTTTCACCCAGGTCTGACTTAGTGGGCATGATAGGTCCAGAATCTATGTATTGTCATTTCTTGAAGTTCGAAAGCATCATTGAATTGACACACTCAGCAAATGGAAGCAGCCACATATTCTGCACTCCCGGACCCAGGGAGTATGGGCAATTATGGTGGCAAAGGTGCAGGGGAGTCCTGGACCTGCCCCTCCCTGTGAAAATGGTGAAGGAAGCAATGCCAAGCTCCTGGAGAAATGGAAAGGTGCAGAGAGGGCATCAGGCACTTAGAGGTGTTGGTGACAGTCCGAGGTTCAGCTGGGCGGGGCGTTCACATGAGACATGGAGTCACAGCTCAGGGCGTCCGTGTCCATCAGGTTCACGTGTGACTCGCAGATCAGGCACAGGGAAAAGGCTAAAGGAGGCTCACAGAGAATTCTAGAAGATGTGGAGACAGCAGCCCGGGAGGGAGTGGTCAGGAGGTCATTCCAGTCCCACAGAGGGGTTTCGTCGCAGTGCAGGGCCTTGATGGACAGTAGATGCTACTGGTTCTCACCCTCTGGCCAACTCTGCCTGCTTCTAGAGCTTCTCTGAGGTCTGTTCACCCAGAGGACGGCACCCAGCATGCTCAGGAGCAGGGGCAGCTCCAGGACAAGGAGCAGGACGTAGGGGCTGCTGAACAGGGGGCTGTGGGGACACGGTGACGGGCAGTGAGTCATCTCCCCAGGGGAGGTCCAGGTGCCCTCCACCTTCTGCCTGTCTGTGAACCCAGGTCCTATGGCCGCACAAATCCCTGTAAGGACAAACTCTGTATATGACAACTCCTCTAAAGGGACCATTAGTCCCTGACCTTCAGCCTGAGAATCCCTGGAGTCTCAGGACTGCCTATAAGGAAGCACATGGCCATGAGAATGGTGCATAGAGATGGGGAGGGATCCAGGTGAGAACCACGCCCACAAGATCTCTACATCTGGGGGTTATTCACTGGCGCATGGAATCAGTCATGTAGTTTGATGTCCATATGGCCATCATTTCCCAAGAAGGTCAGGACTATTCATGTTATTCACAAATGACTGGCACCTGCCCTCTGGTTGCCAACATCAGCCTGTAAAATTCATGGTTGTTGAAGGAATGAACGAATGGCCCAGCTCAGCTCTCAGCTCCTCAGAGGACTGGGCTCATCAAACAGGATGACACTCGGGCCAGGGCTGCAAGGGAGGCAGGGGAGAGGGCCGGGGTCACCGGACCCCAGAGCATTTGCCCCCTGTCCTGGCCTGGCCAGGTCCCAGGACTCCCTTGCAGGACATTTGCCTCGCTCCTCCCTCCGCCTGGACCCCTCGTCCCCCAGACCCCAGAGTGCCCTGCTCCCAAACCCTGCAGGTCTCCACACTCATGTCCTCTAATCCACAAACCCTCTTCTGATCATTGTCGGTGAAATAGCGACTCCAACACCCACACACATGCTCCCCAAACCCAAGGCACAAATATCTCTTCCCAGCAGTCATCAAACTTTGCTGTATTTGTCTGTCAGCCTCTGTGCTGACCTGTTCACTGTGTGAATCCACCTGGTAGAACCCAAATTCCACCAGAGCAAGACTGTGGCTGGGTGGTTCCCTGCTGTGACCCTATCCTGACAGGAGCGCCTGGTACTTAGTAGGACCTTCACATTAGGTGTGGGAGGAGTGAGCAAAGAAGGGTCCAGAAGAAGGGAGACACAACCCTCCCATCTCTCCCCAGCCTACAGGGAAGGCTGCCCACGAGGCAGTCCTGGGGGCACGAACCTTACCCAGGGTGTGGGCTGGGATCAGGGCTGTCCTGTCTGGTTGAGCTGGGCCAGGTGCATGCTGGGAGGTAACGGGAGGACCTGAGGTGCCCGTGGAGCTCTGAGACTGGAGGCTGCAGTCAGGGCTGCAGGGGCATCACAGGTCAGTCTTGGTAACCTCGCTTGAGTCTCCCACTCATCATCACCTGTTCGGCTCTGATTTCCACAGACACGATCACTCAGTACATGCTGGACAGATGCTCTGAGTCCAACATGTTCCACGGCCACACGCAGGCCTGACCAGGCCCTGGGCCCCTCCCTAGCCTTATCCCCACGTCCTTCATAGCCAGATGAGCACTTTCAGATGCAAGAGTCGACCTGCTCTCTAGGGGAACGTGAGAGTCTGTGGAAAGAAGACCTGGCTGCAGACCCCATCCCAGCCAAGGAGGGAGGGGTGACATTTACTCTGTGAAGCATGACCTAGAGTGACTGCGGAGCCAGGGCCCTGGGTATAGCAGTGGCTGCAGTGAGGCTGGAAGTAAGGACAGGAACTCAGTGGGGTGCTCCCTGAATGATGGGACCCAAGTCCACTCAACCCCAAATGTCAGCCAGTCTGGTGGCCCCACAAGGCCAGACACTTTCAGGGTGGGGCACACAGAGGAGTCTCGAACAACAGGTGCAAATGTGCTTTTGTGCATGTCAGCACACACACACACACGGGTGCACACACACAAGCACACCACACAACTGTGCATGCACACACACATACCCCACACCTGTGCATGCACACACACACACCACAAACACAACTCACACCTGTGCGTGCGTGCACACACACACACACACAGCTGTGCATGCACACACACACACAGAGCAAACCCATGCACGCACACACGGACACTGTGTCCTAAGTCACTGCCTGCAACCTCACACACTCCTGTCCCATTTCTCACTTCAGGGACAGAATGACCAGCCCTAGACTCAGACAGGCCTGGTGCTGAGTGAAGGGGGCTCCCCTGGGAACACTGACACCTCCACCTGGAAGACGAGGTCTTGGAAGACAGGATCTTGAAATTCTTGGAGCAATAGTCTATTGACCCCACACAAACATCCACCTGCATCCTCCTCTGTGAGGCTCTCCAGGGTCACTGTGAAGCTGAGGTTTGCAGGATGGTCCCTGATGGACACTCAGCCATTCCTCACTTCCGCTGACTCTCTGGCCTTTACAGTCTTGTTACATAGTAGAAAAAGTGGTTGTCTGCACCAGTATTTGTTGAAAGTCCTGTATTCCTCCTCATACTGACACTGCACATTCAGGGATGCCCACTGCAGTGTCTGGCATAGTGCTGGGGCCGCCCACAGCAAAACAGCCTGGAAAACACAAGCCAAAGTCCCAGCTTCTCCTCAGATGGGCCTGGGTCAGGGATGATCTGGGGTCAGGGCCTCTCGGACCCTGGGGTTGTAGAGGAGACAGTGGCAGGCAGACAGCCCTTGTCCACCCAGGAATCTGAACTGAGGGGTGAGTAGCTCCCTCCCTGCAGAGGTGGGAATGGGGAGGGGGGTTTCCATGGAGACAGGAAGGGCATGGACTGGGAAAACACTGTGTGTGTGCCTGCCTGTGTGTGCACGTGCATGCATCTATGATTGTATGTGTGGTGCATCAGGATGGCATTTCGGATTGGATAACTGTGGCAATGACAGTCACAGGCACCTCTCCGTCAGGGCCTTCTCTGTCGAGGATGCGGTGGGACATGAGTCACCTGCGCTGTGCCCTGGAGCCTGGCGCTCAGCTGGTGAGGCAGCTGCTGACAGCTCCTCGGTGCTCTTCTGTCCTCCTGCCCTCTCTCCATGTCCCTACTTCCATGTCCAGGGCCCACCCACCCACCTGAGACATTCAGGAGGAACAGAGCTGCCAGTAGCCAAGCAGCCCGATCTCTGGTGGTCATTTCTCAGATGTCACTTGTCACTGCACCAGGCTCTGGTAGGAAAAGGTGGAGTCCCCTCTCCCAGGGTCTGAGCCCCACTTCTGCTTTCTTCCCCTCTCCGCTTCCTTGTCCAGCCCTGTCTCAAGTCTGAGGCTGGAGATGGGAGATTGCAGAAAGCTCAGGAGAGAAGCTCCCTGGGCCAGTGCAGGCACCCCCAGACTCAAGGGGCCAGGGACCAGGGGCCAAGGTGCAACCAGGATCTGAAGCTCAATGGGCAGTTCTGACCAGAGCAAGTTTCATCCCTAAAGACAAGTGCCCAGGGCAGGGGGTGGAACCAGGCAGGAAAGAGGAGGACACATCTGATTCTGGCCCATGGCTTCCACTGTATTGAGAAGCAGCACACACACTGCACGTTGAACTTCTCACTTCTGGGAGAAGAAGAGACACCCAATGTCCCTACTGAACATGTTCACCTAGGCTGGAACTTGGTTTGGTGACAATCTTCAATGCTTCTTATTTGTGAACAAGGGAAGCAGTCTTTGAAGCACTAACTATAACCAGTGCCAGACCTAAGTTAGATTATCTATACAACTTGTGAACCAAAGTGTATCTGAGACAAATCACAATTAATTATGGAAGTTTATTTTGCCAAGGTTAAGGGCACATCCATGACACAGCCTCAGGAGGTCCTCACAACATGTGCCTGAGGTGGTCAGGGCACAGCTTGGCTTTATACATTTTAGGGAGACATAAGACATTAATCAGTATATTAGGTTGGTACAAAAGTAATTGCAGTTTTGCCATTACTTTTAATGCACTCCAGCCTGGGCAACATTAGTTTTAATGGCAAAAACCGCAATTACTTTTGCACCAACCTAATATGTAAGATGTACATTGTTTCGGTCTAGAAAGGCAAAACAACTCAAAATGGGAGGGGGCTTCCAGGTCACAGGTAGATAAGAGACAAACAGTTGCATTTTTTTGAGTTTCTGATTAGCCTTTCCAAAGGAAGCAATCAGATATACATTTATCTCAGAGAGTAAAGGTATGACATTGAGTTACATCTGTCCTTTGTCCACAAGGAATTTCCTTGTGAACGAATTGTGAGGGAGGTATGTAGCTTTTTTTTTTTTTTTTAATCTTAGTAGCTATCTTTTTTAGCAATAGAACAGGAGGCAGGTTTGCTCTAAACAGTTCCCAGCTTGGCTTTTCCCTTTGGCTTGGTGGTTGTGGGGTCTGGAGATTTATTTTCCTTCCACAAACTTCAGGGCTGGTTGGCAGAAGTATTGAACCCATACATTTATACGTGTCCTTTTATTATCCACCCCTCTGCAGACAGTGTCTTGCTTTGCTGCCCAGGCTGGAGTTCAGTGGCACAATCACAGCTCCCTGCAGCCTCAAACTCCTGGACTCAAGCAATCTTCCCACCTCAGCCTCCCAAACTGTTGGGATTATAGGCGTGAGCCACTGCATCCAGTCACAATCTTCTTTTTTATAGCTCAATTAATTATACTTTATTGCTTTTTGTGTACCAAGAAATTGATCTGTGAACTTCCCTCATTTAAAATATACTGCAGTTTTGTAACCTTGTTTTTTCATCTCTCTCTCTCTCTCTCTCTCTCTCTCAAAAATAGAAATGGCCCAGGCCTCTCTGGACCTTAGGGAGGCCCTGAAGGCCAGAGAGGAATAAAGCAGATATTTCTGATTCCAGCCCAAGGAAAGACATTCACTTTGGGCTTTAATCTTTGCTTAATTATTTTTTCCTTTGCAAAAGAGAAAGAGACTCAATTTCCTCAGTGGCTGGCTCTATGATATTGAATGTGCAGCTTGTTGAATCCTTAGGCGTTGTATTCTAAATTTCTCTATGGCAGGCCTTGAAACCCAAACAGTTAATCAACTCTGGGCAATGTCTGTGGAGAGGTCACTCTGCAGGTTAGAGGGGGGGCCTCCCCAGCCAGAGTCTTCCTGAGTTTCTGTGTGGATCTTCCTGAATCAGGTCCTCATGTGCAGTCTTGAGAGTTGAAGAAAGAAATTCCCACAGGGTGCAGTGGCTCACGCCTGTAATCCCAGCACTTTGGGAGGCTGAGGCAGGCAGATCACTTGAGGCCAGAAGTTTGAGACCAGCCTGGCCGACATTGTGAAACTCCATCTCTACTAAAAGTACAAAAATTAGCTTAGCACAGTGGCTCATGCCTGTAATCCTAGCACTTTGAGAGGCCAAAGGGGGTGGCTCACTTGAGGCCAGAAATTCGAGACCAGCCTGGCCAACATGGGAAAACCCTGTCTCTACCAAAAAATTACAAAAATTAGCTGGAGTGGTGGCATGCACCTGTAGTCCCAGCTACTCGGGAGGCTGAGGCACAAGAATCGCTTGAACCTGGGTGGTGGAGGTTGCAGTGAGCCAGGATCGAGCCACTGCACTCCAGCCTGGGAGACAGAGCAAGTCTATCTCAAAAAAAAAAAGAAAAGAAAGAAATTCCCACAGGGTCACATACACACGTACTCAAACCTAAAGCCCAATGTCCACTCTCAAATCACCTTTGTCTTTGCACTGGTTCCCTGTTGTAAATTTCAACCTGTCAGCACAGCCAGGGACCAGCACAGGCTGCTTTCAGTTTCGAAGTGTTTCCTGAAAAGCAAAAGGCACTGGAGGAGTGAGAGGAGAGTGAGAGAGCAGTGGGTGGAAGGACTTCGAAAACAATGACTCCCTGGAGTTTCTCAGTTTGGGTCGCCTTGGCCCCCTCCGCCTTCTCATTCTGTTTCCTGGGTCTGAGGATTCTGCTTTTCCCTTTTGCCATCCCTGGGTCACTCTGTCCTCTTCAGTGTCCTGGTCCAGTGAAGAGACTCTAGGGCATTAGTGCCAGAGAAATGCTGACACCATCACTTATACCGTATGCTTTTGGTCAGATTCTTTACTCTCTCAGAGCTGTTGGCGAGGTAGCTGGAAGGAGGAGAGATTAATATATGTAAACTCTTTCTTAGGTGGAAAAAAGATCAATAAACTATAACCAAAAAAGAAAGTCAAGCAAACTTTCAGAGGTATAATCTCATGTTTTGGTTTTTAAATTCTTTGATGGAAGTATAACATACAAACAAAATAATACACATCATAAATGTACAGCTCAGCAAAATTTGAGGAAATGACTACCCATGTCTAACAGCCACCCAGATCAGACACCCACACCCTTGAAGAGTCTCCTTCTGTATGGTATTTGGGTGGGCCTCTGTGATCCATAGATATGGGCCATGGGCTATGACTTCCAAGGATAAGCCATCAATGGTACTGTGCCTTGCTCTCTCTTGGATCACTATCTCCAGGGAAAGCTGGTGGCTGTGTCTTGAAGACTCACAAGCAGCTCTTTTGAGCAAGGAGCTGAGGCCTCCCACCACCAGCCATGTGAATATGTGATGTTGGAAGCAGATCCTCCAGCCCCAGTCCAGTCTTCAGATGACTGCAGCCCCAGCCAACATCTTGACTAGAACTTAATGAAAGAGAGATCCTGAGCCAGCAACACCCAGCTAAGCAACTCTCAGATTCACGACTCTCAAAATCATGAGATAATGAACATTTGCTGTTTTCAGCCTTGAAGTCTTGGGGGAATTTGTTATTTATCAACAGATATCTAATATAGTTGGGCCACACTTGCCCAGAGCCAGTCTCTGCAGCCACATCCAATCCTTATTCATTTACTCACTCAGCAAGTATTTTTTTTTATGCCAACATTTGTCACCACACTCTGTAGCTGGATGCTGGGGCATTCGTGGTGAACGAAGCTGACCCAAATGCTGCTGTGATGTAAAGGGAGATGGATAGAAACCACCCAAAGGAAACACATTAACAGCATTTGGCAAACTGTGGAGGAAATAAACAGGGACCCATAATCAAGACAATCGGGGTGATCCCTGCAAAGGGTGATCAGAGGCCTTTCAGAGGAGGCAACATCACACGTGAAACCAAAAGGATAAGAAAGAGCCAGAGGTAAGAAGATCTGGGGGAAGGGATTCAGGGAGAGGAACAGCAGGTGTTAAGGCCCTGGGAAGGGATGCACACTGTGGCTAGAACATAAAGACCACATGGGGACAGGGCAACAAGATGAAATGGAAGAACAAACGAGTGGCTGGGTCCCCTCAGACCAAGTAGGCCAAGCAAGGAGAGTGGGTGCTATGGTTTGGCTGTGTCTTCCCTCCAATCTCAAATTATAACTCTCATAATACCCATGTGCCATGGGAGGGACCTGGTGGGAGGTAAATAAATCATGGTGGCAGGTCTTATGTTGTTCTCATGATAGTGAATAAGTCTCACAAGATCTGATGGTTTTATAAAGAGGCATTCCCCTGCACATGCTCTCTCTCTCTTGCCTGCCACCGTGTAAGATGTGACTTTGCTCCTCCTTTGCCTTCCACCATGATTGTGAGGCCTCCCCAGTCAAGTGGAACTATGAGCCAATTAAACCTCTTTCCTTTATAAATTAGTCTCAGTTATGTCTTTTTTTGGGGGAGAGGCGGAGTCTTGCTCTTGTCACCCAGGCTGTAGTGCAGTGGCACAATCTCAGCTCACTGCAATCTCCATCTCCCAGGTTCAAGCAATTCTCCTGCCTCAACCTCCTGAGTAGCTGGGATTACAGGCACCTGCTACCATGTCTGGCTAATTTTTGTACTTTTAGTAGAGACAGGGTTTTGCCATGTTGACCAGGCTGGTCTCGAACTCCTGACCTCAGGTGATCCACCTGCCTCAGCCTCCCAAAGTACTGGGATTACAGGCATGAGCCACTGCGCCCGGCCTCAAGTATGTCTAATACCTTACTTTTGGGAGAGGAAGAGACACTCACTGTCCCTACTGAACATGTTCACCTAGGCTGGAACTTGGTTTGGTGACAATCTTCAATGCCTCTTACTATCTGTGAACAAGGGAAGCAGCTCTTTGAAGCACTAACTACAATCAGTGCCAGGAAAGGTCTGAGGGAAGGCAGCTGTGGGGATAAGAAACACCCCCTTCCTGCCCCTGCACCCCTTTCTCCTTGTTAGTGCCCATCCCACCTGCTGTAGTCAACTCTTCATGGTAAGGGTCTGGGCCAGAGCTCCCAACACCAGCAAGCTTCCTGGCTGACAGGTGGCTTAGGCACAGGAGAAGGGTCTCAACGAGGTACACCTCATCTCTGCCCAGACTTCCAGCTCTCAAAGAGCAAGAAGTTTATGTTTTCAAAAGACAGCGTGTTTTTGACGTTGCCTGCAAAGGGTGTTTAAAGGAAATAAGAGAGATGTGAAGAGGGCTGGGTTAGATTGGTCAGGAGAGGAGCCTCTTCCTGGGTAAAGACTTCCCAAACACGTGTGACATATCCACTTAGACATGAGCCAGAGGACATGTTAGAGGAGGCTGGAGGGGAGAGGCAGTTGTAGAGGGTGAGATGAGAGTTTTTAAGCTGAAACTAAACATTGTCCAAGCAGTGGCCTTTTCATATCCACATCCCTCCTTTTCCACATCCCCCATTGCTAAGCCATGGGAACTGCTCATTTGTCATCTATCTCTGTACTTTTGTCATTTTGAGGGTGTTATAGAAATGGAACAATACAGTATGTAAACTGCGGATTGGAGCTTTTCACTCAGCATAACCTCCTCGAGATTCATCCAAGTTGTTGCGTACATCAATAGCTGGCTCCTCTCTAGTGCTGGAGTGGCATTCTGTAGTAGGAATGAACTGCAATTTGTTGAACCGTTCACCCCTGAAAGGATGTCTGGCTTGCTTCCAGTTCAGGACTATTATGAATAAAGCTGCTGTGAATTTTCATGCACAGGTTTTTGGGTAAACATAAGTTTCCATTTCTCTGAGATAAATACCTAAGAATGCATTCACTGGATCATATGGTCCTTGCATGGTTGGTTTTGTAAGAAACTGACAAACTATTTTCCAGGGAGTTTGCACCATTTTACATTCCTGCCAGCCGCATAGGAGTGATCCGGTTTCACCACATCCTTCAGCATTTGGTGTTGTTAAGGGAGGCGGCCACCCCTCATATTGTCTTATGCCCAATTTCTGCCTCCAAAGAAAGAAGAAGTAAAAACTAAAAGGCAGAAATGAAATCCACAAGCAGACAGCCGAGCGCCACACCCTGGGCCTGGCAAAGATAGACCCCTGACCTAATCGGTTATTTGCATAAAAAAGCACTGTGAAGATCCCTGTTCCTCTTCTCTTCTGTTCTAATTACCGGTGTATGCATCCCCCAGTCACGTACCCCCTGCTTGCTCAATCAATCAGGACCCTCTCACGCGGACCCCCTTAGAGTTGTGAGCCCTTAACAGGGACAGGAATTGCTCACTCAGGTAGCTCGGCTCCTGAGACAGGAGTCTTGCCGATGCTCCCGGCCAAATAAACCCCTTCCTTCTTTAACTCAGTGTCTGAGGGGTTTTGTCTGCGGCTCTTCCTGCTACATAGTCACTATTTTTTTATTTTAGCCACTCAGATAGGCAAATATATCCATCCAAATAACTCTCTCCCAGGACTAATTCCTAGAGAAAGTAAACAACTGGCCTGCAAGTCTGCCTTTGATATGCAAACCAAACCACTCCCGATTCCATGCCCCCACCTGCTTCCTTTCAGCAGGCTCCTGCAGTCTGGGATATTTTCTTTCCCCTGCCCTAAATCACCCCAGGGCCAGGTACCAGACAACTAGAGACCACTCTTGTATCCCAGCCCATCAGAATAATTCAAACTACACACTCTGAAGCCTGCTGTTTGCTTACCTTACCTTGCCTATCACTTCCTCTGAAAACCACAATAAAGGCTCCCACATCCATCTCCTCTCTCTCTCTGCCCCCTCACCCGCCCTTGTGCTTCCCCGTGTGGCCCTACGTGGCACACTGCACCTCCTGCTTCTAGGGGTCTGTGAGTAGAAACTTATTTCTTCGTGACAGTCATTTCCGTATCTGCATGCCTTACCATATCTGGTTAAAACAAATCCAGGTACATTTTTTTGTTTTGTTTTGAGACAGGGTCTCACTGTGTCACCCAGGCCACAGTGCAGTGGTATGATCATAGCTCACTGCAGCCTCCATCTCCCAGGCTCAAGCATTTCTCCTGCCTCAGCCTTCTGAGAAGCTGGGACTACAGGTGTGTGCCACCATGCCTGGCTAAATTTTTTTTTTAAGTAGGCATGAGGTCTTGCTATGTTGCCCAGGCTGAGCTCAAGCAATCATCCCATCTCAGCCTCCCAAAGTGCTGGCATTACAGATGACAGCCACCATGCCCAGTCTCAGGTACATTTTTAAACATGTCCTCAATACATTAACCTGGTCCCTGAAAAACTCAGAGGGGTCCCATCATATAACAGTAAACCAACTTAAACCAAACCAGTTGACGGCCCAATCACAGTTTTGTTTTGTTTTTGTTTGTTTGTTTGTAGGGAGTTCCCTACAATCTACTGTCAGGAAAGGAAAAAAATCCAATATGGTTTATGAGCAGAAGAACTTGCAACAGTATGATTTCCTCTGTGCAGGATTCAAAAACAACCATGTCTTTGCTCAGCACACTAAAGCAAGGGAGTGATTACCCCAAGAAATATTAAGATAGTATTTAACTCTGACAGTAGGGGAAAGACAGTTATGAGGTCAGGGAGAGGCATATGGGGGGCTTCAAATCATCTTAATAATGATTGATTTCCTACGCTGAATGGTGGGTACACATGTTTATTTTTAGTCCTTGAACTGTATAGATACCTCATATACATACTCTTGTGTATGTGATATATTTTATTTATTTCTTTGTCTATCTGAGACAGGGTCTCCCTCTGTCATCCAGGCTGGAGTACAGTGGCACAATCTCGACTCAATGCAACCTCCACCTCCGGAGCCCAAGCGTTCCTCCTGCCTCAGCTTCCCAAGTAGCTGGGATCACAGGCACATACCACCACACCCTGCTAATTTTTGTATTTTTTTTGTAGAGATGACGTGTCACCATGTTGCCCAGGCTGCTCTCAAACTCCTGGACTCAAGGGATCTGCCTGCCTTGGCCTCCCAAAGTGCTGGGATTACAGGTGTAAGCCACCGCCCCTGGCCTACATATTTTTTTTTAACTTTTAAAAAGTATCCGGTGACAAGATGGAAAGAAATATGAGGGTCAGGGTCAGAAGTCCTTTTTGCAGTCAGAGGGGCTGTGTCTCTGGACAGGGTTCCAAGGGGCATGGGGTGTTGCAAGTTCTCCTGTTCATGACTCTGTCCAAGGAGTCCTCCAAGGCCTGTTCACCCAGAGGATAGCACCGAGTATGCTCAGGAGCAGAGGCACCTTCAGGAGTGGAAGAAGCAGGAAGCAGGTGTTGCTGGGCAGGGACCTGTGAGACGGAGAGAGTGACCAGTAGTAAGCTGCCTTCTCCGGGGAGTCCCAGGCTCAGCCTCTCCCCTGCCTTCCCTCGAGGTCTCATCCTGTGCCCTCAAACCCAATGTCAGCATCAAGCCTGGTGGGTACCAGGGTCAAGCAGCCCCAAGCTGAGGGTCACAGGCTCCTGACCTTCATTCTGCTCAGAATTAACCTTGAGTGTCAGGACCCAATAGATGCCTGAAGGTGAGGGATAGAGAAGAAGAGAGATATGTTAACCCAGGCAGGAACTGGCTCCCAGAAACAACTTCCTGAACAGATCCCGCAGCCACTGATGCCTGCAGGAACTCAGCTCTTGCTGGGAACAACCTCAAGAATGAAATATTCCTTTACAACCACCTTCACTCAAATTAAATACGATCACGAGAACAGCTCTTTTGCTTAAACTGCTTAACAATCTCAAACCCAAGGAGTGACCTCTCCAAGCTCAGCCCATGGCCAGTCCTCTCGCTCCATGGGTCCCACTACACTTCCCCCCATTCCAACTCCTCAAATGCTGCATTCTGTCCCCAAAATGGGCCACTGTGCCATCTCTCCACCTTCCCAGCCCTCTACCTGCAGGGCTTGTCTGACGCCCTCCCTGATCCTCTCTAAGACTAGTCCCTGTAACAAACCCTGTTGGCGCCCTGCCCCATATCACCTTTGCCCGTTTGAGCTCCTGGCAGCTGCAGGCAGTCTTGGCCCCACCAAGGATTTCCCAGCTCAAGCTCCCCATCTCTGCCTGAGGTTATCTACAGGAATGCACACATTTCCCTGTGCAGAGCAGGCCAGATGGGCCACAGAATTCATGCCCCCAGGAGTGCCTTCTGCCTGGAAGATTCTGTCTCCAGTTCTGAAGAATGTTCTACACAATCTCTCATAGGGTGCCCAGAGGGATTAGGCTCCAGTGACTCCAGTTACTACAGGGATAACCCCTTCATTACAGCACATTTCACTGCCCTTTCCCTTTCCTGGTCTCACGTTCTGCTCTCTCAATGTACTTCCTGAGATTACCTCTCAATAAACAAATTGCTCCTAAGTCCTTGTCTCAGGACCTGATTTGGGGGAAACCCAAACTAAGACAGTCCCTTTGTTCTTTGTTTCCGTGGAACATCTTGTATTTCCTTGATAGCCCAAATCATGCCCCACCAGCTTCCCACACGCCCTGGCACCCTATCTCTTTACACCTGCTTTATTTTCCTCCACAGTAATTATCATTAGTTGACATATTTCCTTGATCTATCATCTCCCTATCTGTCTCTATTACATATCTCTCTCTACCAGCTATCATCTCCATCTGTCTATCCAGTCAGCCAGCCAGCCATCTCTATCGTCTTTCATATCATATCTATCTATCATCTGTCTATCAATCAATCAATCTATCTATCTATCTATCTATCTATCTATCTATCTATCTATCTATCTATCCATCTATCTGTCTGTCCGCCTGTCTGTCTATCTATCTATCCATCTGGCCATTGCCTGAATCTACCTATTTGCAACTTCCTCAAGAGCACAATCTTGACCCTTTGTTCACTGTTGCATCTCTAGAATCTCCATCAGTTTCTGGCACATAACAAATAAACATCTGTTGGCCCAGCGCGGTGGCTCATGCCTGTAATCCCAGCACTTTGGGAGGCTGAGGCGGGCAGATCACGAGGTCAGGAGATCGAGACCATCCTGGCTAACATGGTGAAACCCCGTCTCTACTAAAAATACAAAAAAAAAAAAATTAGCCGGGCGTGGTGGCGGGTGCCTGTAGTCCCAGCTACTCAGGAGGCTGAGGCAGGAGAATGGCGTGAACCGGGGAGGCGGAGTTTGCAGTGAGCCGAGATTGTGCCACTGCACTCCAGCCTGGGTGATAGAGTGAGACTCTGTCTCAAACAAACAAACAAACAAAAACCAAATAAATATCTGTTGAGTGGGTGAATAATCGAGGAAACCTGTGTCTAGGAAGCCCCACCCTAGGAAAGAAACTACACACATGACAAAAGACACTGGGACACGTGCATTTTACCCTTGGCATTGGCTGGGCCTGGTGGGAGATCCAGGTGTCTTCACAGAGTTCTCAGTACTGGAGGCTGAGGATAAAGAACAGAGGCTCAGTGCCCTACGCCTGACTCTTCCCAGCTGAGTACCTGGAGCCTGCATGGTTCTGACTTCATAAAGCAGAGGACGCTCAAGGAGGCAGCTGGACAGATGTTCCAGGACCATCGTCTCCCCATAGGCAGACCGAAGCCTGACTGGAGTAATAGAGCATCCCCCCAACCCCGTCCCAACGGATGCCCTACTCTGGGGCCAGGTGGGCATTTTATAAACCCACACCAGAGGATGACCACCTTCTCCCACGTTGGTGTCCCCCATCTTGCTGAAAATCGACATGCCGAAGGTCAGTTAGGCTTAGGTTCCAAAACCCCCCATCCTTGCCAGTGTATCCACACACCACCACTACCCTCCAGCACACACTCTCTCTCACACACCCACACTCTCTCACACCTGCACACACACTCTCACATGTGCACTCACGCAACGTCACAAATACACTCACACGCCCACTCACACACACCTGCTCTCACACACACACTCACATGCACACACACCTGCTCTCTCACACACTCACATACACCTGCTCTCACACACACTCACGCACACTCACACACCTGCTCTTGCACGCACACACACCTGCTCTCTCACACACACACACACCTGCTCACACACTCACACACACGCACCTGCTCACACACTCACACACACTCACTCACATGCACCTGCTCTCACACACACTCACACACACTCACTCACACACACCTGCTCTCACACACTCACACACACACTCACACACCTGCTCCCTCACACACACACACTCACACACCTGCTCTCTCTCTCACACACACACACCTGCTTTCACACACACCTTCACACCTGCACTCACTCTTACATGTTTGCACACAACTCACATTCACACACTTAAACACACTTACACTCTCCCACTCACTCAAACACACATGTATTTCCCACACACATTCACACAATATACTCTGTCCTGAGTCTCTGATGCACCACACTAGGCCCAGTTCTTCTCTCCTGGGCCAAAATTTCTATGGCTGCTCTGCAAAGACGGCCTCAGATGCCTGAGAAAAAAGGCTCTTACCCGAGGAGACCAGCACTTGAACCTGGAAGAAGGGATCGGGCAGGAAACCAAACAGGCTTTCTTCCTGCAGTATTGTTGCAATCCCACATCGGTATTTTCCTGCATCGTCTGCCGTGAGGTTCTCCAAGGTCACGGTGAAGGTGAGGTCCCCAGGATGGTCCGTGATGATCACTCGGTCACTCCTCACTGCTCCCTCGGACCCTCTGGTCTCCACCATTTCTTGCCAAATTGGCAAGCATGGTTGTCTGCACCAGTATTTGTTAAACGTCTTGTATTTCTCTTCATACCGACACTGAACGCTCAGGGTTTCCCCCACGGCACCCATCACTGTGCTGGGGCCACTCACAGTCAGACAGCCTGGAAAACACAAGTCCGTTTCCCCGTCTTCACCTGGAAGAGTCTGGATCAGTGGAACCTTGAGTGTCAGGTCCTCTGCAAGCCCAGTGTTGCCTGAGGCTGGAGGAGGGAGGAGTCGGGAACCAGGGAGCTATGGGCTATTTGCAGGGGGAGACCCAGGGAGATGCCCGGTGTGGGATCCTGAGACTCCAGAGGCCATGCCCAGCCTGGGTGTGCTCAGCCATCTTATAATACCAGGGGGAGAGGCTTCACCTCGGTGGCCTCAGACGGGTTCTGGGTCCCCCAGAAGTGTCAGTCCTGAGAAGAAACACCTGTCCTCATCGAACACCAATGATTGAATGAAGTCACTAAGTACACTCTGAATAAATGGATGGCTGGAGAGATGGACGGACGGATGGATGAAGTAGGAAAGGAAATAATATTGAGAACCAGGAAAAACCAGAAGCAGCCCAGTACGGAGGGCAAGGAGGAAGCCTGCGCTTCTGGCTCTGCCCCTTTCCCAAATCATCTGTGGGCCTCATACTTGCAGTCCCTGCCCATATAGATGAGGCCTCCTGCTCCCAGGTCTGGGTCACAGAGAATATGGGGCTGCCCGTGGGGATATCAAGGGGCCATGTAGAAAGAGGTTGTTCTTGTGATTCAAGGACATTTACGCCTGGAATTTTACCCCAGGACAGAATCCTGCAGCAACACTCGCCGTTGCCTAACATCTGTAGGGCACCGCTCCACGGGGACTCCCATCAGAGCTTCCTCCCCACCCCCAATTCTCTGCAGCAGCCACCCACCTTGGCATGTCCTGGGCCTCTTCTCCAGGTCCTCTGCCCCCTCCAATATTTCCACATTACTCTCCCTCTTCGAGTCCCCTCTCTCATTCCTCCACCCACTCTGCAGGCTCCGGGTCCAAATGATTAGGACCCAGCCCCATCAACTCTCTGCTTCCTGCCTCGGGGGCCTCGCCAGTCCTAAACAGCCGCTGTCTCATCTGCTCTTGACAGGGAGGTGGTTAACCCAGGGCAAAACGGCTATAGAGAAATGGTTTTGGCAAAATGCCAAGCTCCTGAAAAGGAATTGTGGATGTAATCTGTCTACCTATCATCTATCTATCTATCTATCCATCCATCCATCCATCTTTCATCTACCCATCCATCCATCTAGGTAATATATTGCCATCCACTGATGGAGAGGCTTTGCTATGTTTTTATTGTGAATTAAAAGAAAAATCTGGCCAGGTGTGGTGGCTCATGCCGATAATCCCAGCACTTTGGGAGGCCGAGGCAGGTGGATTACCTGAGGTCAGGAGTTTGAGACCAGCCTGACCAACACAATGAAACCCTGTCTCTATTGAAAATACAAAAAATTAGCTGGGTGTGGTGGTAGGTACCTCTAATCCAGCTACTCAGGAGGCTGAGGCAGGAGAATCACTTGAACCCAGGAGGTGGAGGTTGCAGTGAGCCGAGATCGCACCACTGCTCTCCAGCCTGGGCGACAGAGTGAAACTCTGTCTCAAAAAAAAAAAAAAAAAAAAGAAAAGAAAAAAGAAAGAAAGAAAGAGAAAAAGAAAAAGAAAAAAACCAGGAAACTTTATCTTTTGCATCTTCATTTTCTTATCTCATGTTTTCTCACTTTATTTCCCAGAAAGCAGGCTCGAGTGGCCCACTGACCTATTCTGCATTAGAACGCTGTCTGCCTCTCTGAAGCAGTGATTCTCACCTGGGTGGGGGGGCGGGGGGGGGAGCAGGCGGGAGAACATTTGGCAATGACTACAGATATTCTTGGTTGTCCCAACTTAGAGTGGGGAATTGCTGCTGGGTAGAGGCCAGGGATGCCGCTAAACATCCTACAATGCACAGGACAGGCCCCAACACACAGAATAACGCAGCACCAAATGTCCACAGTGTTGAGGTCCAGGAGCCTTGTCCCAGGGAGCTAACTGCCTCCCAGGCACAGGCTTGGGGGCAAGGAAGGAGTGGGCGCACCCAGTCCTCCCCTGCTATTGCTGCTGCTCTCAGCTCAGGCTCTGGGGGCGCTGTTAGCCTGCTCTTTCAGGTCCTTAAACCTCTCTTGACGATTTGGGGCTAATTCCACAGATCTGGGAGGAAAAACATTGTGGGGCACACACTGAATCCCACCACGGAGCCTCCTTCTTCTTGGATATTCAGTCCAGACCCTGACCCTGAGCCAACATGGGCAGCCTCCTCCACCTCCATCCCGACCCCACTGCCACCCAGCAAGCTCCCCACCTACCCAGCTTTGCAAAGAAACTGACTTTCTCCCTCCACCATCATTTATGGAAACTCTCGGACCAGGGCGGACCACAAGTTCCCAGCTGTCTCACCCTTCTGGGGGCCCATTATGTAGCAGCCCTGGGGCTAGCCCAGACCTGTGGGGACACCCAGGGTCCCACGCAGGGATGCAGCATATGCCTCCAGATATGTAAGTGAAGCTTTACAAGGAGGCACAGCAGACATTCACACTGAATTGTAGAAGGAGCAATGATCTTGGAAATAAAAGTATTTAGGTTTGGACCTTGACTGTGCCTTTTATAAACTGTTTAATCTAAATTATTTGCACCTCTAAGAGCGAGCCTTGGTCTCCTGTTTTCATCAGGATTGCAATAAGAATTGAATTAGATAATGGGAAACAAGACATTTATTACAGTGATTAGCCTAGTAAGTACTGGTTTTCTGTCCCCTATTCTCCCTTCTCTCTGATGGATCATGGTGGCATTCCTGATCTTAATAATGATGGTAATAATGATTAAAGTTGCCAAATCTACTTAGGGCTTACTGTGTGGGAAGCAGTTTACCATTTAATCCCCACCCTATCCCGATAAAGAGATTTGAGAAGCTTCTATGCACACCTCACTCCCTCTTTCTTGATATCATTTCTTCCCCTTGCCCCTCGCCAGCCTTTTCTCATGCCCACCTCACCCTGACCCGCCAGAGCAGACCTCCCTGCACCCGGGACCTGCCCTGCTCACCTGGGACACAGAGAAGGAGCAGAGCTGAAGGCAGCATGGCAGCCCCAGCCCTCTGAGTCATCTCACCAGCACGGAAGTTCCTTGTGGCAGCAGGGTCTGAGGCTGGAGCCCAGTCACAGAAGGTCAGTTTACCTGTCCCCTCTTCTGCGGTTCTGGACACCTCTCGTTTCCTTCTCTGGCCTCTTCTGGGTTTGGTTCTCAGAGCTGGTGAGAGTATGGAGGAAGCTGGGGCCACGGGGCACTATGTGGTCAGGTGAAACAGTTTTGAGAACTTGCTGAAGTTCTTCCTAATAAAACATGTTTGCATTTGCTGTTCCCCTTTCTGTTCCCGGTAAAGACAATGTCCCTCCCATTACCCACAGCTGACAGGTCTGCCCTTCTCCAAATCACAGCATGGCCCAGGACCAGTGAGACTGGGCCAGCAGCCATCTGGATTTTCTGGGCAGGTCCTCCCCTCTGTGAATGGCCAGTTTTCTGTGGCCAGCATGAGCCGCCCCAGGGTACGGCTCAGCCTTCACTGGATGAGACCGGCTATTTGCAGAGCCCAGCGTAAAATGAAACGTAGGGTTCCAAAATTATTAAGAATTTCAAGATGGTGACAGCCAAGCATGAAACGTGGGACCCTTCTAAGAGCCGGGCCTGTGAGACTGCACGGGGTAGGGGCACACCCACGATGCCCGCTGGTCTATCTCTGATCCTTGGTGGTACAGATAGGCTGGGTGCAACCTCGGAGGCTCTGACCTCTTAACCTCTCGCTCTTGCTCTGACCTCAGCAGACCCCAGAGGTCCCTGTCTTGGTCACGTGCCTGACCGTTTCCATAGACCTGGCACCACACAGAGCTTGGTGGACCATCTATAAGCCTTGCTTTTGACCTGTGTGGCTCTTCCTGTCGCCTAAGATGACCACATATAAGAGTTTCAACATATCAAGAGCTAACTCGGGGGAACCTGGCCAGAAGCGTGCCTGAATCCTCCACAGAATGGCTGTGGAGGATTTATAAATGCAAGCACAGCTTCAGAATGCCTCATCCAGGGACTTAGATTTCTGGAACTAGGAAACTCTAAATTCCTGGCATTCTGTTATCAAACGTCTCCTCCTTGGTGTTTCAGTAAATGTGTTTCCTGCTTGTTCATTTTTTGCTGCATTTGGAGTCCTCATATTTCTGTGTGTGTTCACATGTGTGTATATGGGTGTGGTATGAGGGATATGTGTGTAGTGTGTGGTGTGGGTAGTGTGTGTAGTATGTGTGGTATGTGTGTATGTAGGTACGTGTGATGTATGTGCATGGTGTGTGGGATGGTGTATGTGTAGTGTGTGTGTATGTGTGGTGTGTGTGGTGTGAGTGGTGTGTGTGAGATGTGTGTAGTGTGTGTGTATGTGTGTGCATGTGTGTGGGGGGTGGTATGTGTGTAGTGTGTGTGGTGTGAGTGGAGTGTGTGGTGTGAGTGGTGTGTGTGGTGTGAGTGGTGTGTGTGGTGTGTGTGGGATGTGTGTAGTGTGTGTATGTGTGTACATGTGGTGTCTGTGTGTGATGTGTGGGGTGGGGTGTGTGTAGTGTGTGTATGTGTGTACATGTGGTGTATGTGTGTGATGTGTGGGGTGGGATGCATGTAGTGTGTGTTTGCATGTGTGTGTGGTGTGTGTGCACAGGTGGTGTGTGTGTAGTGTGTGTATGTGTGTGCACGTGTGTGGTGTGAGATGTGTGTACATGTGGTGTATATGTATGGTATGTGGGGTAGGGTGTGTGTAATGTGTGTGTGGTGTGTGTGATGTGAGTGGTGTGAGATGTGTGTAGTGTGTAAGTGTGTACGTGTGTGTGATGTGTGGGGTGGTGTGTGTAGTGTGTATATGTGTGCATGTGTGGGTGTGGGAGTGTGTGTGGTGTGTGTGTGTCCATGTGTGGTGTACGTGTGTGGTGTGTGGGGTGGTATGTAGTGTATGTGTGTGGTATGTGGGGTGGTGCGTGTCGTGTGTGTACGTGTGTGCATGTGTGGGTGTGAGGGGGTGTGGGTGGTGTGCGTGTACATGTGTATGCGTGTGGTCTGTGGGGTGGTGTGTGCGTGTGTGGGCGTGGGGGGGTGTGAGTATGTGTGTGTACATGTGGTGTATGTGTGTGGTGGGTGGGGTGGTGTGTGCATGTGTTGGGGGGTGTGGGTGGTGTGTGTGTACATGTGGTGTATGGGTGTGGTGTGTGGGGTGGTGTGTGGTGTATGTGTGTGGTATGTGGGGTATGTGTGTGGTATGTGGGGTGGTGTGTGTAGTGTGTGTGTGTGCATGTGTGGGTGTGGGGGGGTGTGGGTGGTGTGTGTGTACATGTGTATGTGTGTGGGGTGTGGGGTGGTGTATGTGTGTGGTGTGTGGGGAGGTGTGTGGGTGTCTGTGTACATGTGGTGTATGTGTGTGGTGTGTGGGGTGGTGTGTGCACGTGTTGGGGGGTGCGGGTGGTGTGTGTGTACATGTGGGGTATGTGTGTGGGGTGTGGGGTGGTGTATGTGTGTGGTGTGTGGGGAGGTGTGTGGGTGTGTGTGTACATGTGTATGTGTGTGGTGTGTGGGGTGGTGTGTGCACGTGTTGGGGGGTGTGGGTGGTGTGTGTGTACATGTGGTGTATGTGTGTGGGGCGTGGGGTGGTGTATGTGTGTGGTGTGTGGGGAGGTGTGTGGGTGTGTGTGTACATATGGTGTATGTGTGTGGTGTGTGGGGTGGTGTGTGCATGTGTTGGGGTGTGGGTGGTGTGTGTGTACATGTGGTGTGTGTGTGGGGTGTGGGGTGGTGTGTGCATGTGTTGGGTGTGTGTGTACATGTGGTGTATGTGTGTGGGGTGGTGTGTGCATGTGTTGGGGGTGTGGGTGGTGTGTGTGTACATGTGGTGTATGTGTATGGGGTGTGGGTTGGTGTGTGCATGTGTTGGAGGGTGTGGGTGGTGTGTGTGTACATGTGGGGTATGTGTGTGGGGTGTGGGGTGGTGTATGTGTGTGGTGTGTGGGGAGGTGTCTGGGTGTGTGTGTACATGTGTATGTGTGTGGTGTGTGCACGTGTTGGGGGGTGTGGGTGGTGTGTGTGTACATGTGGTGTATGTGTGTGGTGTGTGGGGAGGTGTGTGGGTGTGTGTGTACATATGGTGTATGTGTGTGGTGTGTGGGGTGGTGTGTGCATGTGTTGGGGGTGTAGGTGGTGTGTGTGTACATGTGGTGTATGTGTGTGGGGTGTGGGGTGGTGTGTGCATGTGTTGGGGGGTGTTGGGGGTGTGTGTGTACATGTGGCGTATGTGTGTGGGGTGGTATGTGCATGTGTTGGGGGTGTAGGTGGTGTGTGTGTACATGTGGTGTATGTGTATGGGGTGTGGGTTGGTGTGTGCATGTGTTGGGGGGTGTGGGTGGTGTGTGTGTACATGTGGTGTATGTGTGTGGGGTGTGGGGTGGTGTGTGCATGTGTTGGGTGTGTGTGTACATGTGGTGTATGTGTGTGGGGTGGTATGTGCATGTGTTGGGGGTGTAGGTGGTGTGTGTGTACATGTGGTGTATGTGTATGGGGTGTGGGTTGGTGTGTGCATGTGTTGGAGGGTGTGGGTGGTGTGTGTGTACATGTGGTGTATGTGTGTGGGGTGTGGGGTGGTGTGTGCATGTGTGTGGAGGGGAAGCAGGAGCTGGGAGTGATCAAGATGTCTCCCCTTGCAGCCTGCACAGCCGGTTGCGAGCCCCGCCCTCTGTGCCTAGCTCTGGGCGCTAAGGAAAGGCTCGCCTGGCCCTCCCTGACTCTGCGTCAAGGGCTGCTCAACGTGCCTTTCTTGGGAAGAAGGGATCTGAGTATGTGAAGGAGATGACGCACAGCTGCAGACTTTTCCCGCAAACACTCTCACCATCCTCGTCTGGACAAACCACCGGGTGCCCGGGGTTGTATTAGTCAGCTCTTTCTGGCTCACATTGCCATAGCAAAACTCCCTAATCCCAGCATGCTGTAACCACAAAAGCTTGTTTCTCGCTCGTCTATACGCAAGCGGTGAGTCAGCATTGCTTGGGCACCAGGCTGCGGAGCCCAGTCCGCTAGAGGAGAGGGAAGGCACCAGGTGGCTCTCTGAGCCTCTGCTCAGAAAGCGCACATGCGGCTCCTGCTCACCGTTCATTGTCATAGGGTCAAGCCTGAAGTCAGTGGGAGGGAGAAGCGCAGTCCTCTTACAGGGAGAGGCGGCAAGTCACTGCCCACAACCACAGAACCCTCTACTGGAGGTTCCCTAACCGGGCTGGAAGGGTCCCCCGCAGCACACCGACTCCGTGCTTCTCACTCATCCAAGGTCGGGGCAGGGAGAGGCTGCAGGGTCTGCTTAGAAACAGCCTGTGTGTTGTGTTTCATTTTTTTAGCTAGGACCAGACACTTTGCCAAATGCAAAGGACATGGCAATGTCACAGGGAACCCACATTTGAAGCAGATGTGCTCTGGGCCCTGGAGTCCCCCAGGAGATGACAAATTCCTTGAAGAGATGGCCCACATCTGGGACATCCAAGCTTTTTCCATGTCAAGGCCAGCATCTGGAGCTGCTGTCCCTTCCCCAGCAGGCCCTTGTCCTTCTGTCTCTGAAACCTGTCCTGGCAAATGCTGTCCGCTCCAGGAGGGCAGAGCTAGGGGAGGACTGAGAATAATGAACACTGGCCATGCGGCACAGCAGGACGGGGAGCCCAGGGCCCTGCCTGGCACTGCACTACACTGAGACTCCCCCCATCGCTGCCCTTGAGGGACAGCTCTTGGGGCCTCCAGAAAGTTAAGATCTCATCTGGGAGGGGTGCATTCTTAGGGCAAACTCGGGGCATGTGATGTGTAGGACAGTGTGAGTAGCCCACACACTTCTCTCTGCCTTTCGGGGCTGTGCTTGTCTTTCTGCTTCCTCGAAGACCATCATCCTCCCTTTTCACTCTCCCAGGATGAGCTCAGGCCACACCTCTCCTGGAAGGCATCCCTGCGTGCTCCAGGCCTTCCAGACCCCTTCCTCTGGGGTCCCTGTTACCTGCAATGCTTATTTCTGTATTTAATCTCATGTCCCTGTGCTGTCATTGTCCTGTTGCATGGCATCCATTTCCAGGTGAGGCTGTAGCCTCCACAAAGGCAGGACCAATCTGGGCACCCAGAGACGCAGACAGAGCTCGGCCCCAGCCTTGTGAACTGAATTGGAGGGTGAGAGCTCCGCTCCTTCCATATTTTCCAGGGAAGGGGATCAGGAATGTATTAAGGCATTGGGCCACTCTTCTCTCACCTCTACTACCCCACGTCAATCCATTTGGGGAGTGGTTCTCAGTATCCTGTGCATCATGGTGAGAATGGGCAAGTGCCCAAGGGTGGTGGACCCCACTGCCCACTTTCCTCCCTCCCCACTGGCACTCAAGGGAGACGTCACCAAGAGGGCAGCCTCCTGACCAGCTCTGGGCAATGGATGGCTCTTTGGGATCTTGTTACAAATACGGGGCTCTCTAGGGAGCAGAGTGTGGGGAGGGTCTTCCCAACATGGGGGCTGGGGCACTATGGGGAGCCTGGCTCAGAGAGGGTCTCTACCTGACTCTGATGATGTGGGCCATGTAGCACAGTGAGGAAGGTTCTGGCCATAAGCTGGGAGCCCTGGCTCAGATTTTAGGGTCTGCTATTCACTAGTTATATGACTTTAGGCAAATCAGCAAAAGTCTCTTAGCATCAGTCTCCTCATCTGTGAAATGGGAATAAAAATATCCATCCTGCTCAGTCCCAGGAGTTGAGCAGAGGCATTTGAAGGTGGTGGCATCCCTCTGGGAAACCTTTCTCTTTTGATCTTCTACATACCATGCACTCTGTGTATTTAAATCCCACATACCCATCCCAACACCCCTGCCAGGTCACTTTTCAATGAGTTGACTAGAGCTGGAAAGACGAACTAAACTGTCATGACGGGAAGTGGGGAGGTCAGGATTTGAACCCAGTCTTCGGTGGGGTCCCACCTCTGGCTCTCATGATGCAAGGTAGGGATTGCAACACTCAGGCAGGGGTGAGATGGGTTGAGAGATGGCAAGTGGAAAAGGCCTTCCTCTAAGTCTTATTTCATTCAATATCTGTTCGCAGAACAGCAGGAAGTATATTCAGGGGAAGTTAACAACACAACAAAGTCTGCTTCTGGGTGTCTGCTATGGATTGATGAGTTCCCCCCCAAAATTCGTATGTTGAAGCCCTAACCCGTAATGTGGTGATATTAGGACATAAGCCTGTGGGAGGTAATTAGGGTTAGATGAGGTCATGAGGATCAGGCCCTCATCATGGGATTAGTGCCCTTATCAGAAGAGGAAGAGAGATCTCACTTTCTTTCTTAGTCCATTTAGGCTGCTATTTTAAAATACCATAGACTGGGTGGGTTACGAACAACAGAAATGCATTACTCACAGTTCTGGAGGCTGGAAAGTCCAAGATCAAAGTGCTAGCAGATTCAGTGTCTGTTGCGGGCTCACCTTCTGGTTCATAAAGAGTACTTTTTTTTGCTGTGTCGTCACATGGTGGAAAGGGTGAGACAGCTCTCTGGGGTCTGTTTTATAAGGGCACTAATCCTGTTCATAAGGGCTACACTCCCACAACTGAATTATCCCCAAGGATCCACCTCCTAATACCGTCACACTGGGGATAGTTTTCAACACATGAATTCTGGAGAAACACAAACACTCAAACCATAGCACTCTGTCTGCCATACGAGGATACAGAAAGATGGCAGCCATCTGCAAGTCAGGAAGAGAGTCCTCACCAAACACCAGATCTACCAACATCTTGATCTTGACTTCCCAGCCTCCAGAACTATAGTAAACAAAGGTCCCTTGTTTATAAATCACTCAGTTTGTGGTATTTTGTTACAGCAGCCTGAGCTGACTGAGACAACGTCCTGGTGTCTGTCCCAATGCTTCACTGTTCTGGCTTCTCAGCATGAGTCACCTGTGCTCCTTCTCCCTGGAGGAACCCTGTCTGGGGCAAGACCTTTGCAGAAACAGTGAGGCTTCTTGCCACTTTCCTCATTTGGAAATCAGGGATTTGGAAGACAATTGGATTCCACCAACTAAGGTGTCTCTGAGGCCATTTGAAAGGCCCAGTTAGACAGAGGTTATCTTCCATGGCTCTCAGCCATTGCTGATGGCAAACAAGGATTAGAAGAAACAGGAGACTTTCATGAAGCAGAGTTCCAGGATATGTTTTCTAGCTTCCTGCGTGACAAGAAGCAGTGAGGGCAGTGACAACTTCTTCATCTGACTTCCATTAGGAAGATTCCTTGGATTGCAGCTTCATAAAATTATTCTCTAGCTTCCTGGAAGCGGAAGGCAGTTGCTTGGCAGATACCAAGACTTCATGCTCTCTGTGTGACCCTAGGGGCCTCAAAAGTAGGCTGTTCTGGGTGTGAGGGAGGAGGGAGGGACAAGCTTAGGAGCTGCTTCTTCAGCCCTTTCTGCAATATTATAAGCACCTAATTCTCTACATACCTTCTAGTGCCCACCTAGAGTGGGCACTAGACCTGAGTGGATACATACTCTTGGAAGGATCCAATCCCAGCAATAAGGTTGTTATTAACTAAGATAAAGGAAACCCACATCATACAGCTCCTCCTGTCTCTGGGTCAAGGGAGAGCAGGCAGGCAGGAGGGTCATCTTAGAACCGCATGCCATGTGTTTGCATTCCATCCAGCAGGTGACTTGTGCCAGACACTGCTATACGAGGAGACACACTGGTGAACAAGACTGAGGCCCTGCAGGGTCCTGATGGGTACTAGAGGCTCTGTTTCCAATATGAGGAGGATGAACACTTCAGCACAGTTTTCTTTTTAGTAGACGGACCAGGAAATCAGAGGAGCTCTCTGCTACTCCATAAGGGCTGTGGTTCTCAATAATAACTAATGGCTGTGGTTCTCAGTAATGACCAAAATCCAGCAGCAATGCATTATAGTCAGTGGTAGAACACTGCTGCATTTTGGTCATTCTTTGAAACTCATTTGCTTGAAACTCAGTTCTGCTACAATTGCAGGGATGTATGCAGGAAAAATATTAACTCAGCAGGCTTAGGTTGTCCAAACGCTGCACCTTCCCAAAAAAGGTTTAGCCCTTGCTTTGCTCCTGGGAGATAAGCTCTAAACCCTTGGAATATCCTGCCTGGTTAGAGTGTCTTTGTTTATCTGGGGGCTTTGATGCCATGCTGGATAGCTCATGTTAACAATGTGATTATGGCGGGGGCTTCTAGCCGTGCTAGATGGTTGATGCTGTCAATGGAATTCCTGGGTGGGTGGGGGGATCTTTGAGCTATGTAGTTTTAATTTGATCTCTGTAGACTTAGGCACTGAGGTCAGTTCTACAGGTGTTCCATTACTATATGACTGACCCCAATGAAGTCTCTGGATACCAAGGCTTGGGTGAGCATCCCTGGTTGGAGCACTTTGTGTGTGTTGTCACACATTGTTGCTAGGATGGGAGAATTAAACACTGTCTGCAAAATCCCACTGGGAGAATTAAACACTGTCTGCAAAATCCCACTGGGAGAGGACAGCTGGCAGCTTGCACTACGCACTTTTTACCTTTACTGGTTTTAATCCATATCCTTTCAGTGTAATAAACCATAACCATGAGTATAACAGCTTTTCTGAGCTCTGAGTCCTTCTAGTGTAGCCGAGTCCAAAGCTCAAACTGCTTGCCAAGCAACAGCCAGTAAGTCGAGAGACAAGCTTTTGGGGCAAGGAAGATGGCTTTACAAGCCAGCAAACCAAAGAGATGGTGGACTCATGTCCTAAAGAGCAATCATAAAAGGCATGAATCTCAAGCTTCTTTTTATATTGGGGAAGGCAGAACAAGGAGGAGGTTGAGCCGGGAAGTGACAGGTGACCACAGACATCTGGGCATCAGCTGAGGAGGTTGCATTAACTTCTTTGTTCTTGGTCAGGTCACGATGCTCCTATAAATCTTCAGTATAACATTGTTACTGTGTGTATGTCTTCCTTATTCCTTCAGGGGTGTTGCAAAGGGACTATTATCATCCTTGCTTTAAAGTTAAACTATAGCCAGGTGTGATGGCTCATGCCTGTAATCCCAGCACTTTGGGAGACCAAGGCAGGCAGATCACCTGAGGTCAGGAGTTCGAGACCAGCCTGGCCAACAGGGTGAAACCTCGTCTCTACTAAAAATACAAAAGTTAGCTGGGTGTGGTGGTGCACACCTGTAGTCCCAGCTAGTCAGAAGGCTGAGGCAGGAGAATTGCTTGAACTCAGGAGGCAGAGGATGCAGTGAGCCGAGATCGTGCCACTGCACTCCAGCCTGAGCAACAGAGCAAGACTGTCTCAAAAAAAAAAAAAGAAAAAGAAAAAAAGAAAAGAGAAGAAAAAAAAAGTTAAACTATACACTAAATTCCTCCCACAGTTAGTTTGGGTTATATGCTAAAAGGTATTGCAGGGTAGGGGTGTGGTCAGGAGCAAAATGGAGTTTGTTATTCTAGACTTCCTTTCCATGGTTATGCTAGCGAATCATTAAACCTGGGAGTGGTATTGGGTACCCCCAACAAGAGATGGAAAATTTGACTGAATTTTAGTGCAATATGATAACAGAGGGGAGAGCCACCTGTTGTGATGATAGGGAAGCGGGATAAGGTACCATCAAGCTAGCTTCCAATGAAAAAGAGTGTTTACCCGGGAGTACTAGGTCCCACAGGTATAGGAGGGAGTACGGCAAATGAGGTGAGAAATTCTACTCAAATAGTGGCCAGGCACAGTGGCTCATGCCTGTAATCATTGCGCTTTGGGAGGCCAAGGCGGGCCAATCACCTGAGGTCAGGAGTTCAAGACCAGCCTTGCCAACATGATGAAAACCCATCTCTACTAAAAATACAAAGACTTAGCTGAGCGTGGTGGTGCACATCTGTAATCCCAGCCACTCGGGAGGCTGAGGCAGAAGAATCGTTTGAACCGAGGAGGCGGAGGTTGCAATGAGCTGAGATCGCGCCACTACACTCCAGCCTGGGCAACAGATTGAGACTCTGTCTCAAAAAAAAAAAAGAAAGAAAAAGAAAAAAAGAAATTCTACTCAAATAGTGATCTTGTTGGGAAGATGACCAAGTTAATTCAGTTACAGAGGTCAACATCATATATCTTTCATTTCGTTAGACTTGTCAACATCTTTCCAAGGAAATTGCTTTTGGATTTGTCATGGATATTTGATTTTGCTTTATTTGTTTGCTATCATTTTTGTAATTAGTTTCTGCTACACTAGACCCTTTATCCATCAATACCACAGTGTTTATTCAAATATATTCCCAGTACATGTCTATGAATGTTATTGATTATTGAGTATTGACTAGAGAAAGAATCTTTTATATGGGTAGCAGGAACAGAGTAGTTAGCTTATAGAAAGAATTAAATCAGTAAATTTAGATGCAATTGTGCAAATTAGCTAGTCTGACAGGAAAGAGAAACCTTGAGATATTCGACAAAACAAGAAAGGAAAATGGCAGAATGAGAATCGATTTGCATTCTTTCAACCATAAGAATGAGGATGTTGATCTGGTTAACTGCCTCTTGCTAGTAGGTCTGGGGAGGAATTGGAAAGACAAAGATTGAGGTCGTGAAGGGCAAGAATAAGACAAGTAAAGCACAGTCACGTTGAGCTGCTGGTTTTGGTGACCTATGGTTCCCCGGCGACTATGATTGGAGTCTGAAGCTGAGAAGTCATGTGGTTAAATGTCCCGATTGTCTTGCCAAGCTGCTTAGACCTTGCCACTTAGACCTTGCTGCTCAGACCTTGTTACTCAGACCTTGTTGCTTTGAAGGAGACACCAGAAACCAGGAACCTGAGGCTGGGATAAAGCAGATGCTTTCTCTCCTGGTGCTCTGAGAAGGGAGTTTGAAGTAATCTAGGCAGCTTGCTGCCTGTGCCTTCATCCTGGCGGGTAAAATCACCTTGAGTGGAGGTAGAACACGTGTATCTGCCAAACTGTGATTCTCTAAGGTCAAGGATTACATCTTTGTTTTTTTGTTTGTTTGTTTGTTTTTGAGACGGAGTCTCGCTCTGTCGCCCAGGCTGGAGTGCAGTGGCGCAATCTTGGCTCACTGCAAGCTCCGCCTCCCGGGTTCACGCCATTCTCCTGCCTCAGTCTCCTGAGTAGCTGGGACTACAGGCGCCCGCCACCATGTCCTGCTAATTTTTTGTATTTTTAGTAGGGACGGGGTTTAACCGTGTTAGCCAGGGTGGTCTCGATCTCCTGACCTCGTGATCCACCCGCCTCGGCCTCCCAAAGTGCTGGGATTATAGGCGTGAGCCACCGCGCCCGGCCCCCAAAAGGAAACTCTTGATTTGACCTCCTGCAAACTCCCCAGCCTGATCCTCTTCTCATCACAGTAAATTACACCCATGGTCCCCTTTTTCTCAGGCCAAACTCCAGTCACCTGGGCAACATCCTTGGCTCATCCTTTTGCTCATGCCCCAGCCATTGTGTCAACCCAGGACCCTCAGATCTGTCCACTTTTCTCCACTGCCCTCCCACCCGGCTCTTTCTCCCTGATTACCACAGGGCCTTCCCTCTTGAACAGGCACAAGAGCTCCCCAGTCTGACTCTTGTCCCTGTTCACTCTGGCTAGATTGCACTTTTAAAAACAGTTACCAGCGGTGGGGCAGGTGGATCACCTGAGGTCAGGAGTTCGAGACCAGCCTGACCAATATGTTGAAACCCCGTCTCTGCTGAAAATACAAAAATTAACTGGGCATGGTGGCATGTGCCGGTAGTCCCAGCTACTCGGGAAGCTGAAGCAGGAGAATTGCTTGAAGCCGGGATGCGGAGGTTGCAGTGAGCCAAGATCGCGCCACTGCACTCCCACCTAGGCGACAGAACGAGGCTCCATCTCAAAAAAAACAACAACAACAACAACAACAAGCAAACAAAAAAAACCAACAACAAATATCATCAATACAAAAACCACCATACTGACAATATTAGTACGGGGAAGAGGATGGTGGGAAAAGAGGAAGATACAGAAGTCCTCATCTTTTGCTGCAGAGAGTCAATAGAAAGATTCAATATGTTGTTAAAAACAAGATGCGAACGTGGGAGCTCAGAGAGTGTTATGAGTTGGTGGGGTGTCCATGCTGAGTGGGGCCTGGGAGCAGTGCTGGTCAGAGCCTGGGCAGCAGACAGGACATGGGTCAGCCCAGAGAGCAGCGGCAGAGCTCATGAAGGGTGAGGCTGGGGGTGGGGGAGTCTGGATAATAACTATGATTTCATCATTTTCTAGCTGAGTGATCCTTTATCTTTGAGCCTGTAGACTGCCTTCATGGCACTTACCCAGGTCTTTTTCTTTATTTCGGTGATACCCGTACTTGAACAGTGCCTGGTACTTAGTGGATGCTTAATAAATGTTTTTGCTTATTTTTTATTTTTATTTATGTATTTTTTGTGACAGAGTCTCCCTCAATCACCCAGGCTGGAGTGCAGTGGTGCAATCTCGACTTACTGCAACCTCCACCTCCCAGGCTCAAGAGATTCTCATGTCTCAGCCTCCCAAGTAGCTGGGATTATAGGTGTGCACCACCATACCCAGCTAAGTTTTGTACTTTTAGTAGAGATGGGGTTTCACCATGTTGGCCAGGATGGTCTCAAACTCCTGGCCTCAAGTGATCCACCCACCTCAGCCCCCCAAAGTTCTGGGATTACAGGAGTGAGCCACTGCACCCGGCCTTTTCGAATGAATGATGGTGGGGAGTGAATAAGGGTCTCACCTGGGTATAGAGATTGACCTGACAGAGGGCAGCTGGGTGATCCTGGTTCATGTTCCCAGAAGGGAATTTCTGTTATTTAGCCTCTGTCCTAACCACCAGATGGTTCCACTGGGCAGGGGGCTCAGTCATTAGAATCCAAGACTGAGCACCACCCTGGAGACCCAGGCAGGCGGTACTGAAGACCCAGCCATCCCCAGCTCACAGTTCTAGCTCTGGCATCTAGTTTATGGATTATGTCACAGTCCCCAAAATGTATGGGTGATCTCCCCATATACCCCAAATTGAGAGTAGCAGCCAACTGTAATACTCTTAAAAGAGGTAAGAAAATGTAAAAATCGACACTAATAGAAAGTGTTACGGTGACGAAAGGAGGCTGTGTTTTCCCATCATCTTCAGTCATACTCGTCTAGGAATCTCCCGACTTCCCTTCCCCGCAAGTGGCAGGAGAGCAGCTGGCACGGCAGCCTGGAAACCTCTGCTCTCTTCTGTACTCATCTTCCCTTAAGTTTGCCCATTACCAGAGTTTGGTTCCGTTTTTCTGATTTCGTGGATTTAGGATTTTGAAACCCGTTATTGACCACAGACTTGAACTCCATGGAACACAAAGACAGGTCTGTTAACATTGCACGTGGCTCACAGACCTGAGATCACGAATGTCCACTATGGCACAGGCGCCTTGGGGGGGAAACGCATTCTTCTTCTGTTTTCTACTGCATTGGAGACCTCAGAAGGAAGAAGGGCTCTGTCAGGTCCCAGGGACTATGCAGAGAAGGGAATAGCCCCAGGTGGCACGTCTGCAGGAGATAGGGGACTGGGGGGCTGTTCCCTGAAGCTGGGGCCAGCACTGCCTCTAGAACCACAGTCAATTCCCCATAGAAATGTTGTTTCTCTGCCAGGTGTGGTGGCTCACACCTGTAATCCCATCACTTTGGGAGGCCGAAGCAGGAGGATCTCTTGAGTTCAAGAGTTCGAGACCAGCCTGGGCAACATGGCAGAAGCCCATCTCTACAAAAAAAATTAAAAATTAGCTGGGGGTGGTGGCATGTGCCTGTAGCCCCAGCTACTCTCGAGGCTGAGGCAGGAGGATCGCTTGAACCTGGGAGGGGAAAGTTGCAGTGAGCAGAGATTACACCATTGCATTCCAGCCTGGGTGACAGAGCAAGACTCTATCTCTAGAAAGAAAAAAAGAAGAGAAAAGAAAATGTTTTTTCTTCTGTGGGAGGGCCTTTCTCCCTGGACAGGACGTCAATGGGCATTGGGACTCTCATCATCGGGCTGACTCTTCTTCCTTCAAGACCTTCTTTGTGGTCTGTTCACCCAGAGGACGGTCCCCAGCATGCTCAGGAGCAGAGGCAGCTCCAGGAGGAACAGGAACAGGAAGTGGGTGCTGCTGAGCGGAGACCTGTGGGAACACGGTGACAGGAAATGAGCTGCCTCCTGGGTCAGAGGTCTCAGGTCTTCTCAGTTCTATGCCCAGATCCTGGCTTCCAATGTCTATGTGAGGGCAAGGCTGGAACCCCAGCCAGGCCAGCCCTCTTGGCGGGGCACAGTCACATTGCTCACCAGTGAGGCTCCCAGTCCTCCCTACACCTCCAGTAAACTCAGCCTGGCATTCAAGGTCCCGTATGCCAACTCCCATCCGGCCTTTTTGGCTGGTCTCCCATAACTCCTCCTCACCTATCTTGAAGGGGTTTAGCATTCCCTGTCTCTTCTTACCTTGGCTTCTGCTGCATTCTGCACCCAAAGGGCTTCTCCGCCCTCATCGCTGCCTGTGCAAATGCTACCCACCTTTCAGGTATCAGATCTGACATCATATTCTTGAAGGCCTTGGAGGCCGACCTTGCTCTGACCCTCTTCCTGTGGACCAGCACCCAGCCCTGGGGTTCCTTATGTTCCCTGTTACTTTCTATGGATGTGTAAGGCCCAGAACCTTATTGACCATCAATTCCACCCCCTCACCATCCTCCACCCACTTCCCAGGGTCTCGACCTCCCAACTTGGGCCTTCGTTGTTTCTTTCACCTCAGCGCAAATTGAGGCCACTCTCAGCTCATGGATAAATTTTAAAAATCAGGCCAGGCGTGGTGGTTCGCACCTGTAATCCCAGCACTTTGGGAGGCCAAGGCAGGCAGATTGCTTGAGCCCAAGAGTTCAAGACCAGCCTGGGCAATATAGTGAGGCCCCATCTCTAAAAAAAAGAAGAAAGAAAAGAAAAATCAAAATTATATCCAACTCCAGAATGCTGGATGAGACCTCAGATGGGACTGAGGGTATTTGGAGGAGATGGAGGAGGGGCTATACAGCAGGCCACGGGTCAAAATGCCCCCAAAGGTCCTTCCCAGCATCTTCACTCCTGGGGCTCTCCTGCTACACCTCTGGAGTCCCTTGCCCTCTGTCCACTGACAGCTAAAATCCCATCAGTTTGCACAAAAGCATGGAGGAGGAAAAAAACAAAAAAGAAACAGTCAAGGAGTCCTAAAGCCAGCTCCGCGGGTGGAGCTCTGCAGACACATTTGCAGAACTCAAGATAGAGTGAATAAAAAAAAAAAAAAAAAAAAAACAGAGTTGAACCGCAGAGGGAACTGGCAGGCCTTGAGGAGTAGTTCCAGGAGGACTGAGCCAGAGACATGGGCCTCTGCGCTGGGCTCTAGCAGGAGAAGGACGGTCTGTGGTTTGGGCTCCAGCCTTGACCTGAGGGGCTTGACCACAGCAGGCCGTGATGGAACCCAATGGCTAGCTCACAGGTGCCAACCTCTGGGGACTCCTCTGGACACCTCCAAGGCTGGTGAGCATCAGACTAATCCTCCAGACCCCTCTGCCAGCTTGGGAGGGTGAGAACGCCAAACTTCCAGCTTCCCCCTTTCCCCCTAGCATTTTCCATTCCCCTACTCCAGTGTCTCGGGAGAGAGAGGCTGGAACAATATTTGTTCTTGGGCAGAAACTAGGAGCAGATGAGAGAGGTGTCTCTCCTAACCCACTAGAGGCCAAACCTCGATATGCCCTCTTGACCCCAGGAGGTGGGGAGGGCATGTTCAGGCCCCTCTCCTGCCACCTTCAGTCATGTGGTGGCTCATGTCTGTGCTGCAGAGTTTGCATGTAGCCATGTAGCATGGCTTTGCATGCAGAGTTTGCATGTAGCTTCATGTAGCCATCGCTTAGATGGGAAATCTTATTTTCCTCAAAGTTAAACTGAGGTTGGGGCAGGCCACCGGAGGTTTGCAGTGACTTTACTGATACAAAGACGAAACAGCAGGGGCCTATGGGGGTCCCAGCCTGAGTACCCCCAGAAGACAGGGTTATCAGAGTTAACAAATAAAAGCATAGAATGCTCAGTTAAATTTGAAGTTCACATAAACAACATATGCTTTTTTAGTATAAGTATAGCCCATGAAATAGTTGGGCTATACTTATGCTAAAAAATGTTTTGTTGTTTGTCTGAAATTGCAGTGTAACTGGGCATGCTATTGTTGTATCTGGCAACCCCTGTTAGAGGAGAGGCCAAGGGGCCAGGCCTGTGGGAAAGTGGTGGGACCTGGCTCCACCTACCTGGTGAGGGGGCTGCTGGTCTTCTGGGTGGCTGCAGCTGTGAAAGCCAGGCTTGCTGTTGTGGTTGTCCATTCTGGGACTGCAGTTTGTGTGTCTAAACCTACAAAGCAGAACACGGTTCACCCCTTCCATGGATGGCCCAGCTCTGGCTGTGGCCCTAAGGCTTCTCCACCTAGGAATTAAGGAGCCTCTGCCTTGGGGTCCAAGACTCTCTGGTCAGCATCCAAAATATTACATGAATTATCTTCTAAAGAGAAGTTACTGAATTATTACCATGTGAGAAATTCTGAGGAGCAGACTAAGAAGGGAATTTGCAATCATCAGTTGCATGGCACAGCTTAGCACACTCGACAGCATTCCGCTCTCCTCGGGCTAGGCTAGCTCTTTTCTGAGTCTCGGCCACGGCCAAGGTGAACTCCTTACTGCCTGTTCTGGAGTGATTCGGCCGCTGAGCTGGCGGCCCCCTCGCTGAGCCACTTCTGGAGAGCCCGGGATTCCTGGCTCTCTGCAGCTAGGCCCAGCGCCCTCCACCTCTGCTCTTCCCTCTCTGGCCGTTTCCTGTCTTCCAGCAGCTTCCCAATCTCACCCTCCCTACCCCCGTTGAAGTCTGGCTATGTCAGATGCATCCCAGCCTCTGCTGTGTGCCAATTCCTGCTGGACCACACCCTACTCACGCTGACGGTGTGTGTAGTGAGTTTTGATATTCTAAGTTTGCTTTAGGAGCAATCTAAAAATAAGAGATCACAGCATCATATTTGTCTTTTTATATCATTTTTCTGGGATTAAATCAAGGTATAACTGACACATAATAAACTGTAAATATTTAAAGAGAACAATATGTTAAACTCTGATGTATGTATATACCCGGTAACACCACCACCATGATCAGGACAGTCAACACATTCATAATCCCCATGCCTGCCCTTCCCCTTACTCTGTCCCCAGGTGTTAGGGACTGAACTGTGGCCCCCTAAAAATTATATGTTGATATGCTAGTCCCCAGTAACTCAAAATGTGACTGTATTTGGAGATAAGATAGGACCTTTCAAGAGGCAATTAAGTTAAAATGAGTTTGTTAGGGTAAGTCCTAATGCCATCTGACTGGTGTCGTTCTCTGAAGAGGAGATGAGGACACACAGGGAGACACCAAGGCATGCGAGCACAGAGGGGCAACCACAGGAAGGGGTAGCAAGAAGGCAGCCACCTGCAAGCCAGGGAGGGAGGCCTCAGGCTCAACTGAACCTGCCAACACCTTGATCTCAGACTTCCAGCCTCCAGAACTTTGAGAAATACGTTTCTGTTGTTTACACCACCCAGTCTGTGGTATTTTGTTGTGACAGCCTTAGCTAAGGGATGATCCATTTTCTCTTACTGTCAATGAGTTGGCGTTTTACAGAATCTAATAAAAATGGAATCATAAAGTGTAAATCAGTTTTTGAGCTGGTTTCTTTCACTCAGCATAACTATTTTATCATTGGTATATCAGTAGAACATTCCCTTTTATTGCAAGTTGTATTCCATTGTGTGAGTATTTCACCTTTTTTTTTTTTTTTTTTGAGACAGAGTCTCTCTCTGTCACTCAGGCTGCAGTGCAGTGGCATGATCTTGGCTCACTGCAACCTCTGCCTCCCGGGTTCAAGAAATTCTCTGCCTCAGCCTCCCAAGCATCTGGGACTACAGGTGAGTGCCACCACAGCCAGCTGATTTTTTTTATTTTTAGTAGAGATGGGGTTTTGTCATGTTGGCTAGGCTGGTCTCAAACTCCTGCCTCAAGTGATCCACCTGCCTCAGCCTTAACAAAGTGCTGGGATTACAGGCATGACCCACCACGCCCAGCCCATATTTCACATTTTTAAAAAAAATCCACTCACTTGAATTGTTTCCAGTTTTTTGCTATTACAAATAAAGCTGCTATGAACATTCACATACAAGTCTCTGTGTGAACATAAAACTTTCTATTATTTTGACTAAATATGGAAGTGCTGAGGGGCTGGATCATCTCTGGCAGGCATACGTTTCATGTCTGAAGAAACTGCAAACTCTTTTCCCAGGTGGTTGCATCATGTGCGTTCCCACCTGCAGGATATGATGCTCCAGGTACTCAAGAGTGTTTCCAACACTTGGTGTCAAGGTCAGTAATGTTAACTTTTGTTACAGGCCGAAAGAATGAGAGTCATGAGCAACGTGGTGTACCACTGGAGGCTATATGAGAGAACAGAAAACTATTCTCATGAAAGCAGGATGTTGGAAAACTGGCAACTGTGTCTGCTGCCGGAAGGGGCACTGAGGGCAGTCATGCCCCAAGCACTGTGTTCCTTGTGATTATCTATAGGAACATTTGAAGCCTGTTGTACAAAGAAAGCAATCATGTGTACCTGTGATAAATCAAGCAGCTGACCAACCATTACCTCTCCCTCCCTGCTCTTTCTACCTAATAAATACGAAGGGCTGTAGAAGCTCAGGGCCCTTGTTCACGAGAAGCAAGGAGCTCCCTGACCCCTTCTTTCAAGACAGATCTCTTTGTCTTTGTCTTCATTTCTGCATTCATCCCCCTTTGTTCAATCCCCTAGCAACCAACAGTGACAAGTGGTGGCCGGGACAGGAACGTGAGCAAAGAAGGTCTGCTGGAGCAGAGAAAGAGAAACTGACAAGACGAACGAGAAACCCCGGGACAAGTCTGCCGGCAGCCGATAAAAGGTCAGTGCCCTAAACAGGTACTGGGAGCGGCAGCAGATACAAGGTCAGTGCCCTGAAGAGGTACTGGGATATCAGGTCAGTGCCCTAGAGAGGTACTGGGAATGGGAAGTTTTCTGAATAAGGGTAACATGGAGCAGAATTTGTCTATTGAGGTGCAACATTATGTGCATTTGCTTAAAGTTTTACTTAAACAAACTGGTGCTCAGGTTAGTTCTCAAACATTAACTAAGATGCTGAAGAAGGTCACTATACATAACCCGTGGTTTCCACAGACAGGCAGTCTTGATGTAGAAATTTGGGACAGAGTAGGACAAGGATTAAAACGGGCCCACCAAAAAGGTCTTAAAGTTGATCCTTTTGTTTTTTCTGCTTGGAGTTTAGTCCGTGCTGTCCTCCTGCCATTATCTCCTTATTCTGCTAGACAGCAGGAATCATATTCCAAGTCTAAAAATCTGAAAAAATATTTTGTCCCAACCACAGTACCAATTAAAAATAATAAACAGGAGAAGGAGGATGAAAACTGGCCTGTGTCACCCCCTCCAGTAGCAGAAACATCTGTACTGCCTCCTTCAGTAGCAGAAATAGAGACCCCAGTACAAAGAGTTTTACGCTCTGCTGCTATAGCTGGAGAGCCCTTAGGACCTTGCGCTTTTCCTATTTCCGTAAAGCCCGATCCAAATAATCCGCAGCAGTTTATTCATGAACACACCCCACTACAGTTTACGTTGCTGAAGGAATTGAAAGCGAGTGTAGTTAATAATGGAGTACAAAGCCCATTTACTTTAGGATTGCTAGAATCTATATTTGGTGCTATGCGCCTTCCACCCTTTGATGTAAAGCATTTGGCTTGCACTTGTTTGTCTGCTAGTGCATACCTGACATGGAATTTAAATTGGCAAGAACTGTGTGCAGACCAGGCTAGACAGAATCGTGCTGCTGGACACGGAGACATTACAGAGGATATGCTGTTAGGTAATCGTCCTTATTCAGACCTGGAACATCACATGGCACTCCCAGACGCTGCTTATAAGCAGTGTGCCTTGGCTGCTAAACGTGCCTGGGCCACAATTCCTGAGGAAGGGGTCCCAGTACAATCTTTTTTACATATCATATAAGGGTGGCCAATGCACATTGTCTTGCAAGATTACAAGAGGCAGTGAAGCATCAGATTCCTCATACTGCAGCTACAGAAATGCTAACCTTGACTCTAGCTTTTAAGAATGCAAATGCAGATTGTAAACGTGCACTGGCACCTGTGAGATGTACAAAAAACATGGGAAATTTTCTCAAAGCTTGTCAAGATGTGGGAACTGAGCTTCATCGCTCTACAATGTTGGCTCAAGCAGTGGCTAATTTAGTAGTGGACAAATCTAAAAAGGGCCAAGGAGCAAATCCTAAAATGGGAAAATGTTATAATTGTGGAAAAATCGGACACTTCAAAAAAGAATACCATCAGACCTCTGGGCAGAAGGGATCTTATAATGCAGCCCCCCACCCCCAGCCACCCCGCCCACAGAAAAAACTCCAGGACTTTGCCCTCGTTGCAATAAAGGAAATAACTGGGCTAGTCAATGCTGCTCAAAATTTCATCAGAATGGCACCCGCCTTCCAGGAAACGAGAAGGGGGCCTGGACCCGGGCCCCACAAACAATGGGGGCATTCCCCGTCCAGCCCACAGCCCTGTCTCAGGGATGGGTTCCCGGAGGCACATTGATTCCCTCTCCCCAGGAACACCCAGAAGCACAGGATTCAATCTCCCAGTCAGAGAACGGGTAACATTAGTGGGAGGAGACAAACCCACCAAGATTCCCACTGGTATTTGGGGACCTTTGCTAACAGGATACATGGAATTAATTTTGGGTAAAAGCTGTCTTAATTTACAGGGCATTACTATAGTCCCAGGAGTTATTGATTCTGATTATGAAGGAGAAATTCCAGTAGTGGTAATGTCACAAGATCTTTGGGTTTTTGAACCGGGAGAATATATTGCTCAGCTACTGCTTATTCCCTGCCAGTTATACCCTTCTCCACGGAGGTTGGGAGTTCAAGACCAGCCTGACCAACATGGAGAAACCCTGTCTCTACTAAAAATACAAAAGTAGCCGGGCATGGTGGTGCATGCCTGTAATCCCAGCTACTCGGGAGGCTAAGGCAAGAGAATCTCTGGAACACGGGAGGTGGAGGTTGTGGTGAGCTGAGATCATGCCATTGTACTCCAGCCTGGGCAACATGAGCGAAACTCCATCTCAAAAAAAAAAAAAAAAAAAGAGAATTGATATTATCTGGTCCTGAACTCACCAAAGGGCCATCTGAGTCGAAATTTTCTTTGTGAGAAGATTGCAAATGACAAATTCTATTTCATTAAAAGATATAGAGCTATTCCAGTTATCTATTTCTTCTTGTGACTGGTAGTTTGTGCCTTTCAAGGATGTTTTTCCATTTCATTTAACTTGTTGAATATATTGGCATAAAAGTTGTTTATGACACATATTCCCTTATTATTCTTTAGTAGCTATAAAATCTGTTGTAATGTTACCTCTCTCATTTCTGATGTTAGTAATTTATATCTTCGCTCTTGTTTTTCCTTATCAGTCTAGCTAGAGGTTTAACAGTGTTTCTGATGTTCTCACAGAAAACGTATCTCATTTCATTGATTTTTCCCTATTGCTTTTGTTTTCGATTTCATTAATTTTTCACTGTGGTCTTAATATTATCTGTGTTCTGGTGTTTGCTTTGAGTTTACTTTGATCTTTTTTGCCCTAGTTTCTTGAGCTAAGGCCATTGACTTGAGGCCCTTCTCCTTTTCTGACACAGGCACTTAGTGCTATAAAGAAGTTCCAAGAAGGCACTGGCAGGGATTGGGGTCTCTGGTTACCAGGGAAGGGGGTCCCTTTGGCCCTTGGGCTGAAACTGGAACCATCACCCTGTCATCTGTGGGCAACAGACTCAGGCACTGAGCTGTGCAGAGAAAAAAACAAATGTGCCTAGAAAGACTTAATCCCATCCTAGAGGAAGCCCTGGGAGCCATGGAGTCATTGAAGAGATCCCCTCAATCCCAAACAGTCCTTCAGGGTCCTGTGAGACCTGTCTTAGTCTACTTTTACTTGCTTATAACAGAATATCTGGAATTGAGTCATTTATAAGGAAAAGGAATTTGTTTCTTACAGTTATGGAGGCTAAGATGTCCGAGGTTGAGGAGCCACATCTTGTGAGGGCCTTCTTGATGGCAGGGACTCTCTGCAGAGTCCCAAGGTGGCTCCACGCATCTCGTGGTGATGGAACTGAGTGTGCTAGATCAGGTCTGTCTGCTTTTTCTTATAAAGCCACCAGTTCCATTCCCATGATAACCCATTCATCCTTTAATCCATGAATGGATTAATTCATTCATGGGAACTCTGCCCCCATGACCCAGTCACCTTTTAATGGCCTCGTCTCTCAATACTGCCACATTGGGGATTAAGTTTCAACACGAGTTTTGGGGGGACAAATATTCAAACCATAGCAAGACCTCAGGACTTAGCCACCCTCTGTCACAGGTCACTCTGAGTGACAGTTAATTTACTCAAGTGGGACCTCAGGGACCAGGACAGAGCAAGACCTGAGAGACACACACGTATATACACTCCCTCTTACCTGGGTTAATGGTCACTTGAACTTTGACCCCAAGATCAATTCCAGGTCTCTCAATCCCACACCAATAACTGTCAGCATCATCTCTTTTGAGATTCTCCATGGTCACGGTGAACATGTGGTTCTTCTGATTGTCCCTGATGGACACCCGATTCTTCTTTACCTCCTGCTCTGATCCATTTGTTTTAACAAGGATGTTACAGTAATTCCAATCAGCTCCTTGACACCACCACTTCAAGTAGGTCTCCCAGCCTGAGCCGTAAGCACACTGCACAGTCAACGAGCCCCGCTCCGAGCCATTCACTATTGTTGGACCAGTGATTTTAGCGGCAATGGAGTAACCTGGAAAACACAAATTCATGTGCCGTCACCTCCCACCCCAAGGGCAGGGCCACAGCCTCCTGCATTGGGAGTAGCGGCCAAATCTAACTGCCTTATAACAGTCAAGGAAGGAATACATTTTTCTCAAGACAAATCTTTGTCCTTCAAAATTCCACTGGGTCAAAGTCACCAGGAAAATCACTGAAGAGCACAACTGCAGATCCCCAAAGAAACACAAATGTTGGCATTGAGCAATAATAGCTTCCTGTAGTTCACCCCTCTCCCTCTCCCTATGGCCAACAAATCTTTATATTCCAAGGAACGCTCTTTGGCAACCATCTTTGTGTTATACTGGTCTGATGAGGAGGAAATGGCAGAAGGCCCTTTTCCAGAAGAATGATCGCTGCCTTGACGCTTGGCTGTTCCTGGTGATTCTAATGGTTTCTGGTGGCTCTGCTGTAGCTAATCACCCTGAATGAATCCCTTTGAAATCAACCAAATAGTGATGCCAACTGGTCTCTATCTGCTATGGGATCCACATCACACAGGTCTCCATTTCGCCATACATTGTTATAAATTCCACTTCCAAAATTCCTAGGAAAAACTAACTTTTAAGATAAACACAAGTAAAGGTTAGGTATAAACAGAGCAGCACCCATTCCACACCCTCCTGCATCTTATAAGTTCTTCTCTAAACATAATGGGCATGATTCAAGTCAGTTAAAGGGTGAGGAACAGGGCATACCTAATTAGCTCCACTTTTCAAACAATTTGCTCCAGGACAAGACTAGTCTGCATGAACTCGTCAGCCGAATCTTTCACTTGAAAACAATTCAAAACAGTGGAAATACCTTAAGTGAGACCTTTGTCAGAAATTCTTTAAATTCAACTGACCTAAAGGGAGACCCATCTAAAGAAACGATTGATTTTGATAATTTATGCACTGGCAATAAACCGTAGCTGTGATTATTGCAGCGTAAAATTGAGATGGAACTAGAAACACATTGGAGCACTTGAAGAAGCCCTGGGAGCAATTCCTGTGGCAGGAGAGAGGTCGTCTCTGAAACGCCAAGAGACACCCAAGGTCATGGGTAAGAGTTCAGGCTGTGCCAGAGTGCTTGGGTTTGAATCCTGGCTCTACCACTTACAAGTTTTGTGAACCTGGGCAAATTAACCTCTCTGTGTAATATGGTTTGGCTGTGTCCTCACTCAAATCTCATCTTGAATTGTAGCTCCCATAATTCCCACGTGTTGTGGGGGCACCAGGTGGGAGATAATTGAATCATGGAGCAGTTTCCCCCACATTGTTCTTGTGGTAGTGAATAAGTCTCACGAGATCTGATGGTTTTATAACGGGAAAACTCTTTCACTTGGCTCTCATTCTCTCTCTTGCCTGCTGCCATATAAGACGTGCCTTTCACCTTCCACCATGATTGTGAGGCCTCCCCAGTCATGTGAAACTGTGAGTCCATTAAACCTCTTTTTCTGTATAATTTACTGAGCCTCGGGTATGTCTTTATCAGCAGCATGAAAATGGACTAATACACTGTGCCTTTGTTTTCTATAACTGGGAATAATAATGGCATCTACCTCTATGTTACTATATTATGTTTGTTATTATTATTATTATTATCCCTGGATGAATGAAAACTTTAGACTTCATTGGAATGTCTTGAAAAACCAGGGTCACCACGGTGGGAGCAGAAGACAATTTCACCACAAACAGGCAGAGCTCCACAACCCAAGGAATTCCTGGAACAGAAATTGGACTCCATGCCCAAACCTGCTTTCTATGGCATCTGAAGGGAACTAAGAAGCTACACATGATCTCCTGGGGAAAGATGTGTTTGAGGGCTTCATTTGTTGGCTCTGAAAAAAGTTCTGCATCAGAATGGAAAGACAACAATTAAGGTAAATATTTAAAGGAAAAATATATCTGGAAGTTATTTATAAGAAATAAGAGCTGGGTGTGATAGCTCACACCTGTAATATCAGCACCTTGGGAGGCTGAGGCAGGAGAATCGCGTGAGCCCTGGAGCTTGAGAGCAGCCCTGGCAACATAGCGAGACTAAATAAATAAATAAATATTAGCTGGGTGTCGCGCCGCATGCCTGTAGTCCCAGCTACTCACTCAGGAGGCTGAGGTGGGAGGATGGCTTGAGCCTGGGAGGTCAAGGCTGCAGTGAACCCTGATCCCAGCACTGTACTCCAGATTGGGTGACAGAGCAAACCCTGTCTCAAAAGGAAGGAAAGGAAGGAGAATATATCTGAAAATTGTTTACAGAATATAAATTTGAAGCCAGGCATGGTGGCTCACACCTATAATCCCAGCACTTTGGGAGGCCAAAGTGGGAGGCTCACTTGAGCCCAGGAGTTTGAGACCAGCCTGGGCATTAAAGTGAGTCCTCATCTCTACAAATAATAATAATAATAATAAAAACCTATTTTAAAAGAAAATAAATTTGAGATTGGAAGGAAAAATTTTCTTACAAAGCTTAATCTGAGTATAGATAATATGAGAAGCACATAGATTTGTTACATTTTAACAGAAATGAAAACACTACATATCAAAATTTGTTGACATGACAGCCAAAGCTGTACTCAAATATAAATCCTTGGGAAAAAAGTTTGATGATTCCTCAAAAAGTTAAACATAGAATTAACGTAGGATTCAGCAATTATACCCCTAGATATATACCCAAGAGAACTGAAAACATATCTCCACACAAAACTGTGCTATGAAAGTTCATAACATTATTACTAACAATTTTTAAAAGGTGGAAACAACCCTAAGGTTCATTAACAAATGACTGGAGAAACCAAATGTGGTATATCCACTGTGAAATACTATGCAGCCATGAAAAAGAATGAAGCTTTGATTTGTGCTACGACACCAAGTAACCTTGAAACATCATGCTAAGTGAAAGAAGCACTCCAGCCTGGGCGACAGAGCGAGACTCCATCTCAAAAAAAAAAAGTTCTTCAAGAATGGACTCACTCATTAGTTCCTTCCTTCATTCATATCTGTTCATTCATCTGTTTATATGGAACAGTCAGGGTTGAGAACCACTGTTCCAACAAGAAGCTATACTTGTTTTGTTTTGTCTTTGTTTCTGCAGCATCTAACACAGAACCTGTCAGATAACAAAAACTTGATTGCTATTTAATGAATACGGGCATGGATGGATGAATTGGCGCTGTCGTTTTCCCTGACGTGTCTCCTTCCTGAGAACAGAGCGTCTCTGTCTCCAGCCCAGCCTCTGTCATTCCAGCGCCTTAAAGCTCCAGCCAAACTCACCTGGGAGGATGAGAAGCAGCAGAGCCAGGGACAGCCACATGGTCCTGTCTCCTCTCCTCTCCTTGGTGATCACAGGTGTCTGGTGCCCTTCAGGGACTTGAATCCAAGCTCGGAAGTCAACGCCGCAAACCTACTTGAATCTCCTTCAAGTTTCTTGCTCACTTCCTGTTATGTCTTTTACATATTGGGAGAAAAGAGGTGTCATTCTTTGAAAAGACTAAGGTACAGTGTATGTTGCAAGATGTGCCCAAACTTTTGTGCATGTGGAAAAGAAAATGGGTACAGGACTGGTCAGGTTTGCACGGGAGTGCATGTAGGAGCCAAGGAGCAGGAGGAGCCAGGAGGAACCCAGGCATTGAGGAGCTGCGGGATCTACTGCCTGGAGGAGAGGACAGACAAGGCCGGCCATGAGGAGTGCGGGGAGAGGAGCACTTTGGGAAGACCACAGTGCACAGGACTCACACCCAGCCTTGCTGGAGAAAGCCCATGCCCCAGGCTTCTTCCAGGCAGCCCCACTGTAAGACATCTCATTGCCTCTTCCTGCCCTGGGCTGTCTGACCCACTGCCCCTGCCCCCAGGAACGCTTCCTCTGGGATCATGAGTCACTCTGAAGCCACTCTGAAGTCACTCTGAAGCCAAAGCCGGGCTCAGTGGGGAAGGTCAGGAATGGAGAATTTGCCTTTTCTCGTTAGCCTCCTCTTGCCCTGATTTCATCCTCCCCATCCCTGCACACTTTCCCCTGGCTGCTGTTGGAATCTACTTGTTCTGCTGACACCCAAACTGACTTTCCCAGTCTCTCCCCACTTTCTTTGGACGGTCCCTTCCCTCTTTCTCTCCCTTTCCCTCTTGAATCGATTCATTTTGTCTCTCCTGTTTTATATTTTCCGTATCTGTGGGCTTTGTTCTACATTTGGGGAGCTTTCTATATTGTTTATTTCATGCTTTTACTTTCTCTTCCAATCCTTGGATCAAATACTGATTTTAGAGGCTGTATTTTTATTTTAAAAAGTTTTTTTGGTTCTTTGATTACTGATGTTTTTCAAACTCTCTTCTGTTCCTTGAACTATATCCCTCCACTCTGTGGTCGCATCTTTGTTTTGTTGTCTGGTTCTTCTATATTATGAGCCTTCCTCAAGTGTCTGCTGATTCTTGGTTATCCAATCATAGTTGAGAACAAGCTAAAGTGTAGCTAACTGAGACCTCAGAGTATGTAGGAGTAAATAGTATATAAAATAGCTCTGGTGGCTCATGCCTGTAATCCCAGCACTTTGGGAGGCCAAGCGGGCAGATCACCTGAGGTCAGGAGTTCGAAACCAGCCTGGCCAACATGGAGAAACCCCATCTCTACTAAAAATACAAAAATTAGCCAGGTGGTGGCACACACCTGTAATCCCAGCTACTCAGGAGGCTGAGGCAGGAGAATCGCTTGAACCTGGGAGGTGGAGATTGCAGTGAGCCCAGATTGCACCTCTGCTCTCTAGCCTGGGCAAAAAACTAGTTCCAAAGAAGACACTTGTACACGCATGTTTATAGCAGCACAATTTGCAATTGAAAACATAGGGAACCAGCCTAAATGCCCATCAAGCAATGAGTGGATAAAGACAATGTGGTGTACGTATACACCATGGAATACTATTCAGCCATAAAAAGGAACAAAATAATGGCATTCACAGCAACCTGGATGGAGTTGGAGATCATTATTCTAAGTGAAATAACTCAGGAATGGAAAACCAAATATTGTACATCCTCACTTATAAGTGGGAGCTGAGCTATGAGGATGCAAAGGCACAAGAATGATAAAATGGATTTTGGGGACTTAGGGGAAAGGATGCCGGGGATGAGGGATAAAAAACTATACAATGGGTACAGTGTACACTGCTCCAGTGATGAGTGCACCAAAATCTCAGAAGTCACTGCTAAAGAACTTATCCTTGTAACCAAAAGCCACCTGCTCCCCAAAAACTATTGAAATAAAATAAAATATAAAAAGAAAGAGAAAGAAAAGAAAATAGTTCCAATTTATCATGCCAAATTATTTGAACCCTTGATTCTTTCTTGACTTACAAGCTACACTTTAAGGTGCGTGGGTAGAGAGGGGTCTTCTAAATTCTAGAATGAAGAGGACTGAAGTTGAGCTCCAGCATTCTCACTGCCATGGCTTCCCCAGATATTATATTAAAATAAAGAATTCCTGCTCTTTTGCCTGGGGGTCAGTGCCTGCCTCCAGGCATTTGGGGGTATATGTAAAGATGCACATGTTTGGCCGGGCACAGTGGCTCACATCTATAATCCCAGCACTTTGGGAGGCCGAGGCGCGTGGATCACCTGAGGTCAGGAGTTCAACACCAGCCTGGCCAACATAGTGAAACCCCGTCTCTACCAAAAATACAAAAATCAGCCCAGCAAGGCAGCGCACGCCTGTAATCCCAGCTACTTGGGAGGCTGAGGCAGGAGAATCACTTGAACCTGGGAGGCGGATGTTGCAGTGAGCTGAGATCACACCATTGCACTTCAGCCGGGGTGACAGAGTGAGACTCCATCTCAAAAAAGAAACAAAACAAAACAAAAACATGTTTGTGCAACTGCTCCATGAACAAAGCTCCAATTGGGTCCCCAGTCTCCATTCCCACTTCTGACCCACACTCTTCATCACACCTGCTGGCTCTGAGTTCAAAGCCTCCCCTGAGTTTTATCAGGTGGGTCAATTAGAAGTAGGAGTTGCAAAATGCAATTTATTTTATCTGCCCTTTACTCTGAGGATACACCCAATATGCCCCAGACCACCATACCCCTAATCTTTTGACATGGCAGGCCCCTAAACCAGTGTAGGGTTTATCTCCCAGTCTCTGGAGCACATCCAGTTGCTAGCCTCTTCTTGTTATCAGGTGAAATTAGCATGATGTCATAAACACAGGGGACTACCTTTATGTTCTGGGCAATGGCTGGACGATTCAAGTTTCTTAGAACAATACTATGAGAAGAAGAAAATTAACACAGTCCTGGAATAAGACTATGAAAGTATACGGTTGTCCATGCCGAGTGAATGCGCCTGCCTCTGTTCCTCCTTCCTGGTGATGCCGGAAAGGATGCTTTTGCCAGATCAACAGTCACACACAACACACCAGGTTATGCACGTCTATTCTAGTAAACTTGTCACTGTTGGCACAGAAGCTGGAAATTTGGCTATTCCTTTAATATGGTGGTGGGTTCGTTGTTGTTGTTGTTGTTTTGTTTTGTTTTGTTTTGGAGACAGGGTCTCACTCTGTTGCCCAAGCTGGAGTGCAGTGACACAATCATAGCTCACTGCAGACTCCAACTCCTGAGCTTCAGTGATCCTCTTGCCTCAGCCAAGTAGCTGACACTACAGTTGTGCAACATTGCACTGGCTAATTTTTTTTAAACACTTTTCGGTAAAGAAAGGATCTTGCTCTGTTGCCCAGGCTAGCCTCAATCTCCTGGGCTCAAGTGATCCTCCTGCCTCAGCCTTCCAAAGTGCTGGGATTACAGGTGTGAGCCACCATGCCCAGCCTCTTGGTTTAGTTTTCACTGGCCCATTGACCTTGGTAAATTAAAGGCAGATCTAGTGGGACCACTGCCTTGTTTTCTTTGTCTTGGAGGGTGGCACTGATCTCAGTGTTCCTGGCAGAATGTGATATTGTTTGGGATTTACTATCTTGGCCACAGCAGAGGGACAGCCTCAGCGGCTTTCCCTTGGCCTTCCCCAGTCTGACCACTTTTACCACACAGACCAGAGAGTCAGTATTCATATGCACTGGTTGCTAAGTGTATCCACTTCTATCATTTCTAAAAATTGGGGCAAGAACCACTGGGCCTCCTCTCTTGTCTCTAGAATCTTGATTTTGCCTCTGGTTCTACTCAGGACTCGCTGCCTGGTCCAAGTGCTCAGCTTGTCTCAGACCGCCCAGTGACTCCACCTGCCCTCTTCCCTTCTGGAATTCTCTCAGCCCCATTGCTCCTATGGAGCTCAGTTATGTAATGGCATCTCCTCCCGTGAGCCTGGCCTACAGAGACAGCCACTGCTGAGCCTCTCCATAATGCTAATGCCCCATCACCAACATAGTTCTTATTTCCCTGGTATTGGAGTATACTCATTAAATACTAATTTAGTGAAACTAGCGTATTTTACCTGAAAACACAATCAAATAATTCCATGTGAGTCTTTTTAAAAACAACCTTGCTTTTTTATAGCAGTTTTAGGCTCACAGCAAAATTGAGCAGGAAGTACAGAGATTTCCCATGTACCTCCTACCTTCACACAGGCACAGCCTCCCCCATTATCAACATGCCCCACCAGAGTGGGACATCTGTTACAATTGGTGAATCTATATTGATACACCATGACCATTTGAAGTCCATGTTTGCATTAGGGTTCACTCTTAGTGTTGCATATTCTATGGGTTTGGACAAATGGATGATGAGAGCATCCTATAGAGTAGGTTCACTGCCCTGAAGATGCTCTGTGTTTCCTTGAGCCTTTTGATCCCTTCTTCCACATCCTTCCATGACATCTTTACATCATTGAATGTGGGGTTTTGTTGCTTCTAAGCTTCTCAGGGCCATCCCAGCAGTGCACTAGGACCAGTCTCCCACCTTTGCAAGTGGTGAGACCTCCTACATTGCATGGATGAGTACCTCTATGTTGAAAAACCCTTCCTGGCTCAGCACTATAGTCCACTGCCCCGGGATCCACTCTCACACAGACTCTTCTAACTGGTTCATGCCAGCATATATTAGTTCTCCTTCTCCCTTAGCAACCCAGCGTGTCCCTAGGTGGGCCAGGCTGACACTCAACGTCAGTTATCGGTCAGGAAGAGAAATGAGGGCAGATTCCTCAAGTAGATCCTTAGGGGGCAGCAATGTCTGGTGAGGCATCTGCTTCATTGGAGACCTCAGCATCATCTTCAACAGGGGAGCTGTTATCTTCTAACAAGTGCATCGGGCCACTCTGCAGTGGGAGGCTCAAGGGCTCAAGTGAATTGTCAAATGTCCCATCTTCAGGTTCCTACTTTTCCCTACAGGGGCCTGACTTGTTGAGGCTAAGGATTGAGTCTTCACTGAAGTTTCACTTCTCTTAAACTTAGGTCTTGGCCTGTGTATTAGTTCGTTCTTATGCTGCCAAAAGAGACATACCCAAGGCTGGGTAATTTATAAATGAAAGAGGTTTAATGGACTCACAGTTCCACATGGCTGGAGAGGCCTCACAATCATGGCAGAAGGCAAATGAGGAGCAAAGTCACGTCTTAAATGGCAGCAGGCAAGAGAGCTTGTGCAGGGGAACTCCCCTTTATAAAACCATCAGATCGCATGAGACTTATTCACTATTACAAGAACAGCATGGAAAACCCCGCGCCCATTATTCAATTACCTCCCACTGGGTCCCTCCTGGTGGGGATTATGGGAGCTACAATTCAAATGAGATTTGGGTGGGGACACAGCCAAACCATATCAGCCTGATCTACAGCACAATTTTTTCTCCAGATAAAGGGAATAGGGATCCCTTCAAAAGCTGCTAAGGAGGGTACTAGATGCCCACCAAAGGCATGATCTAAAATGTTCACAGCACACTATGCATCATGGCCCTGAACTTGAAACTAGCTGAATGGCCATAAATAATACATTTGAAAAAATCATAAAAACAACAAGAAAAGTGTTTCAAATTGTGCACTTTAAATATGTGCAGTTTATTTTATCCCAATTATACCTTAATAAAACTGGGAAAGGAAGGAAGAAAGGAAGGAACGAAGGAAGTCAGTCTATGGTCCCTGAAGTCCTGCCCCCTCCCATGAGTTCTTGGCTCTAGACAGCAGCACCAGGGCTCACCGAGACACTCCAAAATCCCAAGAGAAGGTGCAGCCTCAAACATAAACAGAAGGCCAGGATCACGCCTGTAATCCCAGCACTTTGGGAGGCCAAGGCAGGCAGATCACTTGAGTCCAGGAGTTCAAGACCAGCCTGGCCAACATGGCAAAACCCCGTCTCTACTAAACATACAAAAATTAGTCTGGTGTGGTGGCACATGCCTGTACTCGGAAGGCTGAGGCAGGAGAATTGCTTGAACCCAGGAGGCGGAGGTTACAGTAAGCCAAGATCACACCACTGCACTCCAGCCTGGGTGATAGAGCAAGACTCTGTCTCAAAAATAAATAAATAAATAAACATAAACAGAGGCTGCTCAGGGGCCTCCTCCAGCACTTCCTCCCCAAGAACTGACCCACCACGCCCTCCTCTGCTCCCACTGGCAAAGCTTTCTGCTGCTCTGCCTCTAATCCCCCACCCCTGCAAAGCCCTTTGCAGGTGAAGATATGATGGGCTTTGTCTTAGGAAGGCTAAACTGACGGGGTTAAGGGGGGAATACAGCAGGGAGTCGGGAAGCCCCAGGGCCATGGACCAGGCACAGTAACAGACCAGTTTTAGAGTGAAGAGGACACAGAATTTAATTTTGAGCACATCTGAGCTGTTAACAAAGTGGGTATCTCTATGAAACAACCAATAGGCACTGGAAATGACAGCCAAGCACTGAGGCAGGAAATCAGGTGACAAACTGCTTTTGACAGTCTTGTGCATAGAGGTGACTTTAGAGTGCAGGTGAGGACACTCCCTGGAGAGAAGGGCCCCAGAGGAGAGCATCAGGACAGGCTCCTGGAGATGCAGGGTGGCAGGGGCGGGAATGAATTAGGCAGTGAGAGCAAGGAAGGGCTTCAGCAAAGAACAAAGAGGAGAGGAAGAGGGAGCAGGTGACAGAAGAGGAAGGGGACCATCTAAAGGAAGAGGGGAGAGTCTGGGAAAGTCACTTTGAGGATCAATAGAGCAAGCAGTTTCGGTGCAGTTAGATTGGCCAACAGCCAACCGCAGGGAAAATGTGCAGAGGTGGGGAGGAAGCAACCAGGGCAAAGTGGGGCTAGAGAAGAAAGGCAACTTCCCCTTCCCCAACTACCTACCACGAGCCTCCAATTTGGAGTGACTCAGGACCCAGAGGAAGCTTTCCTAGAGAGGAGCACTGAGTCAGGCTCCAGAAGAGATAACAGCCCAGGGCTGGAAGGGTGGTTTGAGATGCCTTGCTGTGGGGCTGCCTGGAAAGAGCCTGGGGCACAGGCTGTTTCTCCAGCAAGGCTGGATGGGAGCATTGTGCTGTGTTCTTCCCAAAGTGCAAAGCCAGCGCTCCTCGATCAATCCCTTCCCTCCACGCTCTGAGACAAAGCCAGTGAGCCTCCATCAATCCCTTCCCTCTACACTCTGAGGCAAAGCCAGCGTGCCTCCATCAATCCCTTCCGTCCACGCTCTGAGCCTTACTGTACTCCCTGCCCTGTGTTGTTGGCAGATGCTCCTAAATCACAGACAGCTGCAGACGGAGCCCAGGCCAGGCCTGGACCCTTTACTTCCCCAGTTCATTGAAGACGTATCGTCACACCACACACACTCCCAAAGGACAGCACCATGTTTCTCTTAATTCATGAATTTAGGAAGTAACTAAAGAAAAAAAAAGGAAACAGTTGAGAAAACGAACAAAAAAAATGATTTAGACAAGTAGAAAGCAGTTTGCCTCTGCATTCAGTTACAAGTTGCTGGAGGGCAGCTGGTATTAACTCATCACCAGGAAGAGAGCACAGACAGGCAGGGGCATGTGGCGCTCACTGGCCCTGCTCTTTCTCATCCTCCCAGGTAAGTTGGCCTGGGGATTAAGGAACTGGAACCCAAAAGGCTGGGCAGGAAACAGAGAGGGTCTGTGCTGGAGGGAAGGAGACAAGCTCGGGAAAATGCACTCATTCATGCACTTACGTATAAGAAAGCAGGAAGGAAGGAAAAGAGAAAAAAAGGAAGGAATGTTTTGTTATCTGACAGTTACTAGGTTAGGTGTTGGGAAAGGAAAAAAAAACCATAAATGGTGTCAGGTTTCTAGGATTCTGATTCTTCTCAACCCTGGCAGATGATAGATAGATAGACAGATAGATAGATAGATAGATAGATAGATAGATAGATAGATAGACAGACAGATAGATAGGTACATAGATACATAGATAGATAGATAGATAGACAGATAGATACATAAGAGAGAAGTAAATGGATGGACGATAGATGAGAGACAGATAGATGCATGGACAGGTGGACAGATAGATGAAAGAATAGATAAATAGGTAGATACATACATACATACATACATACATGCACATATACACATATATACAAACTTAAATGCATGAATCCCTGAGGAACTTTAAAGGAGAACAAATACTCAGGTTCCAGCTCAGACCCACACAGTCATGGCGGGGTTCAGACATCTGGCTAGTTTAGAAGCCTCCACAGCTTGTCGTGAGTTGTAGCTAAAATGGAGCAGCTCAGAGTTACAGGGAGGAAGACAGGCAATGAGGCAAGGATGTCATCGCTCTCTGGAATGTAAGTCAACCCCACACGTCAGCCTTCTTGAGCTTCTGCTCTGGACGAGCCAAAGACCAGAACATTGTTCAATGTTGTAAGTGCAACAACTGAGACAGGCACAAAGTGGTCTGGTGGCACCAGGGTGGGGCCAAACCAACCCTTCAGGGAGGGGAATAAGGGTTTGAGTCCATCAAGCAAGGAAGAGACAACTTCCTGGGCAAACGGAGCAACTTGTGCAAAGGTATGGAGACAAAAATAGCATGGTGCTTAGGCAAAGCAAAACAACTGTGCACTCAGTGTGTGTACGGGTGTGTGAGTGTTGGGTGTGTGTGTGTGTAGGTGTAGGTGTGTTTGGTTCCATGAAACTTTATCACATGTGCAGACTCACAGGAGAGGGTTTTTAGGGGTGTGGGGTGCAGTGCCAGTAGGTGGAGGAGTTGGGGGAAGCCAGGATGTCTACCTATTCAGCTCTGGGATTTTAAAATAAATTGGTGGCTGGCCAGGAGCGGTGGCCCATACCTGTAATCCCAGCACTTTGGGAGGCTGAGGAGGGCGGATCACCTGAGGTCGGGAGTTCAAGATCAGCCTGACCAACATGGAGAAACCCTGTCTCTACTAAAAATACAAAATTAGCCAGGCGTGGTGGCACATGCCTGTAATCGCAGCTACTCGGGAGGCTGAGGCAGGAGAATTGCTTGAACCCGGAAGGCGGAGGTTGCGTTGAGCCGAGATCGCACCATTGCACTCCAGCCTGGGCAACAAGAGCAAAACTCCGTCTCCAAATAAATACATAAATACATAAATAAATAAAATAAACTGGTGGCTGCAGTGAGAGCCAGGGATTGGTGGGGAAGTGGGTGTCACCTCGGGGCAAAGGAGGGAAGGTTTCCAAAATGAGAGGGTGTTCAGTGGTCACTAGGATGGCGCATGAACAGACCACTGTGTTGGGCAGTTGGAGCCCTCAGAAGAACTTTGTCAGAGGGGTGACAACAAAAGAAATACTGCCAGGGAATTAAGGAACAAATGGATGTGAGAATTTGACAATTTGGGGGCTGAGGATAGATTCCTGGTTGGTCCCCAGGGAGGTGCGGAAGCCCTGGGCAGTGCCCAGGGAGGGAAGATCTGGACGTTGGGTTCTGTCTTCCAGAGTATTTCTCCATCTATGGTCCTGGAGCTGCGTGTGGCACAGAATGGGACTCACTGACAGTGCAGTGTCATTATGACCAAGGCTGGGAGACCTACAGCAAGTAGTGGGGCCACGGAAAGAACTGGCAGTCCTGCAAAATCCTCATTACAATCACAGGATCAGAGCAAACAGTGGAGAGAGACTGGGTGTCCATCAGGGACGATCAGAAACATGTACCCTAAAACTTAAAGTATAATAATAATAAAATTTTAAAAAAAAAGAAAAAAAGAAAAACCATGTGTTCACCATAACCATGAAGATGCTGTGGAGGTCTGACACTGACACCTACTGGTGTGGGCTCGAGAGGACAGGCACTGACCTTGGGGTCCAAGTTGAAGTGACCATTTACCCAGGTAGGAGTGGCTCCCTCCTGTACCAAACTCTGGTGCTGACCCGAGAGGATTCAGTGATGCTGTCTTGACATTGTCGTGGGACTACGTGTGTGCATGTGCTTGTGTGTGCTTGTGTGTGCCTGCGTATGTGTGCCTGGGCTTGCCTGTGTCTATGTGTGTGCTGTGCATAGATGTATGCGTACAAATGAGCCCGTGTGTGTCTGTGTGCACATGTCTGTGTTTGCTTGTGTGCCTGTGTGTGTGCATGTGCACGTGTGTGTGTTGGGGGGAGGGGTTACACCAAGATTCTGGAAAGACTGGAAGACAGAGCAAGCCTCAGTATCTCTGTACGTCTCTATCTGCTATTATCAGAGGGAGCCAAGCAGAACCGGGTCAGCTTGGGCAGGCACAGTGCAGGGTAAGAAAGAAGGCAGGTTCTCTTCTGCAAGTCACTTGGGGCAACCCGTGCCCCCTCAGAGCAGCCCCAGCCTGACGGGAGGACTTGTCAGGTGTACAGGGAGGGGAATGCAAGAAAATCGCAATCCCAGAAGTCTCAGCTCCAGGACAAGCATGTAGTGACCAAGAGCCCACTGGCGACCCTCTCCTTGGAGCCACCTCTCTCTCTTCCTCTCCCTCCTCTGGTGACATATGGACAAAGGAAGGCATGGGAGACTCTGACCCGTTCCTGAAAGAGGGAAAAACAGAGCCCGGCATAGTGCAGAGCCCTCCCACGGGCCTCCCCTGGCTGCCCCGAGCCTTTGAGGAGACTGAGAACTCAGGACAGGGGGCTCCCAGAAAGAGAGTCAGGCTGTCATCCTCACTCCACAGCCCAGCCCCCAGAGCCATCAGTGTCATCTCCGCCATGGGCACCAGGGAAACTGTCAGCTCCCCATGCACATGCACAGATGCTATAGCTCAATCATATATCTGTTACTTGTGGGCCCATTTACAAAGCAGGGAAAAGTCCTTTTCAGCTTAGTATATGCATATCTGGTGTGCCTGTGTGCGTGTGCAGTGGGGAAGTCTGCTGGTTTTAGAATGTTTCAGAAATTGACTTAAAAAGAGAACAAAGGCATGAGCGGAAGGAAAGGAGGAGCTGGGGGAGAGTCAGAGGCTGCAACCCTCCAAGCCTAGTGAAATAAGGAAGCTTTGGGGAGACAGGAAAACCTCAGCTGGAAACAGTTGCTCTGCCCAGCTGCAGGGGAGAGGAGTCCTGAGTCCCCAGGCAGGGCCCAGGGAGGGGCAGCTGGCTCTGAGGGTCACTTCGCTACACAGCAGGCAACAAACAGCCTGCTGGAGCCCAGGCTGAGACTCAAGAGAAGGGCTGGCTGGCTCTGATGTAGAACTTCAGGGAAGCAGAGTGTGGTTCTCCATGCTCAGCTGTGCAACGCAGGATTCTGGGACTAAGTTGAATATTTGTAAATTGCCTGCATAGCTTCTCGCCATAAGTCCTTCCCAGGTGGTGCAGTGGTGTTTGTAAATGAAATAATGTTACATTTTAGATAAGATACCAAAAAGATGCAAAACTAAACAACTGTGGCTGACCTGTAGTCCTAAGACTAAATGCTTCACAGTCCTTGGAGGGGTAAGGGGTGATGTGAGACATGGGGAAGCCACCTAGGTCACCCTCAAAACTATCCTTTGCGTGTCCAGCAGCAACTCCAAGAAAACCATCTGAACCTACGACAACAGAAGCAGCGGCACCTGGGACAGCAGACACAGCTGGGCCTGGGACAATGGACACAGCTGTACCTAGAAAAGCAGAAACAGCTGTGCCTGGGAAAAGGCACACAGCTGTGCCTGGAACAGCAGACACAGCTTCACCTGGGACAGCACACACAGCAGAACCTATGAGAACAACCACTGCAACAGTTCTGGCCTCCTGGCCTTCTCTCACCCAGAGCACCAACAGCATCCAGCCCACGGCTCTTACCAGCCCCCTCACCGGGTGAGCAGAGCTGTGCTCCCACAGACCTTTCCCTAGGCTACCCCATGACCGTCCCTTCAGGGGCTCTCACCAGGGTCCCTCATGTGGAGCTCATCAGGGGAGAAACAGTGACGTCTGTAGCGGGACTTCCCCTCCCTGTCTACACCTGAGCACTGCAGGAGATTCTCCCTGATGAGCTGCAACAGGCTGAGCTCCAGAGAGCAGGCTCTGGGCTCCATGCCCCACTGAGTCCCTCAAGCCCCAGGAGGCAAAAGCGAAGTGAAGCTTTGGGTGTTCTGGAAGGGCGGCTGTCTGTGTGGCTTTCCTGTGGCTGCTGTAACTGATTGTTACAAACTTGGTGGCTTAAAACAACACAATCTCATGATCACACAGCTGTGGAGACCAGAAGTCTGAAATGGGTCTCACTGGGCTGAAATCAAGGTGTTAACAGGGCTGGTTCCTTCTAGAGGCTCCAGCGGAGGACCTGTTCCCTTGCCTTTTCCATCTTCTAGAGGCCACCCGTGTTCCTTGGCTCATGGCCCCTTCCTACCCAAAGCCAGCAAAGGTCAGTGGAGTCTCCCACAGAGCATTGCTCCACTGACTCTCCTGCCTCCCTCTTTCATTTATAAGGACGCTGGTGATTCCACTGGGCTCAGCCAGATGATCCAGGATAATCCACCCTGGGTCAGCTGACGAGCAGTCTCAAATCCACCCACTGCCTTAACTCCCCCTTGCATGTAATCAAACATATTCACAGGCTCCGGGGTTACGACATCGTTGGTGGGGTTCACTATTCTGCCTACCACAGTCACAGGCAGGGGTGTGCCCGTCGCTCCAACTCTCCAGCCAAGGCTAGGGACGGGCAGGGCAGGAAAGCGGGAAGCTGGGCCTCTTGCTTTTCTTTCACATTCCCAGCATGGTAGACGGGTGTAGACATCAGTCCGAAGCCCATCTCCTTTCAAGGGATCAATAGGATGTCTCATCACAGCGCAAACGCGGCTGCCCCTGTTTAACCCCATCACAGCCTGGTGCTTCAGGGTCCCTCAAAGTCCAGGGCCAAGGCTCCTTCTCTCCCTGGATCCTGCCTTCCCTGCTCCACCGGCTCCCTTCCCTTCTCCAGCCCAACTCCGTTCCTTTCAAAGGGTCTTTTTCCCTGGAGCCTGCCAGCACCGAGCCTGTGTTCCCTAGGAGTCCGGAAGAGGCGAGGCACTGGGGATGCTTCCTGACCTGGCTTTCGTCTCACTCCACAGTTTGCAGAGCGGTTGTTCTGCTGAGTGGGGATGGCAGTGCCAGGACTTCTAGCGAGACGGGAGAGGCACAAGGGGAAACTTGGTGGGGAGAGACCAAGGGTGCGGCGGCTCCACGGGGAGTGGAACTTGCAAAAAGAGCACAGTGGTTTAAAGGGTATTTTTAGGATGTGCGATATGGCAGTCCTGCTCTCACTCAAGAAAACCCTGAGTTAAATTCACGTGACTCATCACTGCTTCCATGCCCTGGGCTGGAGGCCAGCTTCAGGGAGAGAACAGGGATGGCCTGAGGGGAGAGGCCCTGGCACTGGGTGTGGGGGAGTGGATGAGGGCTAAGACTGGGGAATCAAACTCTTACACGCCGATGGGGACTCCCCAGAACCCACTCATTTAGCTAGACCAAATATTAAACATGTAGGTAATATGAGGCAGCAGGTCTCAGATGTGCTGTCATAAAGTGGGTCCAAGCAGGAAGAGACCCCTCCCAGGAGAACCAAGTAGATAAATAGCCAGGTTGACAGAAGTGGGGGAATCTTCCTCTGCTTCAAAGAGGTAATAATAATTAGATTTGAGCTGGAAAGATGGGCACAAGTGACAAAGGGAGACACAAGTCAGAGAGAGGAGCAGAAGCAGGAATACAGGACACAGCAGACCCTCGAGCTTGGCGGGACACAGGTGAGCAGCAGGGACTGTGGGAGAGAAGAACAAAGGCAAGCCTGGCTGGGCGCAGTGGCTCATGCCTGTCATCTCAGCACTTTGGGAGGCCAAGGGAGGAGGATGGCTTGAGCTCAGTAGTTCAAAATCAGCCTGGGGGATATAGTGAGATGCCATTTCGGCAAATAATGTTAAAGGCAGGGCAGTCACAGCCAAGGGCAGCGAAGGGGCTGGGCCCCATACTGAGCCTGTGGGAAGGCCACTGGAAGCTCAGCCTCCGGGTGGCATGCCTTTGCCCCTTGCACAGGGCTTCCCTGGTTGGGGACCAGGCAGCTGACCAGGGTGGCATGTGTTGGCTCAGGGAAGAGGTGGCTCACTCTTGGCATCTTGATCCCTTTGTCCAGGATCCTGCTCTGCAACATCCACTTCCTGCTCCCGATCTCCCTGAAGGGGCTGCTGCTCGTGGGCCTGCTCTGCACTGTGCTGCAATTGAGCAGTGCTAAGGGGGCCTCCAGGGGGAAATAAAATCACAGCCTTAGCCGGGGAACCGCAGCTCCCACACCATCGACACCCTCGGAGGGGGCAAGCAGAACCTCTGGCCTCCTATCAGGTGATAAGCAGCAATTGCAGTTCCCCAGGAGACAAGGGTCCCTGCAGAGATGAAGTGTCCCTCATCCTGGCCTCAGGAATGCAATCTCACTCCCAGCTGGCTCTGCACAGCACAGGGATGCTGACGGGGCCTCTCTGCCTTCTGCCACCTCTGCCTCAGGAGCAGGAAAAAGAAAGGACATCCCCCTTGCACACTGATTCCTTGGAGGCATCTGTATCTCACCTTCATGGATCCTCCCTCAGGCCTCCTTTCCTTGTGGCTCCAGGATGACCCTGTCAGAGATAATGGACTATCGTTCAGTTGCAGAAGCCCCAGGGCCCATCTGGACTTTTCCATCCCAAGAGGGGCTCGGCTCTATCCCCTTTGTGCCTGTCACACTGTCTATCCCCCACCCGGCTCAGAACTGGCACAGCCACCACCACCCACTCCTGATTCAACCCAAGCTTGGCCCTTTCCACCTCTAGAGCTGTGCAACAGCAAATGCAAGATGCTAAGCCCTCATGTGTCAGTCCCCCCGATTCACTTGTAATTAAATAACAACACACTCTTTTTCTAATTTTCAAAGGTATATATATTTCCCCTCAATAAAGTTGTTAGGATTGTTATTCTCTTCCACTTACATTCTTCCTGAACTCTGCCTGCTCATTTTTTCCTCCATATTTTACTTTAAATACTTTTTTTTGAATTACTATATTTCTTTTCTTAGCTCCTTTTTTTGGAGAGATCTTGTTGTCTGTAACTTCTCTAAGAAGGAGGGGAATTTTCCATCTGAACTCTTCCTCTATTGCCTTGAGCACTTCCTCTCCTGAGACGGGTTCTTCAACTGCCATTTGCTAGTGTTCATTTCTTCTCCTTGATCTCATCAGCTGTGAACAGGTGCTGGTTCGCTTTATAACTTTTCTCTGAATGAAGCTGAAGATTTGCCAAGAGTAGTGTCAGGAGCCATGGAGGCTGAGCCACGGAGGGCACAGCGTGGAGGGCAGAGTGTGGAGGGCAGAGCAGGGGGGGTAGAGCACGGAGGACTATTGACACAGTGGAAAGTTTGTTTTTGGGAACACTCACCACTTGCCACATCTTGACTACCTGTGTCCATATGGTTCATGTGTTGAGAAAGGGCAAGACCTCAGGCTCCAGCAGCCTGCATGCTGCTAAGCATAGGAGAACAGCCTGTGTTGTTGCAATGTGAACCCTGGTCACACAGGCTGGTTGCTATTGTCATCTGGAGGCTTCTTCACCCACGAGTCTGGAGCATGGGCTGGGGTGATCCAAGACAGCTCTGCTGGGACTGTTGCCCAGAGACCCTACATGTGGCCTCTCTGTGACAGCTGGGTTCTAAGAGGGAATATCCGCAGACCATCCAGAGGGCAAGCGTTTCAAGAGACTGAAGAGGGAGCTGCAGGGTTTCTTCTGACTTAGCCTTGGAAGCCATACAGAGGCCCTCTTGGATTCCCCATGGGGGCAAATATTGGTTCTTGCAGGGTGGAAAAATATTTTTACTCTTTTTAGATACAAAACAGAGATATAGATGGATGGATGGATAGATAGACAGACAGACAGACAGACAGATAGATAGATAGATAGATAGATAGATAGATAGATAGATAGACAGGTGAATGGATAGATGTACAATACATCTTCGGTATTCACAAATACCAAATATTTAGGGGAGATATTTAGGGATATTCTTTTTTTAGGGATATTCATTGTTATCTTAGGATAACAATGAAAAAATGTTGAGAAACACTGCTCTAGTCCACAAGTTGAAACAGTCACAACCCACCCAGACCCAAGGGGAGGGGACCTAAGCCACAACTCTTAATGGAAGGAGTGTCAAGAAATTTGCAGCCGTGTTTTTAAACTGCCTTGTGGAAGAATCGTAATTTAGCGCCTTCATGTCACATATAAGAATAGCGGGACCTGAAGGGGTGAAGCCACCTGGTCCCCAGTCACAAGGCCAGAGAGCAGAGTTGATTCTGCCTCTGAATGGCAGCCTGGAGCTGGCCCACACAGCATCCCTGCAGGCCAATCTGTGCACTTTAGAAGGTCACTTCCCAAGCCTGCTGGGGGCACCATATGGTCCCAAGAATAAAAATGAGGCCCTGAAACACCTATCCTTTACTCAGAGGTCACAGTCCAGCAGCCATTACTTGCACAGACATGTCTTGTTTGGGTTCAGTGGGTGAATGGTTAAACAAATTATGTACACTCAAGCAATGGAATCTTGCTGAGCAATAGGAAGGAATCAACTATTGGTTGTGGTAAGTGCAACAACTTGTATGGATCTCAAGGCTCAGTGAATAAAAAAGTCAATCTCGAAATACTACATACTGCATAATTTCATTTGTCCTCAAAAGGACAACACTGTAGAGATGGAGAACAGATTAGTGGTTTCCAGGGTACAGGAATGGGATAGGGGTGCAAATACAAGGGACAGCATGAGGGAGATCCTTGTGATGACGGATTGTTTCTGTATTTTGACTGGGATGGTAGTTACCTGGATCTATAAAATTGCATGGAACTCTACACAAACACATCCATAAACCAATGTATGTTAAAAATGGTGAAAACTGAATAAAGTCTGCAGTCTAGTTAACAGTATTGTAACAATTCCAGTTTCCTGGTTTGGGTATTGTCCTACAATTATATAATATGTCACCATTGAAGGACACTGGATGAAGGATTCACAGGACTCTATGTTATATTTGCAATGTTAAGCCTATAATTATTTCAAAATAAAAGTTTCAAAAATTAAAACCTCCAGGGGCTCCCTATGGTCTCCAGAACACAGTTCAAACTCCTTGGTCTGCCATGAAGCCCTTTCACACTGAGGCTCCAGCCCCATATCTCACTCCTCCCTCACATGCACTTTGCATACATGGTAATGGTAACGTGGCTCCTGAAGGTCCTGGTATCCACCATGCTCTATGACTCTTCCCTACCATTGTCTGGGACAATCATCCCCCAGTCTTCTGCCCTATTTTTATAAATCAAGCCCTCAATTTTCCTTCTCTGCTTGGCCCTCATGGGAGTGCCTCCCTTCTGTGCCCCCACAGAGCACTGTGCAGAACCCTGACACAAATTCTAACACACTGCATCACTATTGTTAGTCTACATCTTAATCTTCCCTTCTAAAGGAGTAGGGACTCTACATAGTTTAAGTCCTTATCTGTAATGCCCAGAACAATGCACCATAGACACACAATAAAAGTTTATTGAATGAATGAGTAAATAAAGGGAAAAAAAGAAAGGAAGAATAGAAGAAAAAAAGGGAGTAAGGGAGAATGGAAAATTCAAAGCATGGAGAATCCACTGTTTCTTTCTCCTGCACCTGCTGTCGGCCATCTGTCTACTCTTTCTTAACTCTTCCCTTCTGGCTTCTGCTGTCATTGCTCTGTTGATCTGCTCTTCTGAACTTCATTAGTGACCTTGTGAATGATAAGCTCAATAGCCTCCTCTCAATCCCAGTCCTCCTCCACCTCTCTAGCTCTGCTCTCCTCCTTGAAACATTCATGGCTCTTGACTTCTCATCTTCCACCTGTTTGTTTCTGCTCCAGCACCTTGATCAATGTCTCTTCCTCCTACCCTTTGTCTTTAAAGGTAGGTGCCCCGAGGGCTCTGTCCTTGGTTCTGAACTCTTCCCTCCATGCTTTCACGTCTTCCTGGGCTCCGGTTAATCTTTCTACACACCTTCCTCTCCAGCCCTCAACACTCTGCTAACCCAGATCTCTAGCTATCTGCTAGACCTCTCTGCCTGATAATTCCAAACACACAGAAAACTAAGCTCTGCATCATCCAAGCCTGCTCTTGACTTTCTACTTCTGTCAATGATGCCCCATTCCTCTGGTTTTCCAGGCTTAAGACTCCGGACTCCCAGATTCTTCCTTTCAGATTTTGCTACATCTGCTCGGTAAGTCCTCCTAAAGCACATCTGCAATCCCATCTTGTTCTGCTCAAATCCATCCCACCATAGCTAATCAAAGTTTAAATAAGAGTTGAGTCCTAAGCCTTCTGAACCTGCCACCACCTGAGTTCTTCTAGGTTAGTTCCATCTGGCCTGCCACAGGAAAATTTCACTCCATTGGAATCTTAGACACATCCTATCATGAGCATGTGTATGTGAACAGTACAGTCCATTTCCTAATAGGTCTTCCATAAGTGACTATTGTTATGAAGATTATTTCCTGCCCCTCTGCTTTCACTTATGCTGTTTTTCTGTCCTCTCTCTCTCTCTCTCCCTGTTGCTCCATCCCTGCCCCGCTGAAATCCTATACCTCCTTCAACATCACACATGAATGTCACCTTCTTTCCCTGACCTGGCCAGCTTGGCATGATATTCTCCTCACGAACCCCCTGACATGAGGAAGCATCTCTTGTGGCTCTAGAGTTCTTCCTATGCTGTATTGACTTGGGAGCTTATCCTTCTCATAAAATAAATCATAAGCTCCTTTCTTGCTCATCATCATATTTCCTGGGTTAATATAATTAATATGGGCCTTGTTAGATTGAATTTCTCTTTCAGCATGAGTCCTGGGCCAGCCCCATCTTTCCCCGAGTCACCATGCATGATGGAGCTGGGAGCCCCACCAGAGCTCAAGTTCAGAGCACGGCAGCTCTGCCTGAGCACTCGGCACTCAGAGGGTCACTCCATGTGCTCTGGACACTGGCGTCACTAGCTCAGGATGAGCTCAGGCCTGGGGGCAGAGGGAGAGCACTGGTCCAGATGCAGGTAGCAAGTGGAGATGGTGATGCTTGCTTGTGGCAGACTGTGGGATTCCTCCCCACAAACTTTAGGGAGACGGAGTAATTGACAAATATTCAAAGAACCAACTGAGCTCGTTCCTGAGCCAGGGGTCCCCAGTGGTGATGATGGCATTGTGCCCTTCAAGTGTGGACAAGTATCCTTCATCTCTGTGCCCTCCATCCTGTCTTTGAAAAACGATGTCTGCTCCGCCTGTGGCAAAGGTTAATTGCTAACAGGTGGTCTCAGCCAGACTTCTAAAGTGGACACAACTGATTCTGTTGACCCTGTGCATTGGACATCTCCAGGTGGGGGAATTCCAGGAGTGGTATCAGGGGCACCCACCAGCTCCTTCTCCCATTACCATTTCAACTCGCCCCAGAACTTTAACCTGGAGCAGCTCATCCATGGCCCACCCAGGCAGAGATGTTCTGAGCCCAGCCACACACTGCCTGGTTAAAGGGAGAGAAGAGGCCTTAAAGCCAGGGAGACCCAAGGGGCGTCAGAAGAGGAGAGGAGCCCTGAGCACGTGGGACACTGGGCAACTGCATGAGCAAGCTCTGCCGGGACCAAGCTCCCTTGGGGTTGTCCCAGAGAAGGGATGGAGCTCTGTGAGCCTAAAGGCTGGGGCTGTGAGGGGCGTGTCCTCAGGAGCCTCCTGTCTGCAGGAAGGAGGTAGTTATTGCCCTGGGGGAAACTGGCCTGAGAAGCATTTGTGCCAAGAAGAATGAAGGGCCAGGCTCCTCCAGAAAATTTTTTCCCTCCCTTCCTCCATTCCTCCCTCCTTTTCTCTCTCTCTGTGTCTCTCTTTGTGAGACAGGGTCTCTCTATGTTGCCCAGGCTGGCCTGGAACTCTTGGGTTCAACCGATCCTCCTGCCTCAGCCTCCTGAGCTGGGATTATAGGCACTCACTATGGTGCCCGGCCAACTTCCAGGGAATTCTTGCCCTTGGGAAGTGGGCATGAGGGCAGGGAGGCAGGGGACTGGGGAGGAGAAAGGAGGACCCCCAAGCTGCACATTGAGGATTCCAGAGGAGTGTCCTCTAAGAGCCAGGACCCTCCGTTGAGGCACAGGAACAATAAATCCCTCCGGAGTCCACAGATCTCTCGCATCAAGTCTGAAAGGTTGACTCCCTGCACAGGGCACTCCTGGGGATGGGGCTCAGCAGGGCTTTGGGTCAGCCTGGCTCTATCTTCCAGCAGGAACCCACTGAGGCCTGTTCACCCAGAAGACAGCACCCAGCATGCTCAGGAGCAGGGGCAGCTTCAGAAGGACCACGAGCAGGAAGTGAGGGCTGCTGAGCCGGAACCTGTGGGGGACATGGTGAAAATGAGTCACTTCCCCGGGAGAACCCCCAGGACCCTTCTCTCCCCACCTCACCCTATGCTCTGACTCTGGAGCCCAAATAACCCAGGAGCAGCCAGGGAAAGGACCTATGCCAGGGCAGCCCCTTCTGTGGCCCCCATCCCTCCTTCTCCCTCCATCAAGGACTGCCCGGGGGGTCTCATCAAGGAGAGGTGATGGAGTGAAGAGAGAAGAGGGACCCACTTCCAGGAGTGCGCTCCACAACACTCTCTCTGTCCCTGTCCCACTCACAGCCTCCACTTTAGCAACTGACTTCTTAAAACCAGTCCCCACTCTCACTTTTTTTACTTTCTGAGACAGAGTCTTACTCTGTCACCCAGGCTGGAGTGCAGTGGCGCAATCATGGCTCACTGCAGCCTTGACTTCCTGGGCTCAAGTGATTCTCCCACCTCAGCCTCCTGAGTAGCTGGGACTACAGGCACACCACCACACCTGGCTAATTTTGTATTTTGTAGTAGAGACAGGGTTTCACCATGTTGCCCAGGCTGGTCTCAATCTCCTGGACTCAAATGATCCACCCGCCTCGGCCTCCCAAAGTGTTGGGATTGCAGGCGTGAGCCATCGCCCCCAGCCACCACTCTCACTGTTCCACTCCAGCCCCTTGTTCCCTCCCCTCAGGGTCTAGCAGCAATATCACAGCCCTTTCTGGGTCTCTTTGGGAGAGGAGAGAGAACTGATTCAAACTCCAGCCTGGAGCTGGCCCATCTCCCCACAGACCCCACAGATAGCTCCTGGTGGCAAAATCCCCAGCTGAGCAAAGACCTTTGAAAGGGGCCACAGAACAGGGACCCCAAGTCCGGAGTTGAATGAGGAAGGAGACAGGAAGGAGTAGGGAAGGGAGGAGGGGCTGCACGTCCACCTGAACTCAACCTTCAACCTGAGTCCCAGTAGCTGCCCCATAGGGAAAGGCGTTCACAGCACAAGTGATATTTCCCACTCAGCATCCACATGCAGCCTCAGAGAGTATGAGAATCAGGACCAGAGATGGAGAGAAACAGCAGACAGTGACGATCTCAGGTCACGGTGTGCCACCCCCACCCACCAGCTTCCACCCCAGGGTTGCTCCCTCCATGGCCTCCAGGCCCTGGGTGCTTACCCTGAATTTTGGGTCAACACCTCCCCGGTGCTGAGGTTTTGCCCAGGGTTCACCACCAGGAAGATGGGAGGTGTAGCTGGACGTGTGGTCCTCCTTGGGGTTGTAGTTGCTGTTGGAGATGAAAATGATGCATCAGGCCGTGCCTGGGCTCCCAGCCAGGCACAGAGCACCCATATGGATGTCACACAGAATCACCCACTCACAGAAGAGGCTGGAAAGATCCTCTGAAGCCAGATCCAGGGCACCTCCTGGGTGAAACCCTTCAGGGACAAAAGGAGCCCTTACCAGAACCAGCCATGAGAGTCCCCTCCAATAAGTGCCAGGTCTTTCTCTGCATCTCAGAGAAAGACTCTTACCACTCTGCCCACTCTGCCCTCATCCCACTCTGCCTGGGGTGAGGGCAGGGGTCTCTCTGGGCTTCTGCAGCCAGATGTGGAGTTCCAGGAGGAGGAGGGGAAGGAGGAGTCTAAAGGAAGATGGCTCAGCCTGTGGCCCAAGAAGCCTCATAGAGAACATGAGAGGGGACTCTGAGCACCCTTCATGTGGAAACTCTTTTTTTTTTTTTTTTTGAGACAGAGTTTCACTCTTGTTGCCCAGGTTGGTTGGAGTGCAATGGTGCCATCTCAGCTCACCACAACCTCCACCTCCCGGGTTCAAGCGATTCTTCTGCCTCAGCCTCCCAAGTAGCTGGGATTACAGGCATATGCCACCGCTCTTAGCTAATTTTGTATTTTTAGTAGAGACGGGGTTTCTCCATGTTGATCAGGCTGGTCTCGAACTCCTGACCTCAGGTGATCTGCCCGCCTTGGCCTCCCAAAGTGCTGGGATTACAGGCGTGAGCCACTGCACCTGGTCCATGTGGAAAGGCCACTGTAGGCCACCCCTAGGGAGGGGATAGGTTGACACTCGGCTCCTCCTAAGGACTTCAGGTGACCACCAGACTATTGACATAGTCTACTCCCTCATTGCCACTGGACCCCCAGCTCATGATCTCCCTAAAGCAGTTGTCCTGGAGGCTCAGCCCTTCACCGGTGCCCGACACAGCCTCGGTGTGATCCGATAAGCGGAGTTCAACCTCTCTGTTGCTGGAGATTCGTTGATGGACGTGACATAAGCCCTACCCCATTGAAGGGGCAGAGACACATAAACAGACGGACTCAATTCCGCTGGAAGCGGCCCTGGGAAGGAGCCCCAGCAGGTGCAACGGGAGCACAGGGGAGGAGCATGATCCACCCCCAGGCCAGCAGGGAGGGAAACATGGGCTTCACCTAGCAGAGGCAAATGCCAGACCATGGGGTGCTTTTGGGAAGTGAGAGACATGTTAGAGTGTGAGTCTGAGGACAGGAGATGGTGTGGATAGCTAAGGGGCAGGGGGGAGGGGAATTTGGTTCAAGAGGGATGGGGAGGCAGAAAACCACAGGACAAGGAGCCAGCCCCAGGAGGATCACCCTTGGACAGGATGGGGAAGCCTGTCCTCAACCTGAAAGGGAAGGGGGAAGAATGAGTGTAGATTGCATGAAAGTTTGCAAGTGGAGAAGGAAAGAAACTGATGTCCTGTGTGTTCTCAGGAACGTAGATGTATGGGAGAGTAATGTTGGAAACTCTTAACTTCTACTGGCAGCCACAGGCACCATTTTCTCACTTTTTTTTCCCCAGCAGCACTAGAGCAGGTGGATTTTAGACAGGGCGACCAACTTTCCCAGGACTTTTCTAGCCTTAGCACTGAAAATCCCACATTCAGGAAACCCCTTAGTCCTGGGCAAACTGGGATGATTAGTGACCTTTATTTTAGGATTGATCCAGGGATGAGGGTTTTGTCAGGTAGATAAGGAAATGGAATATGGGAGTTATGAGTGCTGCTAAGAGAAGAAAATGTGAGGCTGGGCATGGTATCTCACTCCTATAGTCCCAGCACCTTGGGAGGCCAAAGCGGGTGGATGACTTGAGGTCAGGAGTTTGAGACCTCTCTGGGCAACGTGGGAAGACCCTGTCTCTACTAAAAAATACAAAATTAGCCAGGCATGGTAGTGCACACCTGAAGTACCAGCTACTCAGGAGGCTGAGGTGGGAGGATCATGAGCCCAGGAGGTGGAGGTTGCAGTGAGCCGAGATCACTCCACAGCACTCCAGCCTGGGCAACAGAGTGAGACCATGTCTCAAAAAAGAAAAAAGAAAATGTGATCTATTGCAGGGGCTCAAAGTGGTCTAGGAAGGAAGTGAGGTCAGAACAGGAGTGATGGGGGCAATAAATTGGGGGAAATGGAGGGAAGGATCAGAAGACAGAAGGTCACTGTCGGGTTGAGAATAGGGACAGTGGCATGAGTATGGGGGAGAGCTGATTGATGAAAAGTTGTCAGAAAATAGAATGTCTGAGTGTAAGACTCTGGGCAGCAACCAGGTTGGGTGATGACAAGCTCTGAGATGTTTCCATGGGGTGCAATTCTGAAAAGAGTGGAAAATAAAGGACACCAAGGTTGAGAATGTCAAGGAACCCAAGGCAAGATTGCCAAGTTATTCATTAAAACCTGCCAAGATAATGGCAGTAGTTGGAGTGGAGGCACTGGCAGGTCTCTGCTGAACGAGGGGGAGCAGCCTGGAAGCTGATGGTCGGCCTTGTCGAGCACAGGTAGAGGGTGGGCATGGCCATCTGGCACAGCATTTAAAGGAAGCAGGTGGAAAGTCATAGGGCGGAAGTTGTGATGGGGGCAGGAAGAATCGGGACACGAATCCATGGCCCTCTAGCATAGGGGGAGTAAGAGAAAGAGTAGCTTCCACTCAAGAAGCTACTAAACAGGAAGGTCTTCCCAAGCAAGACATATTTCAAAACAACATGGTAGGGGGATGTTCTATGAGGAGGCTGCAAATGTACAGGAGTGTTTCTTCTTTGGTACAGGCTTCCCAAAGGTGGAAACAGCTTTGGCTCAGCATGAAGGGGCCTCCTCCATGCTGGAAAATGGGGTGAGGCCCAGGACCTATGGGAGTGACGGCGCCTGAGCTGTGCACCCCCAGCCCACCCAAGTCTGAAGGATCAGCCGCCTCTCTCCATGCCCATGCCATAGGCTCCTCCCAACACCACTGTGACTGAGGACAAGACAAGACTTGGAGGCACACTTCAGTGTGCCGCCCACCCTTGTTCCCTTGTCCAGTCACACCCCAAAGCCCTGCTGCTGAAGTGAGGGGAGCTCTTACCTGAGGAAACATACACCCTAACCAGGGCCGAGGGATCGCGTGACCACGAATCCAGGATCCACACTGTCTGAATTTTGCACCAGTAAGATCCAGCATCATCTTCATTGAGGTTCTGCATGGTCACAGTGAAGGCGAAAGCCTCCGGGTGGTCTCTGATGGACACGCGGCCATTCCTCTCCACCTTCTCTTCTCCCTTGGTCTCCACAATGCTCTCACATGATGTGTCGTACTGTCCTCGGCACCAGTATTTGTTATACCCCTCGTACATGCTCTCATACTGACACCGCACTCTCAGAGAGCCCCCTGCGGTGCCATTCACAGAGCCGGGGCCCGTCAGAGACAAACAGCCTGGAAAACACAAGCCCGAGTCCCAGGTCTCCATCCAGATGGCCCCATCAGCAGCTGTCTGTCTGAAGCTTAAGGGGAAGGTTGCCAGGGAGACCTGGGTGTTTCCTGGGAGGGGGACCTGGAGGAATACCTGAGCTTAGGACCTAAGCCAAAGAGTCCCTGTGAGAGCAGAAACCTGTCCCCTGTGAGAGTAGAGACACCAAGTCACAGCACAGGGGCCCCAGCACTTGGAGACCAAAGCTGGAGGCAGGAGCAGAGAGGAGCTGGTCATCCCGCCTTGTCCTGGGCCCTGCAGCCTCTGCCAGGCATGAGATTTGGTCATATACAAGATCACTTCCCTTTGGAGTGAGAGCCATATATTCCGGGGTCTTCTGAAACTCAGGCTTATTCTTTAAAAGCACAACTTGTGGTTTCCTCCACTTTCAGAGTGTTCTTGTGGGAGGAAAAATACTCTCCAGCTCTGATCTTAACCACTGTCCAGAAAGAATCAACATGGCACTGGGAAGAGGGGTTGTCCCCACAGGAAGCCCTGATAAGCTTCTTTACCTGAATTTGGGACACAAGATGACCCTCCCCGATAATAGTCCCCAAGTCTTGAGTGTCAGAGGTCACCATGCATTCAGAGGAAAGAGGGAAGCTGCTCTCTGTAACCAAGTGAGGTGATTTGGGTCCTGGGGGGAAAGTGGGGTTTAGAATACGGGAGGCAAAGTGTGAGAAGTTGATATGGAAGGAAAGAGAAGGGAAAAGAAAGGCTGTAAGTAGGCAGAAGTTCAGGCAGTATGGGATGTGATGCTCAGCAGAGCTCCCCAATATCTTAAGCAAGTGCCGAAAAACTGACAAGAGGCTTTGTTTGAACTTGAGTGTATGTGCATGTGCACGTGTGTGTGGATGTGAGAGAGAGGGAGAGAAAGAGAAACCGTGATGAGGCTGAGCTTTGCACCCCCTCAAAGTAACCTGAGTTCACAATAAGAGGATGAACATGCGCAGGGGCCACGGAAGCTTAAGCCGTTAGAATGAGCAGAAATTGTGAAAGAGCCCCTGGCATCTGTGGGTCCTATGACTATCTGGGCTCCTGAGCTAACTACATCTAGATCTGAGGTGATTGAGGATGGAGGAGCCCCTGACTTCTGGCTTTCATTCATTTCCCTCCCCTCCTCCCACCATCTGCCTTTTCTCCCCACTCTGTCCGCAGCTGGCTCTGTCTGTCATATGCCTTGGCAGATGTGTGACCTGCCACCACGCACACCTTCCTCACCCCACCAACCATGCTTGGCCTGAGAAAATCTCACTGTCACTGTCTCTTCCCACCCTCCTGGTCCCTTCCACACTCAGTAGCACCTGTCACCCCCACCCTGACCCCTTCCCAGCCCCTACCCCAAACCCTGCTCCAAACCTGTGTTCTCCCGCTCTGTGCTCCCTCGACCACAGCAAAGTGGCTCCTGACCCCGCACCTTCTGAGCGCTCCCCATTTCTCTGCTGTCCTAATTCTCGTAAGAACCTTCCTCGCTCTGGATGCTGTGCCCTCAGGAATCTTCCCATTCCCAAATCCCTGCTCCCCACCTACGTTCTCCCCCAAGAACCTGTTGCCCCGCAGCTGCACACCCTTCCTGAGATTTGAGAGCCGATCCTCACCTCCTCCCTTCCACCTGCCTCCAGCTCCCTCCTAGAGGTGGTGCATCCCAGCAGCACCTTCTTCTAAGTTCTGGACAGAGCTCAGGACTGCATTTCCCACAATGGGAGCTTGGCAGGGTACAAAGGGCTTGTCATAGCCAAGAGTCTGGTGATGGAGCCGGGGCCTGCTTGTGCTGCTTCCTAAAGGGATCCTTCCGGGAGAGCTTGGGGTTGTTCTTCTTCTGCCAGGATCAGAGCCAGTCCCTTCAGAGCTGAATGTGTCCTAGAATTCCTGCCACTCCAATCAAGAAGATGCCAGCAGCAGATGGGAAGTCAGACTCAAGAGAGCTTTCCAGGCTCCTTCCAGCCCAAAAAGTCTTTAATTCCTCAATTGCATAAGAGCTGGCCTGGCCTTCTGCCCCTGGCCTCTGGAAAGAGGCTTTCTCCTCTGGAATCTGTCCTCCACTCTCCTGATTACAACCTGGGCTCCTTCAGCCCTGCTAGGAAGCAAATGTTTCGCTCTTCCTCTCAAACACACACACACACACACACACACACACACACACACACACACACACACACACTGGGGAGAGCATAGCTGAGGGAGGAAACCATGGGACTATTTTGTCCCTTCCAGGGCCCAGAGCCACTTACTTTTAGCTACCTCTGGACTGAGCTGTTTCCTTCCCCAGGTCTCTATTGGGTAAAACTCCAGGTTTGGGGGATATTTCTGGTTCACAAACTTTACAACTTTTCAAGCCATTCTAAGCCAAGCAAACATCAGTCCCTTTGCAGAGGCAGAATCTCACCCTGAAAAGTCTAAAAGTGCTATTGGGAACCCCAAACCTAGCAAATCTGGAAGGTCACCCTAGAAAAGCAAGGGCCTTCTGCATTCACGATGGCTATTCTCTCCAGCAGGCAACCTTCTCATTGAAATGAAACCAATTCAAATTCATCTTCTGAAAAGACAGAAGATGGTTCTTAAAATGTGGAAGTCACAGCTGGGCACAGTGGCTCACGCCTGTAATTCCAGCACTTTGGGAGGCCGAGGCAGGCGGATCACAAGGTCAAGAGATCGAGACCTTCCTGGCCAATATGGTGAAATCCCGTCTCTACTAAAAATATAAAAATTGGCCGGTTGTGGTGCCTCAAGCCTGTAATCCCAGCACTTTGGGAGGCCGAGGCGGGCAGATCACCAGAGGTCAGGAGTTCGAAACCAGCCTGGCTAGCGTGGTGAAACCCTGTCTATATTAAAAATACAAAAATTAGCCAGGCATAGTAGTGGGTGCCTATAATCCCAGCTACTTGGGAGGCTGAAGGTGAGAATCACTTGGACCTGGGAGGCGGAGGTTGCAGTGAACCTAGATCACGCCATGCACTCTAGGCTGGGCAACAGAGCGAGATTCCATTTAAAAATAATAATAATAATAATACAAAAATTAGCCAGGCATGGTGGTGTGCACCTGTAGTCCCAGCTACTCAGGAGGCTGAGGCAGGAGAATCACTTGAACCTGGGAGGCAGAGGTTTCAGTGAGCCAAGATCGTGCCATTGCACTCCAGCCTGGCAACAAAGCGAGACTCCGGCCAAAAAAAAAAAAGGAAGTCACTTGTAAAGACTTATATTTCAGAGGTAGGGCAGGAGTGTGGATAAGAGTAGTATCTAGAGCCCAGTAAGCAAAGCCATCTCCAAAATGGAGGTAAAGCAAGGCAACTTGCAGAGGGGAGAGCCTGGATAGGCGAGCTTAAAGAAAAAGATAAAGGCCAAGGTGAGCGGATCACTGGAGGTGAGATCAGCCTGGCTAACGTGGTGAAACCTTGTCTCTACTAAAAATACAAAAATTAGCCAGGTGTGGTGGCACATGCCTGTAATCCCAGCTACTCAGGAGACCGAGGCACGAGAATTGCTTGAACCTGATTGGTGGAGGTTGCAGTGAGCCAAGATCACCCCACTGCACTCCAGCCTGGGTGACAGAGCCAGACTCCTTCTCAAAAAAAAAAAGAAAAAAGAAGAAGAAGAAGAGGAAAGAAAAAGATGAGATGAGGGGTGTGGCTGATTAAATCACAGACCCTCAGATGTAGAGCATGGCTTATGGTTGCTTAGCCCAATATTCTACTTAATGTAAAAATACAACAAAAGCAAATTTTCATGCAAAGTATTGGCAGATGACACCAAATTACTGTTGTTTGAAAGATGAACCAGGATTGGATTGGGAAGGAGTGGGTAGACCTATGCTGTTGATAACATTCTAGTTCATGGATTGGCCAGTGAGCTCACAGATGTTTGTTAAGTTACATATAATTAAAATGAAAGAAGGTCTTGAATGGACCAGTGATGAGAGAATGTTCCATGACCCATGATCTAATCCTGGGCACCTGAAGTTAAGGAAAAAGAAGGTTATGCTAATTCCAAGATACTTTCCTCTGTCCTGCTAGAGTGTTACCTGAATGCAAAATTAGCAGTTCTCAAGGAAATCCAGCATGTTCCTGGAAATAATTGATGGAATTATATAAATGCGTCTGTGCACTTGTTGAAACACGTGCTTGCTGGTTGCTTGAGGTTAATGGGAGCTAGTAAATATTGGACAGCAATCAGTTCAGAATGGAAATACCAGATGATGTTGCAGAGAGGTCAGCTATTTTGTGACTATTACTAGGTTAGCTTTATTCTTGACACCTCCATGGCCAATGGAAAGAGCTCTGTGGAGGACACAGATCTGGATGTCATTTCCAGCTTGTCTACTTAGTTCTTATGTCGTCGGATCTCCCTTCATCATCTTATTTATAAAGTGGAGTCAATGCTATTTGCCCTGCCTAGGTCACAAAACTGCTCAGAGGGTTAAATTCTATCCTATTTGGAAGTGTTTGTAGGTTATAAAAATGCATAATAAATAGAATTCTAGTTTTGCTCTTTTTAAATTTTTTACTTTTCTTTTTTTGTAGAGATGGGGTCTTGCTATGTTGCCCAAGCTGATCTCAAACTCCTGGGCTCAAGCAATCCTCCAGCTTTGACCTCCCAAAGCACTGGGATTACAGGTGTGAGCCACCACACTCAACCAATGTTTGCTTATTTTGTATTTGAATTTGCTTCCTTCCTCTTTGTCATTTCCCCTCCATGCTAGAATTGCCCTTTCCATCTCTCTTTCCCAGTTAAGATTTTCAGAGGGACCTGCTCAGGTCACATTGCGAGCCTGAGGGTGGGGAATGAGATAGGAGTGGAAAGAGAGATGGAAAGGGCAAAGAAAAAGGAAGCAAATTCAAATACAAAATGAGCAAACATTGGTTGAGTGTAGTGGCTCATGCCTGTAATCCCAGTGCTTTGGGAGGTCAAGAGAGGAGGATTGCTTGAGCCCAGGAGTTTGAGTCAGTGTCACCTACCTGGTCTTCTTCTTTTAAATTGCTGTCATTTTCACTCACCCTTCTAGAAAGAACCTTCTCATTACATTGGGCAGTTTCTATGTTTTTTGAGGGAACTCAACCATAAAATTCGTTGTGCAAACATGAAGAATGTCCTCTAATTTTTAGCCTAAATTTATTTCCCCAGAGACAAATGTGTTTTCCTGCATTTTTGCATTTTGAATGTCTATTAATAAGAGTTTCTCTTATGAAGTCCAACCTGTGCAGGACAGTTTCATTTACTTGTTTACACCACACCTTGTTCCAGGAAGGATTTAAGGTAGATGTTGAGGATGGCATTTTTTTTTTTTAGACAGGTTCTCACTCTGTCACCCAGGCCAGACTGCAGTGGTGCAATCTCAGCTCACTGCAACCTCTGCCTCCCAAGTTCAAGCGATCCTCCTGCCTCAGCCTCCCTAGTAGCTGGGACTACAGGCGTGCATCATCACGCCCAGCTAATTTTTGTATTTTTAGTAGAGACAGGATTTCACCATGTTGGCCAGGCTGGTCTCAAACTCCTAACCTCAGGTGATCCACCCACCTTGGCCTCCCAAAGTACTGGGATTACAGGCGTGAGCCACCACACCCAGCCCATTAATTATTTCTCACAAACCATTCCAACCCCTTTACACTAAGCTTTGTCAAAACAGAACTATTGTTAATTCTTGAACTCTCCATGGTCTTTAATGTCCTCACACTTGCACATAAGCTATTCCTTTCCCACTCAGCCAGCTCATTCATCCTTCAGGATGGACTTCCAATGAAGCCTCAGTGACATCTCCCACCCTTCCAAGAGCAAAGTGAGGGGTTCCTGTTGCATACTCTCATCACCACATGAATGAGTCTCTACAACAGTAATTTCCACATTGTATTGTAGTTAGTTGACTCCCTCCATTCAGAAGTTACTCTTAATTACAGCACCCAGAATAGTCCTGGCACATATCTGGTGCTCAGTAAGTGTTTGTAGGATCCATGGATGAATGATTGAATGTATAGAAGGATGCACAGGTGAATGAACGGATGTATCTTTCCCTTTTCTGTGGACACTTCACCTCTGGTTTGAACCCAGGACAGCTCTTCTACCTACTGTCCTGCCCCCTGCAAAACCAAGCTCCCAAAGCCACAGCCCCACTCACCTGAGAGGCAGAGAAGGAGTAGAGCTGGGAGCAGCCACATGGTCCTGTCTCCCTGGCTGCCGTCCTCAGCAAATCTAGGTCCCAGCTGGAATCCAAGTATATGTAACAGAGCCTGGGTCATCCACTTTCTACTTGTCCAAGTTTCCTTTGTGTTCTCACTCATCTATTTCCTCTTTTGCCTTTTAAAGGATGCTTCCTAATTTTAAGCCTTACTTAGCAGAAGAGAAACAGTGGCAAGAGACGTTTCTGAGAATGGACTAAGCACAAACAGGAAAATCTGTTGGCCTTCATTTAATGTGAATGTAGTGTTTGAGTCACCCCCTGAGGTTTCATGACTCAGAACTTCATGAAAGTCAGTCCCAGTTTATGAAACCTCTCCAACAGAGGAAACTCTGTTCCCTGCCTCTTTCACTCTTCTTCCTATCTGGGATTACTTCATCGATCTAAGTAGCTTCCCTTCTCTATGGCTGCCTACTTTTGAATCATAAAACACCCTCTACTTAAGGAGCTGTGGTGAGCACTCCCCATGTCTTTCTCAACCGTTATCTCCATGCGGATGACTTCACACCTCTTCCTCTAACCCAATATCCCAATATCTCTCCTGGGCTCCAGATCCTACTTTCTAACTTCCTATAGGGAATCTCCACCTGGTTATACACTATTAACCTAGTTCAGTATATGGGTCATGGTCAACAGCATAGATTCTGAAGTCACACAAACTCAAATCTCATCTCCATCATTTATTAATCATCTGACCTTGGGCATGTTGCTAAATCACTCTCATCCTCAGTCTCCTCATCTGTAAAATAGAGTACTCATGACAATTCTTTCTCATAGGGTTGCCATAAGAAATAAATGAGTTAATGTAAGTAAAGTGCTTGGTACAGTGCCTGGAACATAGTAACTGCCCAGTTAATATTAAATACCTTTAGAATAGTCCTAGACCATTGAAATAGCTTCTCATCTGGTCCCTCTACTAGCTATACATTCTCTCTAATCCAACTTGCACAACAGAAGATACTCTTCTCTAAGACATAGCTATCTGAAAATATAATTTCTTTCCTTCTCTTTCCCCAGAGATACCCATCTTTGATACTCACAGCCTCTAATCTTTACTATCTTTTAGAACTCTACTGGATCATCTGATATTTCAAACTTTTGTTGTAAGAGCACAACTTCTTATCTTTTCTGTACCACCATATCTGATGAAATATTATATAGCCAGGCATGGTGGCACGTGCCTGTAATTCCAGCTACTTGGGAGGCCAAGGCAGGAGAATCACTTGAACCCAGGAGGTGGAGGTTGCAATGCAACGAGCCAAGATCGCACCATTGCACTCCAGCGTGGCGACAGAGTGAGACTCCATCTCAAAAAAAAAAAGAAATAAATATTATATATAGAATAGAGCCCTGGATGGAACAATAAAACACCAGGACCCTGGTCCCATGTGTGACATGAGCCACACACTTGAGGGATCCAGAATGAGCAGAGCTGACAGTAGCCACAAAATTGTGTCTTAGTCCATTTTCTTCTATTATAACAGAATACTACAAGCTAGGTAATTTGTAAAGAACAAAAGTTGGCAGGCGCAGTGGCTCATGCCTGTAATCCTAGCACTTTGGGAGGCTGAGGCGGGTGGATCACTTGAGGTCAGGAGTTTGAGACCAGCCTGGCCAACATAGCAAAACCCCGTATCTAATAAAAATACAGAAATTAGCTCTGCATGGTGGCATGAGCCTGTAGTCCCAGCTACTCAGGAGGCTGAGGTGGGAGAATTGCTTGAACCCAGGAGACGAAGGTTGCAGTGAGCCAAGATCACGCCACTGCATTTCAGTCTGGGCGACAGAGAGAGACTCTGTCTCAAATAATAATAATAAAAAGAACAGATTTGTTCACCTTCCTAGCTTTTGGAAGATGAGCAGTCCAAGAGCATGATAGTGGCATCTGACAAGGGTCATTCCATGGCAGAAGACAAGACAGCAGGCAAGCCTGCTAGACAGAGAGAAAAAGGGGGCTGAACTCACCCTATCAGGAAATCACTCTCACAATAACTAACCCACTCTGGAGATAACAGCATTAATCCACTCGGAGGACTGAGCTCTCATGACCTAATCACCTCTTAAAGACCTCACATCCCAATGCCATTACATTGACAGTTAAGTTTCAACACGAGTTAGTTTCTGAGGGAACATTCAAACCATAGCAACCCTTGTGCCATTTATTCAGCGGAGACAACAGTTGCAGGCTTCAGTTCTCTCCACCAAGAGGATCAAACAAATCTTCAGCCTTCTTGGTTCTGCTTTTATGTTTTCTTCTGGTTCCTTTTTAGAAAATCTTATCCCTACAGTTGTTTATAAAATAAAAGAAATGGGAATAAGCAAAGGCATGTGTTGATGGTTGAAAAACTATAAACTCACCATGTCTAATATAGGCACATTTCATTATAATCCAATTAGAAAATCCAAACTCCAGACCACCTAGTAAGACAGAGTTGACACAGAAGCTATCATCTGGTTCCAAACTGAAGTCAAATCCAATAAAAGGAAATTCCAGGTATTAGAAATGTAAAGGGAACTAAAACCCAGGTCTGTGAGCAGGATCTGATACCAAGAGGCTAATGGGGACCAGTCAAAATGAATTTGGGCCTGAGGAGGAGAGGGGCTGCTGTTTAAATAGCCACTCAGGGACAGAAGACAATGTCTCAGGTCTATACAAGACAGGGAGCGGGAGCAGAGCCCCCTGCCAAAAGCTAGGATCCATGAAGGGTCATTATGCCAATGGAACAGGGTGAGGGGAAACCCCATTGATGGGCTCATGGGAGCATCAAGGCATCTCCGCTCCCTATAGTTATAAGGAGTTACATTCCATGAGAACAAGCACCTAAGTTGCACTACACAGGGGTGTGAGATCCAAAGTACAACTTCCCATCGTGTGGGAGTGTAGACAAGGACGTCAATATAAAACAGGTTGGCAAATGATGAGACTTGTAGGGCCATGGAAGAGATGAACACACACCAAAACCACACCTCCAGTTCACCTTGTGTTTTTATACACCCCATGAGCTAATGATCATTTTCACATTATTAATGGTGGGATTTTTTTTTTTAATTCATGACACATGAAAATTGTCTGAAACTAAAATTTCAGTGTGCATAAATAAGTTTTACTGGAATACAGCTACACATGTTCATTTATGTATTATCTATGCCAGCTTTCATGCTACAATGGCAGTTTTTTACAGGACCAACAAGTTCATATGCCCGTTGCACTGGAACAAACCAATACACCAAGACAACAGGGTTTGCAGCAGAGAAAGAGTTTAATGATCACAGGGTGACCAAGCAAGGAGATGGGAGGGACCCTTAAATCCATCTCCCTGAGAAGTTCTGGGCTGGGACTTTTAAGGGGATTGTGGAGGGCAAGTAACTGGAAAATTGGGATCATTGATTGGTCAAGGTAGGATGGATGAAATCATCATGATCTGGAAATGGCTTTCTTTGGTGAATCTGTTTCTTTTGGGTTCCTCTAGACCAGCTGGCATCAGTAGTTTCACTGGTATACAAGACCTGATAAGAATACCTCAAATGGAAAACTTAATGTCTCGCAATGCTTAAGATGTTACCTATGGTGCAATTAAGGGGGATTATAGTCTTACAACAGGGTCTGTGCAATTCTGGGGGAATAGGCAGCAAATATGAAGAAGCAGGACAGAGAGCAGGCTGACCTCATGATTAATGCCAAATATGCCGCAAGCTTGGTTTATTTTCATTTCTCCCCTTCCCTTCTTCCCTGATTAATTTTATAAAATTTATGGGAACAATTCCAAGTTGAGTAGTTGTGACAGAGACCACAGAGCCCACAAAACCTAAAATCTGTAACAGCTGGCCCTGGCAAAAGGAGTTTGCCATCCTCTGGCGTTGACGATGGACTCCTCCCCACTTGCAACTAGCAATCATTCCCACTGGTAATTGGAAGCAGAACCCTGAAAGCAGAGCACTCTTGGGCTAGTCTTCTTGAGGGTAATAGAAGCTATTTTAGGTGGTGTGAGGATTTACCAGGACAGAGACAACCTAGAGAGTGATCTTAGGCCAGAGGGAGGGTCCAGGTAGAGTCTAGCTCAGCCCTGGTGAAGATACAGATGCTCCCGCCTGGCCCCATCTGCCTCATTTGGCAGCCTGACAAGTTGGCACTCTTCTGCGTTCCACTTAGTGCAGCCCCATAGGACCCCAGAAGAAGCAGGTAGCTTTCACCTGAGGACTTCCCCTGGCCCTCTAAGCAGCAGCTCCTACCTGCTCCTCCAGCCACACATAGGATTTCCTACAGGACAACTCCATTCCCTGCCCCTGCTTTAATCCTACTGTGCCTCACACCCTCAAAACACCTCCACCCTGACTCCACCGACACCTCAAACTCAGCCTGATGAACATCTAACCCTTCTCTCTCACGGACCTCCCCAACAACTACTAGAACAAAAACAGCAACGTGTTTCTCTTCCTTGACTCCCCGGACTGCCCCAGCCCAGAACTTTTACCTCCTGCTCTTCAGGCTGTCACTAAAGCTGCTGCCCGTGGAACTGCACAGAGCTCAGGAAATTCCCTCCTCCATAGAAAAGAGAAGTGAGCAAGTTAAAAGATGATTCTTACTAGCTTTAAGGTTACTTCTGATATAATTAGAATAGTAGAGAATTATAAAAGGGAAAAGTTCATAAAGAAAGAGGGCAGCGATGTGCTATATTAATGTATATAGAAAAGATGCTCCTAAATTAATCAATGTATAAAAACTTAGAGTATATTTCTGCCAAGAATGGTTCCCATTCTTGCAATTCTAATCCTCCAAACAACCCTGTGAGGTAGAACTTCTATTATCCCCATGTTTCAGAGGAGGAAACTGAGGCACAGAGGGGCCAATCAACCTGCTGAAGGCCTTATGACCCATCAGTGGTGAGGCGCTATATGATGGCATTCATATGAAGCTAGGATTGGAGGGCCCAGATTGCCTGGCTCAAGGATCTGTGTCCTTATCTCCCACTACCCAGCTGCTTGTAGTAAATTAATGCAGAAACAAGGCACAAGAGGTCATGATGGTTGCTCTGAGAGAATTAAACAGAGTGATATGACCAAGAACCACCCAGGACGGTCTGAGAAGCCTCTGAGAAGGTGATGTTCAGAATGAGACTGCACTGGCATTCAGAAGAGTGCACCGGATGCAAAAGAAAAGGAGGCAAGGCCAGGCATGGTGGCTCCCACCTATAATCCCAGCGCTTTGGGAGGCTGAGGCAGGCAGATCACCTGAGGTTAGGAGTTCAAGACCAGCCTGGCCAACATGGTGAAACACCATCTCCACTAAAAATACAAAAATTAGCCTGCTGGTGGCACACACCTGTAATCCCAGCTACTAGGGAGGCTGAAGCAGGAGAATTGCTTGAACCTGGGAGGCCAAGTTTGCAGTGAGCCAAGATCACACCACTGTACTCCAGCCTGGGTGACAGAGTGAAACTTTGTTGAAGAAGAAGGAGAAGGAGAAGAAGAGGAAGAAGAAGAAGGAGAAGGAGAAGAAGAGGAAGAAGAAGAAGAAGGAGGAGGAGGAGAAGGAGAAGAGGAAGAAGAAGAAGGAAGAGGAGAAGAAGAAGAAGGGGTGGGGGAGGGGGAGGGGGCAGGGATGGGAGGAGGGGGAGGGGGAAGGGGATGGGAGGAGGGGGAGGGGCAGGGGGAGGGGGATGGGAGGAGGGGGAGGGGGAGGGGAGGAGGGGGAGGGGAAGGGGATGGGAGGAGGGGGAGGGGGAAGGGGATGGGAGGAGGGGGAGGGGGAAGGGGATGGGAGGAGGGGGAGGGGCAGGGGGAGGGGGATGGGAGGAGGGGGAGGGGGATGGGAGGAGGGGAAGGGGGAAGGGGATGGGAGGAGGGGGAGGGGGATGGGAGGAGGGGGAGGGGGAAGGGGATGGGAGGAGGGGGAGGGGCAGGGGGATGGGAGGAGGGGGAGGGGCAGGGGGAGGGGAGGAGGGGGAGGGGCAGGGGGAGGGGAGGAGGGGGAGGGGAAGGAGGAAGGTAGTAGTAGTTAGGAGAGTGGAATCAGGAGCACCTAGTGATGCAGAAGGAAAACCAGGAGAGTCTGGGCTGTAGACTGAATACTTATGTCCCCCCAGTTTCATACGCTGAAACCCTAATCCCCAAGGTGGCGGTATTTGGAGTTGGGGCCTTTGGGATATGATTAGGCCATGAGGGTGGGGCTTGCATGAATAAAATTAGCGCCCTTATAAGAAGAGACACAAGCCAGGTGCAGTGGTGCCAGCCTGTAGTCTCAGCTACTCAGGAGACTGAGCGGGGAGGATCACTAGAGGCCAGGCGTTGGAGGCTGCAGTGTGCTATGATAGTGCCTGTTAATAATCACCACACTCCAGCCTAGGCAGCATAGTGAAGCCTGTCTCTTAAATTTTTTTTTAATTAAAAAAAAATCATAGAATCATAGAAGAGATACAGGAGAGCTTGCTTTCTCTCTCCCTTTCTCTGCCATGTGTAGATAAAGAAAGAAGGCAGCCGCCTATAAGCCAGGAAGACAGCCCTTACCAGGAACGGATTCAGCCAGCATCTTGATCTTGAACTTCCAGCCACCAGAACTGGGAGAAATGAATTTCTTTTGTGTGAGCCACCCAATCTGTGGTATCTTTGTTATAGCAGCCTGAGCTGACTGAGATAGTCTGAAAGCAAAGAAAGGAGAAAGAAGGGAGGAAGAAGTGCTCAGCTGAGTCAAGGGCTGCTGAGGTCAAGTAAGATGCAGAAAGAGAAGATGCATTTGGATTTGACTGACGGTAAGGTTTTTGGTTCCCTTGTCAAGGGCATGTCTGTAGAGTGGTGAGCAGAGAAGACAGGTGGGCGTGACTACAGAGTAAATGACAGATGAGGAAACAGAGTCAGAAAATGCAGACACTGGCCAGGCGCAGTGGCTCATGCCTGGAATCCCAGCACTTTGGGAGGCCAAGGCGGGTGGATCACTTGAGGTCAGGAGTTCGAGACCAGCCTGGCCAACATGGTGAAACCCCGTCTCTACTAAAAATACAAAAATTCCCCAGGCGGTAGTGGCATGTGCCTGTAATCTCAACTACTCAGGAGACTGAGGAGGAGAATCACGTGAGCCTGGGAGGTGGAGGTTGCAGTGAGCCAAGATCACGCCACTTTACTCCAGTCTGGGTGAGAGAGTGAAACCCTGTATTAGAAAAAAAGAAAAAGAAAAAAAGAAAAGAAAGAAAAAGAAAGTACAGACACTGTTTTATAAGAGGCTCTGAGAAGGAAAGTGGAGAGAAAGGAAACAACAGACAGAGAGGGCTGGGGACAAAGGGGAGTGTTTGTTTAATCAAAATTGTCCAGTATGCTGAGAGCTGAGTGGGCAGATCTTCTGGAAAACCTGTCCTGGTTGATGGGCAGATGTCTCCACGACATCATTGTGGTGCTCACAGAACTTGAAATCCAAGCACAAAGATGGAGTTAATTACAACAAACTAAAATTACTCGGGTGTAAAAAAAAAGACAACAACACTGAAAAAACTGAAACAAAATTACCAAAAACATCGAGAGCTTATACAGATCAAAATGAAAAATACTCAAACTAAAAGAAAAATTGGCAAACACTATCAACCTACAATTCTCAAAAGAAGAAATACAAATGGCTGACATTCAGAAGGAAAAGCACTTAATCTCACTGAAAATCAACCACATGGATATACTAAAACAACAAAATTATAAATTTTCCCAGATTAGCCAAGAGGTTTTCTAAGGTAATGCTCAGTAAAGGCAGGTAACAGCGTGGTGGAACCCATATGCTGTCTATAGGTGATGTAGTGCTCTAATTCTGCAAAGCAATTTAGCAGTAAGTGAGAAGAACTCTAAAAACGGGCTTTCTCTTCGCCCAGTAATTCCACTTTTCATATTCTATTCTAAGAAAAAAAAAATGAAAATGTGAACACATAGTAGTGAAAAATTTAAAAGACCCTAATTATCCAACAAAAAGAAACTATATAACTATTGGGCCGGGCGCAGTGGCTCACACCTATAATCCCAGCACTTTGGAAGGCCAAAGTGGGTGGATCTCTTGGGACCAGGAGTTCGAGACCAGCCTGGCCAACACAGCAAAACCCCGTCTCTACTAAAAATACAAAAATCAGCCCGGTGTGGTGGCACGCACCTGTCGTCCCAGCTACTTGGGAGGCTGAGGCAGGAGAATCGCTGGAACCCAGGAAATGGAGGTTTCAGTGAGCTGAGATCGTGCCACTGCACTCCAGCCTGGAAGACACAGCGAGACTCTGCCAAGAAAAAAAAAAAAAAAAAAAAAAAAAAAAAACCTCTTGAGAGACAATCAAGGTAAAGTTCTACAAACTGAAATTACCAGATGAAAAGTTGTATTTTGAAAAATGAGAGAAATAGGTGGGATTTGATGAAAACATTAGAGATGAAGAATAATGTGGTGAAATCTTTGAGAACGTGATGACCAAGGAGAGAATTCTCCCAGGTCCAGCGTAGCACTTGAAAAAACACAAGCAAGCTTTAAGAAGCAACAGCCAGAGAAACAAAAACTGAGAGAGATTCTGAAATCCAGGCACTCGTGTGGGGAGATTGCAGAAGTTGGTGGTATGGCTGAAAGAAAATGAGGAAGTTTTGAAATGTGATTCAGTGGCTTCCTGCTGTAAAATCTTCACTGTCTCCTCTTAGCTGTGATCAAATCCAGACTCCAGCATGATTCACACAGCCCTGCAGGACCCAGCCTCCTTCCATCCTCCCAGCTCACACTTTTGCTCCAGCCATTCCAAAGCACAGTACTTCTAATTTCCCAAACAGCAGCTGCTTCCTCAAGCCACCACGCCTGCATATATGGTGTTTGTCAAAGCCCTTCCAGCCTCCCACCTGCCTTCCTTGATACCTGGAGCCCCTACACATCCTTCAAAATGCCGATAAAGCTTCCCGGCAAAGCCAACTCTGGCAGAGTCGAGGTGCTGCCTCTGTGCGGCACAGTACCTGGGTTGCATCATTGTCTTAAGCCCCTCTCCCAGCATTCTTTTCTGGGTGAATCTGCCTTCACTGTTGCTCTGTGTAGGGCACCACAGGTGCAGTGGGTTGAGTTAATGTGTCCAAGCAAAATCCCATCCCACATCATTTCTCTGTTTAGTCCTTTCTATCTCATATCCCATTTCCACTCCCCTGCCCCAAAGGCAACCATTCTAATGCCTATAAGTGCACATCCATACACTTGTGTGATTGTCAGGTGTACATGCCGGCTTTGTAGGAGTGTATTTAAGTTTACATAACTGGCTGGGCACAGTGGCTCACAGAGGCTGAGGTGGGAGGATCCCTTGATTCCAGGAGTTCAAGACCAGCCTGGGCAACATAGTGAGACCCGATCTCTACAAAAAAATTTAAAAATTAGCCAGGCATAGTGGCACACGCCCATGATCCCAGCTACTCAGGAGGCTGAGGCAGAAGGATTGCTTAGGCCCAGGAGTTTGAGGATGCAGTGAGCTATGATTGCACCGCTGCGTTTCAGCCTCGGCAAAAAGAATTTATGTCACCAGCTTTATGCCGTCGATCTCATTCTGGTTTTAGCTTTTTCACTCAGCACTGGATTTTTTTTTTTTTCTGACATTATCTTGTCCTGTGGCCCAAGCTGGAGTGCAATGGTGCGATCTCAGCTCACTGCAGCCTCCGCCTCCCAGATTCAAGCAATTCTCCTGTCTCAGCCTCCCGAGTAGCTGGGACTACAGGTGCACACCACCATGCCCAGTCAATTTTTGTATTTTTAGTAGAGACAAGGTTTCACCATATTAGTCAGGCTGGTCTCAAATTTCTGACCTCAGGTGATCCATCCGCCTCGGCCTCCCAAAGTGCTGGGATTACAGGTGTGAGCCACTATGCCAGGCCTCAGCACTGGGTTTTTAAGCCCCATCCATGTTGCCATGGGGCCATAGAGTTTGTTGACTAGAACTGGAGCTTGTATACTACAGGAGGTGCCGGGTTTACTTGTCAGCCCCTCCCCCATGTTGCACACCTGGGCTGCCCCCAGCTCCCTGTTCCCCAGACAGCACAGCACTGAGCATGCTCTAGCCTGGCCTCTGAGGGCCTGCATGAGAGTTTTTCTGGGCTCTGCCTGCCTCAGCAGGGTTGCTGAGTCCCAAGGTAGACACACACTTAGCCTGACAGATTTCTCTCCAAAAAGGCCACTCTTGGCTTGTGAGCGTTCTTTCCTGACCAGAGCCTACAACCAGAACCTGTTTCATGAAGTAGAGCAGACTTTTGGCAAACTGCTCCCAAAGTGCAATCTCCCTTTGATCCTGGCTTGAGTTTGTTGGGTCAGGTGAAAATGCAGTAAGTCCTCGGGCCTTCCTGAGAGTCCCCGGTCTAGACCCTTGAGTCCAGATTAAGGCCAAGCCAGGATCCTCGGTTTGACTCAACAGCAGCAGCCGGAGCCATCTTCCCCACATTCCACTGCATGGCCAGCAATTACTTCTTGCTGTAAACACAACACTGACGGTTGTGGAGGAGAAGGGGCCCTGAGGACTCCCAGCCACCCCCGATTCAGACCCCAGGCTTCTTCCTGCAATAGCTCCTTTTGAGGACCAGCTGCACTCTTCACTTAAAGTATTTTGCGTCTGGGCGCGGTGGCTCATGCCTGTAATCCCAGCACTTTGGGAGGCCGAGGCGGGTGGATCACCTGAGGTCAGGAGTTCGAGACCACCCCGGCCAACATGATGAAACCCCATCTCTACCAAAAATACAAAAAATTAGCTGGGCGTGATGGCAGATGCCTGTAGTCCCAGCTACTCAGGAGACTGAGGTGTAAGAATTGCTTGAACTCAGGAGGCAGAGGTTGCAGTGAGTCAAGATCATGCCACTGCACTCCAGCCTGGGCCCAGAGTGAGACTCTGTCTAAGAAAAAAATAAAAAAGAAGAAGAGATCTTAAACAATTTAGGGTCTGGATAGACAGTGCTGCGACAAGCAACCCTAACATCTCAGAGGCTTAACACAATAAAGGTGTATTTCTCAGTCAGATCATAGACAAAGGAAAGTCAGGCAGATCTCTAGGTGGCAACTGGAGGACCTGGGCCCTTCCATCAGCGTCATCACCTTCATGCTGGTTTCTATGGTCACCATGGAGCATGTAAGAAATTGCACAGGTGTCTAAGGCCAGGCCCAGAGTTGGGTACCAGACTGCCACCACATCCAGGGGAACCAGGACACTGAGGCTGTCTGGTGGGACATCACAGAAACAATGTGAGCCCTTGTATGCCTGGCCCTTAAAACCATCCCATGCACTTAACGTTTCCATGAAGATGAAGTAGCCAGACTTTTCCCTATCCCTCCCACCAAGTAGAACTAAGCCCTGATCTTGGGTATAAAACAAGCATGAGGGCCAGACATGGTAGCTCACACCTGTAATCCCAGCACTTTGGGAGGCCGAGGCGGGTGGATCACCTGAGGTCAGGAGTTCGAGACCAGCCTGGTCAACATGGCAAAACCCTGTCTCTACTAAAAATACAAAAAATTAGCCGGGAATGCATAGTGGCAGGCACCTGTAATCCCAGCTATTCGGGAGGCTGAGGCAGGAGAATTGCTTGAACCTGGGAGGTGGAGGTTGCAGTGAGCCAGGATCTCACCATTGCACTCCAGCCTGGGTGACGGAGCAACACTCCGTCTTGAAAAATAAAAAATAAAAATAAAACAAGCATGAGAAGGGACTGAAAGGTGGACAGACAGTAGGGTCCACGGAACAATGTAGCAATAAGTTATCTGGGTTTTCTCTTTCCTTTATGTATCCCAGACTTGGAGACAGCCCTGATGGAGAGGCCACCAATGCAGAAACAATAACAGGCACAGAAAAACAACAACAAAAGCTGTCCCTCTCTCTCTAGAAAAAAAAGAAAAAACAGGGAAGGAGCAACCTAGCAAGAGAGAAGACTTAGACAATGACTTCTCTACCCTACAGAACACCCCAGAAAAAATGATGGCCCCACCACCCAAGCCAGCAAAGGCAGAGTGGGAGCTTAGACGTCTACCTCCACCCAGCTGTAACCAGGCATCCAATCCCCCTGCCAGGTGCTGTCAGGGAAGGCTGGGTAGGGAACCTGGACTTCCACCCCCACTCAGCAGTGAGAAGCCCAACTCTCTCCCGCGGGGGTGGCCTCAGCCAGGCCACATGGGGAGTAATGAGAAAGAAAAGGGACTTTTTATCTGAGGAATGCAAGCCCTTTTAAATGCGCAGACTCAGAGAGGCATTCAGATGTGACAGCAGTCACGTCTCACTCCCCACTTGAGCGAAATAATTGTCTCTTGAAGCCACCTGCGATGCAGGCCCTAGACGAACGGACACCACGTAGCCACGAACACCGTAAACACCACGCACTGGACGCCATAACTCACACCCGAGCTCAACAATGCACAGCCAGTCACCGACCGATGTGATTTCTGTGAACTAGTAAGAATTCACATCAGACAACTCCAGACTGTCAGCCCCTCCTTGCTTCCTTTTGCCTTTCAAAACTTGCTTGTAGGCCAGGTGCGGTGGCTCATGCCTGGAATCCCAGCACTTTGGGAGGCTGAGGTGGGCAATAATTTGAGGGCAGGAATTCAATACCAGCCTGGCCAACATGGTGAAACCCCATCTCTACCAAAAATACAATAATTAGCTGGTCGTGGTGGTGCACACCTGTAATCCCAGCTACTCGGGAGGCTGAAGCAGGAGAATCACTTGGACCTAGGAGGCAGAGGTTGCAGTGAGCTGAGTTCACATCACTGTACTCCAGCCTGGGCGACAGAGCAAGATTCTGTCTCAAAAACAAAAAACAAAAAAAAAAAAAACCTGCTTGTAACAAAAGCCAAGCAGACCACTCCCAAAGGCAACTTGGAAGTGCGTCTCCGACAGCCGTCCTCACTTCAACTCAAGTTAACTCTTTAAAATTGTATTTTGTGCCTCAGCTTCTTCCTGTAGGTCTTTTGACCCCTCTTGGCCAGGGGCACATCAATGGACGCCCAGTAGAAGCCGGAATTCACATCCTCACCCACTGGGGTCCATGAAGCCCCGCTTGCAAGCCCGTCTCAACGCTGGGCTACACCACCCTTCTGTGCATTCCCATGGTCCCCTGTACTTTTCCACCAGGAGACCGGGTGATTGTAATCACCAACATCCTTGTCTGAGACCCACAGTGCACCCAGCATGGCTGAGCCTTGTTCACTCTGCTGTCTCCAGTACCCACCACTTAGGGGGGCTTTGTGAGCATGTTCTGAAAGAAGAAAGGGAGAGTGGGGGGAGAACAGCCTGGAAACAGTAAAGAGATCAGGCTGGGCACAGTGGCTTACACCTGTAATCCCAGCACTTTGGGAGGCCAAGGCAGGCAGATCACTTGAGGTCAGGAGTTTGAGACCAGCCTGGCCAACATGGCCAAACCCTAAAAAAAAAAAAAAAAAAAAATTAGCCGGGTGTGGTATGCGCCTATAATCCCAGCTACTCACGAGGCTGAGGCAGAGATTGTTGCAGTGAGGTGAGATCGCACTCCAGCCTGGTCGACAGAGTGAGACTTTGTCTAAAATAAAATAAAATAAAATCCGTGTATATGTGGCTGCGTTTCTTACACAACACCTCACATTATTCAAAGAAATATGAGACACCCACCCTCACCCCTGCTGCCTTGCTCTCAGGAAATAAGCACAGGAAAACTAAATCACTGCATGCCATCAATGGCGGAGTGTGTAAGTGACAGCAGACATGGTGCTTCCAATGAGGCCAAGGGATAGGGACAATTGGAAAATCCCAAACCAGGCCTGACCTGCCAACTACAGCCAAATGGAGTAATACCTTCTCCAAACACAGACGGGACTTGGATGGCAGCCACTGGTCTTTTTTTTTGTTTTTTTGGGGGGGATTTTTTTAGATGGAGTCTCGCTCTGTCACCCAGGCTGAAGTGCAGTGGTGCAATCTCTGCTCACTGCAACCTCAGCCTCCCAGGTTCAAGAGATTCTCCTGCCTCAGCCTCCCGAGTAGCTGGGATTACAGGTGCCCACCACCATGCCCAGCTAACTTTTTTTGTATTTTTAGTAGAGATGGGGTTTCACCATGTTGGCCAGGTTGGTCTTGAACTCCTGACCTCAGGTGATCCACCCGCCTCGGCCTCCCAAAGTGCTGAGATTATAGGCCTGAGCCACCACACTCAAACTGGCGCCACTGGTCTTAAGCAGGGAAGACCTAGGTCACCTCAAGTGTCCTGTGAGAGACCACAGTCTACGCCGAGAGAGATGAAGTACCCGTGCAGGCCCCAGCGTAATATCCCTCAGTTAGGAATTCCTTCTGACTTGCTTTGTTGGACAGCCCTTCCTCCACAATTAGATGAGAGAAACTTGCCTCCTTGTAAGATGAGACTAGCGTTATCATTAGACCTCCCCATGGGTGGAAGTTGCATTTGAGTCCTATGATTCCCTGCACCAGAAAAAAAAAATGATTAATGTAAAAAAAAGGAGAAAGGTCAGAATGCTCCTTTCCCCTGCTGGATCAAGGCTCTGAGACAGGCCGAAATCAGAAATCCTTTGTCATTCCTGTCCCTTCTCAGCTGCCAGGGGAGCATGACCCGTTCTGGGGCTCCAGACACTGTTATCACAGAAGATTTGCTCTTTCTGGCAGGAAGCAAAAACAATGAGACTAGTATTGTCCAAACTGAGGGTTGCAACCTGGTTGTAGGTCTTAAGCAGACTTTTTCCTTACAAGTAGTGTAAGAGACCAGTGGAATCTCAGATTCCCAAACTCACTATGCCAAAGGGAAAGAGAAGCTTAGGAACTGGGTCACCAGTGCTGTCTTCCTCTTGTTCCCAAACAGATGGCTGCAATGGCACAATCCTGTACTCCCGCTCTTCACATGTTTACTTTATCTTAAGTCAAATGCAGATTTACTGAGCTGCGCGCAAGACATCATTGACTTTTCCCTCCACTTCCTCTTTCCAGGTGTAAAATGTAGTTTTACCAAAGCTAATCAGAGCCTCACAGGAATGTAACAATTTGCTTCCCTGCCTCCCCTCCCTCCCTTTTTTCCCCTCCTGCTTTCTCTTTCCCCTTCAAAGACCGAAGTTCCCAGTCGGGCACAGTGGCTCACACTTGTAATCCCAGCACCTTGGGAGGCTGAGGCAGGCAGATTACCTGAGGTCAGGAGTTTCAGACCAGCCTGGCCAACATGGTGAAACCCCATCTCTACTAAAAATACAAAAACATTAGCCGGGCATGGTGGTATGTGCCTGTAATCCCAGCTACTCACGAAACTGAGGCAAGAGAATGGCTTGAACCCGGGAGGCGGAGGTTGCAGTGAGCCGAGATCACACCATTGCACTCCAGCCTGGGTGACAGAGCAGGACTCCGTCTCAAAAAACAAAAAAAGTTCTTAAAACCTCCTTTGGAAAACGCATCTGTGATCTGTGTTTTTTCCGGGACAACCTTGGCTAAACAAACCTCTAATGCACTGAGACCTGCCTCAGTCATGTTTTGGTCTGTAACAGGGTATGTCAGGATCAATCAGAGCACATCTCAGGTCATAATGATAAACACTGAGACTTTTTTTTTTTTTCTGTATGTGCATACAAGTATTGCCATGTAACTAACTTTCTTACTGTGAATCATGGTCAAAAAATACTAAAAGTCACGACGTGGGCCGAGTGAGGTGGCTCACGCCTGTAATCCCAACACTTTGGGAGGCCAAGGCAGTTGGATCGCCTGAAGTCAGGAGTTTGAGACCAGCCTGGCTAACATGGTGAAACCCCATCTCTACTAAAAATACAAAATTAGCAGGGCGTGGTAGCGCATGCTTGTAATCCCAGCTACTCAGAAGGCTGAGGCATAAGAGTCGCTTAAACCCGGGAGGTGGAGGTTGCAGTGAGCCAAGAACACGCTACCGTACTCCAACCTGGCTGACAGACTGAGATGCCAACTTAAAAAAAAAATTCATGACATCAATTATGTGTGAGCATTTTACTTCAATAGGGAATAAAGAACAAGGGAACTCTCCCACTGCCCTCTGTCTCTTGGTGCCCAGAATCTCCATCGAGCACATTCTGGTCCAGAAAAAAGAGGGGGCCCTGCAGTGGCTCACCCTATGTCTTGGTCCATTCAGCCTGCTGTAACTAAAATACTACAAACTGGGCAGCTTAAGCAGTCATTTATTTCTTACAGTTATAGATGCTGGACATCCAAGATCAGGGTGTCAGCCTGGTCAGGCTCTGGCAAAGGCCTCTTCTGGGTTGCAGACGACTGCCTTCTCTTTCCATCTTCACATGGCAGAGAGGGAGGTCTACAAAGCTCTCTGGGGTCTCTTTTATAACGGCACTCGTCCCATTTATGAGGGCTCCAGTTTCAAGACCTAATCACTTCCCAAACCCCCAATACCATCAGCTTCATGGTCAGGATTTCAACATATGAATCTTTGGTGGGGGAAGAAGGAGGACACAAACTTTCAGTCCATCATCCCTGGAACAGGCAGATAATGCCAGCATTTTCTTCATCAGTGTAATGGACTTGGCGTTATGCAAGAGCAGTGTCGATCAGGAACGTGAAACAAGAAGGTTTTTGTGGTTATGACCGAAACCATCTGCTCACACCAGCCCATTTGTGGCTTTTATTTCTTTTTTTAATACTCAATTTGAGCAGAGAGCAGGCTGAGAAAGGAGTGCTGGCATCAGGAGCTGGCAGCGTTAGAAGCACCTATGCAGAGGGACAAAAGCCCCAAAGTGAGCGACTGCTGGGCTTCAAACCCCAGTGCCCCCCACCTCACCACGCCAATGACTCCTGCATCTTCCTCCTCAACCCACCCTGCACAGCTGACTCACTTGCCTTCGTCTGTGCAAAAAACTTCCCCATGGGTCTCCTTTTTCGTTTGCTTCTCTCCCCTGTATTTCAGGCTACTAAGGGATGCAAAGTTGATGGTGCTAAGCAGAGCCTAGAATAGGAGAGAGGGCTCTCCAGAAAAGATCTGGAACATTAGAGATGAGCAATGCCACTGTTAGGAGCCCATGGGTCCCACCCCAAGCCTCCGAGGCCTCTCCTTCACCTTCATATCCACACCAGACAGGGCTGGTGAGTGAATTCTGGGGGATTCAAGGCGAGAGAGAATCCCCTGTGTTCTTAACTTCAGGGAGCTGAGGTCACAGATACCCTTGAGATTGTAACAAAAGCTATAGACCCATGCCCTAGGAAAACACACACATACACTGAGTTTCGCATATCCTATTAAAAGAATCTCCAGAGTCCTTCTATGTATTCCTAGTTAGGAACCCCCACCCTGGCAGGGCGCAGTGGCTCACGCCTGTAATCCCAGCACTTTCGGAGGCCGAGGCGGGTGGATCACATGAGGCCAAGAGTTGGAGACCAGCCTGGTCAACATGGTGAAAACCTGTCTCTACTAAAAATACAAAAGTTAGCTGGGCATGGTGGTGGGTGCCTGTAATCCCAGCTACTTGGGAGGCTGAGGCAGGAGAATCCCTTGAACCCGGGAGGAGGAAGTTGCAGTGAGCCAAAATCGCACCATTGCACTCCAGCCTGGGTGACAAGAGCGAAACTCCACCTCAAAAAAAAGAAAAAGAAAAAAGAAACAGATGAGAGAGATATGACTCTGATACTGGAACAGAGGAGGAGCCTGCAGAACGTGTGCAAGCACACATGTGCGCACGTGCACACACATACCAGCTCTCAGACACAGTCTGTGCTCTTTGGGAAGGAGGGTGGGAGTTACAGGACACTCCCATGTGACAAAACAGCAATCATCCCATGTCCCCTGGGTTCATGAAAACATCTCTCTTTGCACACCAGCACACAGCCACTTCTTCCTTGCTGGGGTTCTCTGTGACCGCTGTGAAAAAGCATTTGCCAGGGCTGTCTTGATGGTACATACACGGCGCTCCTCTCCTGACCTCAGGTGGTCCACCCGCCTCAGCCTCCCAAAGCTCTGGGATTATAGGCATGAGCCACCGCACCTGACCCAGACCCTGCGTTCCTTTCCCCACTGGGCTTCTCTAATGTTCAGAGCAACTCGAATCCATTTGTGCATTCTGCTGCCGCATACGGAGGCCCTGCTAAGTGTGAGTCCTACTTTGTGTTTGCAGCTGCAGACCTCATGCTGAGCAAGACTTTGCCTGGCCCTGGAGGGGCTCCCCACTACACCCTGGGTTGCCTCTGTGCCCTCTGGACTACCAGGCCTGACTTGGTGGCTTTCCTTGGGCCTCTGGTTGTTATCAGCAGAGACCACCCACCTGAGGCTGGAGCCTGAAACTCTAGTCATCCCTCTGATTCCCTCGTCCTCTCCCCAGTGCACCCCAGCCCCACCCACCTCCCCTTCCCCAGCCACCAGGCCTCCTGCTCCTCAAGTTCGCACCAGCCTCCCCCACCCCCTTCCCCGGACCCAGGATGTCCAGGAGGGGCAGAAGTGTCACTGTGTCTCTTTGCTCTCTCTGCCTCATCTGCCAACATTTGGGGAGCTTCTGTCAGCTGGACTGAAACCGGCTTTCATGTTTCCTACTACTCCCTTGCGTCTCTCTTTTCGACACCTCAGTTTTGTTGTTTTCTCATTGCATCAACGTTTAAACGTAGAGCTGTTCAGAAAAAGCAGAAGCTGGAGACAGGAAAACTACTAATCACAACAGAAACTTTGTGGCTTTAATTCTCATAATAATTAGCATCACAGGGCACCCAGTTTCTCAAGAGCCTACAACTTCCAAAAACAAACAAGTTAAGTCACATTTTTATGTATCATTGTGTCTTCAAATAACTAATCCAGTAGATTTATCTGACATCAGAACTGGAAGTTGGATGTTCAGAGGGCAAATTTTACCCAAAAATTGCTGACACAGCCCCTAACATGTTACATTATTATTAATTGGACAGTCACTTAATGAGCATCTACTAAGTAAAGGCGCTGTGTATACAAACAAGAAGGAGAGATCATGATTCCGTCAGGATCCTGGGAGTGGGCCAATGGCAGGCTCAGTTGGTATAACAGAATAATCTAATGCAGGGGAAATTTACAAAGAGAAGGAAAGAGTTAAGTGAAATCAACAAGAGATGGAGAAAAAACAGGACTAGCAACAGCAGCGGGGCCACAACACCTCTAACGCAGGGAGAGGTGTCAGGAATAACCAGAACCCACAGGAACTGTAGGACAGGACCATGCCACAGGGGCTGTGGCCCTCAAAGGGGGAAAACGGACACTCCAGCCCAGCAGGGTGGCACCTGGGCAGGAGAAACTCTCACCTTCCTTTCTCCTGCTGGCGCCGCCCATTGCCATTCCTTGAAAAGAAAATAAATCTTGGGACCCCAAACTAAGCCAAAGGAAAAAGTCAAGCAGTGAACCGGGTCATGCAAACCTACCTCCCATGTTGGTTCCTAAATGAGATGATGACAAGGATGACAGGCTACCAACCTCCTCACATTGTGATCTTTAAAGCATTTCTGTTAAATTTCCCCATGCCAATGTAAACTGATAACTTATCTTCGCAGGTGCGAGACACAGGACAGAACTCAAAGTCATCCTTCTGCCCACCTGAGACAAACGCATATCTGATTGTTTCCTCTGCCCTGTTGTTTACGTTATCTTAGGTAAAAATGCAGATTCACTGAGCCAGACAAAGGCATGAATGGCTATTTTCCCCAACTCCCCTCTCACAAGAAAATTGTGTATTTCTCAATATCCTGCCCTTTCCCCTTTAAATATTGAAGCCCCCAAAATCATCTTCAGAGAAAGGTATAGACCTGTCTCCCGGGCGCGTTTCCTTAACTTTGGCAAATTAACCTCCTAAAATGATTGAGACTTGCCTCAGTCATTTTCCTCCATTGACAACCTGAGCCCGACCAGAAGCCAGAGTGAGGTTATCTATGTTCCCCCCTCCAATAAGAATAGAAACCCCCACTCCAGAGCAGGTGCGGTGTCTGACTCATCTTCATATCCCAGCAGTGAGTACAGTGACCAGCTCACCGCGGGTGCTCAGTAAATGCGTGCTGTGTGAAGAGATGAATGAGTGAATGTCCTCCACTCAGCAACCAGAGGCAGGGATCAGCACTCAACTGATAATGACCTTCCAAAACCTTGTGAAATGGTACAGTGGCCCCCAGGCATGCCCATGGAACTAGGTCGAGACACTAGTTGTGCTACAGTAATAGGTGGTCCTGACATTTGTCACTGGACCACCACTTAATTCAAAAGTACCGGATGTCCCAGCTCAGGCTGTCCAGGGCTGGGGTTCATATATGTCCAGTCACGTCTGATGAATCAGGAAGCAGGCCAACTCCAAGTGTCCATTTACACTGGGGAAAAGGAGCCTGGAAGCCGCCAGAGGTCAAAGTTCCTGCTCCCAGGATAGGGCCTGAGCCGGAGGAGAGATGGTTACAGGCAGCAGCTGATAGAGCCTGTTTCACAGTGGGCAGGTCTATGCAAACCTATCCCAAAGTCTGAAGAAGCTGAAAGGCCAAAGAAAGCCAACATATCCTGTTCCTTAGAAAGAAACATTTAATAGTGAAACTGTCAGAGGTTGCTGGGCCTTAATACCACCTAGTACACACTTTCTTCACCTCCACTGTAACACTTGGAGGCATTTTGTACTTGTTGAGTTTTCTACTCTGCCTCCCCAGTAGACTCAAACCTTTTGAGAGCCCTGATTACATTTTACTCACCTCTATATCTCCAGCACCCAGTGGGGTGCCTCACAGTAGCAGGTGCTTCAAGAATGTTTAATACACGACCCAAGGCCATGATCTTCCATGGAGCAGCTTCCCAACTTTAGCCAGGTTATTTACCTATATAGGCCTCCGTGGCCTTGTCTGCAAAGTAGGGGGACTCTTACCTCATTGCTGTAAGAATCTTGTCCTGTGGCCCCCTGCTTTGTAAAACTAATGACAAAAGGAATCCCCACCCAAGAGAGGGAGCCCATGACTCATTATCCCAGGCCATGATTTGTTCATGGTTTATGAAGTTCAGTTGCCTCCTGAAATATGATCAGGAAGTAACTAGCATAAAGCAGATATAACTTGGAGAAAGAAGAAGAAAGGAGGGATGGCTGTAATGTTGACTGAAACCCTGCACAAGGACTGTCCTGGGTTTTGTTTGGTTTTTTTTTGTAATCTCAGCCCTTACATCAAACCTATGACGTTATCCTCCTTTTACTTAATTTTCTTACACTGGACCCCAGATGCACATAATTCAATTAATTATAAACCCCAGCTTGTGATTTTTAGCACCACACGTAAGTCCTCTTTTGCTTTTTTATTTTTACTTTGTTTATCTTTCTTCCCCTAACCCCAATCCCATTCTTTTCCTCTTAGAAATACCCACTCTTGAATATTTATTTTACGTAAAATTCAAATCAATCAACATCCCATTCAGGTTCAACTGAACATCAAAGTCCTGAGATCTTCCCAAGAAGCTGAAGGTCCTTCTTCCTCTGACTGATGTGGACTTTTCCATCGTTTCCAGATCCCACATTTTATCAGTCCTTTCGCCATTAATAAAATTTCTGATGGGTTGCCGACCCAATCCATGTTGCGGTGATCCACGTACTCATCGCCCTGTGTAGCCGTGGGCAAGTCCACTCCAGGAATTTCCTTGGGAATAGCCTCAGCCCCAGTTATAGAAGAAGAAATGGAAGTTACATGTTTTTGCCTGTGTTACAAGGAGTGGCAGGGTCAGGACTCACATGCTGGACCACCAGATTTCAGAACCCTTATGAGTCCCACCCGTAGGCACTTTATCTGACCCATGAGGCTGAAGATGGCAGGACGGGCATGTGTAACTACCAGGAAAGACTCCAGAAATAATAATTGGGAGTAATAGTGTGTTAGTGTTTCTCCAGCAGAAAGTGACAGCCTGTTACTGAGGCACATGTAACACACAATGAAATACACAGAAGACTGAATTAGCTCAATCCAGGCAACCTTAGACAGGATCCATTCCTGGCGACTAGTTCTTTTTTTCTTTTTCCAAGTGATGTTCAGAATGAGCATTTAGTCTCCTGAACAGATCTTCCACCTGGTAGGTGAAAATAACTAATTATTGTGCCAGGAATATCTCTTATTACAAACCAACAAATTGGAAATCTGGTTTATAAATTTGTCTTGGAGAATTTGGATGGGGTGACAATTAACTCCTCTGGTTGTGAAAGTAAATTTTACGAGCCGGGCAAGGTGGCTTATGCCTATAATCCTAGCACTTTGGGAGGCTGAGGCTCAGGAGTTCGAGACCAGCTTGGGCAACATGGTGAAACCCCGTCTCTACTAAAAAATACAAAAAATTAGCCAGGAGTGGCAGCATGCGCCTGTAGTCCCAGCTATTTGGGAGGCTGAGGCAGGAGAATCGCTTGAACCTAGGAGGTGGAAGTTGCGGTGAGCTGAGATCACCCCATTGCACTCTAGCCTGGGCGACAGGGCAAGACTCTGTCTCCAAAAAAAAAAAAAACGTAAATTTTTCTCCCTTTTCTCTAGCACAGGACCTGAGACTTGGGGAGGCAAATGTTTGCTGAAATAGAAAACACAATTGAGTTCTCAACCCTCAAAACCAAGTTCTGCTCTGAGGTATATTGACGCCCACTGAACTGAAACCACCCACCAAGCCCAGCCCCAAAGAGGTGACCATCCTTGGCCATGATCTGCTACCACTGAGCACCCTTCTCTGTGCATACCCCCTCGGAGATGTTTCCTCACCACCCACTAACCTCCACCCTGGTCCCTTGACTTCCCTCAATTGCCCCTGGCCTCAGACAGTTGGGAAGAGCAGTGGGAGTCAGAGCCCCTGAACTCTAGTCTCAGCTCTGCTGATCACATTTTAGATGACCTTGAGCAGGTCAGATAACCACTGAACCTCAGTTTCCTCATCTGTGAAAATGGGCCCCAAAAATGTCTACTTTGCCTTACCTCCACAGAGTTGCTGTGCAAGTTAAATCAGTTGATGAATAGAAAGTTCCTTACAGGCCAGGAGAGGTGGCTCATGCCTGTAATCCCAGCACTTTGGGAGGTCGAGGCAGGCAGAAACCCTGTCTCTACTAAAAATACAAAAATTAGCCAGGCTTGGCGGCACACGCCTGTAGTCCCAGCTACTCGGGAGGCTGAGGCAGAAGAATCGCTTGAACCCGGGAGGTGGAGGTTGCAGTGAGCAGAGATCACGCCACTGCACTCTAGCCTGGGCAACAGAGTGAGACTCTGTTTCAAAATAAATAAATAAATAAGAAGAAGAAGAAGAAAGAAAGTTCCTTGCAGCCAGGTGTGGTGGCTCACGTCTGTAATCCTAACACTGCAAGGCCAAGGCAGGTGCATCACTTGAGACCAGGAGTTTGAGACCAGCCTGGCCAATATGGTGAAACCATGTCTCTACTAAAAATATAAAAATTAGCCAGGTGTGGTGGTGCATGCCTGTAATTCCAGCTACTCGGGAGGCTTGAACCCAGGAGACGGAGGATGCAGTGAGCCAAGATTGCGCCACTGCACTCCAACCTAGGCGACAGAGCAAGACTCTGTCTCAAAAAAAAAGAGAAAGAAAGATAGGAAGGAAGAGTTTCTTGCAAACTATAAGATACTAAATTATCTAAAATTATTTCAAAATAAAAAAGGAGGTTTTGATGCTATATGCAGGTAAGAAGGGTTGGAATTAATCTCTGGAATAATGCACATGATTTTCTCAATTCCTGTACTAAGCACATATACATGGCTCCAGAAATAAGCAGAAAGTCTTTGCCATTTCAACTGTCCCCCACATACTTACTATGTTAACCCACTTCTCATCAACACTTCTGCCCCAGGCAACTAGAAGAGAGAGGAGGAAGGTGGTGAAAAGCAGCTTCACGGTTCTGCCTACTGAGCTCCATTCTCCCCTCCATACAGCTCAGTACTCCTAGACTCTGGGCTGACCATGCTACAGAGAGCAAGGGCTACATGCTCTGCCTTCTGCTTTGGTGCCTCCCTATCTCTTCTTATGGTGGTCTCCATTCACACCTGCAGTCCTTGTTTATTCTACTGCTTTTTTTTTCTTTTAAGGAAGAAACTGAGATGATAAGCAGCAACTACTTGACAAGCAAATGTTGGAACACAATGCTATGGCAATCTCCTCAACATGCTTGAAATAAATGAAAAGATAGAAAATCTCAGCAAAGAAATAGACACAAAGAAGTAGCAAGTGGACATTTTACAAATGAAAAATATGATAACTAAATTTTTTAAATTCAGCTGATGAGCTCAACATCAGGAGGGAGAGGACAGAGGAAAGAATCAGTGAACTTGAACACGGAACAATAGAAATTGTCTGATCTGAACAAAAGAGAGAAAATAGACTTTAAAAGATGAACAGAGCCTTAGGCAGCTGTGGGACTGTAATAAAAGAGCAAACATTCATGTCATTGAAGTTCCAGAAGAAGAAAAGAAAGTAGAGTTTGAAAAAGGTATTTGAAAACATAATGGCTAAAATTTTCCCAGTTTCAGCAAGACATAAACCTACAGATCCCAAACATAACTATCCTCAAAGTCAGTCAGAGCCTGGGTCTAAAAACCATTTTGAGCAGATTTCTGGAAAACTCAATCTCTAGTCCAAACATTCTTCTAACCTCAGACCTCCTTGCCATCCCTCTCCTTGATATCTGCACTTGAGCCGTCTCAAAGATGCATCTAACTCAACAAGTCCAAAGTAAACTCACAATTATGCCCTCCAGAAAGGAGTCCCATCACCTTACACTGTTTCCTAGTTTTCATCCCTGACCCCTCTGTCTCTTCATCCCCACACTCTGTCCTGCCTGGAGCCCATTCAATGTTTCCTCCTGTTAAAGCTCTCAGATTTGTCCATCTCTCTATCTTCTTCTCTGCCAACCTAGCCCAAGCTATCATCATCTGTCAATAGCCTCCCAGCTGGTCTGCCCATGTTCACTCTTAGTTTTTCGCCACCATGCAGCCAGAATGGTCTTTTTGCAAACAAATCTGATCTTGTCACTCCCCTGTAAGAAACATTCAACAGCCTCCCAGGGCTCTCACAACTCCTCTGCTGGACCTCAGTTTGGCCCCTGCTGACCTCCCAAGCCTCAGCCCATAGTAACCTCCCTCTCAATCCCCAAGGGGCAACCACAAAGATTTTGGTTCCTCAGACAGAACACATTCCCTTGATTACAGTGACTTTTCACACACTGTTTCCTGGGCCTAAAATGTTCCTTTCCTCTCTTTGCTTGGTTAACTCATACTCTTCCTCCAAATCTCAAATAAATTATCATTCATTCAACTCAACAAATATTTACTGAACACCTACTATATGCCAAATACTGTGCTAGGTGCTGGAATGCAGCAACAAATAAATCAAGCTTCTGTCCTCAAGAAGCTTACATTCTCCTAGCGGGAGGGGGAGAGGAGAAAATAAACACATATAAAATGTACCAGGTGGTCATAAGTGCCCCGAAGACAAAAAGGGTAGAGGGAGTGAGGGGAGGCAAATGCTATCATATTAACATCTTTAGAGAAGGTATCTATGATAAAGTGTTATCTTATTTTAACAGAGACCTGAAAGAAGGGTGGGAGCCACACTGACAGCTGCGAGTAAAGAGTGCAAGGTAGGCCAGGCGCAGTGGCTCACGCCTGTAATCCCAGCATTTTGGGAGGCCGAGGTGGGCGGATCACGAGGTCAGGAGATCAAGACCATCCTGGCTAACACAGTGAAACCCCATCTCTACTAAAAATACAAAAAATTAGCCAGGCAAGGTGGCGGGCACCTGTAGTCCCAGCTACTCGGGAGGCTGAGGCAAGAGAATGGCGTGAACCCCAGGGGGCGGAGCCTGCAGTGAGCCGAGATGACGCCATTGCACACCAGCCTGGGCGACAGGAGACACCATCTCAAAAAAAAAAAAAAAAAAAAAAAAAGAGTGCAAGGTAAAGGGGGCTGCTCTGCAAAAGTCCTGGGGTGGGAGCAGAGAGGACACCATGGCTCAGGGAGAGGGAATGAGGGCAAGAGTGGAATGAGACAAGATCAGAAAGGAAACAGAGTCATCATTTAAGGGCCCATAGGCCTTAGTAGGGAGCTGGACTTTACTCTCAATGATGCAGGGAGCCATTGCAGAATTACATGATCTGGCTTACTTTAAAAGGATCACACTGGCTGCTGCGAGGAAAAAACAATTGACAGAGGTAAGACAGGAAACTGGGGATGACTGTGAGGAAGCAATTGCAGCCTTCCAGGTGTGAGACGACGGTGGGCTAGGCCATGTGGGGGAAGTGGATGGGGTGAGACATGGCTGGAGCCCAGATGAGTCAATGCCCCTGATGGAAGTTCCCAGAGCACCTCCTTCTTCTATGGTGGTTGTAATGTGACATTTATTGGTGCACATTTGATTAATGTCTGTCTCCCCCTACTGGGCTATAAGCCTCAAGAAGGCAAGAAATGGGTCTTCTTTGCTCACCATTGCATTTCCAACATCCAGTGCCCATAATATATGCTCTATATAGTTTTCTTGAATGAATGCATGAATGAATGAACAAATACCCAAAAAACAAAAGCACAAACACACACAATCAATTAAGTCTGCTTGGGAAGCCCAGCCTTCCCTGCTCTCCTGAGGCTCTGCAAGAAGCAGTCATGCAACATCCACTCCATGCCCAGCACCTTCCAGGCACAATATTAAAGAAGTGCAGGGGCCAGGTGCAGTGGCTCACACCTGTAATCCCAGCACTTTGGGAGGCCGAGGTGGGTGGATCACAAGGTCAGGAGTCTGAGACCAGCCTGGCCAATATGTAAAACCCTGTCTCTACTAAAAATACAAAAATTAGCTGGGCATGGTGGCAGGCACCTGTAGTCCCAGCTACTCAGGAGGCTGAGGCAGGAGAATCGCGTGAACCCGGGAGGTGGCGGTTGCAGTGAGCCAAGATCACACCACTGCACTCCAGCCTGAGCAACAGAGAGAGACTCTGTCACAAAAAAAAAAAAAAGAAAAAGAAAAAGAGCAGGGCAGTGTGACATTTGCCACCCAGGTTCAGGTCCAGGGTCTGCCAGCCATGGCCAGAGACATAATAATTGCTAAGAATTACTGAGTTTACTTTGTTTCAGAGACCACTTTAGATGCTTTCTGTTATTACTTTGCTTAAATGCCATGCAAGTCAAATAAAGTAGGTATTATTATTATTATTATCCAGATGCATAAACTGTATGGCACAATCACACATTCCTGGGTCCTCCTAGGAGGGCCACCACACTCTGAAACTCCTTTCTTTTCTATTTTTCAGAGACGGAATCTCACTCTGTCGCCCAGGCTGGAGTGTAGTGGTGCAATCTCAGCTCACTGCGATCTCCACCTCCCAGGTTCAAGTGATTCTCCTGCCTCGGCCTCCCAAGTAGCTGGGATTACAGGTGCCCACAACCATGCCCAGTTGATTTTTGTGTGTGTGTGTTTTTAGTAGAGATGGACTTTCGCCATGTTGGCCAAGCTGGTCTCGAATTCCTGACCTCAGGTGATCAGCCTGCCTTGGCCTCCCAAACTGCTGGGATTACAGGCATGAGCCACCGCACCTGGCCTGACCTCCTTTCCAAACCTAAGTTTAGATTTCCAATGCCACTGAAATCTCACCTAAATTCAGGGCAATCAGAGGGAGAAGCTTCTACACACCCCAAATCTCAGGCTGTCTCTCCATCTCCTTCCCTTGGTCAAGTGGCAACCTCCCAAGGACAGCCACAAGGCACCCAGAGCCCAGCTGCAGTCCACTCGCTCTGTGGGAGTCCTGGAGATAAAGGACACCACCATCCCCTCTCAGATGCCCCAGGCTAAATGGACCCAGCAAAGCCTGGCCCAGCAACTCAAACTGCTGTCTGTGGGGAAGCTGGCTGAAAGAGCTCCGGGACAGGCTCCGTGTCTTATCTGTCCTGCAAATCCAGAGCTGTGGGTGCCAGGAGCCAAAGCCTCATTTCTGAGCCTGGTTTGTGTCCTAGCTTGGCCCAGATCCTAAAAGTGAGGAGATGAAGGAATGGCCATCATTCTTCTTGACTCAACTGCCTGTTTGAGAACTAAGATGCCAGGACTCACAGTGACAGGAGAGGCAGTGCAGTCACCCAGTGCACAGCAGCTGCACCCTGAGGCTGGTGTGTCTGAGCAAAGCCAATGCAGAGCTGCGGGCCCTACAGATCCCATGGGGAAGGAGGGGGAGGGGAGAGCAGGGGAGGGTAGCAGTTGAGGAGGGTTCTCACTGCCTCACCTGAAGCCGAAACCTAGCATCCAGTGGGTGATAGCGCCTGGCACATTGCATTTCCCAGGGATGGGAAAATATTCTTTTGTCCCCTCCAATCAGTTGGAGGTGTGCCTGGAAAAGTGAGTTGATAAGGATGGGACTGAGCCTGGGCTTCCCGGGCTATCGCAGCCACTGAGTACTGAGTGAAGAGTGATGGCTGATGAGACAGGGAAGCAAGGGTTGGTGTGCATGCGCCAGGTTTTCACTGCTCCAGAGCTGAGCTACTCCAGAGCTCATATCGATAGAGACAGAATAACTTCATCCACAGGACTCTGCCTGCTGAGAATCAGAAACAAGTTCCCTCTTCCTGGACAGCCATGCCAAGAGCCCTCAGCTAGACCCGTCAGGATTCTAGGTCCCTAAGGGGCACGGAGCCTCCACAGACTGTCCTGTTTGTGGTTTTAGCCTCTGGGAACAGTCGGCTCCCATCTCACCCAGCAGCAGCCAGAAAACATCACCACACTTGATCCAAGAACCCACCGTTGGGGCCACCAGGCAACCAAGCCACCAGGCTGAAGTTGCAAGCAGACCCCAGCCCTCTCTCCTCACCTCTCCATCACCACCTTCCTCCTCCTTTCCTGCCATTCACCATCTACCAAAATAAAAACTCAAATTTTAAGGACAAATCCTAGAAAGTGAGTGAATACAGAACATCAGGGAAGAGGAATGTAGCATTAGTTTTATCCCTTAGGCCTTGAGCATTGGTGAGTTTAAAGAAGGAAAAATCAAGAAGGAAACTTGAGTGAAGAGAGGCAATGAATGGGGGAAAAGCTGGGCAAGATGTTAGAAGGACAGGAATCTAGTCCCAGCTCACCACTCACCTGGGGCGCCAGACGTCACTGTTCTCACCTGAGGTCCTGGCTGTGCATAGGGTTGTCTCTGGGCGTTGGAGGGGAGAACCAGGGAGCCGGCCCCCAGGACCACCCCTGCATCACTTAATGCAGCTTCCAGATTACATTTTGTTTTTAGTAGAGACGGGGCTTCACCATGTTGGCCAGGCTAGTTTTGAACTCCTGGCCTCGAGTGAAACACACGCCTCAGCCTCCCAAAGTGCTGGGATTACAGGCGTGAGCCACTGTGCCTGGCCTCCAGATTACATTTTATTTCAACAAGAGCTTCTGCAACCAAAAAAATTACAGTATTAAATATTTTCTACAAAGAGTATATACGACCTATAAGTAAGTTATAAAGAATAATAAAATGCACACCTACGTGCCCCCACCCAGCTTAAGAAAGAGAATAACTTTAATTTTTTTATTTATTTTTTGTTTCCTAATTTAAATGTAACATATATTGACTATAGAAATTTTGCAAGATCCGGAAGAGAGAAACAAGTATCGCCACAGCTTCATTATCTTTTTGCAAACATTCTGGTGACAATACTTTCCTGTTTATCCTGGGTGTGTATCTTTTTTCTGAAATTGAGATCCTATTGTGCAAATTGTCCCCTTTTTTCCATCATGGCCATCTTCCTTGGACCAGCTAATTTCTTGGCACCCTTTCACCTCCAAGATTTCAAGTTAAAAACCCCCGGATTTTTTGTGGGGGTGGGAGTCAGAGTTGATTTTCCAAAAAGAAGTAGTAGTAGGAATTGATAGATTGGGGAAAATCTGTCCTGTCTGGCTTCTACCTAAAACATACACTACATTAAGAGGTTGATAAAGTGCATCCTGTCATGTCTGGCCCAGGGCAGTATCTCAGGATTAATGTTGATTGATGTTTGTGTCTCATGAGGCTGAAAGCATGAGGCATCTCTGGAGATAAGAAGGAAGATGAAAGCCAGTGCTTTCAGGATTAAAAAAAAGTGCCTTAGAAGGCTTCTCTGCAGCTCCAAGCCAAGCACCGGGGCCTGTGATAGATTCTCAGTACACACTGAGTGCCTGTGTCTCATCATTGTGCCTGTTCAGTCACCATTTATCCAGAAGATGAGGCATGGTTCTGTAAACCTACCTAGAACACACTCAGGCAAAAGGGGACATACATTAGAGGAATACGAGGATATCACCCATCATTCAAAGAAAATCCATGGGAAAGGCAAGGATCCTGTTGGATGTCGGGGTCAACTGGAACCCGGCAATCAAACAGCCCCTGGGTTCTCTCTTCCTTGTCCACTCTGAGCTCTATTCTCTCACCCTAGAGACAGCTTTCTCCAAGAGGAGGGAAATATGGCCACTGACACCTCTCACGTTTTCCATCTTGGGAGTATTTTTCCCAGAGAAAGCCTTACTTCCTTCCTTAGCCTCAGTTAAAAGTAAAAAGAAACCCTGCCTGGGAAGAACTGAGATTGGCCTGACTTTCATCAAGTGCCCAATCCTGGACCATTCCATTGTGTCCAGGGTCACTGAAAGTGGCAGCACACCCCACTGCATTGCAACCTGCAGTTGGGGGATATCTGAGCCTAAGAGCAGTTGCTGATCCTAAGCAGGAGTTGAAATCACGAAAGTGGCTGCAATCACCCAGTAAGTGTATAGAAGGAAAAGAAGAAAGCAGGGCAGAACACTGGGCGTAAACACAATTTAAAGAATGGAAAGAAGACAAGGAATCCAGGAAGAAGAGAGAAAATGGCTAAAAAAAAAAAAAAAAAAAAAAAAGCAAATAGGTGGAAAATCCAGAGAACACAGAGCCACAGGAGCCAAGAAGGCTGGAGTTTGGAGGAGGACGGAGTACCCACCAGCATGGAAGTCCAGGAAAACATGCAAACGAGAATGGCCCTGGGGTCTGGAAGCAGGAGGGGCACTGGTGATCGCTGCAAATGCCATTTCCGTGGAGGTTAGGAGCGGAAGCCAGGTGAAGACCAGCAAATGCAACCTGAAGGTAGTTCTTGAGGAAAATAGTTAGGGAGAGTGGGAAAGTAGTGGAAGAGGAAGCGGGAGAGGTGGAGGGGACAGTCCCTTCCACCTTAACCACATGGGTTTATAGATCAGACCTCCCTTGACACTAAACCCTTTGCATGCAATCCCATTATTCAATCCAATGTCACATTAAATGTCCATGCTATACACAGTAAGAAACTATTTTTAATAATGATAGCTAATACTTATAATAAATCACACAGGCCTGACTCAAGCTCACGTTCTCACCCATTCTTTTTGCTCCTTCCCCACTGGTCCACTAAAGTAAAGGAGTAAATTTTTTTTTTTTTTGAGTTGGAGTCTCGCTCTGTTGCCCAGGCTAGAGTGCAATGGCACAATCTTCGGCTCACTGCAACCTCCGCCTCCCGAATTCAAGCAACTCTGCTGTCTCACCCTCCCAAGTAGCTAAGATTACAGGCGCCTGCCACCATGCCCAGCTAACTTTTGTATTTTTAGTAGAGATGGGGTTTCACCATATTGGTCAGGCTTGTCTCTTGGCCAGGCTGGTCTCGAACACCTGATCTTGTGATCTGCCCGCCTCGGCTTCCCAAAGGGCTGGGATTACAAGGGTGAGCCACTGCACCTGGCCAGTAATGGGGTAATTTATCTAGAGGGAGATGATAGAGCAACAGAGGCCAGCTCCTCCCAGACTTACAGCCTTCCCCTAAGAAAAATGAGTGCTCTCTCCTTCTATTTCTACCAAACAGCTACCTCCATTCTACCAACACTCTCTCCCAGCTCTCTGAAGGAAATAAAGCCCTATCTGAGTTATGTGTGCAGGCACAACCATTTGTTTTGCTGTTTTGGACAAAACAGCAATTCTAGATAATTGCAATGTTCAGGGTGTCTGCCCCCTACCCGATGGCCCCTCCCTGGAGTCCAAATCTCCCCTTCTCTGCTTCATGCTGTAGGAAACTGCAGAACTGACAATGAGGTTATGAAATGCCTGGGCGTATAAAAGGCAGACAGTGCTAGACTCCAGGAGACTATTCAAGGCTGGCTTTATTTAGTGTGTCTCACAGCCACTAATTGCCGGGCAGATCCTGATGCCATAGCTGATAGAACAGCACAAGGCAGCTAGGACACCCGTGATGTGGCCTTCTGGAAATGGGACCAAAAGCCCATTCTCATAACTTGTCTTAAAAGTAGGTTCCCCTCTGGTTCAGCCACATCCACTGCTGGTGACCTCACTTCAAACCTGGCTGTGCTGCACTGGGGCTGCTGACACACACCTGACTATCATAAGTCGCGGTCCTTTGTCATATTCTTCCTGCTGGTGCAATATTTTTCTTCCTGCCTATGGCCTAATTTTTAGGGCAGGAAGATGAAAATAAGACCTTCCATCTGCTCCCACTTCTAAAATATTAGGTGTGAAGAAATATTCTCTCTGAATTAAAAACTTTCCACGTTGAACCACTAACTTGAAAGCTACTCTTTACTTTTTTCTTTCCCCTTCCCCCTCTTCTTTTCTTCTCCTTTGATTCCTTTTTACTGAAATCCATCCCCAGCCTCTCCTCTCTCTCCACATTACCCCCATCCCTCTTCTTCAGTTCCTATCCCTCTATTACCCATCTTGTCTCCTTTCCATGGTCCAGACCACAGCAAGGCAAGAGAGGCACGTAGGGCACAAAATCTAAGGAGGCTTCCCGAGGTGGAGGCATGACCCTGAGAGTGACTGTCCGTAGACACCTTCATCACCTCGCCTTAGATCCAGCACTTTCCCTTCCCTATGTCTCTTACTTTACATCATTCAAATAAGGATTTGTCTTCCATCTCTCCCTATTCCTTTGCTCTTTTGGCCACCTGGTAGAATGTTTATTCCTTATACATGTAACAACTATATAATCTAGAATACTCACTCAGCTACTGTATTGAAAGCCAACTTATGTAGGGCATACACAAGATAGAAATCTATTTATTTTTCCTCCAACATTTGGGGGTAAGCAGTCCAAGGCTAATATGGCAGTTCCAGAGCCTCAGGGTTCTTGCAGCCCATGGCTCTACCATCCAGCACTGGGCTTCCATCTCAGCGTCGGATGGCTGCTCCAGCACCCACCACCACCCCTACATCCCACCCAGAGGAAGAGAAGAGAGGAAGAGGAGGGTTTGCTCCAATCTCTCTCTGGGCTTGACTTCTGCTCTCACATCCTGTTGGCCAGAATTCAGTTATGTCGCCACACCTCTCTGCAAAGGAGGCTGAGAAATGTTTTTAAATTTTGTGCCCAGTCAAAACTTCTGTTACTGAAAAGGGGAGAGTTGGAGGATAACTAGCAATATTTTCCATGTTTTATCGTACTGAGAAATTGCATCTTTTCTTATTCAAAATATTAGGGAGAGGAAAACAATAGCTATCCCTCTCCTATTCTTTTTCTTAATAGTGCTGCTTGCATTTTAGATGAAGCACATTTAGATGCACTTCTATAATAAGTGGAATTTATGGCAGAATACTGACGATGTTGATGATGATGATGACGAAGACAAAGACAAAGATGAAGGCAATAGTCGACACCTACATATCACTGTCTAAGTGTGGACACTCTTCTAAGCCTTTTTATGAAGCCCTCCGTATTAACCCACTTTACCCTTACAACAACCTGAGATATACATTATTATTATCCCTATTTTACAGATGAGGTAACTGACACAAAGAGAAGTTGTAGAGACAGAGCCAGTAAGGGATGAATCTAGATTCAAACCTAAGTACTCTGGCTCTAGAGGGAAACACTGTAAACAATATAAATAGATGTTATTCCTGGTGGTAACACTGGAATATGCTGCACAGTTTTAGGAGACCCCATGGCAGATGGCACCATGCTGTGCTCTGGAGGTGACACTGGGGTCATTAACACCATCTTCTACATGAACGTGCAATGTGGCGGTCTAGGTCATGTCCTTCCTCCTCCCCTAATAAGTCTAGATTCTCTTCTTAATTCTGTCCAGTGCTCTCCTGCTCAACTAAAGTTCTTCATCTCTTTTGGGAAACTAAAGCCCTTTCTGAATGGTTTTCCAGGGCGCATTGGTTGACGCCGTCAGTTCAGGAGTTCCTGAACTTGTCTTCATGTCAGAGTCACCCTTAGAACCTTATAATAATGCAAACCCCCAAGCCTCACCCCAGGATACTCTGAATAAAAAAGTCTGGGCTGGGCGCAGTGGTTCACACCTGTAATCCCAGCACTTTGGGAGGCCGAGGCGAGCGAATCACGAGGTCAGGAGTTTGAGACCAGCCTGGCCAACATGGTGAAACCCCGTCTTTACTAAAAATACAAAAAATTAGCTGGGCGTGGTGGTGGGCACCTGTAATCCCAGCTACTCGGGAGGCTGAGGAAGGAGAATCGCTTGAATCCGGAAGGCGGAGGTTGCAATGAGCCAAGATCATGCCACTGCACTCCAGCCCAGGCGACAGTGCGAGACTCTGTCTCAAAGAAAAAAAGAAAGTTTGGGGAAATCTGTACTTTTGATCCCTGATATTTGAAGTCTGTAAAGGGAAATAGTAGTATATTCATTATTATATTCAATTAACATTAATATGCTGAATCTGATATTGAATCTCCTCTGCAGTGTCCCACCCTGCTAACACTCAGCCTGTGTACGGAGCTCACGTTAGTCCCAGGTCTGCAACAGCAGCTCACATTGACTGAGTATCCTAGGCACCGGGGCAAGGATGGATGGATGATCTCATCAAATCCACCCAAAAGCCCTCAGAGCTCAGTGCAATTACTCCTGACCACAGGGAAACAGACTCCAAACGTTAAGTGTGTGCCTCAGGTCATAAGCTAGTAAGTGAAGTGCTCTGGTGCATGTGAGACTGGTATGCTGACTTTAAAGTGAGCATGCTTACCTGCCGTGCAGTCCTCCTCCCAGCCATGCTTTGACCTCTCCTCATTTCTTATACATTATTCTTTTTTTTTTTTTTTTTTTTTTTTTGACAAAGTCTCACTCTGTCTACCAGGCTGGGGTGCAGTGGTGCAATCTCAGCTCACTGCAACCTCCACCTCCCGGGCTCAAGCGATTCTCCTACCTCAGCCTCCTGAGTAGCTGGGACTACAGGTGCCTGCCACCATGCCTGGCTAATTTTTGTATTTTTAGTAGAGACAGGGTTTCACCATGGTGGCCAGGCTGGTCTCGAACTCCTGGCCTCAAGTGATCTGCCTGTCTCGGCCTCCCAAAGTGTTGGGATTACAGGCGTGAGCCACCGCACCTGGCCTCTGTTTTTAAAATATGAAAACTGCAACTCAAAGAAGTCAAGAAAGTGTTCCAAGTCAAATAACTTATAAGTGGCTCAGGTAGACCTTGAATCACATTTGTCTGAGCCGAAATCCCAGGTTCCTCTCCATAAGTCACATGGCTTTCCTGCAGAGCCCCACAGCCCCACAACCCAACCATATGTGACCTCAGCATAGGCAACACATGCAGCCGACCTTAAATAAATGCTTCTGGCTGGACGCGGTGGCTCACACCTGTAATCCTAGCACTATGGGAGGCAGATGGGAGCGGATTGCCTGAGCTCAGGAGTTTGAGACCAGCCTGGGCAACATGGCAAAACCCCGACTCTACTAAAAATACAAAAAAAAAAAAAATTGGCTGGGTGTGGTGGTGCACACCTGTAGTCCTAGCTACTTGGGAGGCTGAGGTGGGAGGATTGCTCGAACCCAGGAGATGGTGGTTGTTGCAATGAGCTGAGATCACGCCACTGCACTCCCGCCTGGGTGATGGAGTGAGACTCTGTCTCTAAATAAATAAATTAACTACCGCTTATCACATGGGAAGATGAAGAGAAACTCTAGCACACAGACAACAGGAGACATGTATGTGAAAGTTCTCTGCAGTGCTGGTCACAGCAGATAAAAACCAGGCACAGCCCACATGCCCTTCAGTGGAAGAACAGATGGAAGAAATGTGGGCTATTCACTCAGCAGAACGTTATGCAGCAGCCAAAACAACAGACATGCCACAATACAGAAGAATCTAAGCAATGTAATCTTAAATCAAAAAAGCAACCAGCCAGGCACATTGGCTCACACCTGTAATCCCAGGATTTAGGGAGGCAGAGGCAGGAGGATTGCTTGAGCCCAGGGGTTCGAGACCATCCTGGGCAACATAGCAAGATCCCATCTCTACAAAAAGAAAGAAAAGGCCCATAGTGGCTCATGCCTGTAATCCTAGCACTTTGGGAGGCCAAGGCAGGTGAATCACCTGAGGTCAGGAGTTCAAGACCAGCCTGGCCAACATGGTGAAACCTCATCTCTACTAAAAACATAAAAATTAGACAGGCATGGTGGCACATGCCTGCAGTCCCAGCTTCTCAGGAGGCTGAGGCCGGAGCATCGCTTGAATCTGGGTGGCAGAGGTTGCAGTGAGCTGAGATCGCACCACTGCACTCCAGCCCAGGCAGCAAAGTGAGACTCCATCTCAAAAAAAAAAAAAAAAAAAAAAAAAAGAAACTAACATTTTTTAAATGCATCTTTAGGAATGCATATAGATGCAATAAAACTACCTAAAAATGAAAGCAAAGGATTGATGGACATAGGAATCAGGATGATTCCCAATTTGGGGAGTGGGGTGGGATGAGTATATAGTTAAACATAGGTTATTGCCAAGGCCCTAGCTTTTGCTTTGGGTTTACAGAGCCTTATTACATTGGAATAAACAAATGAATGAAAGTGGACTGTCCATGGGTGAATGATGAGTGTGTCAGAATTCCATTATGATGATTGACCCAATTCTGAGCACCCTGAGGTCCAATTTAAAGAAAAGCTAGGTTAACTGATGAAGAAATGATTTGGCATGATGCATTATCAGCTCTTGGAAGGAGGGATTGAATTCTCTTCCCAGTTTTGATCCTCAGCTGTGTGCCTTGAGGAAAACAATCACAAACGACAGCACAAAGGAGCCCAGAGAGAATATATGAACTTGAACCCACTGATCACTGCGAGCAGGGCAGGTTGTTTAAGAGGGGATTCCACGGCCAAGTGAAGTGTGACTTCAGCAAAGGCTCTCAAAACTATGATGCCTCCCACACAGAGAGCACACATGTGTGCATGCGCACACACCAGCTGCTGCTATGGAAAAAAACCACCTGTAACATCCACAGTCCAGGAGAAAACCTGAAGAGCAAATGCTTCCCCAAAGGTGACATGTGCATTTAAAATCACAGTATGATGCAAATGACATATCTTCTCTCCTAAAAGTAAGTTTCTCACATGGAAAGAGGGCTATGCCACATGAGAGAGAGGAAACAGAGCAGAAAGAGTGACTGAGAGAAGTCCAGGTAAGTTTTGCTGGCTTTTTATACTTCGACTGGCCCTCCCTGAATACTGGGCAATAGAAGTTCCTCCTCCCTGGGGCTGCTGAGCTTTTCAATTCTCTGATGACACAGTCACCAAGTTCTGAGACCCTGCTGGAGACAAATGTCCACAAGGAGGAGGCAGCGAGCTGCAAAGAGCCTGGCACTCAGTGAAGGAGCCTGCCTAGACGCAGCTTCTCCCACAGCCTGCAGCTGCTGTGCTCTGTGCTACAGGAGAGCACTACCGCGTTGATGACCATTAGAAGGACCACAGGCTGAAGTCCCAGCTACTTGGGAGGCTGAGGTGGGAGGATCGCTTGAGCCTAAGATGTCGAGGCTGCAGTGAGCTGTGATCACTCCACTGCACACCAGCCTGAGCAACAGAGACTCAATCTGAAAAAAACAAAAACAAAAACCAAGAAGGACCACAAGCTCCTGGAGTCCTAGCCCATGGGGATAGTCAGATAGTCTCTTTCTCTTTCTCTCTCTCTTTTTTCTTTTTCCTTTTCTTTTTTTCTTTTTTCTTTTACTTTTTTTTTTTTTTTTTTTTTTGAGATCGAGTCTCGCTCTGTCACCCAGGCTGGAGTGCAGTGGCGTGATCTCAGCTCACTGCAACCTCCACCTCCCAGGCTCAAGCAATTCTCCTGCCTCAGCCTCCCAAGTAGCTAGAATTACAGGTGCCCACCACTATGCCTCGCTAATTTTTTGTATTTTTAGTAGAGATGGGGTTTCACCATGATGGCCAGGCTGGTCTTGAACTCCTGACCTCAGGTGATCTGCCCACCTCAGCCTCCCAAAGTGCTGGGATTACAGGCATGAGTCACTGCAACTGGCCCCATGGGGATGGTCTTAATGCCACAGGTTCCAGGTAAGAGTGTCTATTGTACGTCCCAGGAATGAGGGTGTTGGGACAGATATGGCGATGTCACCGAGCACTTTCTGTACACTTCTGGAGAGGCAGACCCCCTTGGCGTCTCCTCCTCCTGATCCTGACTGAGTGGCAGGATAGGTTGGAACTTAGCGTCAACAAAGTTCAGTGTGCCAGAGAGTTTTTCCAACTATGGAGCTAAATCACCAAACAAACCTCCACAGTCTCTTCCTGAGCCACAGTTCTCAGCTGATGATTCTACAAGCAGAGGCAGCTGCAGGATGGCGGAAAGCGTATCAATGTGGAGCCATACCACTAGGGACTGAATCTCGGCTCTGTCTGCCGTCTGCAGGATCCTGGTGATTAACTTAATGTCCCAGAGTCTCACTTTCATCATCTATAAAATAGGAAGAATTATAGCCTCCTCCAGGGGAGTATTGGATAAGTTTAAGTAGATAATACATGCAAAAGAGTCTATGACACCATGCGACACATTGGTGTCACAATAAAGGTTCACTTGTTCATCATGCATCCTTGTATCTCCCAGAAAGCACCCAATGGAGAAGGTCAACGACATGGCAGCAGAAATCTGATATCATGGGCAGGGCCTGGGCGGCCTTACAGAAGCTGTCTCTTATTAGAGGCTGCTTCTCAATGGTCAAAAAGTGGCTCCTTGGGATGCTGGGACACGAGAAGGTATCACTGGGGGACTTTTCTAGGGAAGGAAACGTTTGTGCCAAGTGGCCACTTCCTGGGCGAAGCCCTCCCTGAGTCCCACCTTCCTCCTCACCTCCAGGCAGAGCAAGCGGTCATCCTCTCCTCCAGACTTCTGGCACGCTCATGTTATTCACAATGACAGCTCCCATATTGAGCACTCAGTATATACCAGGCACTGGGCTCAGCACTTACCATGCATTCTTTCTTTCTTTTTTTTTCTTTTTTCTTCTTCTTTTTTTTTTTTGAGACAGGGTCTTGCTCTGTCGCCCAGGCTGGAGTGCAATAGAGCAATCTTGGCTCACTGAAGCCCCTGCCTCCCAGCTGAGGCGATTCTCATGCCTCAGCCACCCAAGTAGCTGGGATGACAAATGCATACCACCACGCCCGGCTCATTTTTGTATTTTTAGGAGAGACGAGGTTTCACCATGTTGGCCAGGCTGGTCTCTAACCCTGGACCTCAAGTGATCCACCTGCCTTGGCCTCCCAAGCTGCTGGGATTACAGGCTTGAGCCACCGGGCCCGGCCACATTCTTTCATTTAATCCTCATAATGACACTTTGAAAGAGGAAAGTGAAGATTAGCAACATGAAATAATAGACAAAGCTGTACAGATAACACACAGTGGAGTCAAGATGCAGACCCGGGTCTGCTGGGTCCAAGCTTGAGCTTTCAGCCACTGCACTACACTGCCTCCCTCATGCACCACCATCACCCTTATCCCATGATATGATCTTTCTGCACCTGTTAGTCACAAGCGGTAAACTGTCAGCTGTTTAGAGTCAGGAACTGTAGCTCTTTTGTCTATCTATCCTGAGTGCCTCGCACAGTACTTGGCTAAGAATGAAGGAACAGAAGGAAGAATAAATGAACAGATCTTCTCCAAAGCCCCAAGGAAGGAGACAGCACCATTGTTCCTCCTAGGTCAATACAACTCAAAACCTCCATCCCCATCCAAGCATGCCGGAAGGGGAGGGTATAGGTGGCTGCTTATGGAGGCTGCCCCTTCCCTGCTGTGCACCCCTCACCCATTCCAACAGCCCAGAGCTTAGTCACGGGAGAAACGTTGCAGTGAGCCAAGATTGCGCCACAGCATGGGCAACCGAGCAAGACTCTGTCTCAAAAAAAGAAAAAAGACAGGCGACAATATTATTGTATTATATTGTATTCTTTCTAAGATTACAGTATAATATATTGTATTTAATATATTGTATCTAAGAATAAATATTATATACTATAAGAAAAAGAAAGTTATCTAAATACAAAGAAGCCATCCTATATAATATTATATATTAATATATAATACCTTATTCTCAAATATAATATTGTTCAGCCTTAGAAAGAAATGAAATTCTGACACATGCTACAACATGGATGAACCTTGAGAACATTAAGCTAAGTGAAATTAGCTAGTCACAAGAAGAAAAATGCGTGTGACTCCACTCCCATGAGATACCCATATCTCCTGTGAGATTCCACTCCTATGAGATACCTAGATTAGCCAAATGCATATAGACACGGAGAGTAGAAAAGTGGTTGCCAGAGGCTGGGTGGAAGGGGAATGAGGAGTTGTTGTTTAATGGGTATACAGCATTAGTTTTACAAAACAAAAAGAGTTCTGGAGATGAGTTGTAAAACAATGTAAATGCACTTAACACTACCGAACTGTACACTTAAAAATGGTTAAAATGGTATATTTTATATTACGTATATTTTACCAATTTTTTAAAAATTTAAATGAGAACAAATATATATATACACATATATACACACATATATATGTGTATATATTTATGTATATATATATATATTTTTTTTTGAGACAGAGTCTCTGTCTCCCAGGCTAGAGTGCAGTGGCACGATCTCGGCTCACTGCAACCTCCACCTCCCAGGTTCAAGTGATTCTCCTGCCCCAGCCTCCCAAGTAGTTGCAATTACAGGCACATGCCACCACACTTGGTTAATTTTTGTATTTTTAGTAGGGACAGGGTTTCACCATGTTGGCCAGGCTGGTCTCGAACTCCTGACCTCAAGGGATCTGCCCGCCTCAGCCTCCCAAAGTGCTGGAATTAGGCATGAGCCACCGCAACTGGGCAACAAAAATATAATTCTTGGAAACTGATTTGCTAAAAAGTAATGCATTGTAAGGATTTTAAAGATGAGAGTAAGGAAATATCCTAGTTCATAGAGCAAAAAAGACAAAGAGATGGAAAATGATAATATCTGACTACTTGGGAACTTCAGAAAATAATAGTAACAAGAGAAGAAAAAAATTAAATCAAGAGAATTTCCCAGAGAGGAAAGGAGACACATCTTCAAATTGAAAGGGTAGACTGAGTACCCAGCACAATAGATATAAATAGGCATATGGTTACATAAATTCATGCAGAATATCAGAAAATCATAGATTAAGAAAAGATTTTAGAGGCCGGGTGCAGTGGCTCATGCCTGTAATCCCAGGACTTTGGGAGGCTGAGGCAGATGTATCACCTGAGGTCAGGAGTTCAAGACAGACCATCCTGGCTAACACGGTGAAACCCCGTCTCTACTCAAATACAAAAATTAGCTAGGCGCAGTGGCATGTGACTGTAATCCCAGGTACTCGGGAGGCTGAGGCAGGAGAATCGCTTGAACCTGGGAGGCAGAGGTTGCAGTGAGCCGAGGCCACACCACTGCACTCCGGCAAAGAGAGAGAAGAAAGAAAGAAAGAGATAAAGACAGAAAGAGAGAAGGAGGGAGGGAGGAAGGAAGGAAGGAAGGAGGGAGGGAGGGAGGGAGGGAAGGAAAGGAAGGAAGGAAAGGAAAGGAAAGAGAAAGAAGGAAAGAAAGAAAGAAGAAAGAGAAAGAAAGAAAGAAAGAAAAAAAAGAAAGAGAAAAGAATAGAAAAGAAAGGCTTCCAAAGCAAAAAATAAATACTAGATACTAAAACAGGCCACCCCCAAAGGCAGAGGAATTAGTCTGGCAAAAGACTTTCTATGAGCAGCACTTCAATTAGCAATATTAACTCCTGAGAGTATCCAGGAAGACAATGCAATGATGTCTTCAAACCCCCGAGAAAGCGCCTTCAACCTGGAATTCCAAATCCAGCCCAAATCGAGTAGGAGCAGAACAAATACATTTTCAGGTATGTAAAGACTCAGGAAGTTCACCTCCCATGCCCTTTCTTAAGCAATTATTTAAGTAAATTCTTAAGTCACTTCTTTGAATACTTATGAGAAATAAAGCAAGAAAAGTAAACCAAGTTCATGAGAGAGTAGACCAAGAAAGCAGAATAAATGAGCCACGGGAATACTAAATCCTTGTAAGAATAGAACCAAAGGAAAATGTCAGAGCTATAGCTACGCAGCAGGCCCAGAAGACAACCAGTTCTTGGAATAAACAGAACACTGTGTCAGAGAGGTTTGTGAGATGATGTAGATGAGAGCTTAGAAAATGAGCCTTGAGCATCTGTTGAAGGCCCTGAATTCAATGTTTAAAAGCAAATTAGAGCCAGGAACAGTGGCTCATGCCTGTAATCTCAGCACTTTGGGAGGCCAAATCAAGAGGATTGCTTGAGCTCACAAGTTCAAGACCAGACTGGGGAACATGGTGAAACTCCATTTCTACAAAAAATTAGCCGGGGATGCTGGCTCATGGCTGTGGTCCCAGATATTCAGGAGGCTGAGGTGGGAGGATCATTTGAGCCTGGGAAGTCAAGGGTGCAGTGAGCCATGTTCGCGCCATTGTACTCCAGCCTTGATGACAAGGTGAGACCTTGTCTCAAAAAATAAAAATTTAAAAAGTAAATTAGAAACTCAGGGGGAAGAAGTAAAACAAAGTCATTATCTAATACAAAGAAGCCAATTCATATCAGAACACGTAGTCACTGAGATTCAAGAAAAGAATGGAATGCATACCAAAGAGTGGAAAGCTGGAAGATATGAGGAACATAATGAAGAAGACTTGCATTTTCTTTCTCAACAAGCAAAAAGAGAGGCAATCATAAACTTAAGAGAAAACAATAAGTATATAAAAAGACAAAGCGCAGAGTAAAACTGTGCCATGATTTTGAGCAATGGGTATATTATTAAAAAGAGTGAGTGTAATGTGATACCTTAAATTAGATCCTGGATCAGAATTAGGAAATTGGGTAAAAACTTAGGGAATGCAAGTGAAAAATGGACTTCCATAATAGTGTATCAGTATTGGTTCATAGCTGCGACAAAGACACCATAATAATGTAAGATGTTCCTAGCAGGAGAAACTGGGTGTGGGATACACAGGAGCTCTCTGTACTAACTTTACAACTCTTCTACAAACAAAATAATTCTAAAATTAAAAAAAAAATTAAAAATCCGGGCACAGTGCCTCACGCCTGTAATCCCAGCACTTTGGGAGACCAAGATAGGCAGATCACCTGAGTTCAGGAGTTCAAGACCAGCCTGGCCAACATGGTGAAACCCTGTCTCTACTAAAAATACAAAAATTAGCCGGGTGTGGTGGTGGGTGCCTGTAATCCCAGCTACGCAGGAGACTGAGGGAGACGAATCGTTTGAACCTGGGAGGTGGAGGTGGTAGTGAGCTGAGATTGCGCCACTGTACTCCAGCCTGGGCGACAAGAGCGAGACATTGTCTCAAAAATAAATAAATTAATTAATTAATTAATTAACAAACAAAATAAAATAAAACTTGGTTTTTTAAAAAAGTATATCTGAAAGAGGTTGGGAAATGACAGGGGAAAGAAGTGAAAAGAAGGATAGGAATGCTAATGCTTCATCTTAGATCTTGGCAACTCCAAAAATACAATCTACGGTTCACAAAACAAGGAATGGAGGTTGGAGTCTGTTGTGTGAAATTGCAGAGTTGACTGCTGGAAGAACAGAAAATGGTGGCATAACTATATTGAAAAGACTGTGCAGAGGAAATATAAGGGTACTAGTCAACAGATGTTTGTAACTGGTAGACAAAAAAAAATGGCATTATAGGAACTAAAAACAGACAGAGCTAAAAAAAAAAAAAAAAAAAAAAAAAAAAAAAAAAAAAAAAAAAAGGAGCAGGGGCAGGGGGAATTTGCCATGGAGGAGAAGGACTCAGGGTAGGGATAAGAGAGATGTCTAAGCCCTTCTATACCATTGAAATTTTTGCATATGCATTTGTTACTTTGATCAAAATTTTCTAAATGAAACAAACAAAAAATTGTACCTATCCAGTTCACATCATGACAAATATGGAAACAGAATCCATCATAGTGATTATAATACTCAAACAAAGGGCTGAAAGCTTCTGTATTAACATGTAAAGGAGAACTCTTGGCAGGTGCGATGGCTCACGCCTGTAATCCCAGGACTTTGGGAGGCCGAGGAGAGCGAATCACAAGGTCAGGAGTTTGAGACCAGCCTGGCCAATATGGTGAAACCTCGTCTCTACTAAAAATACAAAAAATTAGCTGGGCATGGTGGTGGGCACCTGTAATCCCAGCTACTCGGGAGGCTGAGGCAGGAGAATCGCTTGAATCCGGAAGGCGGAGGTTGCAGTGAGCCAAGATCATGCCACTGCACTCCAGCCCAGGCGACAGTGCGAGACTCCGTCTCAAAAAACAAACAAACAAAGAAGAGGAATTGAACACAGAAAAGTCAATATTCACACCCTGATAACTAGGACTGGAAGAGGAAACTTAGAGACACACCTTAGGACTCCATATGGCAGAAACATTTCCCAGACAGAGGGAGCTGAGGCAAGAGGCAGCTACAGGAGAGGGGAGTTAACAGCTGGCAAGAAAGCTGCCCCTCCCTGTTTGGGGAAACATGCATGAGACAGTCCTTATCCATACAAATGACCTCCCTAGCACATGCAGACAGGATTAGAAAATGTCACTTCTAAAACTTTTAAATCAGAAGCCCTGCAGAATGAGCCACCCATCCTGAGAGATGGTCTGCAAATGTACTTACCAATGACACTTGAATGTCCCCAAATCTCAGAAAGAGATCAATCCAAAATGTAATTACTATGAGAATAACTTGACTTTTTAAATTATTGTGTTAATTTAGAATGTCACAAAAAAAAAAGGTCCAAAGGGCATGAAGCTAAAAAAAAAAAAAAATGATTAGAGCTTGAGAATTTTTTGGTATTTTTCCCAGGAAAGATAATACTCTAATCTAAATGAAGGACTTTTAGTTTTAGCTTTGACAAGTGAAGAGCTAGAGGTCATCATCCCCACCCTTACAATAGGAAAAAGTTGAACAAGATCAAAATCAATGACTTTTCTTGGACCATCAGAGAACCGAGTTTGCGGGGAAACCTGCTCCTTTGAAATCTGGAGAGACAAGTGCATCCAGAAAGTCACAGCTGAGATCTGCTTACCTGGAGCAGAAGCCACCGGAACCATGAGCTGGTAGGAACACTTATATGGTAATTTTGAGGAACTGTTGGAGGCTGAGTATGGACTAATTTGAAAGTGAGAAGCTCCTGGGGGTCAGTCTTAGGTGGGCACCCACATTTTCATGGACTTTATCTCCAGGAACCCCACCAGGTTCTCATGGTGATGACTGGGAAAACCAAAAACAAAGAGAAAAATCTTGAAAGAACCCTAAGGAGGAAAAAGTAGGCTTCCTGCAGAGGAGCTAGAATAAAAATTACAGTAAATTGCCAGGCACGGTGGCTCATGCCTGTAATCCCAGGACTTTGAGAGGCCGAGGTGGACAGATCACCTGAGGTCGGGAGTTCGAGACCAGCCTGACCAACATGGAGAAACCCCATCTCTACTAAAAATACAAAATTAACCGGGTGTGGTGGCGCATGCCTGTAATCTCAGCTACTCGGGAGGCTAAGGAGGAGAATCGCTTGAACCTGAGAGGCGGAGTTTGCAGTGAGCTGAGATCGCACTGTTGCACTCCAGCCTGGGCAACAAGAATGAAACTCCATCTCAAATAAAACAAAGTTTAAAAAAAATTATAGTAAACTTCTCCTCAGAAAGTAAGCAAGCATTGGTAGGAAAACAGGATGACTATAGTTAACAATAATTGAACGTATATTTCAAAATAACTACAGGAGTGAATTTGGAATGTTCCTAACACAAAGAAATCATAAATGTTTAAGGTGATGGATATCCCAACTACCCTGATTTGCTCATTCACATTGTACACTTACATAGAAATAATAACATGTACCCCATGAATACGTACAACTAGTATGTATCCACAAAAATTAAAAATTAGACAAAAATAATTTAAAAAAGAAAGTAAGCAAGCAAAAAGACAGTAGTATGAAATATTTAAAGTGTTAGAGGGGAAGATCACCAACCTAGGATTCTATATCCAGGGAAATTATCCTTCAAAAATGAAGAAGCACTGGGCATGGTGGTGTGTGCCTGCAGTGTTAGCCGTTTGGGAAGTTGAGGTAGGAGGATCCTTTGAGGCCAGAAGTTCAAGACCAGCCTAGGCAACATAGCAAGACCTCATCTCTACAAAAAAATTAAAAAATTATCTGGGCATGGTACTATGCACTGGTAGTTCCAGCTACTTGGGAAGCTGAGGCAGAAGGATCACTTGAGCCCAGGAATTTGGGGCTGCAGTGTACTATAATCCTACTTGTGAATAGCCACTTCACTCCAGCCTGGACAACATAGCAAGATCCCATTTCTTTAAAAAAATGAAGAAGAAATAGATACTATCAGACAAACAACTGAGGAATTTGTCATCAGCTGACTTCCCTTGCAAGAAACGTTGAAAAAAATTTTTTTCAAGCAGGACAGTGACACATATCAGAAACTTGGATCTATATGAAGCAAAGAAGGGTGTCAGAGAAGGTGTAAATGAAGTTCAAATAAAAATCTTATTTTTCCTATTCTTAATTGATCTAAAAGATAACTGTTTAAAGTAACAATAGTAGTCAGTATTTAATGATTATAGCAAGTGGATAAATGACATAAATGATAGCAATGTCAGAAGGCTGGAAGGGAGGACTCAGGAATACTGTTTTTAAGGCACCTGCACTACACATGAAGCAGAAATAGTGCTATTTGAAGGTAGATTTAGTTTTTAAGAATATACTGTAAACTCTAAAAAGAACTGCTTAAATTTTTTTTCAGATGGAGTTTCACTCTTGTTGCCCAGGCTGGGGTGCAATGAAGCGATCTTGGCTCACTGCAAATTCTGACTCCCAGGTTCAAGTGATTCTCCTGCCTCAGCCTCCTGAGTAGCTGGGATTACAGGCACGCACCACCACACCTGGCTAATTTTTTTTTTTTTTTAGTAGAGACAGGGTTTCACTATGTTGGCCAGGCCGGTCTCAAACTCCTGACCTCAGGTGATCTACCCACCTCAGCCTCCCAAAGTGCTGGGATTACAGGTGTGAGCTACTGTGCCTGGCCTAAAATTTTTTAAGAAGAATTTTGTACTGATATTCTGAGAGAAGATAAAATTTTTAAAAATCATATAAATTGCTCAGAGAGTGCAGAAGCAGTAGCATCTGTAAATGAATAAAAAGCAGTTACAAACATGGTCAATATTAATCCAAATATAGTAACAATCACTTTATATATGAATGGCTTAATACACTAATTAAAGGACAGAGATTGTCAGAGGTGATAAAAGAGGAAGATCCAATTATATGCTACCTACCAGAAATACACTTTAAATATAAAGACTCCAAAGTTTAAAAATAAAGGGATGGAAGAAGTTATACGACACACTGATCAAAAGAAAACTGGAGTAGCGATGTTAATTCCAGACAAAGAAGACTTAGAATAGGGAAAATTGTTAGGAGTAAACGGGAACCCTACCTAATGACAAAGGGAATTAGTTCTCCAAGAAATGTGCATGCACCTGATAACAGAGTGTCAAAACACATGAGGCAAAAACAAATAGAAATACAAAGAGAAAAAGATAAATCCACTGTAGAGATGGAGAATTCAAAACCCTCTGTCAGTAACTGATAGATCTAGCAGGAATATAATACATAAAGGAATAGTTGACTTGAAGAACACTATCAATCAGCTAGATCTGATTGGCATTTATAGAATGCTCTATCCAACAATAACAAAACACACATTCTTCTCAACCTCACCTAGAATGCTCACCAAGATAAGACCTCAAAACACATCTTAACAAATTTGAAAGAATAGGAAGACACAACATATGTACTTGTAAATTAATAGTATTGTTATATAACGGACACATTCTCTAAAGAATACCTACTTTCCTTTACTTTTATTATTTGCTCATGTGAAAGGAAAAATGAATCTTGGGACCCCAAAATCACTAAGCTAAAGGGAAAAGTCAGGCTGGGAACTGCTTAGGGCAAACCTGCCTCCCATTCTATTCAAAGTCATCCCTCTGCTCACTGAGATAGATACATATCCGATTGCTTCCTTTGGAGAGACTAATCAGAAACTCAAAAGAATGCAAACATTTTTCTCTTATCTACCTTTGACCAAGAAGCCTCCCCACTTCAAATTGTCCTTCCTTTCTGGACCAAACCAGTGTACATCTGACATATATTGATGTCTCATGTCTCCCTAAAATACATAAACCAAGCCGCCCCCCGACCACTTTGAGCATGCCATCAGGACCTCCTGAGGCTGTATCGTGGTGTGTGTCCCTAACTTTGGCAAAATAAACTTCCTAAATTCACTGAGAGTTGTCTCAGATATTTGGGGTTCACACTCAACAATATGCCTTCTGATGATCTCTTCTGCCTAGCTAATGCCTGCTCATGCTCAGCCCAAACTTAAAGACTAAAAACTTTAATACAGTATAATAAAAACATAAATAAAGTTAATCATTGAAAAGTAATCCACAGCCAGGTGCAGTGGCTCACGCCTGTAATCCCAGCAATTTGGGAGGCTGAGGCAGGCAGGTTGTTCAAGTCCAGGAGTTCAAGCCTGGGCAATGTGGCAAAACCCGTCTCTAAAAAAGATACAAAGATTAGCCAGGCACGGTGGCACACACCTGTTGTCCCGGCTAGTCAGAGGGTTCAGGCAGGAGGATCACTTGAGCCCGGGAGGTCGAGACTGCAGTGAGCTTTAACTGAGCCACTGCACTCTAGCTCGGGTGACAGAGTGAGACCATGTCTCAAAAAAACAAGAAAGAAAAGAAAAGAAATCTATGGAAAATAATGCAATATTTATGACATAAAGGATTAATGCCCATAATACAAAAATCGATTTTATAAATCAATAAAAGAGCACATTCATTCTTGACTTAACTCATTCTCTATACAGTAGCCAAAGTAGTATCCTTAAAACCCAGATCTAGCCATGCCATTTCCCTACTTGAAGTCCTTCAATGGCTTCACATTGCCCTTAGAATGAAGTTCAAAACCCTTAACATTATCCACATGATCTGGTCCTTATCCATCTCTAGATTGGTCTCCCATTACCCTTCTCCCATCTTTCTCAGGACTCTAGCCACACTGGTCTTTTCTAGCTCTTCACACCTTAAAGCCTCTGCGTATACCGATCGCTTTGCCTGGAATCACCCCACCACCAACACCCTCTTCAATCAATGCCCACTTTTCCTTCAGATCTCAGCTTAAACATCATTTCTCATGAAAGTCTTCCATCACCAAATCTGGATTGGTTCAGATCCTCTGCTATTTGCTCTATAAACCTGAACAAACAGAATCATGTTTCTGAACCTTCAGAACTCCAAACAAGACCCTGAGGAGTGACCCTTCCAAGGAATGTGAGGTTCCAGGCAAAGCCTCTAGAATCTTCTTATCTATAGTAGTCAGGGTTGGTGAGGAAGCTCAGGAGAAAGTTAAGTCTAAGCTACCCGTACTTTTTTGAGTACAGACAACTTTGAGAACTTAATAAAATCTATGGGATTCATTTCTTCTTCTGGAGATTTCTTCTCTCCCAGAAAAAGGCACAGAAGCAAAACTTTGTGTAATGTTATCAATGTTGCAAAGTTCCCCTAACATCCATTTATCCACCTCACATTAAGAACCCCAACCATTGGATGTTATGTATTTGTCACAGGCTGAAAACAAACAAACAAAACAAAAACAAAAACAAAATCAGCTCAGTGAGAATCTCATAAAACAAACAGATTGGTTCCCTAGCTTTGTTCATTTAATCAATATTCATTGAGTATCTACAGTCTAGTGATTCCAGCAATAATAACACCTTATAAATGAAATTTGCTTTACAATTTAAAAGAAAATAAAAGCTTTTCATACACATTGTCTCACTCTTCCCCCAAACCCAATAAAGTGGGCATAGATTACTCTACCTATTTTGCAGATGAGAAAACATAAGTAATCCCAGGGAACACGAGTGGTCTGGCTCACACAACTCAGCCAAAAAGGAGTGAAACCTAGGAATAAAATGCACTCTTTTAACCCTAAGCCTGGCTGTTTCCTTCCATGTTGATATTGACTCCAAGGGCCCGTGGCTGGTACTAGGACTTGTCCTTAGTAATCTGATAATAATCCCAGGGACCACAGTCTCAGCCTCCAGTTCCCATTGTGGTCAGCCTCATGCTCTCCTATTCCAGGTGATGATGCAATTTTGCCAATCAAAGGTCGCAGCAGCAGGACTCCCCTGATGTATAGGGGAAGTAGCCAGAGCTCTTCATCCCCTGCCAGGAGAGCATAATAGCTCACATTTATTGAGTTCTTAGTACACGCCGGGCACTGTTCTAGGCTTTTTACATGAATTAACTCATTAAATCCTCAGAACAAAACCATGAGACAGGTACTATTATAATGTTATCTCCATTTTGTGGACAATTAGGCGAGATTAATTTGTCCGAGGTTGCACAACTAATAATTTTGAGAATCATGATTTGAATCCTGGAGCCTATGCTCCTAACCAAACCACCATCTGCCTCTCCTGAGCCCATTGTCCTTAACTTCTTGCAGTCATGTGTGCTGGAGAGAATGTGATTAAAGCCCTGGACCTTCTCCCTAGGAAAACGCAGGTAAACAGAATTTTGCATATTTCAGGGACTTTGGGGACACCTAAGACCCATCTACTGTCGACCTCAGACTTAGAACCTCTATTTATCTCATACATCCTGGAGAGAATTGTCCAGGGACAAAAACAGAAGCGCCGCCAGCGCCGCAGGACTTCGCCTCTGCAAACGTGTGAGGAGAGCTGCGCTGCGCTGAGCTGCGTGGTGACGGAGATGCCCGTTCGCTCGGAATCAGGAACGGTGAGCTCCCGGGACCGCAATGCCCTGAGAACGCAGCCGGGTGCTGAGCCTCCGGAGTCTGGTAGCTGAATGAAATACGCAGGGATCACCAGCCGGATCCAAATCTTGCGTCCCTGCCAGCATCCTGGAGTCCTAAGAGGCAGGGATTGGAGCGGACAGGATCTCAGAACTCTGGTCCCAGGCGCACAACGCTGTTTCTGGTGCTGAAACGCTCAGTCCAGGAAGAGCGTGGCCGCCTGCCCGCCTGGTACCGCGCCGCGGCCCCTGCGGGGAACTGTCCAGTGCTGAAAACGGAAGCGGCCCGGCGCGCAGGGCTCAGACCCGAGCCTGCCGCACCCAGTGGAGCTCGAACCGAGCTCCTGGAAGCGCTGACGCAGAGCGCAGGGAGAGCCGGAGCGGCGAGCTCCAAGCCGGGCATGGACCTGCAGAGACTCGATTCCTACCAGGGAGGAGCTGGCCCTGACTTCAACGAGCACATCCTGCATAAGGTAAATATCTCCTGTATTCCTCAACCTAACGTTGGAAGAGGTGCCAGCACCAGGAGTTTTCTCCACTCCCCTGACTTTGCTTTGGAACTTAATGAGAAACTAGCTTGTATCTGTGAGTCTGGGGAGCCCTTTCTGTCTGATCCTGTTTCCTGCTCAAAATAGAGATGTGTGGGCTCTTGGGGAAGGGCTGCCGCCAGAGGCTCAGAAGGTCAGAAGCTTCATTCATTCACTTAAATCATCTGTGTTCCTTTTTCACCCCCTCCTTCTCCTTGCGTATTTATGCCCCTGGGTGCCCCCTGGCACCTTTGCTCTCCTAACCCTTGTAGGAGACTGCATTTGTCCCTGTTATGTCTGCTAGCAGCGGCCAAATACCTGAATTTCTGGCCAATTTGTCTGAAATTAGATAAATGGTCTGCAGCAGAGATGAACTGCTGTTTTCAAACCAGACTCCCTCATGGCTTCAGAAAGCTTCCCTCCAGCCGTGACTCCCTCACAGCCCCTGTAAGCATTTGCTTATTTCAAAGCACTAACATATCCATTGCTTCCTTCACTCAAGTTTCTTATGCAACTCAGTTTTCAGTAATGCAGGTCTCCCCCTAAGACAGTTGCTGGGAAAAATAGTAGCCTCTCTCAGGATAACAGTTTTAATTCAAAATCCATCACTCTGAAAGAATCAAAGTGTTATATTTGCCATAAGAAGTTATTATGGCTCACCTTCCCTTTCTCTGACTTTGCCATGCCATCCTGCTGCAGCCCTTATATTTTCTGCTTTGATAATGCCAGTTCACCTGTTAGTCACTTGAAAGGCTGTACGTGATCCTATAGGTGGAGTTTTTTAATCAAAACATCACTTTGAAGAGTCTATGAATGCAAGCTTTGAAATAACCTAACCCAACCTCCTCCTCTATCACACAGCTTATATTTGAGGAAACTAAAATCCAGAGAGGCAAAATGACTTGTCCAAGAAAGCAAGCTGGTAAAGGCAGAGCTGATACTAAAAGCCAGAAATTACTACTCCACGTGTAGTATTCTTTCCTCTATATCCTTACTAAACTTCTCATCAAAGTGTGCAGTCCATGGACCAGCAGCATTGGCATTACCTCGGAACTTATTACAATAGAAAGCCCTGACCCTAGATTGGCTGAATCTGAATCTGCATTTTAACAAGATCTCTAGGAATAAATATGCACAATAAAGTTTTAGGTGCATGGCTCTGTGCCATGCTGCCTGTTTCTGACACAAATGAAAGAAAATCAGCTATTGAAGGAAGCAGGTCTCTAGATCTGACAGTCCATGTGTCTTCTCCCTCCAGGTCTCTGAATTCCTAGGATATAGAGAAGGAGAAAAAATGTATAACAACTACCCCAGTCTAGAAATTTTAAAGCCATCACAGTTTGAAGTAAACTAGAAGAAGTTCTGTGCTATTTGATGTTGTAAATTTAGCCCAGTAAAAAGTGCATGTGAGGCCAGGCATGGTGGCTCACGCCTGTAATCTCAGCACTTTGGGAGGCCGAGGCGATGGATCACTTGAGGTCAAGGGTTCAAGACCAGCCTCACCAACATGGTAAAACCCGTCTCTACTAAAAATACAAAAATTAGCTGGGCATGGTGGTGTGCACCTGTGATCCCAGCTACTCAGGAGGCTGAGGCAGGAGAATTGCTTGAGCCTGGGAGGCAGAGACTGCAGTGAGCTGAAATCACACCACTGCCCTCCACTCTAGCCTGGGCAACAAAGCAAGACCTTGTCTCAAAAAAAAAAAAAAAAAAAAAGTTTATGCAAGCAGAGGAACATAATTACAAATCAATTACAAAATTGTCCTGGCAACTAGATATGTGGGTCTCTCCAAGTTTATACCATCTTATAAAGGTGTAAATACTCATTTTGAAAGCTTTAAGATTGGGAGCTCAGATTGTTCAAAATATTGATCAGATGTGGTATTTTCCATTTCAATTACCCACACATGAAATGTAGGATGTAGTCCATGAAGACTTTTACTTCCTTTGAGTTTATTGATCACCAAATTGAGAGTGGGAACCCATTCCAACAAGTTCCAACATATTTAAAGGCAAGTGTCTATTTACTACTAGTAAAGGCTCGATGTCATCAGCTTGGCTGTGTGAGCACCCTGAGAGCAGGAGCCAGCCTTAAACCTTCTGTGGTGCCCAGCAGAGTGACATATGTATGTAAGGAAAGTTTTCCTTCTTATGTAGTGCTGACAACCTCCTCCTAATACTACTTTATGATTGTGCATGATGTTTTATTGTGATCCACTTAAAACTCTTTTTGTAAAGGGGTAGGGCATCAACTTATTTGTATTATTTTAAAAATTACTATGTAGTAGAGTCCAAGGAGTTCCCATTGATTAATTAGTGTCTATTGTCCATGAGAAGCAGGGCTTCCCTCCAACATTAATTGCTAGGATAAATTCTTTTTTTGAAGTGGGGTCTCACTCTGTTGCCCAGGCTGGAATGCAGTGGTGTGATCTCAGCTCACTGCAACCTCTGCCTCCCAGGCTCAAGCGATTCTCCCACCTCAGCCTCCCCAGTAACTGGAACTGCAGGCATGTGTCACCATGCCTGGCTAATTTTTTGTTTGTTGTTGTTTTGTAGAGACAGAGTTTCACTATGCTGACCAGGCTGGTCTCAAACTCCTGGCCTCAAGAGATCCACCCGCTCAGCCTCCCAAAGTGCTGGCATTATACGTATGAGCCACCATGCCCAGCGTGGAGAAATGATTTTTTAAATAGACTTGTTATTGACACATAACAAACACCACTTTGGGAAGCTGAGGCGGGCAGATCTCTTGAGGTCAGGAGTTCAAGACCAGCCTGGCCAACGTGGCAAAACTTTGTCTCTACTAAAAATACAAAAATCAGCTAGGCGTGGTAACACACTCCTGTAATCTCAGCTACCAGGGAGGCTGAGACAGGAGAATCACTTGAACCGAGGAGGTGGAGACTGCAGTGAGCCAAGATCACACCACTGCACTCCAGCTTCAGTGACAGAGCAAGACTCCATCTCAAAAAAACAAAAAGAAATATGACAAACACCAAAAAATCCTGAATCTATGTGTCTACCTTGGTGAATTATCACGAAGTGAACATACCTGTGCAACCACTATCAAGAGAAAGAAATAGAACCTTGTCAGCTTCCCAAGAGCCCCACTCCCACATTCCACTTGACACACACCCTCCCCCAGAGATTATCATTATAAAGGAAGAAGTATCCTCGCGTTTTGACAGCACAGCAGATGTTATGTAGGGTAGTCCTAGAAACTTGTCAGAGAAGAGATATTGTTGTATGATGAAACGAAACTCCAGGCTTGGAATAAGCCAAAACTTGATGTGACTTTGAGCAACATCTATGAGTCTTACTTTTCTTAGCTATAAAATAGGAATGATAATACCTGCCTTATTATTTTTGAGCAAGGATGTTAGATAATATAATGTAAAGCATATATATAAAATCTCTGGAATATAGGAAGCATTCAATAAAAGTGGTTGTATTGGCTGGGCACGGTGGCTCCCAGCACTTTGGGAGGCCAAGGAGGACAAATCATGAGGTCAGGAGATAGAGACCATCCTGGCCAATATGGTGAAACCCCATTTCTACTAAAAATACAAATATTAGCCGGGGGTGGTGGCATGCAACTGTAGTCCCAGCTACTCAGGAGGCTAAGGCAGGAGAATCGCTTTAACCCGGGAGGCAGAGGTTGCAGTGAACCAAGATCATGCCACTGCTCTCCAGCCTGGTGACAGAGTGAGACTCCATCTGAAAAAAAAAAAAAAAGTGGTCGTATTAGGGCATGCATCTTGGGCTCCAAAGCAGCTTCAATGGGTGTCACATTCAGTCTCGCCTAAAATGATGAGCTTTGTGAGAAGAGCAGCAGCTTCATACACAGAGAACCTCAGAAACACATACACCACGTATTTCACAGGCAGAAGTCCGTGGAAACAAACTCACACAACCCATCTATACAAAAAGTGTGACTTCTATGCAAACATCCCAGTTCTGAATTCCTAAGTTGAATATCTTTTTTCTCTTGGAGGTGATGTATGGGACTTGATGAAATTCATTTATATGAAAAACATACGCCAAATATCATGATAAGCATTGTGTAGCTCTTGCACTTTAGCTGGTCCCAATAGTTGGAGGCTGACCCAGGCAAGCCCAAGTAATTCTTAGAAGATTCCCGTAGGGTGGGCTGGAAGCTGGGAACTGACTGAAAATGTTGAGCTCATCCATCATGTGCCTGGAGTTTTTAAATAGAGTTGTTGTTGCCACAAATCTGAATATTTGATGCAGCTAAATAATTTAAAACAAAGGAGCAACCTGGCCGCTCTCTTCCTTAGAGAACTCTCAGTTCTCTCTTGCCACCAGCTTCGAGAGCCATCCAGGGCAATGGTATGGGGTAGGGGTTCAGGAACAACCCACGGATTGGGTCCCTACTGTGCCAGGGTCTGACCTTGAGCTCCGGGAAAATGAAAAGATTTTCATTTCATTTTCACAGAGAGGGCAAGCTTTTGCCCCAGATACCAGTGAATTAGGACAAAAGGGCTTCAGTTCAAGCTCTTACTTACTAATTCCCCATAACCAGGGCTCTAAGGAACACCCACATACCAGACTAGCTTCCAGAGGGACGAACAATTCCTAGGACAAAGTCAGTCTCAGAAAGACTGGGGGTGGGGGGCAGAAAAATGTGAGCTGCTCATCCATTCATCCAGGGCTTGGTTCTTCTTGGGTGAAAAGGGATTACCAGGTCTCTGTCTTCCAAAGTATTTCCATTTCCTCCGACTGCTCTAACACCTCTTCGGGGAGAAACGAAAAGGCGAGCAGGTAATATCTGCCACTCTCCCCCATCTCTTGCACTCATTCTTCACTTCCTTCTTCTACTACCCATCTTGTAATTTCTATGTCCCTCAAAAGTCCGCATGCCTCATCGATTCATTCAGCAAACATGCATTGGACATTTCCAAAGCGTAAAGAACTAGGCTGGTCATTATCGAGAACATAGACGCAAATGATTCCCATCTTCACTAAGCTTGTGGCCTAGAAGGCATGCACACAAATGGCTATACTTTTATATAATTCCAGAAGTGTCCTAAGAAAGATACAGGTAGCTGCAGGGGAATGACCCAGGAAGAAAAGGTCATGTCTGACTCGATTTGAAATGTCCTCTCTCACTTATGGCTTCTGATTAAAGTTAACATCCAGGCTTGGCACAGTGGCTCACACCTGTAATCCCAGCACTTTGGGAGGCTGAGGCAGGTGGATCATGAGGTCAGGAATCAAGACCAGCTTGGCCAACATGGTGAAACCCGTCTCTACTAAAAATACAAAAATGAGTCAGCCATGGTGGTGCACGCCTGAAATCCCAGCTACTCAGGAGGCAGAGACAGGAGAATCACTTGAACCCAGGAAGCAGAAGTTACAGTGAGCTGAGATCACACCATTGCACTCCAGCCTGGGCGACAGAGTGAGACTCTGTCCCCCAACAAAAAAAAATTAAAATTAAAAAATAAAAAATAAAGTTAACATCCAGGAAAGACAGAGTTCCACACATCAGCTAGCTCCCTCCCCATGGGACTGTCACCCATTAATCCTAGGGAAAGGTCTGGATACAACAGTGTTGTCCTTCCCTGCCAGAAAATTGTACAAGAGAAAGACAAATAAAACAGCAAAAGACCATACTCGTCATTCTGTGTTCCTCTCCCATTCTCTATCCCACAGGTGCTTCTTTTATTTTTTTTTCAATGAAATAATGATAATGGTATGCAAATTTGTCCTCAAAGAATCCAAATTCACAGAAAAATCCATGCCCTGTAAGAGAAGAGATTTTTGTTTTCAAAGTGCACTAGCTCCAATTCTCAAAGATTTCTATTGTCAGCTCAGGAACAAACAAGAAAGCCAAGAAAAGCTAGCTGCTCCCTGTATAATATTTCCACTGGCTTGTTTTCCTCTCTTGCTTGTTCTGAAAGCTTAGAGATAAACAAATGAAGTGTATATTACATCACTGGCAATCTGGGGCCGTCTGGGACTCCTTTGGCTAATAGGTCGGTCCTGCCCAGATCCCAGAGCAGGCAGCTGGTGTGGGGAGTGGTGGTGCCTGCTAGTTCTCTTAGGATAACCTCAGCAGGAAATGATGGTGACTCAGTCCAGCGCCTCAAAGTCGTTTTCCAAACTCTCCAGGCTTTCCTCTCCTAAGCATCCTTTCCTTTAATTTGTGGTCCCTGGGGCCTTTTGTGAGAAAATGTCTGAGACTCACTTGTGTTGCTGCCCTAATGTTTCCTCTTATAAGCTGTTCCGGGGAGGGACATCCTTCAGTTTCAGGGCAGGAAACTCCGCCTTGCTGGGTGGAAGTAAACAGCCAGAGGTGAGCACCAGGTTGGAGAATTGTTGAAGTGGGCATTTGAAGTGGCTCTAAATTTATCCCAATACGCTTCTTGCTTCCTTCCTCCTCTTCTCAGGCAACAGAAACAGTCCATAGAGACTGCAAGTGGGAATGGAGATCACAGCTCCTTGTTAACTCACTCAGGCAATGCAGATCCCAGCTAGGAGTGGCCCTGGACATCCTCCCATCCCTTAACCAGAGAAGGTTTTCTAGGGCCAAGAGAGACAGCTCCAAACAAACAGATCTGGAAAATATTAATCCCTAACTGATGACACCAGGCCTCACCCTGCTCCCAAAGGGAGCAAGGCCTTGAGTGGTGCAGTGAAAATAACTTGAGACGTGCAGGGCTCAAGAATTCCCCTAGCACATGGTTCCTGACCTTGATGCCTAAGTCAGCTCCCTCCCTTCTCATTTGCTTATTAGTGCCTTTTCATTTGCTTATTAGCACCTTCTCATTTGCTTATTAGTGCCTTTTCATTTGCTTATTAGCACCTTCTCATTTGCTTATTAGCAGACAGTTTCTACCCATCAACATGAGGATGTTATTTCATTATTTGTGCTTCTGCAAATGCACATGCTTTTAGGTATCTTAAACCAAGCTGTGTTTAAGTTCAAATTTTCTCTTACTTGCTAGCCTTCTGCCCCTGGCCACCACACACACAGGCACACACACACACACACACGCACACCCGCACATGCACACATACGCACCCTTCCTCTCATGAGCTGTGGGCAGGGCCAGTGATCATCCATTTTTGTTCTCTGTCTCCCCTTAGCTTTTGTTATGAGCCTTTTAAAAGCAAAGCAGGCTGGGCACAGTGTCTTAGTCCTGTAATCCCAGCACTTTGGGAGTCCGAGGCGGGCAGATCACCTGAGGTCAGGAGCTCAAGATCAGCCTGGCCAGCATGAGGAAACTCTGTCTCTAGTAAAAATACAAAAATTAGCTGGGCGAGGTGGCGGGCGCCTGTAACCCCAGCTACTTGGGAGGCTGAGGCAGGAGAATCGCTTGAACCCGGAAGGCTGAGGTTGCAGGGAGCCGAGATTGCACCACTGCACTCCAGCCTGGGCGACAAAGCAAGACTCTGTCTCAAAAAAAAAAAAAAAAAAAAGGCAAAGCAAACATTTCTCCTCCTCTTCTTCCTCCCTCCCCTGTTTGAATTTTGCATTCATACCCTCTCCCAGCAACTCTGTTTATTAAAAATCGGAACTGTCATTTATTAGAGCAGTACCCCTAGGGGAGAGTCAGTTACTGGTAACACCTTCCCCAAGCTCACACTGAGAAGCAGTGTAAGCTTTGGAAGGGAATAAAGTCTGGTACACAGTCCAGATGAGGCAGACACCCCCTTTCAGCCCCTGGAATCTCCCTCCTTGCCTCCCCCATGCCTTTACCCATATTCTTCCTCCTTTTCTGGGTCCCACCTCAGGCTTCATTCAGTTATCAGGTGAGAAATACTAAAAATCATCTCTGCACTATAATCCAAAGGGACCCAGTAAGACTAATGATTGTTCCCAATACATTATCCAAATAAGCATATGGTTTATTTGTGCAGCATTTTACAGTTTACAAAACACTTTAATATATGCCAAGACATTTTATACTTAACATATGCTTTTTCCAGAAGATGTTACTATTAATTCCATATTAATAGGACAGGGAAACAAAGGCCAGATGGCTGGGCATGGTGGCTTATGCCTGTAATCCCAGCACTTTGAGAGGCTGAGATGGGCAGATCATGAGGTCAGTAGTTTGAGACCAGCCTGGCCAACATGGCGAACCCTGTCTCTACTAAAAAACACAAAAATTAGCTGGGTGTGTTGGCAGGCACCTGTAATCCCAGCTGCTCAGGAGGCTGGGGCAGGAGAATTGCTTGAACCCAGGAGGTGGAGGTTGCAGTGAGCTGAGATTGCGACACTGCACGCCAGCCTGGGTGACACAGCAAGGCTCTGTCTCAAAAAAAAAAAAGAAAGAAAGAAAGAAAAAACTGACTTGCTCAAGGTCACAGCCAGCATTGTGGAAGCCTGAATCATTACAGCAGACCCTTAGATAGCACTTGCATGCCATGTAATATTCTAAGCACTTAGCATCTCTTAACTCACTTAATCCTACAACAACCCTATTTTAATCTCATTTTACAGGTGAGTAAACTGAGGCACGGAGACATTAAGAAATTTGCCTATAGTCAAATCCAAGCAAGGTAGAGAGGCAGAGGGATAGAGTCAGGAGAGGACAAGGGGCTTCACCAAGAGGGTCACAGATGGTCACTACTTTAGGGCATTGACAGCTGTCCATTGTGTGGCCTTCAGCTCTGTAGAGCCGGTTTTGCTCACTCACCCAAGAGTGGCTCCATCTCTCCAGTCAGGCTGATGTTAATCAGACTCACAAGACATGTATTGCCCTAGATGCCAAGCCACATTATAATCAGGAGATTGTTCGCTGAGCATGAAATCCAGGGGAAAAAATGGAACTTGGAGGATTCAAATGTTTAATGCTATCAGGCTGACATGAGTTGGTAGCTGGCTACTGTATAGGGACAGCTTCAATCTACAACCCCACCGGCCCCTTCTACCCTTAGGTCCTCTCCCCTACCCCTTGCCCCACCTCTGCCTCCCTCAGCTGTATATATTAACTGCCTTGGGCCGGGCAGTCATTCTGTTCTCTCCAGGTCTGTATTTCCTGCAATCCTTTAAGAACTCCTTGCCTTTGAATTTGAGAATTCCCTGGACTTGACCTGGTTATGAAGAAGGAAACGAAAGGGATATTCCGTCTTCAGAAACCTCTGCCAGTCATTGCCAGAGTTGTCATTTCATACTTCTTCCTCCATCTCACTCAAGGCCTGTGTCAGAGCCTTAGGGACTCGGGTTTCAGGGGCAAGAATCATGAAAGAGTAGAAAGGTGATTGGGGACATTTCCTTATATCCCACCACCACCCCCGTCCACATGCTCCCCTTGAAATCTGATATTTCTGCCTGAGAATCCTGAGAATCAATTCAGCAAGCATTTACTGGGCACCACAAGCCAGTCCCCAGGAACAAAACCCACTCTTCATTCCCCAAGGAGCTGAGTCCAGCAGGCTGGGTGGATCAGAGGGATGGCACAGGCAGAGATGACTCAAGCCACATTTGACTGCAGCTCAATATGCCACGTGGATCTTGGTGCCCATGAAGGTCAAAGACCTCTAGTCCCATATAGTGGGAAGCTGAGCCCTTGGGGACCAGGTCAAATGCTTGCAGCTCTCAAGGCTGCCAACTTCTGGCTCCTGGCTGATTGACTGATCTGAGGGGTTATAAAGCCCAAAGCCCCAGGATGGGGCCCCACCTCTGAAGGTCAGAGGGCTCTGAGCTCCCCAACGCAGGGATCCCTTCAAGCCCATGTCCAAGAAAGGAAGAGACTCCTGTTGCACTTCTGAGAAGTGCCCAGTGCAAAGACCCCTGTCCAATCGTGGCAGAGTCCAACACATAGAAACTAAGCTGGATCCCTTCCATGAACATCTCCAAAGACATGGGCTGAAAAACACTCAACCAAACCCTAAACACCAGGATCCCAGCCCTTGGGATGACAGTATGGCACACAAAGAGAGGCTTGGGAAAGACAGAGGGGCAGGCCAGGTGAGCTCTGCAGGCATGTCCTCCAGGACCCTCACTCTCCTTTCCCTGAAACCAGGTCTCCTCCAGATAGCAGACACATGAGAACCAGCATAGCATAGGCCCTGACCATCACCTGTCCTGACCACCACCTGTGCTATCTACCACCTGTCCTGTTCACCACTGGTTCCATCCACCACCTGCCCCATCCATCACTTGTTCTGTCCACCACCTGTCCTGTCTACTGCCTTCCCTCTTCACCCTCATCCTGTTCGCTACCTGCCCTGTCCACCACCTGTCCTGACCACCTTCTGCCCTGCCCACTGATTTTCTTAGAGCAGGAGGCAGCTCATTAGCAGAGAAAGAGACCTGGGCTTTGAGTATCAAAGAACCAAGCTTTATCCCTGTCTCTGCTGTTAGCCAACTGTGCATTCTAGGTCATTCCATTCCAACAGCACTTTCCAACTTGCAGAAAACTTGCATATAAATCTTTTTGTTGATTTCCCCCGCACTGTGCGTAAAGAGAAGAGGCATTATTCTTGACTGCAAAAGGGAAAATCTTGTGATCAGGACTCTAGATTTCCAGTGACAAAACCCAACTCAAATTGGCTTAAGCCGAAAAGAGAATTCACTGGTTCCTGTACCAGAGAAGCCTGGGGAGTACAGCTGACATCGAGCTCAGCTGGACCCAGGGACTCTCAGTGACTTCAGCCTCACTCTCTGTCTCTCTCTCTCTCATTTTTCTCTCTGGCTTGGCTCCATTCACAGGCAGGCTTCTCCCTGTTGGGCCCCATTATTGATAGCAGCCCCAGGATCACATCCTCACAGCTCCCAATTCCAACCAAAGTCCTAGATCCAATACTCACTGGAGACTGAAATTGCCACATGCCCACCCCTGAACCAATACTGTAGCCAGAGGGTAGAACACGATGGACGGCTTAAGCCCAAGTCACATGTCCACCCCAAAGGTGGAGTCAGTCCCACCCAAGCCCTGTAGATCAAGAGTGGAAGAAAATGGGCTGGGCATGGTGGATCATGCCTGTAACTCCAGCACTTTGGGAGGTCAAGGTGGGTGGATCACCAGAGGTCGGGAGTTCAAGACCAGCCTGACCAACATGGGGAAACCCCTTCTCTACTAAAAATACAAAATTAGCTGGGTGTGGTGTCACATGCCTGTAATCCCAGCTACTTGGCAAGCTGAGGCAGGAGAATCACTTGAACCCGGGAGGCGGAGGTTGTGGTGAGCCGAGATCGCACCATTGCACTCCAGCCTGGGCAACAAGAGCTAAACTCCGTCTCAAAAAAAAAGAGTGGAAGACAATGGTTTCCAGGGAAAATGGGATGGTGTCATCTGGAGGCTAGCCATGCAAAAACAACAGATGTCCTATGGTAATCCCGGGCAAGGCTGAGTCCCAGCATTTTTAAATCTTTAATGAGAAGAGACTGAAAAGAAATGAAGTGAACTTGTCACAGTCCCACCTGAACTGGCCTTTTGGTGCCTCACACATAGTGTCATTTAAGACTGAATAACTGGATTTGGATTATTAATGACTGGACTTGGGAAATAAACTGCTGTCCCCCTATGAAGCAATCGGCTTATTGGGGCTGCAGAGCCAGACCTCCCTCTATGGGTGGGAGTAGAATTTTCTCTGAAGGAAATAGATGATCCAACTGTGGCCCATCCAGGGAAGAGGTTGACTGGAACAGGGAATGAGGATACAGGAAGTGGACGGAGCTCAGACAGGAATGAGGGGAAGCTCTTCCGCCTCTCTTAAGGACCATGGTTAGCTGCTATGGAGACGCCTGAATTTTTCCATTGCTGGGTAGGGCGTGTCAGCCCAGGGATACAGAAACACAGATGAAAAGTGAGGCAGAAAAGCACCAAACAAGGCCAGCTTTATGAGTATGCCACCTACAAAGTCATATAAGGCCCTGCACTTAGAAGGGCCCTGCATTTGGTTTAACACTTTGCATTCGCCATCTTTAAAGTCTTAATAATGTTTGTACAAGGATCCCTGTATTTTTATTTTATGTAGCCATTCTTGCTGTCACATAAAAACCCCTGCAAGGTCTGAGCCTGGCTCTGTGTGGTAGTTTTGAGCTATTCCCTGGGGCGTCTCTGCCTTCTGATGGCCTCACACCACGCCTGGTTGTGGATGTGCCCTGAATAACCAGGGAAGAGTCATCTTATGCTTTGGGCCAGTTGGCAAAGGAGTGGGCAGCACCACAATGGCATTCACTGTCGAGGGGTGGCTGCTTCCTCAGGACAGCATCTGCGAGGGTCACGGGCACCAGGAAGTGTGGCCTGGAAGGCAGATCAGACAGTCTGAAGGTGGGTGGGTGGGCAAGTCCTCGGGGGTAAGTGGCTGTGATAGAGGCAGGGGAAGAAGTAGACAGGGGTCATGTTTGTGATCTGAGCATTGTGCTGAACAAACAATAAGTTTGTATTGGTGGCTGTTAGTGAATAATGAGAGTCATTATTTTATTTATTTATTTATTTATTTTTATTTTTTGAGACGAATCTGTCTCTGTCACCCTGGAGTGCAGTGGCATGCACTCTGCCTCCTCTGCCTCCTCACTGCAACCTCTGCCTCCCAGGTTCAAGTGATCCTCCTACTTCAGCCTCCTGAGTAGCTAGGATTACAGGTGTGTGCCATAAAGCCCTGCTAATTTTGTTTGTGTGTGTGTGTGTGTGTTTAGTAGAAATGGCATTGGCCAAGCTGGTCATGAACTCCTGGCCTCAAGTGATCCACCTGCCTCAGTCTCCCAAAGTGCTGGGATTATAGGCGTGAGCCACCACACCCAGCCAAGAAAGTCATTATTATTAATATGTTTAATTGCAAAATTTGAAAAATGAAAAACAAAGAAAAAATTTCCTGTGATGCCATTGTTTCAAAATACATATCTTAAAAATAAAAATGGGCTGGGCATGGTGGCTCACACCTATAATCCCAGCACTTTCGGAGGCCAAGGTAGGTGGATCACTTGAGTTCAGGAGTTTGAGAACAGCCTGACCAACATGATGAAACCCCGTCTCTACTAAAAATACAAAAAAGTTAGTCGGGCATGGTGGCGGGCGCCTGCAACCCCAACTACCCAGGAGGCTGAGGCAGGAGAATCACTTGAACCTGGGAGACAGAGGTTGCAGTGAGCCAAGATTGTGCCACTGCACTCGAGCCTGGGTGACAGAGCAAGATTCTGTCTTAGAAAAAAAGAAAATGAAACTGCCGTGTAAAAATACATATATGTGTTTATTTATACATATGTGTGAGATAGATAGATAGATAGATAGATAGATAGATAGATAGATAGATAGATCCATCATAGGAATTTTGTTATACACATTTTTACCTTCATTCTTTTTAATCACTACATAGAATTCCGTTGTATAGATAAATGAAAACTCATGGTTTATTCTGAAATTTTGAAACTCATAGAAAGGTACAAAAACTAGAACAAAAAGAAAATGACACATGTACCTACCATCTATATTTACTAAATGCTAACATTTTGCCTTAAAAACAGCAAAAAACAAAGAAGCCTCCTATAGGTAGCTGGGATCCACTTTGCGAGATAGCCACGGGACAGAAGGTTAATTGGGTTACTTTGTTTTTGTTTCGATACGGAGTCTTGCTCTGTCACCCAGGCTAGAGTGCAGTGGCGCGATCTCGGCTCACTGCAACCTCTGCCTCCTGGGTTCAAGCGATTCTCCCACCTCAGCCTCCCAAGTAGCTGGGATTACAAGTGTGCACCATCACACCCAGCTAATTTTTTGTGTGTTTTTAGTAGAGACAGGGTTTCACCATGTTGACCAGGCTGGTCTTGATCTTCTGACCTCAAGCGTTCTGCCTGCCTTGGCCTCCCAAAGTTCTGAGATTATGGGTGTTAACCACTGTGCCCAGCCCTAGTTTGGTTACTTTGAAATCACAGCCTGGTGGGTCTGCGGCACTTTTAGTTATACTCCATTTCATAGAAGAGAAAAGAGATCTGAGAGACATTCAGTGGTTGTTCAAGGGCGCTCGGCAGGGAATAAAAGAGAAACCCCATTCCAAGCTTCAACTCCAGACCCTAACTCTTCTGCTTATCCCTCCCTAGATTCCCAGGGTCCTTAGGAAAGGGAAGGCTTGGACTGGAAGTTCCCCCAAACCCCTTTATCACTGACCTCCAGAAATGCTAGTGAAGCCCAGGCGACAATCTCAGCCTGACCCAGGATAAACACCAAAGCAAAATCAATGCCAATGGGAGATATTCATTCACAAAGCGTATTCAAGACCCTGCGTGCAGAGCTGCTCAGATGAAGCAGGCCCAAGTGCAGTTAGTCACCGTTAATTGGGTCTCAGGAGTGGAGGAGCAAACAACAGCATCCCCTGGGGATTTGCCTCCATCATCCCAACTGCAGGGTAAGGAGCCCAGGAAAGCAAGCCAAGCTTTGCAAGCACCAGCACTGCCCCTGGGCAGACTCTCCTTCACTCTATCTCCACATTCTCTCCCATCTGCCCTCATATCTTGTTGTATATATTTTTTTTTCTTGAGACAGTCTCACTCTGTCGCCCAGGCTGGAGTGCAGTAGCGCCATTTCGGCTCACCACAACCTCTGCTTCCAGGTTCAAGCAATTCTCCTACCTCAGCGTCCCGGGTAGCTGGGATTACAGGCACATGCCACCACACCTGGCTAACTTTTTGTATTTTTATTAGAGACGGGGTTTCGCCATGTTGGCCAGGCTGGTCTCAAACTCCTGAGCTTAGGCAACCCACACGCCTCAGCCTCCTAAAGTGCTGGGATTACAGACGTGAGCCACCGTGCCCGGCCTATTATTATTATTTTTGAGACAGAGTCTCACTCTGTTGCTCAGGCTGGAGTACAGTGGCACCATCTCAGCTCACTGCAACCTCCACCTCCCAGGTTCAAGTGATTCTCCTGCCTCAGCCTCCCGAGTAGCTGGAATTACAGGCGCACACCACTACACCTAGCTAATTTTTGTATTTTTTTAGTAGAGACGAGGTTTTGCCATGTTAGCCAGGCTGGTCTCTAACTCCTGACCTCAAATGATCCACCCATCTAGGCCTCCCAAAGTGCTGGGATTACAGGCATGAGCCACACAACCAGCCTCTTCTAGTATTTTAAGCTGACATACTGTACCTACATCATCACTGGTTCTTTCCGTTGCCACCTGTCAGACAGCTGGATGTTACAGTGCAAGGATTCAAGGTCTCTGGGGCGCAGTCCTTCTTTGCTTATTATTAATTTTGCAGAGGCTGTGTGAGGTTTGAAATGAGTGCACCTTCTGAATTTCGCAACTCTTTCCACTGAACTGAGGGCAGACACCAGACAGTACAGCTGAGATCAGGGCCTGTGACTTGTTGCTTCTCTGTTGTGGAAACCCTCCACGTCATTGATAGAGGGCAGCATTCTGCATGTAAACGCCAACAGGTGCCAATGCTCTCTGCTCATAGCAGATTTCTACTACACAAGGGTGCAGAATGTCCCTTCTGTATTTCTGACCTTAGGAGACAGTCTTTCCCCTCCCTTAATTCTGAGCCCCTCCTCAGAGGTACCTTCAGAAAAACAAATGAGTCAGTCACCCTTTCTTTTTATTTATTCAGTTTATTTTATTTATTTATTTTATTTTTATTTATTTATTTATTTATTTGAGATGGAGTCTTGCTCTATCTCCCAGGCTGGAGTGCAATGGGACGATCTTGGCTCACTGCAACCTCCATCTCCCAGGTTCAAACGATTCTCCTTTCTCGGCCTCCCAAGTAGCTGGAATTACAGCGGCCCGACACCACACCCGGCTAATTTTTGTATTTTTAGTAGAGATGGGGTTTCACCATGTTGGCCAAGCTGGTCTCAAACTCCTGACCTCAGGTGATCCACCTGCCTCGGCCTCCCAAAGTGCTGGGATTACAGGCGTGAGGCACCACACCCAGCCAAGTCACCCTTTCTTGATGCAAGAGTTGCAGACCCTCAGGACAGGGCCACGTGAGGATGTGGTCACAGTGAACTACTCTGGGGAAGGGGCTTGTGCTGGAGCAGGGGGAATCTGATTGCTTCAAGGGGCCCTTTCACAACTACTGGAGAGCTCCACAGCCCTCATTAGTGACAACCTTCATCAGCCTCCAAACAAAGAGGGTCACTAGAGGCCCTCAGGGGAAGCCTCACTACACCAGTGGAGATGTGGTGGAGCGGGTGCATGCCTGGAGAACAGTGTGAACCGGATCCATGGCTGCCAATTCTCAGTCCATACCTAAGTACCAGCCCCTGACAAGTACCAATTGATGTGTAGGAAACGATACACACACATCAGTAGACGTTGGCATAAAGTTACCAACTGTCCTTTCTTAGGAAATACTGTCTATTTTCCTGAGACTTGGGGTGCTCAAAGCTCCTTTCTTTTATGAAATTATGGTGGCAATGGATTGTTGAATAGAAACTTTGTTAAGCAACCCCTCACTTAACCAACTTATTAGGTCAACCAATACCCTTCAGTCTCTTACTGGAGCACACTGACTAAGGCTGAGGCACAGAGTGCTCACAGCTGGCAGGCTCTTCTCTGCCCTCACAGTTGTGGTACCTGGTTAACAAGGATGCATTTGGGCCCATACTTGCTTATGCTGGTCATACATGTTAACTAGAATGATGTACTTGAATCAATTCACCCATAAACAAAGGAACTGGCCAGGCGTGGTGGCTCACGTCTGTAATCCCAGCATTTTGGGAGGCCAAGGCAGGGGGATTACCTGAGGTCAGGAGTTCGAGACCAGCCTGGCCAAAATGGTGAAACCCCGTCTCTACTAAAAATACAAAAAAATTAGCCAGGCATGGTGGCAGGTGCCTGTAATCCCAGCTACTTGGGAGGCTAAGACAGGAGAATTGCTTGATCCTGGGAGGCTGAGGTTGCAGTGAGCTGAGATCATGCCACGGCACTCCAGCCTGGGTGACAGAGCAAGACTGCACCTCAAAAAAAAAAAAAAAGGAAAAGAAAAAGAAAAAGAAAAAACAAAGGAATTTAAACAGAAAGACTATTGACCAATAAGATAAGAGTGTAAAAAAAAGAGAACTGTTATCTCTACAAAAACTAAACTGAGTGCTTTGGAAAGACTCTATAAAAGCCTGTCACTTTTTAAAATGCTATCAAATTAGGAATGAATGAGAGAACTGTAAAATATTGGAAAGAAATGCATAAAAATGAAGAAAGATTTTGCAATCAGGTGGCTTCATAAGTTTCTAGAATTTCTTGCTTCATGTTAAAGAAACTGGAACTGAAACCCCAGGATCATGTGTGTGTGGTTTGTGCTTCAGGAAAGGCAATGGGCCCCACTTTTCAGCAGACTTGTAAGCAAAGCAAAGGCTTTAGGTCTACATCAAAATACTTGCTAATAACTACACATTTAGATATTTTAAGTCAAAATAAAACATGTAGAGGAAAAATAGCCTAGGCGCAGTGGCTCACACCTGTAATCCCAGCACTTTGGAAGGCTGAGGCAGGTGGATCACTTGAGGTCAGTTCAAGACCAGCCTGGCCAACATGGTGAAACCCTGTCTCTACTAAAAATACAAAATTAGCCAGGTGTGGGTCAAGCGTGGTGGCTGACACCTGTAATCCTAGCACTTTGGGAGGTCGAGGTGGGCAGATCACCTGAGGTCAGAAGTTCAAGACCAGCCTGACCAACATGGTAAAACCCCATTTCTACTAAAAATACAAAAATTAGCCAGGCGTGGTGGCACATGCCTGTAATCCCAGCTACTTGGGAGGCTGAGGCAAGAGAATCACTTGAAGTCGGGAGGCAGAGGTTGTGGCGAGCCAAAATTGCACCACTGCACTCCAGCCTGGGTGACAGAGCAAGACTCTGTCTGAAAAAAAAAAAAAAAGAAAGAAAGAAAGAAAAGAAAAAATACAGTATATCTCTTTTATGAGTTCCTGATTTAACAAATTTTTTCAATGGACTGACCAATTACCAATTCCTGTGAAATTGAATAAGAATTTACCTACTTGGTTCAGACATATTTGACTTTGGCAAAGAAAACTAAAAAGCTAAAAAAAAATTTGCCTACTTGTTAGAATAAAAGGCTGATCACTGTATCTGTCCTTGCCAATCTAAAAATTTATTGGTACATGAAATCAACCAATTCCAGCAGTCTCCCCTTTCCAAGGCTAAGCAGCTTTGAGCTCTATTTTTCAAGAATCAAGCAAAGGTAGCCTTTCACCTCACTTCAACGCAAATTTATCTTACTCATGGATTTTGGAGGTTGCCAACTCAGTAGTTTTTTTTTCTCCCTCAACTACTCTCATACAGTACTATCTTCTGAAAGCCAATGATATGCGCACAGTTCTCAAAAGGAGGCTGTCCAAACCTTACAGGCTTATCAAGTGGAATCTTTTTTGACATGAGGCCTCACTCTGTCCCTGAGGCTGGCGTGCAGTGGTACGATCTCGAGTCACTGCAGCCTCAACTTCCTATGTTCAAGGGATCCTACCCCCTCAGCCTCTGGAGTAGCTGAGTCTACAGTCATGCACAACCACACCCAGCTGATTTTTTATTTTTGGTGGAGATGTCCTTTTTGTAGGCCTCCCTATGTTGCTCAGGCTGGTCTCGAACTCCTGGGCTCAATCGATCACCCATCTTGGCCTCCCGAAGTGCTGAGATTAGAGGCGTAAGCCACAATGCCTGGCCTGGAATCTTTAAATATTAATAATTCAAAAACCAAGAAGGGAAGCCCCAGCAACTTTAGATGGCTATAAATAATTAGGCACTCAATCAGGATTGAGTGCTTAGAAATCTTGGAGTTTGTTTTAACACAATGTGCTTTCCTGGAAATCATATAGCAAGATAGTAAATGCTACCCTCACTCAGATCTGAGGAACTATATTTAAGCTCTCTCTCTTGCAGTAAACGTGCTGGCCACCCATCCAAAATCTGCCTTAGCAAAGTCATGACGGGGTGCGGGGATATGGCTGAGACAACACCCAGATACAAATCTGTAGACATTATGAAACAATTTCCTTTCCTGCCTCTTGCGTATATCTGCGTCCCTCCTCTCGCCCCAGCTACTTCTCTAGCACTCTAAACTCTAGAGGCTTGAGCAAACTGGGCTGGATTAGCAGCTGACTCTTACAGTCATAGCACCGCACAGAGAGAACCCAGACACTTCCTATCAGGACCACAAGGCAGAGATCTGCTCTGTCCAGCTCTGGAATTGACTGGACTGGCTCATGACTGTCAACCTATTTCTGAGAACAGAAAAAGTTCCCTTTCAGACTGCCACCAATTCAGAGGGCTAGAATTTTAGATAAAAACAATATATCCAGTAATCTATTCTCTCTTGTAGACACTTCCTTGTTTTTTTTGAGACAGGGTCTCATTCTGTCACCGAAGCTGGAGTGCAGTGGCGTGATCACAGCTCACTGCCGCCTAGAACTCCTGGGCTCAACTGATCCTCCTGCCTCAGCCTCCCAAGTAGCTGGGACCACAGGAGCCTGGCTAATTTTTCTAATTTTTTTGTAGAGATAGCAATCCTCAAGCAATCCTCCTACCTCAGCCTCTCGAGTAGCTGGGACTACAGGCATGCGCAACCACATCCAGCTAATTAATTAATTATTGTAGGTTTCCCTATGTTTCCCAGGCTGCTCTGGAACTCCTGGACTCAATCAATCACCTGCCTTGGCCTCCCAAAGTGCGGGGATTAGAGTTGTAAGCCACCATGCCTGGCCCAGAATCTTTAAGAATTAATAATTCAAAAACCAAAGGAGGGAAACCCCAGTAACTTTAGATGGGTTTACCATGTTGCCCAGGCTTGTCTCAAACACCTGGACTCAAGTGATCCTCCTGGCTCAGCCTCCTAAAGCACTGGGATTACAGACGTGAGCCACCATGCCTGGCCTATAGACACTTTTTTTCAAAGTTTGCCTAAGGCAACTAAAAGGGATCGGAATGGATCAGTCTTCCCATGCTGTTTCACTACTCTTCAGCTCAGCCAGGACACAACCTTCCTCCCAGCCCATGTCCACCATCCAGATGAAGGCAGAAGCAAGCCAATTCCTCCAGCCAAGCCAAATTGAGCTAAATTCTAGTCTTCCCTGTGCGTCTAGCTTAATGTCAGAAGTTTCATGGCAATAATCTTCGCTGGGATCTATGATTGTGTATCACCAGAAAAGACGAATCCCTTTCTATCCAACATAAGCATGTACTTATACATTCCGGGTAGTGCTGGCTGCTTTAAATAAACTCTGAAATAAACCCACTTTATGCACAATTGTTGAAATGGCACAGTTACGCTCTGACCTAAGGCCTTATGTTATGCCTTTTTTTTTTTTTTTGAGGCGGAGTCTCACTCTGTCGCCCAGGCTGGAGTGCAGTGGCGCGATCTCGGCTCACTGCAAGCTCCGCCTCCCGGGTTCATGCCATTCTCCTGCCTCGGCCTCCCGAGTATCTGGGACTACAGGCACCCGCCACCACACCTAGTTAATTTTTTTGTATTTTTAGTAGAGACGGGGTTTCACTGTGTTAGCCAGGATGGTCTCGATCTCCTGACCTTGTTATCCACCCGCCTCGGCCTCCCAAAGTGCTGGGATTACAGGTGTGAGCCACCGCGCCCGACCATGTTATGACTTTTATTCTTATACCTTGACTTACTCTAATTTGGCTCTGCTTTGAACGTTTCCATTTTAAGATCTCTCTGTGGGCGCTTCTTGCTCTGTAAATCTTAAAACAGTCTGCGTCAAAAACAGTCTCACTCTGCTCCGTCTCAAAAAACAAAACAAAACAAAAAAAACAGTCTCGCTCTAACCAGACCAGCTTAGATGACTAGCTCAAGAATAGTCAAGCTTGCTTGGGCTCTGTGAAGTCTCCCAGGACGGAAAAGCCCTTGAGATTCTAGGGAATCATCTTTGAGGTCATGGGAACAGGATGTCTCCACCAAGGTCACCAGTGCCAGATGCCCTTGGGGTGTCCATAGCTGTGAGAAGTCAGGCAAACCCCAGGACACCTTGATATAGACTGCTAAACATGCCCACAGCCTCCTACCTGCTGGGTCACCAGCCTGTGGTGCTCAGGCATAGCTCGTCATCTCTTCCCAAGCCATGATGCCTTTCCCTGACACTTTATCCCCAGCCCCTCCCTACAACCCCCCCGTCCAACAAAAATCAGCCTAGGTGAAGTGATAGACCTTTGTCCTCCAGCCAGAGGACATCGTAGCCCCTCACCTCTCCTCAGTTTTCAGGAGGGGAAAAAGGAGTCTTTCCAATTCATGCCTCTGGGCAGTCAATCCTGAAATTCCTTAGGTTGTTTGGCCCAGGACTCCCCTCCCAGAATGGTGAACACCGCTGCCTTTGCTCTGAGAGCTTGCCTTCTGCTCCAAATACACTGCTTCTTCACTGAGTCAACCAATAAACATTTGAGAACCCACCATGTGCCAGACAGTAACTAGGCACGGGGGATATGGGAGTGAATGAAACCAAGTCCCCACTTAAGGTATAACACAGCCTAGTGGAGACGGGGAAAATGATAAACATAGACCCCACTAAGTAAGTCATTTCACCAAAGGAAATAAAGCAGAGCAACAAGACAGAGAGAAATTGGAGGTGGGCTGCAGGGGCCACTGCCCCTTAAGTGGCCAAGGAATGCCTCTTCCAAGAGGTAACATTTGAGCTGAGATGTGATGATAAAAAGGAGCTAACTATTCACCAATCTGCGGGAAGAGCACTCTGGAAAGGAGGAATAGCAAGTGCCAAGGCCCTAAGAAGGGAACAAGCCTTATCTTATTAGAAGGACAGAAGAAGAGCTGGTGTGCATTGAGCAGAGCCTGTGAAAGGAAGGGTGGATGGAGATGGGGGTGAAGGGGCAGCCAGCAGCCCATGGGTCCCCTGAGAACTTGCAGGCTGGGAGAGAAACCACCAGAAGGCTATAAGCAGGGAGTAATCAGGTCTGTGCTTGGAAAAGATCACTCTGGTTGCTGGGAGGAGAATGGACTCCGCGGCAGAGAATGAAAGAGGAAGACCAGGCAGGGAATGGTTGCTTGGGCTAGCAACCATTGTGGGCTTGGTAACCACAGAGATGATGAGATGTGGTAGGGTTCAGGGTAGTTTCTGGAAAGAAGGCTGTCAGGTTGCTAAAATAAAGATAGTAAGTCTGGCTGGGTGTGGTGGCTCACACTTATAATCCCAGCACTTTGGGAAGTCGAGATAGGCAGATCACTTGAGGCCAGGAGTTCGAGACCAGCCTGGCCAACATGGTAAAACCCCATCTCTACTAAACACATGAAAATTAGCCAGGCACGGTGGCAGGCACCTGTAGTTTCAGCTACTTCGGAGACTGAGGCAAGAGAATTGCTTGAACCCGGGAAGCGGAGGTTGCAGTGAGCCGAGATCTCACCACTGCACTCCAGCCTGGGGGACAGAGTGAGACTCTGCCTCAAATAAAAAAAAAAAAAAAAGAAAGTAAGTCCAGCACTGTAAATGCGCATGATCCCTGTGTGAGCAGCAGTGTGTGTGTATACACACACACACACATGCACGCACACAAGTGCACATACACACTATCCTCCTTATACAAACAGTGCAGACTCCAGGCTCTGGAGTCAAATGTGTTCAAATTCCAACTCATCTGCTTACTCGCCGTTAAACTTGGTTCAAGTCACTGAACCTCTCCATCCCTAGCGTTCCTCGTCTGTAAAAAGGGGACAATAATAGAAGTGCCTCATGGCTGTCGTAAGGATTAAATTAGTTACCACATGGGAAGCATCTAGGGAAGGGCACCTGCCACATACCATATGAGTTTCCTGTTGCCACTGTAACAAATTAGCACCAATGTCGTGGCTTATTAAAAACAACACAAATTTATTCTGCAATTCTGGAGGCCATGAGCTCAAGATCAGTTTCAGTGGGCTCAAGTCAAGGCGTGGGCAGGGCTGGTTTCTTTTGGAGGCTCCAGGCGGGGGAATCCGTTCCTTTCCCTTTCTGGCATCTGAAGGTTGCGGCAGTCATGGCCCCTGCTCACATCACACCCATGTCCACTTCCATCATCACGTTGTCTCTTCCTCTTTGACCTTCTGGCCTCCTTCTTATGAGGACCCTTGTGGTGATATTTTGGGCCCACCTGAATCAGCAAGAATAACCTCCCTATCTCAAAGTCCTTAACTTACATACGTCTGCACAGTCCCTTTCTGCCGCAGAAGGTAACAGTCACAGTTTCGGAGGATTAGGACACAGATATCTTTGGGGGCCATTATTCAGCCCATAACGTGGTAGGCAATAAATAAAGTTTCATTGTATTATGATGATGATACTTCATGATAATAATCACAACATTTTTATCATTATCATCTTCATCATTCCCATGAAAGCCCCAGAGCATATCCCCAGCCCCCTCCTCAACTATGTAGGAGAGGAAGGGATGTTTAGAAAACCCCAACTCCTAGAAGCCCCCTGAGACTTGGCCCCAAGCCCAAGCCAGAGCTGGGGGCAATGCTGGCTGATCAGGCAGAGGCACCAGTCCCCGGGTTGGTCCCGATGAGGGGAACAGAGGACAGACGGTCGAAGAGGCAGGAGTGTGCTCACAGCCTGGGGTCCAAGAAGGAGCCTGGAGTGCAGGCTAAGGCCTGCTGATGGTGCTGTATTCCGTGGGCTCCTCAGGGCCCCCGCCGGGGATGTGGCTACTGAGGTGGCCCATGTTGCAGTAGGTTGGCTCCTGATCCTCAGCACCCAAGGTCAGAGATGCATAGGAAATGTCCTCCTTCGGCAAGGGAGCCTGCAGCAAAGGCGGGCGCCAGGTCAGAGAGGACAGCAGGAAGTGACGGTCACGGGGCAGAGGAGCCGTCGGAGGAGGCTAGTGGGGGTGGACCCTTCAGGGCTTCTGATCCCTCTCAAGCCCTCCAGCTTCCCCCCTCACTCTGCTAAGCACCCTGAGCGTCAACCATAACAGAACAGATTCTCCCCCAACCCTGCACCAGGGCAGCACATTTTCTGTGGAATCCCAAGTCACTCAGCCTGTCTGGGACTCTGCTGCCCAGCGTGGGGACCGTATTTGGCCAGTCCCTGTGTCCCCAGGACTGAGACTTGCCTGGGGGAGCTCCTAGGCGAGTCCTGCAGTGACTATGGCTTTGTCCCACACCCGCCTCCTCTATGCCCACATGAGCGGGAGAAAGCCCACCCTCCAACGGGGCGCGACGGCAGGCCTGTGCCCCCCTGCCCCAGCCTCACAGCAGCCCCCACGGAGAACGCACCATGGTGACATATTCCACTTCCACCTGGTCAGCCTGGGCAGAGGAGGAGAGCTTTGTGGTAGCCTTTTGGGGGGAGGTTCCGGCCAGCTGCAGGGTCAGGTCTGCATAGCAGAGGTCACCCTCCAGCAGCTGCGGTACCTGGGACAGGGAACACAGGCTGGGGAGTCACAAGATCTGTCTGTGGACACTGGTTCCTTTTCCGCGGTGGGACAAGAGCCTCTCCACTTCCCCAGGTGCCCCTCTCCCGTTTCTCTCTGTGCCCCCCACTTCTCAGGCTCCCGTACCCCTCAGCCCTTGTCCCCCTGGCTGTTTCCAGGCCCTCAGCCCCCAGGCCCTGCAGGGGGCCATGAGAACAGGATACTTTGGCATAGGACTTATCTGATATTTTGGACCTTCTGAGGGATGGAAAATGAGGAAGGGGAAAGAAGCTGCCTGGTCTCTCTGGTCTGACCTTGGGGGCTATCTTACCTGCTCTGGGGACATTCCGGCCACTAAAAGACAAACAACAATTCAGAATTAGAAAGCCCATTCCCCAGACTCACAAGAATCCCCAGGTCTAGGGAAGAGAAATATGGAAGAAAAGAGGTGAATTGGGTCCAGGCTCAGAGACAGGGACCTGGTTCTAATTCTGATTCCTCAGATGACACACTCTGTGACATTGGTCATGTCACCTCTCTGACCTTTCACTTCTCCACCTGAAAAAGAGGGACACCCTAGCCCCCTGCTCCCCACATCATAGAACTGTGCACTCAGCTGATCGGGTGGCCCTGCCAGCCATCGGCTCCCCTGGGAGTAAGTTTGCTTCTGCAGAATCCCAACTCGGCCTGGAATTCCACCGTGTCTCTCTACCTGATTCATCCTTCAGGGGTCAATTCAAAGTCATGCCTGCCTTCTGCAGCTACCCAGGCTGTCTAATCCCCCTCCCGGGCCCCCGGGGGGCACTTGCTTTATGTCTGTCTCATCATCTTCATCCTACTGAATTCTAGTTAGTCCTCAGGTGGGCTATAAGCTGCAGGGTGGCTGGGTCTGTCCCTTCCTTACAACCTGGGTGCTTGGCTGTGCTGGGCAGGTGGTGCTCCATCAGTAAATTTGTCTGCAGAGACAGGATTGCCCCAAGCTGCCCTCCAACCCCGAGTAGAATGTGCAAGCTGGGTCGGCACAGTAGGGACCGATTTTGTTTGGTTTGGTTTTGTTTGGTTTTGTCTTGAGATGGAGTTTCTCTCTTGCCGCCCATGCTGGAGGGCAATGGCATGATCTTGGCTCACTGCAACCTCCACCTCTTGGGTTCAAGTGATTCTCCTGCCTCAGCCTCCTGAGTAGCTGGAACTACAGGTGTGTGCCACCACATCCAGCTAATTTTTTGTATTTTTAGTAGAGAAGGGGTTTCACCATGTTGGCCAGGCTGGTCTCGAACTCCTGACCTCAAGTGATCCACCCGCCTCAGCCTCCCTAAGTGCTGGGATTATAGGCATGAGCCACTGCACCCGGCAATTGGATTGGATTGTTTTTCCACTGGGACCGATTTTCAGGTGGTTGCTGGTCTCTGCCTTCTTTCTCTCCTCTCCGGCCATCGCCCCCACATCCCTGCTCTAGGGACAACAAAGAAATGAGGGGTTTTCCCCTGGTTTCAAAAGTCTAGATGCTGGAGAACACAGAAAGCACTTAGACCTTAGGCCATGGGCAATACATTTGGGAGAAAAAGTGATGAATAAGAGTCAGGCTCTAATTTTTAAAAAAGCATCACAGAAAACAAACTAACAGAGAGTCAGGCTCCCCTCTTCCCAGGAGAAAGATTTCTCAGGCTGTGGGGAGGGAGAAGTGTTGGAGGGAACCCCGTGAGAGCTAGGACCCAGCTGTTCTAGAAGAGAAAGAGGTACAATTGTGAGAGAATGTGGAAGTGAAGCCACATTCTCACACAATTGGGGTTTGGTTGAGGCCAGGCCTCATGATCTGTAAGTGTAGACTCCTGCGCCAAGAGGCTCCTCCCTGAAGAGCTAGTTCACACAGGGCAAGTAGGTCAGCCTGGGAAAGTGCAGTGGGCAGGGGAAGGACAGAAGGAAAGGCCATTCCAATTTCCTGATCAGACTCGGAGGGCTGTGTGTGTGTGTGTGTGCATGCTTGTGTAATGTGATGAGTGCACATGCACTGTGGGATCCATGTAGTGTGTGTGCCTATGACTGCACGTGTGTGTGTACATCCACTGGTGTGTTTGTGTCTGTTTCTCCCTCCCCATTCCATGTCAGCTCAGTACCTCCTTGACAACCACATAGACCCAACTGTAGCATCTAGTCTAGACAGCCCAGACTGGACCACCCACCTAAGACCATTGCCACCTCTGCCACCAAGAGTCAATCCAGGAAAGAGAGAGGGAGGTGGATCAGAGAGAAGAGAAGGGGAAGGACGGAGGTGCAGAGCAGGCGGCGAATGCCAAAACCTCCTGGGGCTCCCCTACAAGCTCCAGGGCGCCTCCCGGTCCCCTGGCAATGCCAGGTGCCGAGGGCCTTTGGGACTGTGCCCTTTCCAGATTGTGCGGGTAATCCCTTGGACCAGATAGCTCCCAGATGCCACACCCCCAGCCACCTGGCCCAGTCTCAGCCCAGCCTCACCCAGGTCCTCTCACCTTTCTGCTGGCGCTTCATCATCCTCCAAGCCAAGAGCGAGGCGGCCACCAAAAGCAGCAGCAATATGGTGAAGATGAGGGGCAGGAGGACACTGAGCTTCAGGAGGTTGTGCCTAGAAACAATGGCAAGCGTCCCCTGCATCCCAGGCTCACCATCTGCCTCTCAGCCCAATCCCACCCACCCAGCAGCAGGGGAGGGCCACACACCTGACGAGCTGCAGGTCTGTAATTTGCAGCCTGGGAACCCTCACTGCTGGAGATCCTCAAAGATGGGTTTACAATGAGTACACATAGACACAAAGAAGGGAACGGAACAAGAGACACCAGGGCCTACTTGAGGATGGAGTGTGGGAGGAAGGAAAGAACCAAAAAACTACAAACTACCTATTGGGTACTATAGCTATTACCTGGGTGACAAAATAATCTGTACACAAAACCCAGGTGACATGAAATTTACCGATATAACAAACCTGTACATGTACCCCTGAAGCTAAAATAAAAGTTTTTAAAATTTAAGAATTTTAACAAAAGATAGTTGTTTTTTGTTTTCTTTGTTTTTCATTTTTTTGAGACAGAGTCTCGCTCTGTCACCCAGGCTGGAGTACAGTGGCACGATCTCGGCTCACTGCAACCTCCACCTCCCAGGTTCAAGAGATTCTCCTGCCTCAGCCTCCCAAGTAGCTGGGATTACAGGCACCCACCACCACACCTAGCTAATTTTTGTATTTTTAGTAGAGACAGGATTTTGCCATGTAGGCCAGGCTGGTCTCGAACTCCTAACCTCATGATCTGCCCACCTCGGCCTCCCAAAGTCCTGGGATTACAGGAGTGAGCCACAGCGCCCGGCCTTAACAAAAGATAGTTTTTAAAAGGAGAAAAGGGTTCCATGAGGTGGTTTTAATGTGCCTAGAAGCCTAACAGAAATTGTAGGGCAGCAGACTCCTAAAACACCTCCTGCCTCTACACCTGCCCTCTCTACTGGGTTGAATGGCGTCCTCTTCCCCTCGAATTCACATCCACTCAGACCCGTGAATGTGACCTATCTGTGGATGTAATCAAGTTAAGATGAGGTCATACTTGATTAGCATGGGCTCTGATCCAGCGACTGGTGTCCTTACAAGAGGGAAATGTGGACACATAAACACACACAGGAAGAAGACCATGAGACGACAGAGACAGGGATCAGAGTGATGCCGCCACAAGCCCGGGAACACAAAGGATAGCAGGCGCCCACCAGCAGCTGGAACAGAGGCATGAGACAGATGCTCCTTTTGAGCCCCCAGGGTGGAAACAGCCCTGGTGACACCTTGATTTCCAATTCCTGGCCTCGTTAGCTGTGAGAGAACGTATTTCTTTTGCTTTGGCAACCACAGGACACTGACAGGCCCTACTGTAGTGGATCATTGCCACAGCAGCCGGGGGGCCTGTGAACCAAATGTCAAAGCACCCCCCTCTCTTGCTCAAAATTCTGCAACAGGCCAGGCACAGTGGCTCATACCTGTAATCCCAGCAACTTGGGAGGCTGAAGTAGGCAGATCACTTGAGATCAGGAGCTTGAGACCAGCCTGACCAACATGGTGAAACTCCATCTCTACCAAAAAATACAAAAATTAGCCGGGTCGGGTGGCGTGCGTCTGTAGTCCCAGCTACTTAGGAGGCTGAGGTGGGAGAATTGCTTGAACCCAGGAGGCGGAGGATGCAGTGAGCTGAGATCGCGTCACTGCACTCCAGCCTAGTCGACAGAGCAAGACCCTGTCTCAATAAATAAATAAATAAATAAACAAACAAACAAAAATTAAATAAATAAATAAATAAATCCCATAACAGCCCCATTTCAGCCCATGAAAATGGCCAGGGCTGACAATGGCCTCCACTCCTGCTTATGGCTCACCCCTGCCTGCTTCACTCCAGCCTCACTTCCTGCTGCTCCTCAAATATTCCAGGCACACTCCCACCTTAAGAACCTTATTCCAGTTGCATTTTTCTCCAGGAACATGCTCCCTCCAGAGCTCTGTGTGGCTCACTCTCTCACCTCTTCCAGTCTTTGCTCAAGAATCACTCGACCGGGTGCGGTGGCTCACACCTGTAATCCCAGCACTTTGGGAGGCCGAGGCGGGCAGATCACATGAGGTCGGGAGTTCGAGACCAGCCTGGCCAACATGGCGAAACCCCGTCTCTAATAAAAATACAAAATATTAGCCGGGTGTGGTGGTGCGTGCCTGTAATCCTGGCTATTCCCAGCTGCTTGGGGGGCTGAGGCAGGAGAATCACTTGAACCCAGGAGGCATAGGTTGCAGTGAGCCGAGATCCTGCCACTGCACTCCAGCATGGGTGACAGAGCGACACTCCGTCTCAAAACAAACAAACAACAAAAAAAATTGTTGTGGGCTGGGCTGGATTGTACACCACCACCACCCACCCCAATCCATATGTTGAAGTCCCACCCTCTAGTATCTCAGAATATGATTGTATTTAAAGATAGGATCTTTAAAGAGGTGATTGAGGTTAAGTGAGGTCACTGGGGCAGGCCCTAATCCATTATGACTGGTGTCATTAGAAGAGATCAGGACACAGACACACGCAGAGGGACGACCACGTGAACACATAGGAAAAAGACAGCCATCTACAAGCTGAGAAGGCTCAGAAGAAACCAACCTTGTGGACCCCTTGATCTCAGACTTTTAGCCTGCAGAATTGTGAGAAAATAAATTTTTGTGATTTAAGCCCCCATCCTGTGGTATTTTGTTAGGGGCAACCCAAGCAAACTAACGTAAGGACTATCTCCTTCATCATTGGATGTGCAGAAATTTGAGAAAGAAATTCATCAGTCAATTAATTGTGTCAACCCTATTTGGTTGCACTAATTAGCTCTAGATTGTAAGTACCTCGAGGGCAGGCATTTTGATTATTTGGTCCATTCTTGTACCCTTTTTAATTCCCTTAAACAGTGACAGGCTAGAGTGACTGCTCAAGAGTTATGTGTTCAATAAATGAGTGAACAAACCATCTCATGCTAATCAAAGGCCCTAATCGGGCACTTACACAAGGCTTCAATTCATAAAATAAGAAATAAATAAATAACCTTAACTATTATTTATTCAAAACAGTTTGGTAGAAAATAAACTTTCAAATCAGAGGATATCCTGTATTGGTTTGCTTAGGAAAAAGAAAAATAGGGACAAAGCAAGATGGCTCATGCTTGTAATCTCAGCACTTTGGGAGGCTGAGGTGGGCAAATCAAATGAGGACAGGAGTTGGAGACCAGCTTGGCCAATATAGCAAAATCCCATCGCTACTAAAAATTGGCTGGGTATGGTGGCTCATGCCTGTAGTCCCGGCTACTCGGGAAGCTGAGGTCCGAGAATCACATGAACCCGGGAGGCGGAGGTTGCAGTGAGCTGAGATCATACTACTGCACTCCAACCTGGGCAACAAAGTGAGAATCCGTCAAAAAAACAAAAACAAAAACAAAAAACAATTAGTTGGGCATGGTGGTGGGCGACTGTAGTTCCCCCAGCTACTCAGGAGACTGAGGCGTGAGAATCGCTTGAACATGAGAGGCAGAGGTTGCAGTGAGCCAAGATGGCACCATGCACTCAAGTCGGAGCTACAGAGCAACACTCTGTCTAAAAATAAAAAAAGAAAACTTTACAAAGTTTAATTTCAAAAAAAAAAAAAAACAGAAGGCAAATGGGAGAGGAGGAGTTGAAGGGTCTCAGGTGGTTAGAATACCGGGGACCTCCCACAGGGATTTTGTGGCAAGGTCCCAGCAATAGGAGAACTTGGCACTTGGCAGACCTAAAAACAAAGTCAAGAGGGCCAAGGACAGTGAAAGGAGGAAATTAAAGGGCACGTTCCACTTCTAGAAAGCCCAGCTGACTGCAGATGGTTGGGCAGGGCACTAAGAGGCGTGACCCAAGCTATGGTGTAGAGCCCAGAGACTTCCATCCAAGCTCCAGCACCACCCTTCACTGAGGAAGGGACTGAGGCTCAGTTTCTTCTTCTGTAAAATGGGAACATTTGTATCTGCCCGTTCTTCCACATGGGGTGGTTGTAGGAAAGGTCAAAGAAAACAAAATAATGCACAGGAAAGCCTTTTGTGAGCTGCCAGGTGCTCTAGAGATGTGAGAAACTATCGGCATCACTGTTCTTGCCATAATAGTAATCAGAGGAAAATTAAGGGAAACAGGACTTCCCCAAGCCCTCCTTTCCTTGTCCTCCCAGAAGTTGGACCAAGAGCCATCCCTGCGGCTCCATGACCCCACGCCCACACTCACATGAGCCACACCATCCTCACTGACTGCCAACTCATCCGTTTCCCACACTGAGCTCCACGAGGACAGTCCATGTCTGTGTCCTCGGAGCTCAGCATGGTGCAGCCATGTAGAAGTTATTATAACACAGTAAAAGTGGGGCGAATGAATGAATGAACCTACAAACAGCACTAAGCTGCAGAATGAAGGATCTGTGGAGACTGAAAGGACACCGTGTGGCCTAACAGCAAGTGGGAAGGGCTCCCAGCTTCCTCATCCTCACCAAGGAGCATGCAGGCCCCAGAGAAAGCTCAGGCTGGAAACTGGGACTTCAAAGAGTTCTCCATTGGAGGAGTTTGGGCCAAGTAGGCCACAGTGGAACCAGAGCTGGCTTACCTGTTGTCCAAGTGGTGGCCGGTCAGAGTTGGGGAGCTGCTAGTTTCTTCCTGGGTAACTGGTGCTATAAACGTAGTGGAGGTAGGCGTGGTGGGGGCAGCAGTCGATGCTGTAGTTGATGCTTGATGTATAGACCAGATCACAGACGCCCCTGCCCATGAGCCCGCCTGCAGCCCTGCACACAGCTCTGAGCCTGGGCGGGGGTCTGGACTGCTGCTATGGGAAGGGGCTGCAGCCTGGACCACTCATGTCTCCCTGGTCTCTAGGAGACTCCAGAGCCTGAGGCAGGTGGGGCTGGGCAGGGTCCAGGGAGGACGCTGAGCTGGCCCTGGGAGGGTTAGAGGGGGCTGGGAAGAGCCTAAGGGCAGCTGCAGACCAGCTGAACTTGAGCAACCCTGCAGCTTATGACAGTGCCTTGGTCAGTCTCCACCCCCAGCCCTATTTATCCAGAAACAACAGGAGCAGAGTGGGAACTTGCACAGTGACCCTAGATGTGTGACATCAAAGGTCAGGACTGGCCCTGAATGAAATCATCATATTCAGGAAGAACCTTGACTTTGGGCAAATTACAAAGCTTCAATGATGGGGATGCCCCCTTCTCAGGGGTATTGTGAGGACTCATTGAGACAGTGCACGTTCAGCACTTTGCAAACTAGAACATGCCCCAGAGGCTCCAGGTGCAACCTGGGGCCCCAAGGACTGTGGTGCTCCTTCCATGCCACAAGGGCCCTTGAGCTGTCCTGCTCAACTTCTGAGGGACGGCAGAACAAGCCCGACAAATAAACCCATGCAAACCGAGGCACTGGGACCCCTGAGCTGACCCTCCCAGGAGTGTCTGCATTCTAGAAGGACATAGGAAGAAACATCATTAAGTCCACATGCACAAATGGCTCATGGTGGGATGTCAGGGACCAGGAATGCAGCCGTTTGACTGTGAAGACCTTTCTGGACTTGGGAATTAGACCCCAGCACCCCGACTATGCTAAGCCTCTTTTACCACCAGGTTAGATATGGAATGGGAAGTGGGAACAGCAGCTATGAAGCCCCATCCCAGAACTCCACCAAAAGCAGGACACACCTGGGCACCAGAGGTCTCCAAAAAGCAATGGCAAGGATTGGGGTCTCTGGGTACCATGGGAAGGCATCCCTTTGGCCCATGGGCTGAAACTGGGACCATCACCTTGTCCTCAGGCACTGAGCTGTGCAGAGGTAAAAAATGTGCCTAGAAAGGCTTAATCCCATCGTGGAGGGAGCCCTGGAAGCCATGGGGGCATTGAAGAGAGGCCCTGCTCCCCCAGTCCCAGGTGGTCAGTCAGGGCTCTATGAGACTCGGGACTCAAGTGATAGATCACTCAGTGACAATTAAATCACTTGAGTAGGACCTCAGAGACCAGAACAGAGCAGGCCCTGAGAGACACACACATATATACACTCCCTCTTACCTGGGTCAATGGTCACTTGAACTGGGACCCCAAGGTCAGTTCCAGTTTTCTCAATTCCACACCAGTAAATGTCAGCATCAGTTTTCATGAGATCCTCCATGGTCACAGTGAATGTGTGGTTTTTCCGATTGTCCTTGATGGACACCCGGTCCCTCTTCACCTCCTGCTCTGATCTAGTGGTTTTAACAAGGATCTTGCAGTCATGCCAAATAGCTCCTCGACACCACCACTTCAAGTAAGTCTCCCAGCCTGAGCTGTAAACACACTGCACGGTCAAGGAGCCCCGCTCCAGGCCATTCACTGTTGTTGGACCGGTGATTTGAGTGGCAATGGAGTAGCCTGGAAAACACAAATTCATGTGCTGTCACCTCCACCCCAAGGGCAGGGCCACAGCTTTCTGTTTAGGGAATAGCTCCCAAATCCAAGTTTCACAGGTTAAATAACTGTCAAGGAAGAAATACACCTTCCGCATACAAAACTTTTGTCCTTCAGCTTTCCACTGGGTCAAAGCCACCAGGAAAATCACTGAAGAGCACAACAACGGATCCCTCAAAAAATAAAAATATTGGCATAAGCAATAATAGCTTCCTGCAGTTCACCCCTCTCTCCACCCTACGGCCAAAGTAATCTGTATATTTCAAGGAATGTCCTTTTGCAGCTATCTTTGTGTTAGTCCAGTCTGGTGGGGAGGAAATACCTGGAGACCCATTTCCACAGGGTCTTACCTTGACTCTTAGCACTGATGACCCTCATGAGGTCGAGCTGAGGCAGCCACATCAGATGGCTGTGGAGAGGCTGTCCTGGTGGTCCTAATGATTTCTAGTGGTTCTGGAATAAACCACCCTGGATGAATGCCTTTGAAGTTGATCAAAACAGCAACAGCAATTGGTCTCCATGTGCTATAGGATCCATACAACACAGATCCCACTTTCTTTATTGAATTGCTTTGACCCCTTTGTCAAATTGCAAATTTATGGATTTCCCATTCTGTTCCATTGATCTATTTGTCCACCCTTCTGCCAATCCTACATTCTCCTGATTACTATCACTTTGTAGAAAAGCAGGTATTATAGACAGTAAGGCAGTATTTGCTTTCTTTTTTTATTTTTCTCTTTTTTTTTTTTTTTGAGCCAGCCTCTCACTCTGTCGCCCAGGCTGGAACGCAGTGGCAAAATCATGGCTCAATCATGGCTCACTGAAGCCTTCACCTCCCAGGCTTAATTGATCCTCCCACTTCAGCCTCCCGAGTAGCTGGGACTACAGGCTCATGCCTCCATGCCTGGCTAATTTTTGTAGTTTTAGTAGAAACAGGATTTTGCCATGTTGTCCAGGCTGGTCTCAAACTCCTGGGCTCAAGCGATCCACCCACCTCAGCTTCACAAAGTGCTGGGATTACAGGCGGTACCCACAACACCCGGCCTGTATTTTCTTAAAATACATGTTTTCCTTCAAAATCATGTCCTTTGCAGCAACATGGATGCGGCTGGAGGCCATTATCCTAAGTGAATTAACGCAGAAACAGAAAACCAAATACCACATGTTCTCACTTATAAATGGGAGCTAAACATTGGTTACACACGGACATAAAGATGGGAACAACAGGCAGAGGAGGGAAGGGGGCAAGAACAAAACAGGGGAGGGAAGGGAGCAAGCACTGAAAAAACTACCAACTGGGTACTATGTTCACTATCTGGGTGACAGGTTTGACTGAGGCTCAAACCTCAGCATCATGCAATATATCCACGTAACAAACTTGCACAGGTACCCCCTGACTCTAAAATTTAAAAAAATTTTAAAGGAAAAAAATATATATATAAATATATATATTTATTTATTTATATATATATTTATTTATTTATATATTTATTTATATATATATATATATATATATATCCATCCCAAAGTGCTGGGATTATAGGTGTGAGCCACCGCGCCCGGCCTTTTTTTTTTTTTAAGTAAAGAAATATTTCCCAGTATCCGGAATCTTTCAAAGGTGAGAATATGAGAGAAAGAACAAAAAGAACATATATATATAAATTCCCAACCTGAGGTTGGGAGTTCAAGATCAGCCTGACCAACATGGAGAAACGCCGTCTCTACTAAACATACAAAAATTAGCCTGGCGTGATGGCACATGCCTGTAATCCCAGCTACTCAGGAGGCTGAGGCAAGAGAATCGCTTGAACCCGGGAGGCAGAGGTTGCAATGAGCCAAGATGGCGCCATAGCACTCCAGCCTGGGCAACAAGAGTAAAACTCCATCTCAAAAACGAAACAAAACAAAACAAAAACCAGCAGTTCAAGCACAACAACAAATGGCGCGGACAGAGGGCCTCAGTGTCAGAGAGACCCTGGGAAGGGATGAGGACCACGGCAGCCTGGATTGGAGACCAGGGGATCCATGCGAAGGCACAGCCCTCCTTCCACTCCAGCCCGGGTCCTGCAGAAAGAATTGGGCCCTGTGACAAGAACACACAATGGGGAAAAGACAGTCTCTTCAATAAACGGTGCTGGGAAAACTCGACATCCACGTCCAGAAGAATGAAGCCGGACTTTTATCTCACAACATATACAAAAATCAACTCACAATAGAGAAGATGTAAATGTAAGACCTGAAACTTAAAGCTCTCAGAAGAAAACCTAATGGAAAAGCTCTACAACATTGGTCTTGGCAATGGTGTCTTGGAGAGGACGCCAAAAGCATGGGCAACAAAAGCAAAACTAGACAAATGGGATTCACAAAACCAAAGAGCTTCTGCACAGCAAAGGAAACAACCAAGAGAATGAAGCGACAACCTACAGAGTGAGAGAAAATATTTGCAAACCATACATCTGACAAAGAGCTGATATCCAAAATACATAAGGAACTCAAACAAATCAGTAACAAGAAAACAAATAATCTAATTAAAAACTGGTCAAGGAGTCTGACCAGATATTTCTCAAAAGAAGAGCTATAAATGGGCAACAGATCTATTTTTAAATGCTCAACATCTCTGATCACCAGAAAAATGCAAATTAAAACCAAAAGAGGGTCAGGCACAGTATTCACACCTGTAATTCCAGCACTTTGGGAGGCCACGGTGGGTGGATCATCTAAAGTCAGGAGTTTGAGACCATCCTAGGCAACATGGTGAAATCTTGTCTATACTAAAAATACAAAAATTAACCAGGTGTGGTGGAGTGCACCTGTAATCCCAGCTACTTGGGAGGCTGATGTGGGAGAATCGTCTGAACCTGGGAGGCGGAGGTTGCAGTGAGCCAAGATCGTGCCACTGCATTCCAGCCCGGGCAACAGAGTGAGACTCCATCTCAGAAAAAAAAAAAAAAAAAAAATTAAAAGTGGTATATGACTGTATATCCTGCACATATTAAAAAGTTAATAAACCATGAATAAGATAAAAGGATATAATAATAAAAGGATATTTAAACAATGTTATGCCAATGAATTTACAATTTGAGATGGAATAAACAAATTCCTAGAAAAAAAATTATACAGGCCAGGCACTGTGACAGGCCGAGGCAGGTGGATCACCTGAAGTCAGGAGTTCAAGACCAGCCTGGCCAACATGGTGAAACCCCATCTGTACTAAAAATACAAAAATTAGCCTGGCGTGGTGGCACACACCTGTAGCCCCAGCCACTTGGGAGGCTGAGACAGGAGAATCAATCGCTTGAACCCAGGAGGTGGAAGTTGCAGTGAACCGAGATCGCACCACTGCACTCCAGCCTGAACAACAGAACAAGACTCCATCTCAAAAAAAAAAAAAAAGAAAGAAAAAGAAAACAAAAAAAATACAATATGCTAAAATCAGCACAAAAGAAATAGAAAACCCGAATAATTCCACAGCTATTATATTTAAATAAATCAAATCCCTTGTTTAAAACTTCAGCCAAAATAAAACTCCAGACCTATACAGCTTCAATGGAAATATTTACCAAACACGTAAAGAAGAAATCATGTCTATTTTATAGATAATTTTCCAGAGCATAGAAAAAGAAGATGAAATCCCAAATCCATTTCACAAGATTAACATAATCTTGATGCCAAAACCTGACAAGGGCAAATCAAGAAAGTATTGTAGGCAAATATAACTCATTAACATAAATGCAAAAACCTGAAACAAAAAATCAGCATACGGAATGTGGTGATACATAAACAGGATAAAACATTATCACCAAGTTGGGTTTATGCCAAACACTCAAAATGGTTTTTAACCTTAGAAAATCAATAAGGAGGCTGGACGCAGTGGCTCACACCTGTAATCCCAGCATTTTGGGAGGCCAAGGCAGGTGGATCAGGAGGTCAGGAGATCAAGACCATCATGGCTAACACGGTGAAACCCTGGCTCTACTAAAAATACAAAAAATTAGCCAGGCGTGGTGGTGGGCGCCTGTAGTCCCAGCTACTCGGGAGGCTGAGGCAGGAGAATGGCGTGAACCTGGGAGGCGGAGCTTGCAGTGAGCCGAGATCCCACCACTGCACTCCAGCCTGGGCAACAGAGCAAGACTCCGTCTCAAAAAAAAAAAAAAAAGGAAAATCAATAAGGAGGCCTGGCACGGTGGTTCACACCTGCAATCCCAGCACGCTGGGAGTCTGAGGCGGGCGGATCACAAGGCCAAGAGATCGAGACAATCCTGGCCAACATGGTGAAATCCCATCTCTACTAAAAATACAAAAAATTAGCTGGGCGTGGTGGTATGCGCCTGTAGTCCCAACTGCTCGGGAGGCTGAGGCAGGAGAATAGCTTAAACCCGGGAGGCGGAGGTTGCAGTGAGCCAAGATCACACCACTGCACTCCAGCCTGGAGACAGAGCAAGACTCTGTCTCAAAAAAAAAAAGAAAAGAAAATCAATAAGGGTAACAAGCCATATTAACAGAGTCAAGGAGAAAAATCGTGTGATCATCTTAGATGCAGAGAGAAGTACCTGATAGGAATCAACACTCATTAATGATTTTTTAAAAACTCTTAGCAAACTAAGAGAACTGCCTTTATCTGATAAAGATTGTCTATCAAAAACCTCAGCAAGCACCACACTTAGTGTGAGACATTCATATGCACTTTATAATAATTTGTTAACATGGACATTGAAGTTTTATGCACTTTTTTGTACATTTTATTTTCCACAATTAAAAAGACTTTTAGGACACCTTAAACCAAGAGCCAAATTATTCTTTTTTTTTGAGATGGAGTCTTGCTTGGTCACCCGTCACCCAGGCCGGAGTGCACTGGTACAAACATGGGTCACTGCAGCCTCAAGTCCTGGGCTCAAGTGATCCTTTTGCTGTAAGCTCTTATGTAGCTGGGACAACAAGACCACAGGCATGCACCACCATACCAGGCTAATTTTTTTTTTTTTTTTTTTTTTGAGAGACAAGGTCTCACTTTGTTGCCCAAGCTGGTCTCAAACTCCTGGACTCAACCGATCTGCCTGCCTCAGCCTCACAAAGTGCTGGGATTACAGGCTTGAGCCATTATGAACCACCAGCCAAGTTATTCTTAACAGTGAGATACTATAGGCATGCCTATTGAAATCATAAACAAAACATGAATTCCCAATATATATAATAACATGATTCTAGAAGTTCTTTTTGTTTGTTTGTTTTGAGATGGAGTCACGCTCTGTTGCCCAGGCTGGAGTGCATTGGCGCCATCTCAGTTCACTGCAAGCTCCGCCTCCTGGATTCACACCATTCTCCTGCCTCAGCCTCCCGAGTAGCTGGGACTACAGGTGCCCGCCACCACGCCCGGCTAATTTTTTGTACTTTCGGTAGAGATGGGGTTTCACCGTAGCCAGGATGGTCTCGATCTCCTAGCCTCCTGATCCGCCTGCCTTGGCCTCCCAAAGTGCTGGGATTACAGGTGTGAGCCACTGCGCCCGGCCTGGAAATTCTAATCAATATAGGAAGATAAGGAAAAACATAAAATGTATAATTATCAAAAGAGAAATGATAAGTTAGAGAAAATTTTTTAATTTTAAATGGAAAAGTATTTTAATTCATAATTGAATTTAATAGAGTGGCTAAATAAACAGTAAACATGTAAAAATCAATGGCTTTCCTATAAACTGCTAATAAATAGTTGGAAAGTAAAGTAGAAAAGTGCTCATTTACATTAGCAATAAAAGTGTATTAAATTCCTAGGAATAACTTTAACAGAAACAATAAAGACTTATGGGAAAAAAGCACAATGAGACTGGGCACGGTGGCTCACGCCTGTAATACCAACACTTTGGGAGGCCAAGGCGGGTGGATCACTTGAGGTCAGGAGTTCGAGACCAGCCTGACCAACATGGTAAAACCCCATCTCTACTAAAAATACAAAAAAGATTAGCCGGGCATGGTGGCACACCTGTAATCCCAGCTACTTGGGAGGCTGAGGCAGAAGAATCACTTGAATCCGGGAGGCGGAGGTTGTAGTGAGCCAAGATTGCACCACTGCACTCCAGCCTGGGTGACAGAGCGAGACTCAGTCTCAAAAAAAAAAAAAAAAATCTCTTCCTTGCCAGGCATGGTGGCCCATGCCTTTAATCCCAGCAACTCAGAAGGCCGAGGCAGGAGGATCACTTGAGCCCAGGAGTTGAGGCTGCAGTGAGCTATGATCATGCCACTGCACTCCAGCCTAGGCAACAGACTGAGACCCCAACTCAAAAAAAATAAAAAACCTTCCTTTCTCACAGAAAACGAACTTCCTGATGGGTATTTTTTTTCTTGGGTGTTTTAAAACAATAAATTATTTAGAAGAGGGAAACAGGGTAAGCACACTTGCTGCTTGTGGGTGGAAGCTCTGCAGAAGAGGCTGGCAAGAGCTGATACACGAAGGTTCACAGTGGTATCCGGGCTCCGTGTGGGCGCCCACAGCTGTGCCTGCTGGCTTTTCTGCCCACTTCAGACAGAGGTCCCAAACCACTCCCACCCTCAACACGATTCTCACAACTGCTCACTACCAAATTCTTCCATTTCCAGATGTCAGAAAAAAAGCAGCTACAGCTGTCTTGGTCTCACTGTGCCAATGCATTTCATAACATCTCACCCAAAGTCTGCCTTCTCCACTTACACGCTGAAACTCGGGGTCAAGTGTCCATGAGTCACTCCCTGCTCTTCCTGTACCAGCCTAGCAGTCCTGGACAAGTCACTTTCTGCCCCAAGACCTTTTCTCCAATCTGCCCCACCAGGCTCTTCTGAAGCATGTGGCAAAGCCGTGCTGACCTCCCTCTTCCTCAGATGTGCCCAGTCCAAGCTCATTCCTACACAAGAGCCCTTGTATCTATTGTTCCCTGTGCCTGGAAAGCTGGTCCCGATCCTGTGTCTGATCCTTTTCCTCCTTCTTTTTCCAAGGTCTCGGCTCGGACAGGCGTCTGGGACCCTCTTCAGGGGGGTTGTTTGAGCCCACCTGACTTACAGCATCCCCCTACCTGGGTCCCACTGTAACATATCATCTTGTTCTGTTTTCCTCACAGTACTTATCACTTCTCACTTCTTGAAATTATTTTTTTGTTTTCTTTCTTTTTTCTTTTTTTTCTTTTCTTTTTTTTTTTTTTTTTTTTTTGAAACAGAGTCTCGCTCTGTCACCCACGCTGGAAGGCAGTAGCGTGATTACAGCTCACTGCAGCCTCCAACTCCTGGGCTCAAGTGATCCTCATGCCTCAGCCTCCAGCCTCCCAAGTAGCTGGGACCATAGGCACATGCCACCATACCTGGCTAATTTTTGTACTTTTTGTAGAGACAGGGTTTCCACATGTTACCCAAGCTGGTCTCGAATCCCTGAGCTCAAGCAATCAGCCTCCCAAAGTGCTGGGATTACAGGAATGAGCCTCCTTTCCTGGCCTGCCTTCATTTTTAATCAAAATTGTATGCACCAACTTAAGGTGTCTCCTGCCCTCTGGCTCTGCCCACATCTCAGTCCCTCCTTTCCTCTACGTCCCTGCCAGGCTTATCTCCTCTTCAACTTTCCGGTCCCTCAGCAACTTCTACTAATTCCTTCTGCCCCAAATGCCTAGAACCACCACTCCGTCTCTGCCCAGCAAACTCCCTCTTCCCTCCTTTCAGAGCCCTCCAGCCTCACCTCTTCCCTGACGCCTGCCCTTGCTCAGAACACCTCCACGCAGGTGACAGACCACCCAGTCCAGGATCAGGCAGTCACCTGCTCTCCTGAGCAGCCCGTGTTCCTCCTCTGCTTTTCCCTGGCCGGTGGGGCCTGCAGTCTGTCCATTTCACAAGATTAGCCCCTGGGGGTCAGGAATTCTGCCTTGCACTGGCTTCATTATGAAGGCCACGCCCTGTATTCCTGCCTTGGCAACGGAAATGCTAGGTGAATGGTGGGTATGTGGATGAAACGCACAAGGCTCATGCCATTAAGGACACCTTCTGGCCGGGTCCCTTCTTCCCTCTGTCAGCCACCTCCTAAGCTTCCCCAAAAAGACAGACCCAGGCCCACTCACCTGACAGCCAGAAGAGGAGCGGGTAGAGTGTCAGCAGGGGCATCTTCTCTTCAGACAGGTCCCTGTTCCCCTCAGTGGAGCCTGGCAGCTGGAACAAACTACAGACTGCGCTCCATCTCCCAGCCTTCTGCTGGCACTCACTCTCGCCCTTGAACTTCTTCCTTCAGTCACTTCCCATGGGTGAATGAGACTAAAAGAGGAAGGAGGTGGTTGGTCGGGCACAGTGGCTCAGGCCTGTAATCCCAGCACTTTGGGAGGCCAAGGCGGGCGGATCACGAGATCAGGAGTCCAAGATCAGCCTGGCCAACATAGTGAAACCCCGTCTCTACTAGAAATACACAAATTAGCCAGGCGTGGTGGCACACACCTGTAGTCCCAGGTACTCAGGAGGCTGAGGCAGAAGAATCGCTTGAACCTAGGAGGCGGAGGTTGCAGTGAGCCGAGATGGCGCCACTGCACTCCAGCCTGGGCGACAGAACAAGACTCTGTCTCAAACAAACAAAAAAAAAAAAAAAAAGAGGAAGGAGGTGGAAAGGGTGAAATTTCGAGGCAGTTGACAATGCAAGGGGGCTGAGGCAGAAGAATCGCTTGAACCTAGGAGGCGGAGGTTGCAGTGAGCCGAGATGGCGCCACTGCACTCCAGCCTGGGCGACAGAACAAGACTCTGTCTCAAACAAACAAAAAAAAAAAAAAAAAAGAGGAAGGAGGTGGAAAGGGTGAAATTTCGAGGCAGTTGACAATGCAAGGGGGCTGAGGCAGAAGAATCGCTTGAACCTAGGAGGCGGAGGTTGCAGTGAGCCGAGATGGCGCCACTGCACTCCAGCCTGGGCGACAGAACAAGACTCTGTCTCAAACAAACAAAAAAAAAAAAAAAAGAGGAAGGAGGTGGAAAGGGTGAAATTTCGAGGCAGTTGACAATGCAAGGGATCACAGCGATCATAAGCTTCTGAGAAATACCTCTCTACACAGCCACCGTGGGTTCTCTAAAAAGAGAACTTGGTGGTTCCTCTGTCACGTGGAAACCTGCAGACATAGACCCACTGGGTCTGGCCAGCCCTTATCCAATCCTCCAAACCTGGTGGGTTGGCTGGGGGCAGGGGCACGCGGCTCCACCAGAGGGGTCCTGGAGAGCCACGGCTGAGGGATACGATGTCCTAAACCTGGAGCTTCAGGTGTAGCCAGATGCTTAGGAGCCCAGAAGGCCAGAAGTTCAAGAGGATTGAGGGGCACTTGGGGCCAAAGTCAGAAAGCCAGAGGAGAGATTCCAGACCAAAGGTTGGAAGGCAGCTATGAGGAGATTGGGTATCCAACCCCAGACTACAAGGCCAGGTACGGTGGCTCGCACCTGTAATCTCAGCACTTTAGGAGGCTGACTCGGGAAGATCACTTGAGGCCAGGAGTTAGAGACCAGCCTGGGCAACATGGCAAGACTTCATCTCCACAAAAAAAAAAAAAAAAGCCAGGCATGGTGGCTCATGCCTATAATCCCAACACTTTGGGAGGCCAAGGTCTGCGGATCACTCCCGGTCAGGAGTTAGAGACCAGCCTGGCCAAAATGGCGAAACCCCATCTCTACTAAAAAATACAAAAATTAGCTGGGCGTGGTGGCATGCACCTGTAATCCCAGTGACTCGGGAGGCTGAGCCAGGAGAATCACTTGAATCTGGGAGGCAGAGGTTGCAGTGAACCAAGATCACACCACTGCACTCCAGCCTAGGCAAAAGAGCAAGATTCTATCTCAAAAATAATAGTAATAATAATAATAATAATAATAAGTTCTGCATAGTCACGCACGCCTGTAGTCCAAGCAATCTGGGAAGCTAAGGCCTGAGGATTACTTGAGCCCAAGAGGTCGAAACTGCAGTGAGCTATGATTGAGCCACTGTTCACTGTACTCCAGCCTGGGCAACAGAGCAGACGCTGTCTCTTTAAAAACACACACACACACACACACACACACACACACACACACACACAGAGGTTCAGAGAGAAGGGAGATGCAAGCAGGGAACTACTGGCCCAGTGACAAGAGGCGTTTTGTCCTGAGAACACGCAGGAAGCTCCTACTGCTGTACCCCAGCCCACCAGGTGAGATCCTAGGGATACCTACATCTGGACTCTTCCAGAAACCTGTCCATTGTACCAGGGGGTCTACCTGAGGAAACCAGTTCATTGCTCAGGACTATTACCCCCTCGCTACACCCCCCACCTTATAACTATTTGTTGAAGGAAGGAAGGAAGAAAGGAAGGACCAGTTTTGCCCCTCACTCTCCTCCTTCTGACAATCATGTCCATCCTCCATCTCTCCTTTCCCATCAAGACCCCAGCAAGTCCCTAGGGTGGGGACTGGGGATATAAAAGGATTAGGAAGGGCCAAACTCAGTGGCTCACACTTGTAATCCCAGCACTTTGGGAGGCCGAGGCGGGTGGATCACCTGAGGTCAGGAGTTCGAGATCAGCCTGGCCAACATGGCAAAACCCCGTCTCTACTAAAAATACAAAAATTAGCTGGGTGTGGTTGTGAGTGCTTGTAATCCCAGCTACTCAGGAGGCTGAAGCAGGAGAATCACTTGAACACAGGAGGTGGAGATTGCAGTGGGCTGAGATCATGCCATTGCACTACAGCCTGGGCAACAAGAGTGAAACTCCATCTCAAAATAAATAAATAAATAAAAATAAATAAAAGGATTAGACCCTTCTCACCTTCTGCACCTGGAGCCACTTTTGCCATGCGTCACACACACCCTGTGACATCTTGACAAGGGAGTGAGTCTCAAAGAGGGACGCAACCCCCTCACACCCTAATCAGGAATGAGTGGGCGTGCAGAGGGTTATTTGCACAGAAAACCACAGCAACTGATAAGCCATGGCTTTTCCAGGACGTGGCCGGAGATGGCTTCTCGCTTTACATATCTGCAGACCATAAAGTAGGTCAAGAATCCGGGGTGAGGGCTTGGCCAGCCCTTTGGTCCCTGATGCATGTCAATAGGTCCTCTGCCCAGGGCACCATGCAGATACACAGAGAGCAATCAGCCCTCTGCAGTAGGGAAGCCATTGGCTTCCAGGAAAAAGGACCAGGAATGGGGGCTGCCCTGAAAAACAAGGGGCAGATGCATCGAGGGTTGTGGGGTAAGCTTTCCTCTCTTGGGCATGAGCAACAAGGAGGGAACAGCACTGTCTGTTAGAACTGCCTGTGGCCAAACCCTCTGATCGTGGCCTCTCCCAGACCTGGCTTCCCCAAGGAGGAGTCCCCTTTGAAACAAGAACAGAGAATTCAGGCCGGGCACAGTGGCTTATGCCTGTAATCTCAACTCTTTGGGAGGCCGAGGCAGGCGGATCACCTGAGGTCAGGAGTTCAGGACCAGCCTGGCCAACATGTCGAAACCCCATCTCTACTAAAAAAATACGAAAAATTAGCCGGGCATGGTGGTGGATGCCTGTAATTCTAGCTACTGAGGAGGCTGAGGCAAGAGAATTGCTTGAACCCGGGAGGCGGAGGTTGCAGTGAGCCGAGATCACAGCACTGCACTCCTCCAGCCTGGGTGACTGAGCAAGACTCTGTCTCAAAAAGAAAAAGCAGAGAATTCGCCAAGTGGTTCTGAGTAGCTGCTCCTCTAACCAAGTGCCTATGGGGAATACAGGGGAATCGGCTCTTCTGCAGGCCTTGCGTCCTCAAAAACTCATTTGAGCCTGTAATCCTGGTTTGGCCATTGACCTATACACAAGCCAGTTATCTCCCTGGGCTTCCCTGCCCCCATATGTGAAAGAAGGGATTAGACAGGTCATCTGAGATTCTCCCCGCCCTAAAGCACCTATGTATGTATGTATGTGTGTGTGCATGTATGTAGGGGAATGGTTGAGCCTGTCTTTCTGTCCTGGCCTTGTGTGCTCTGCTAGGGGACTCTGTCTAGCACCTAAGAACCACTCTCTGTTTTTATAAATCATAACTCTTCTCAGAAACCATTCCCGAGCCCTTTTAGTTCCCCTCACTTCCAAATGCACTTTATCTTTTCCAACCACTTGTGCTATGTTTCATGTTTTCCATCATTATTACATTGAATCCTCACTATAAATCTAGAGGAAAGTGATGCGGTTCTCATTTTTCAAAGAAATTAAGACTCAGAGAGCAAGTGATGTGTCCAAGGTCACATAGCTAGTAAGTGGCAGAGATTCAAACCCAGGCCTGGCTCATATAAGCCATGCTGCCTTGTGTCAGGGTCAGGGAGGGGCAGAGAAAGCAAGAGAGAGAGAGAGAGAGAGAAAACAGCCTTTAGATCCCATTCAGTGCTGACAATGAAGAATTGATAAAGCAGAGAATCCCGGAGCTGGTTGTCACCAGGGCATCCACTCCAAGGTTGTTTTTTAAACAAATTTCCCGGCCGGGTGCAGTGGCTCACGCCTGTAATCCCAGCACTTTGGGAGGGCAAGGCAGGCGGATCACCTGAGGTCAGGAGTTCGAGACCAGCCTGACCAACATGGTGAAACCCTGTCTCTACTAAAAATATAAAAAATTAGCTCGGCATGATGATAGGTACCTGTAATCCCAGCTGCTCAGGAGGCTGAGGCAGGAGAATCACTTGAACCTGGGAGGCAGAGGTTGCAGTGAGCTGAGATCGCACCATTGCATTCCAGCCTGGGCAACAAGAGCGAAACTCTGTCTCAAAAATAAAATAAAATGAAATAAAACAAATTTCACAATGAAAGAATGTTTTATCATGCACTGAAAACTGATTTAGTAAAGCAGGTAACTGATACCACCAGCCTCGAACATTTTCCAGATCTCATGCCCCGCTTCGGCAGTGTATGGAATGGGAATCTGGACCTCACCCAAGTTCTTGTCCAGGAATTCAGGCATAGGCAAAGCTTATTTCTGAGAAAAATAGGCGTCTCCAAAGAGTGAGTCTGAAAGTTTGTGTCTCTCGAATTTCATACGTTGAAACTTAACCCTCGACGTGATGGCATTACGAGGTTCAGCCTTTGGAGAGTAACTGGGTCAGGAGAGTAACTAGGTCTCCTGAATGGGATTAGTGCCTTTATAAGAAAGGCCCCAGAGGGCTGGGCGCGGTAGCTCATGCCTGTAACCCCAGCACTTTGGGAGGCCAAGGCAGGTGGATCACCTGAGGTCAGGAGTTCAAGACCAGCCTAGCCAACATAGAGAAACCCTGTCTCTACTGAAAATACAAAATTAGCCAGGCGTGATGCATGCCTGTAGTCCCAGCTACTTTGGAGGCTGAGGCAGGGGAATCACCTGAGCCCAGGAGGCGGAGGTTGCAGTGAGCCAAGATCGTGCCATTGCACTCCAGCCTAGGTGACAGAGTGAGACACTGTCTCCAAAACATCATATCATATCATATCATATATCATATCATATCCACCCAGTCTATGGTATTTTGTTATAGCAGCCGGGACTAAGATAGTGGGTTAGAGAAGACAAAAGGGGTCTTTGATTTTCAGAATAGAGCGCCTGTCATCTTTGCTACCTGCTCCTTGACAAAGTGGAAGAGCTGCAATTGAGGCTCCCCCTGCCTAGAAAATTTGATCTTTTTTTTAAGCACCCATTAATTGGCTAGATGTATTTGGAAAAAAAAACAAGCGTTTGTTCAGCAACAGGTAGGCTAAACTTGGGCATCCCCTTAGCTTTCATCAGATTCCCCGGTGCAACACACCTCCTCAACACACACACAGACTTTTTCCCACTACAAAAGTAATGTGTGTTTGTTAGAGAAAAACAGCGAAATACAGATGAACACAAAGAATGCATCTTAAGTCACTCCGAATCCTGCCACACAGAGATAACTGCTGTTAAATATATGTGTGTGTATCTATTACCAATCTTTTGTTCTTCTGTAGAAAAGCAATTTATTTTAGGTTAAATGAAGGATCACTCATGTATGAATTTACTTTACCAACTGGACTACTACCTTTATTAGGGCATTTTAATACAGGAAAAATATAAAAAGTATGGCAGTGGAGAGTGTTGATAATGGGGAAGGTTATACATGCATGGGGGAAAAGGGTCTGTGGAAAAATCCCTGTATCTTCTGCCCAGCGTTAATGTGAACCTAGAAATTATCTAAAAATTAAATCACATTTTATAAAAAGGAGAGACATGGCCGATAATACCAGCTCTGAAATACCTCCAGTTAATACTTTCTTTAAAAAGGTGAAATGCAGGCCAAGTTTGGTGGCTCACACCTGTAATCTCAGCACTTTGGGAGGCCAAGATGGGCGGATTACTTGAGCCCAGGAGCTCGAGACCAGCCTGGGAAACATGGTGAAACCCCATCTGTACAAAAAATACAAAAAAATTAGCTGGGCACAGTGGCATGTGCCTGTAGTCCCAGTTACTTGGGAGGCTGAGGTGGGAGGATCACCCGAGCCCAGAGAGGTCGAGGCTGCAGTGACTCATCATCATGAGCCCTAGCACTCCAGCCTGGGCAACACAGCAAGAACTCATCTCAAAAAAATAAATAAATAAAATAAAATAATTTGCTCACAATTACCTTTCTTTTTCTCTTTCTTTTTCTTCTTTTGAGATGGGTTCTCACTGTGTCACCAAGGCTAGAGTGCAGTGGTGCAATTATAGCTCACTGCAGCTGTAATTCTGGAAAATCTCCTGGACTCAAGTGATCCTCCTGCCTCAGCCTCCCCAATAGCTGGGAATACAGGCATGCACCACCAAGCCCAGCTTATTGTTTTATTTATTGTAGAATAGGATCTTCCTATGTTTTCAGGTTGGTCTCGAACTCCTGGGCTCAAGTGATCCTCCTGCCTTTGGCCTCCCCAAGCACTGGAATTACAAGCGTGAGCCACTGTACCTGGCCAAGCAAATTATTTAAATAAATTTTTTAAAACATAGAAAAAGATTAAATGAAAAGTAAAAGTCTTATCTCCATTTCCCACCTACCAGACCCAGAACCTCAAAGGCAATCTTGTTGGCCTCTATTGCCTCCCTGAGAAAAGTTAATCATACTCCAGCAGATAAACCTAAGTAACATATACACATTCATCATACTATATACATCACTCTGCCCCTTGCTTCTTTTGCTTAATAATGAACTTTCTCACAAACAGTGAGACAGGAGAGTTCCCTTGACCCTTTTGCGGGTAGGAACTGGAGGGCACCAGCTCTGGGTCCAGTCGGCCACTTAGGCACCAGCAGGGACGAACTTTACTTCCTCGAAACCACTGGGTTCAGCCCCACGTGAGGGGGAGCACACAGGCAAGTGGGTGCTGGGGCTGGGACAAGTACTTTTGGGCTCTGGCTCCATGGCAGCATGGAGGGGTATGTTACAATTAAGGTTCTTTTAGGCCAGGCATGGTGGCTAACACCTGTAATCCCAGCACTTTGGGAGGCCGAGGTGGGTGGATCACCTGAGGCCAGGAATTCAAGACCAACCTGGCCAACATGGCGAAACCCCATCTCTATTGAAAAAAAAAACCCAAAAGTTAGCAGGGTGTGGTGGCGGGTGCCTATAATCCCAGCTACTCCGGAGGCTGAGGCAGGAGAATTGCTTGAACCCAGGAGGTGGAGGTTGCAGTGAGCCAAGATCCCACCGTTACACTCCAGCCTGTGTGACAGAGTGAACCTCTGTCTCAAAAAAAAAAAAAAGAAAAGAAAAACACAATTAATGCTCTTTTAGCAGTTGCCATCCACAGATGGCTAAGTGTTAACCAGCTCAGTGGAGAGTCAAGGTGACAGCCTTTTTACACCCTGCCCTCTTGGTACAGAGTTAAGTGTTAACCAGCTCAGTGGACAGTCACTGCTCTCTTGGTACCCGGGTTCTTGTCAGGTGTCCAGGAAGAATCAGGTCACATAGACTTGAAGAATGATGAATGCAGAGATTTTATTAAGCAGTGGAAGTGGCTCTCAGTGGAAGAGCAGCTGGAAAGGGGATAGTGTGGGAAAAAGGTGATCTTTCCCTGAAGGCTGGCTGGAGATAACCAGGCTCCTCTCTGAAGCCGTGCCATCTGAAGTTAAGCCGTGTCTATCCGTATGCTCCAATGCTCAGTTGCTTCTACTCTCTACTCTCGAAGTTCAGCTGCTTGTCTCTTCTCTCTTTCTCAGCTACACCACTCTGCTCCTCTGCCAAGGGCTTTTTATGGGTACAGGGCTGGGGACATGGTGGGCCAGGGTGGTTTTGGAAAAGGCAACATTCGGGCAGGAAAACAGGAATGCATGTTCTCATTTAGGGCCGCAGGTCCAGGCTTGAGGGTGGAGCCATCGCCAGGACCTCGCCCTCTTTTACCCAGTATTTTCCTGCTGCAACAGGGACATACAGTACATACAGATCTTCCTCATCCTTTTACTGTTTTCACAGTACTGCATTGTATGTATATTCTAGAGTTTACTTCACCAGTCTCTACTGCTGAATTATTTGTTCTTGCAAACACTACAATGAGCATCCTTATACACATATCTTGGTTTACTTTTTTTTTTTTTTTTTTTGAGATGTAGTCTTGTTCTGTCACCCAGGCTGTAGTGTAATGGTGCGATCTTGGCTCACTGTAACCTCCACCTCCCAGGTTCAAGTGATTCTCCTGCCTCAGCTTCCCGAGTAGCTGGCATTACAGGTGCACGTCACCATGCCCTGCTAATTTTTGTATTTTCAGTAGAGAAAGGGTTTCCCTATGTTGGCCAGGCTGGTCTCAAACTCCCAACCTCAGGTGATCTGCCTCAGTCTCCTAAAGTGCTGGGATTACAGGCATGAGCCACCACGCCTGGCCCTCTTGGTTTATTTTTGCAAGGAAAGCCATAGAGTTGCTGAGTCAAAGGAATTTGCACTTGAAACCTTAATAGATATTGTCAATTGCTATCCAAAATGGTTGCTCAATGTATACTCCCACTAATAGTGTATGTATGAGTGCCTGTTTCCCCAAATCTAAGCCAGTACAGACCATTACCAAACTTTTATCAAGCCACTATACATTATATTGTCATTGTATCAGTTAGGGTTCTCCAGAGAAACAGAAACAGCAAGCTATATATATGGAAAGAAAGAGAGATTTGTCGGCCAGGTGCAGTGGCTCACGCCTGTAATCCCAGCACTTTGGGAGGCCGACGAGGGCGGATCATGAGGTCAAGAGATCGAGACCACGGTGAAACCCCACCTCTACCAAAAATACAAAAAATTAGCTGGCTGTGGTGGTGGGTGCCTGTAGTCCCAGATACTTGGGAGGCTGAGGCAGGAGAATGGCGTGAACCTGGGAGGCGGAGCTTGCAGTGAGTCAAGATCGCGCCACTGCACTCCAGCCTGGGCGACAGAGTCAGACTCCGTCTCAAAAAAAAAAAAAAGAAAGAGAGATTTGTCAGAGAAATTGGCTTACATGACTGGGGGCTGGCAAGTCCAAACTCTGTAGGGCCGGCCCAAAGGCTGTAAATTTTCAGGCAAGAGTTGATGCTACAAACACGAAGCAGAATTTCTGCTTCCTCAGGGAAACCTCAGTTATGCTCTTAAACTCTTTCAATTAATCAGAGGACACTCACCCAGATTACTGAAGACTTAAAGTCAACTGCTTGGAGATGTTAACCACATCAACAAAGTACCTTCACAGCAACATCTAGATTAGTGTTTAATTGCATAAGTAGGACTATAGTCCAGCCAAGCTGACACATAAAACTAACCACATGTACACAAAAATATATCAACCTATTCATATCCTTTGTTCAATTTTCTATTGAAGTTTTCTTCTGAGAGCTCTCCTTATATGAGGGATATTACCATATGTCACATGTCTCGAAAATATCTTCCCTGTACCATTTCTCATTCGACTTTGTTTCTGGAATCTTCTGTCAACCAAAACATTTTTATTGCAGCAAATCTATCGATCTTTTCTTTATGGCATCTGAATTTCCTGTCTTGTTAAGAAGGTCACTCAGAGCCACTTTAGGAGCCATGGTAACCACCCCATTTATCAGGTTTTCTAAAAGCTGTCCCTGAATAATAAAGTCACAGAAAAGCAGCAATAGTGTACTTAGACAGCATTAGCCCGGCTCCCATCAAGAGGCCTGGATAAAGTATGATTTAATGTCATGCTCTGCGTTTATCAAGGGTCGATACAATGGCTTTAGAAAAAGCTTTGCATCTTCCGCAAAATTGCAATTGCCCATTTTGTTATTCAAGGCCCCTTGCAGAAGGATCCACTTAACAGATTCCTTATAGCAGTGTATACCAGGAGAAAATACTCAATGGAAAGGACTCAGGCATATAATGTCAGACAAGTACCATACACCCTACCTGGCTTTCCACTTTGCCTTGATTGTCAGGAAACCTATAACCAAACACAACGCTCAAACGCAGTAACAACCCAACCTCACTCTGGGGTGGAAGATTTGCCCCAACCCACCCCACCCCTACACACACACCCTATTCTTTGTATATTTTTTCAGGCACTTTCTTGAACTGCCTTCTCGTACTTGTGGGTTTGTTTGAAATCACATATCCCCATTGGAAGTGAATGAGGCACAAATACAGATATAAACAAAATGACTCAAGAAAGAACAAAGACGCTTGTCTGAATGGTGGCAAAGTTGACCCAGAGGTTTCTGTCTGAACCACAATTAATTAACTTTTTTTTTTTTTTTTTTGAGAGGGAGTCTCACTCTGTCGCCCAGGCTGGAGAGCAGTGGCACAGTCTCGGCTCACCACAACCTCTGCCTCTTGGATTCAAGTGATTCTCCTGCCTCAGCCTCCCGAGTAGCTGGGACTACAGGTGCGCACCACAATGCCTGGCTAATTTTTGTATTTTTAGTAGAGACGGGGTTTCACTATGTTGGTCAGGCTGGTCTCAAACTCCTGACCTCATGATCCACTTGCCTTGGCCTCCCAAAATGCTGGGATTACAGGCATGAGCCACTGCGCCCGGCCATAACATTTTCATAAATGCTAAGAGAAACACAAAGAGGGAAGGCATGGTGAAAAATCTGGACCCAAAGTTGACATTCAGCTTCTCCAAGCAGTGAAACTGGGAACCAACTTGGAGAAATTTAAGGAATTTTCAGCAGCTGTTGGGTGGCAAGGGAAGCTCTGATGGGTTATCTGTGAAAACAGAAAATCTGAGACAAGACTCAGTTAATTTAGAAAGTTTATTTTGCCAAGGTTGAGGACGTGCCCATGACACAGCCTCAGGAAGTCCTGACGACATGCGGCCAAGGTGGTCAGGGCACAGCTAGGCTTTACACATTTTAGGGAGACATGAGACATCAATCAAGATATGTAAGAAGTGCGTTGGTTTGGTCTGAAAAGGCGGGACAACTCAGAAGCAAAGGCAGAAGACTGGAAACACGGAGGGAGCTTCCAGATTATAGATAGTTGCATTCTTTTGAGTTTCTAATGAGCCTTTTCAAAGAAGGCAATCAGATATCCATCTATCTCAGTGAGCAGATGGGTGACTTAGATGAATAGATGGGAAGTAGGTTTGCCCTAAGCAGTTTCCAGCTTGAGATTTCCTTAGTGATTTTGGGGGCCTAAGATATTTTCCTTTCACATATCTGTCTCACAAGTCCGTGTGAAGAGACCACCAAACAGGCTTTGTGTGAGCAACATGGTTGTTTATTTCACCTGGGTGCAGGTGGGCTGAGTCCGAAAAGAGAGTCAGCAAAGGGTGGTGGGATTATCATTAGTTCTTATAGGTTTGGGGTTAGGCGGTGGAATTAGGAGCAATGTTCTGCAGGCAGGGGATGGATCTCACAAAGTACATTCTCAAGAGTGGGGAGAATTACAAAGAATCTTCTTAAGGGTAGGGGAGATTACAAAGTACATTGATCAGTTAGGGTGGGGCAGAAACAAATCACAATGGTGGAATGTCATCAGTTAAGGCTATTTTCACATCTTTTGTGGATCTTCAGTTGCTTCAGGCCATCTGGATGTATACGTGCAGGTCACAAGGGATATGATGGATTAGCTTGGGCTCAGCAGCCTGAAATTCCTGTCTTCTTATATTAATTTAAAAAAAAATAGTGGTAAAGTGTTGGGGTGGTGAAAATTTTTGGGGGTGGTATGGAGAGATAATGGGCGATGTTTCTCAGGGCTGCTTCAAGTGGGATTAGGGGCAATGTGGGAACCTAGAGTGGGAGAGATTAAGCTGAAGGAAGATTTTGTGGGAAGGGGTGATATTGTGGGGTTGTTAGAAGGAGCATTTGTTGTATAGAATTATTGGTGATGGCCTGGATGCGGTTTTGTATGAATTGAGAAACTAAACGAAAGACACAAGGTCCAAATAAAAGAAGGAGAAAAATAGGTATTAAAGGACTAAGAATTGGGAGTACCCAGGACATCCAATTAGAGAGTGTCCAAGGGGGTTCAACATTATTGTTTGCTTGGTTGGTGAGTTTTGGGGCTCTATCCTTGAGTTTTTTTATGTTGTCATGTACCAGGCCAGATTGATTTAGGTAAGAACAACACTCTTCACTTAAAAATATACAGAGTCCTCTTTTTTTAGTAGTGAGTAAGTTGAGGCCTCAGCGATTTTGGAGAAAAGAGAAATGCAAAGCCAGCAACTATTTGTTAAAGAAGGATTAGAAATGGCTAGGAGAGAGTGAGTTTGATAGTGTGGTGGAGATAGCTGGGGAGGGATAGAGGGTGGCATAAGAACGGGAACCAGAATAAGAGTGAGTATAAAAGTAAAGACCAGGACTTCATCAGGGTGAAAGTATTGGAGGGTACCTTGCCACTGAAGATCTTCTATCCACTTCAAGAGAGACTTAAGGGTGACGATTTGAGGTAAAACCAGGAGCCACTAAATACCAAGAGCCTGAGAAACTGCTTGGGTGATTTGACTAATAAAGGCCAGTCCATTATCGGACTGTGTAGAGGTGGGAATGCCAAACCGAGGAATTATATCTGACAGAAAGGAAGAAATGACCACAGTGGCCTTCTCAGATCCTGTGGGAAAGGCTGTTCATATCCAGTGAAAGTGTCTACCCAGACCAAGAGGTCAAGAGGTATTTCAGTTTCCTGACTCAGGGCATGTGAGTAAAGTCGATTTGCCAGTCCTGGGCAGGGGCAAATCCCCTAGCTTGATGTGTAGGGAAGGGAGGGGGCCTGAACAATCCCTGAAGAGTAGTAGAATAGCAGATGGAACAACTGAGAAGTGATTTTCTTGAGGATAGATTTCCATAATGGAAAGCAAATGAGAGATTCTAAGAGGCAGGCTAGCGACTTGTAACCTATGTGGAAGAGGTTATGAAATGATGACAGAATAGAATGGGCCTGTGAGGCTGGAAGGAGATATTTTCCTGGTAAAAGAACCATTTGCCTTGTGTGGGAAGAGACTGATAGGTGGAAGTGTCAGTGGGGGAGCAGGTGGGAGTGACCAGATGAGAAGGAGAAAAGCTGCTGTGAGGGATAGAAGTTGGAATGCTAGCTGCTTTTTTAGCTACCTTATCAGCATAAGTGTTGCCCTGAGCGATGGGATCTGATGCCTTTCAATGGCCCTTGCAGTGAATGACTCCAGCTTCCTTTGGAAGTAAAGCAGCCTTGAGAAGAGTTTTTATTAAAGAGGCATTAATGATGGAGGACTCTTGCATAGTGAGGAGACCTCTTTCTGCCCATATAACAGCATGGTGGTGCAGGATGTGGAAGGCATATTTAGAGTCAGTATAAAATTGACGCATAGACCCTTTGCAAGCGTGAGGGCCCAAGGCAATGAGTTCGGCTTGCTGAGAGGTAGTGGAGAGCGGCAGAGCACTAGCCTCAATGATAGATGTGGAGGATACTATAGCATAGCCTGCCTTTGCTGTTGTGTGGTGATTAGGCCTGGTGGAACTGCCATCAATAAACCAAGCATGATCAGGGTGAGGAACAGGAAAGAAGGAAATATGCGGAAATCGAGTGAATGTCAGGTGAATTAGAGAGATACAGTCATGGGGGTCAGGTGTGGTATCAGGAATAATGTGGGAGGCTAGCCTAAAACAGTAAGGTCAAGTTGTTTGGACAGAAAGGCTACAGGGCACAGTCCCAGCTCTTGTGTAAGAATTTTGACTGCATAGCCCTGTACTTTGGCTGTGTGTAATGAAAAGGGTTGGGATGAGTTAGGGAGAGCCAGCATAGGGGCAGCTACTAGGGCAGTTTTTAAGGAACGGAAAGAGGAGTGGCGAAAGGATTTAGGATCTATGGGGTCAGCTAGGTTTGCTTTTGTGAGTTGACATAATGGTTTAGCCAGGATGGTAAAACTAGGTATCCAAAGGCAGAAGTACCTAACCATGCCTAGGAAGGAAAGGAGTTGTTGTTTTGTAGAAGGGGTTCGGGTTTGGGAGATTAGCCGGACACAATCAGCAAGGAGAGCATGTGTGTTTTCACAACGAATTACGCCGAGATAGGTAACAGATGAGGAAGAAATTTGGGCTTGACTGAAGTAATGGGGGCTGTCCGCGAAGCCCTGTGGCAGTACAGCCCAGGCAATTTGCTGAGCTTGATGGGTGTCAGGGTCAGTCCAAGTGAAAGCGAAGAGAGGCTGGGATGAAGAGTACAAAGGAATAGTAAAGAAATCATGTTTGAGATCCAGAACAGAATAATGGGTTATGGAGGGGTTGTGGAGGGAGGTATTGAGGATAGGAGAGTATATGGGTTTGGCACCACGGGGTGGATAGGCAAGACAATTTGGCTGATAAGGCACAGATCCTGAACTAACCTGTAAGGCTTGTCTAGTTTTTGGACAGGTAAAATGGGGGAATTGTAAGGAGTGTTTATAGGCTTTAAAAGGCCATGCTGTAGCAGGAGAGTGATAACAGGCTTTAATCCTTTTAAAGCGTGCTGCAGGATAGGATATTGGCATTGAGCGGGGTAAGGGTGATTGGGTTTTAATGGGATAGTAAGGGGTGCATGACTAGTCACCAGGGAGGGAGTAGAGGCATGCTATACTTGTGGTTTAAGGTGGGGAGATACAAGGGGAGGATGTGAAGGAGGCTTTGAACTGGGGAAAAAGATGGCAATGAGGTGTGGCTGTAGCCCAGGAATAGTCAGGGAAGCAGATGATTTAGTTAAAATGTCTCGACCTAATAAGGGAACTGGGCAGGTGGGGATAACTAAAAAGGACTGCTTAAAAGAGTATTGTCCAAGTTGGCACCAGAGTTGGGGAGTTTTAAGGGGTTTAGAAGCCTGGCCATCAATACACACAATAGTTATGGAGGCAAAGGAAACAGGCCCTTGAAGATAAGGTAATGTGGAGCAGGTAGCCTCCGTATTGATTAAGAAGGGGACGGACTTACCTTCCACTGTAAGAGTTACCCAAAGCATCTGTGATGGTCCAGGAGGCTTCTGAGGCAATCGGGCAGGGTCAGTCTTCAGCCACTAAGCCGAGAAGATCTGGGAAGGAGTCAGTCAGAGAGCCTTGGGCCAGAGTTCTAGGGGCTCTGGGAGTGGCTGCCAGGTGAGCTGAACAGTCCAATTTTCAGTGGGGTCCCTCACAGATGGGACACGGCTTAGGAGGAATCCCAGGCTGCAGGCATTCCTTGGCCCAGTGGCCAGATTTCCAGCACTTGTAGCAAGCTCCTGGGGGAGGAGGTTCTGGGGGAATCCCTGGCAGCTGCAGTTCAGGGGTTTGGAATTGTGTGCTGGAGATGTGGCTGGGGTTTGTCTCACAGTGGAGGCAAGGAACTGCAACTCAGAAATACATTGCTACTTGGCTGCCTCTACTCTATTATTGTACACCTTGAAGGTGAGGTTAATTAAGTCCTGTTGTGGGGTTTGAGGGCCGGAATTTAATTTTTGGAGCTTTATTTAATGTCAGGAGCAGATTGGGTAATAAAATAAAATGCATATTGAGAATAAGACAGCCTTCTGACCTTTCAGGGTCTAGGGCTGTAAAGTGTCTCAGGGTCTTTTTGGCCTGCCAAACAGGCCATGAACTGGGCTGGGTTTTTTTATTTGATGAAAAAGAGCCTAAGCACTAACTGATTTGGGAGAAGTCAGATAAAGAAAAAGGAGCATTAACCTTGACTATGCCTTTAGCTCCAGCCACCTTTTTAAGAGGAAATTGCTGGGCAGGTGGGGGAGGGCTAGTCGAGGAACAAAACTGTAAGCCGGACCAGGTGTGAGGAGGGGAGGTGATAAAAGGATTATAGGGTGGGGGAGCGGAGGCTGAGGAAAAATTGGGACCTAGCTCAGCCTGGCGAGGAGCATCCTGGGGAGGAGGGGATAGGTCAGATGGGTCCGTAGAAAAGGAAGATTCAAAAGACTCAGAGACGCTTGGGGTTGGAACTGAAGGGACAGGTGGGAGGGAAAAAAGCAAGATTTGAGACGAGTTGCATCGGGAACAGAGACTAGAGAGGGACCAATGTGTAAAAGAATGCCTGGATGTCAGGCACCTCAGACCGTTTGCCCATTTTACGACAAGAATTATTTAGATCTTGTAGGATGGAAAAATCGAAAGTGCTGTTTTCTGGCTATTTGGAACCACTGTCCAGCTTGTATGGGGGTCAAGCGGCATCGCAGAAGAAAATAAGGCATTTAGGTTTTAGGTCAAGCAAGAGTTGAAGAGGTTTTAAATTCTTGAGAACACAGGCTAAGGCAGAAGAAGGAGGAATGGAGGGTGGAAGGTTGCCCATAGTGAAGGAGGCAAGTTTAAAGAGAAGGGTAGAGACACGGAGAGAAGGGGTGGGGGTGCTTGCCCCGCTGGAAAGTGGAAAAGGGGTGGAGATATGGAGAGAGAGGTGGAGGGTGCTTGCCCCCCAGGAAAGTGGAGAAGGGGTGGGAGGTGCTTGCCCCCTAGAAAAGTGGAAAAGCGGTAGAGACACGGAGAGAAGGGATGGGGAGCAGCCCTGGGCTGCAATGTGGGTGAGCAGCCAAAGTAGGCGTCCCTGCAATTGAATTGCCACCAAGGGAAAGTGGATGAATGACCAAGGCAGGCATCCCTGCGGAGATCAGACACCAATGGAATGTGGGTGAATAATCAGGCAGGCGTCCCCACAATGACTAAACACCAAGGGAAGGCTGCCTTCCCAAGTTCGTGACCAGCACTGGAGTTTTGGGTCCACGGATAAAATGCGTCTCCTTTGTCTCTACCAGAAAAAGAAAGGAATTGAAATTAAGAGAAGGGAGAGATTGAAGGATGGCGCCAAGATTAAAAGGAGAAAGAGGTTGAGGGATAGTGAGAGGTTGGAGAAAAGAATAAAAGAGGCTGCTTACCCGATTTAAAATCGGTGAGATGTTCCTTGGGCTGGTTGGTCTGAGGACCTGAGGTTGTAGGTGGGTCTCTTCACCGAGTGAGGGTGAGGACAGAGGACTGGTCTCCCAAAGGAGTCCCGCTGACCAGCGTCTTCAGCACCAAATGTCACACACGTCCGTGTGAAGAGACCACCAAACAGGCTTTGTGTGAGCAACAAGGCTGTTTATTTCACCTGGGTGCAGGTGGGCTGAGTCCAAAAAGAGAGTCAGCAAAGGGCGGTGGGATTATCACTAGTTCTTACAGGTTTTGGGATAGGCAGTGGAGTTAGGAGCAATGTTTTGTGGGCAGGGATGGATCTCACAAAGTACATTCTCAAGGGTGGGGAGAATTGCAAAGAACCTTCTTAAGGGTGGGGGAGATTACAAAGTACATTGATCAGTTAGGGTGGGGCAGAAACAAATCACAATGGTGGAATGTCATCAGTTAAGGCTATTTTCACATCTTTTGTGGCTCTTCAGTTGCTTCTAGCCTTCTGGATGTACATATGCAGGTCACAGGAGATATGATGGCTTAGCTTGGGCTCAAAGGCCTGACAATATCTAAGGTAATGGATTTAGGCAGCTTCATCCCTAACATTTGGGGGCCAGGGCTAGAATACAAATGGTGGCCCACATACCATGTGTCTCAGTAGCTTAACATTCTAAAGCAAACCCAAAAAGCTACAAAATCAAGTGTGTCTAATCTTCCCTCCTGAACAAAATACCTTCTTACCAACCTGGAAGCCAGGTTAGCATGTAGGATTCTCAGAAGTTCCACACTAAAATGTGGCAACCTAGGGACAAACAACCTCCTGTCCCCCGCCCCCCACCCACAAGCTCCTCTCCTTCTCCTCCCACTCTTGCGCACTCCAACCCCAAAGGAATTTTCAGCAGCTGTTGAGTGGCGAGAGAAGATATGTAACAAGTGCATTGGTTTGGTCAGAAGAATGCAGGAGGCTCCACATCCAAGCTCTGTCCACAGCCCCTGCAAATCGTCACCCCTTGGCCACACCACAGACCTAGGGATGCCACAGTAACAGCGACCTTGGGGCAAAGTGCAGTCAGTCTACAGGAGGAATAGGAGCCTTTGGCCATGTGGACACCTCGCTTCATGGGGAGGAGAACAGAGGAGGAGCAGGCCTAAGGGAGGTCCTACATTGAGGAAGAGATCATTTAACAATGCTTGTAAATAGACCAGCGCTGAGCTCCCCATGATGGCCTAAGTAAAAAGCTCTTAGAGTCATTATCAGTAGTTTGTTTTTTTTGTTTTTTTTTTTTTTTTGAGATGGAGTTTTGCTCTGTCACCCAGGCTGGAGTGCAGTGGCACGATCTTGGCTCACCACAACCTCCACCACCCAGGTTCAAGGGATTCTCCTGCCTCAGCCTCCCAAGTAGCTGGGATTACAGGTGCCTGCCATCATGCCTGGCTAATTTTTGTATTTTTAGTAGAGACAGGGTTTCAGCATGTTGGCCAGGCTGACTTCAAACTCCCGACCTCAGGTGATCTGCCCATCTTGGCCTCCCAAAGTGCTGGGATTACCGGCTTGAGCCACGGCGCCTGGCCATTGTCAATAGATTTCTAATACTGATAAAAAAAAAAAGACCCAGCAGGGCATGGTGGCTCACCTGTAATCCCAGCACTTTGGGAGGCCAAGGCGGGTGGATCACGAGGTCAGGAGATCGAGACCATCCTGGCTAACACGGTGAAACCCCGTCTCTACTAAAAATACAAAAATTAGCCAGGTGTGGTGGCAGGCGCCTGTAGTCCCAGCTACTTGGGAGGCTGAGGCAGAAGAATAGCTTGAACTCGGGAGGCAGAGGTTGTTGTGAGCCGAGATCGTGACACCGCATTCCAGCCTGGGCGACAGAGAGAGACTCTGCCTCAAAAAAAAAAAAAAAAAAAAAAAAACCATGACCAATATGAGAGGATCCTCCTGCCCCACCCCAAGCCAAGGTTCAGCTGAATCTGAAATGCTGAACCCTGTGTGCATCCCCGGACCTCAGTAAGCTGGAAAAGGTCCCGAGAAGACAGGACTGTTTCCTATGATGAAAATTGATGGAAACTCCTCACCCTGGAAAGGAAAAGGATAAAAGCGAAAAGAATTAGAATCTGTCACGTTCTTTAGGACACGAATGAGGGGAACGTGGATGGACTACCCCTCACGTTCTGGAATATTCTCTCTAGGAAGCACTTCTTAACGCCTGAGGAAGTTAGATTCTAGATGTAAGTTATTAAAACCACTGCATATAACAAACAAATGAGTTCTCTAACCCAGGGGGAAATAAAAGCTGGAGAGGTTCAGGAGGTGGGTGGGGGCACAGTCAGGGGACATCCAAAGGCAATGCCATGGACAACCTCATGGTGAGCAGACGCTGACATGCATTCCCTTCCATGCCACCGCCAGAGTTGAACAGTGGCTGGGCCCGACCCAAGGAGACCCAGCCAATCTCTATGCTTTTACGGTTTTGTTGTTTTTATGTCTGTATGTTTTTACAAGTCCAGCTAAAGTTTGCACCTCCTAGTCCTTTCAAACAGCCTTGAATTCTTGTCTTTGGAAAGAGGCTACTGTCCACTTTACACTAAGGCATTTATCCACTCACCCATTCATTCATCCATTCATTGAGAGTACCAGCCTCTGGGTGCCTGTAGAGTTCTTCTCTGTTGTTTATGATTTTCTTTCAAACATTTCATCTGAACTTCCAAGCTAATTATCGCCCCTACTCCCTCCCAGTTCAGACCTCCCAGAGGAAGGCGGCCTTCCCCCTCTTTTCCCAGAATCTGCTTCTCTTTGAAATCTTGTCTGCTCCTTGTTCTAAGGCCAAGTGTGCAAGGCACATACCAGCCATCTGATTTTGTTTTATTCTATAGACTGGATTTTTGGGGCTCTCCCACACAGGAGATCTATGGACATCGTGTTAGTCCCGGTCTTCCGAAGAGGAGATGTGAAGAGGGAATTAAATGTGCAAGGGTTTTACTGGGGGAAATGCCTGTGACTGAAATAGAGTAGGTGCCAGGGAGGCCAGGGGAGCCTTCAGACCATGATGCAGGTTGGATCCCCGTAAAGGAAAGAGGGCAGAAAGGTTGCGTGGAAGCATCCCAGACCACCTTGCAGTATCTGGAGGGTTGCACAAGGCCATGAGGGAGCCCTTGAGCTAACTCAACTATTAGAGGGGTCCTGTGGCTCCCAGGAACAGGCCTGCCTCAGTGTCCCTGCTGTGCTCCACCTTTGGCTGGTAATTGCCCGTAGGAAGCATGACCTTGGTGCAAACACGACAATGATGGCTTTCAGAGCACGGCAGTGGGGACCATTGGTCATGGATGCCCCTGTGGATGGAAGTCTGAGAGACACATTCTCATGGTCACTTCAGATGCTCATTAACTTGGAGGGAGATCTCCTCTGTGCCTCCACGCCCCTTTCAGTGACTTCAATAGAAAATCGAGACTTTAGTGTGTTTGTGTGTCTGGGAGTATGTGTGGGTATCTGTGTGCATGTGTGGGTATCTGTGTGCATGTGTATGTGTTTTTATATATGTGCATGTCTGTGTCTGTGTTTGTGTTTATGTTTGTGTGTATATTTGTGCATGTGTATGTGTTTTTATATATGTGCATGTCTGTGTCTGTGTTTGTGTTTATGTTTGTGTGTATATTTGTGCATGTGTGCATGTGTGCGTGTATGCTGCATGTCTGTGAATGTGTGTGTCTGTGTGTCCATGCCTGTGTATTTGTGTCTGTGTGTCTGTGTGAATGTGCATATGTATGTGTACACATATGTGTTTGTGTTATACATGTCTCTATGTGTGCATGTCTGTGTATGCATGTCTGTGTGTTTCTGAGTTTCTGTGTGTGTGCATGTGTGTCTGTGTGCATGTCTTTGTATATGTTTCTGTGTGCATGTGTGTTTGTGTGCACATGTGTCTATGTGTGTGTATATGCATGTCTGTGCGAATGTGTTTCTGTGTTTCTGTGTGTTTGCATGTGTGCTTGTGTCTGTATATGAGGATACATGTTGGTGTACATGTGTTTCCATGTGTGTCTGCGTGCATGTGTGTGTTCTGTGTGTATGTATGTGTTTGTGTGTACATGTGTGTTTTATGTGTACTATGTGTATTTTATGTGTACTATGTGTATGTGTGTGTTTCTGTATGTAGATATGTTTTGTGTGTATGTGTATGTGTATCTGTGTGTGTGTTCTTTCTATGTGTGTGCACGTATGTTCTGTGTGTATGTGTTGTACAAGTGTGTCTGTGTCTGTGTATGTGTGTGTGTTTCTGTGTGTACACGTTTTTGTGTCTGTGTGTGCATGTGTGTTTCTCTGTGTGGGCATGTGTTTGTGTGTGTGCCTATATGTTTCTACGTCATGTGTGTTCTATGCATATGTGTTGTATGTGTGTATGTTTATGTGTGTGCCTCTGTATGCATCTGTTTCTGTGTGTATATGTGTGCTCTGTGTGTGCATATGTTTGTGTGTGCATGTGTGTTCTGTGCATGTGTGTTCTGTGCATATGTGTGTACATGTGTTTTCTGTGTCTGTATGTGCCTTGTGCACGTATGTTTCTGTGTCATGTGTGTTCTGTGTGTATGTGTGTACATGTGTTTTTCTGTGTCTGTATGTGTCTTGTGCATGTATGTTTCTGTGTCATGTGTGTTCTGTGTGTGTTGTACATGTGTGTATGTGTTGTGTGTGCTGTGTGTATGTGTTCTGTGTGTGCATATGTTTGTGTGTGCATGTGTGTTCTGTGTATGTGTGTACATGTTTTTCTGTGTGTGTGTGTGTCAGTGTCTTGTGCGTGTGTGTTTCTGTGTGTGTGTGTGTGTGTGCATGTTGTGCACATGCATGCTTAGAAAGAATCCACTCCCGCAGCCACAAGAACACCTCTGAGGCCAACTCACATAGCAGGCCCTCACCTCTCTCTACTGTTCCCTTCCAGACCATCCTGGTGGGCGACAGTGGTGTGGGAAAGACATCTCTGCTGGTTCAGTTCGATCAGGGCAAGTTCATCCCCGGCTCCTTCTCGGCCACTGTGGGCATTGGATTCACGGTAAGCACTGGCCGGCACTGCCAGCTCTGGGCCTGGGCTCAGGACCCCAGCGTGTTTCTGGTGAGTGCCAGCAGGAAACAGGTGGACACTCGCATTGGATCATTCAAGGAGGATTAAGGAGAAGACTGTTCCCCAAGGTGTAGGAGGGTGTTGGGTGACCAGGAGGGAGGGTGCACTGCCCCTGGGTAGTCCAGGAACTCCGCCCACCTCTAGCCTCAAGCACGAAGGGAAGGCACCCTCACCAGAACCCAGGGACAGAGTGGGCTGCTGGGTGAGCTGCCTGGCAGGAGCTGCGTGGGACCTTCAGTGGAAGGACACAGCAGCCCATGGGAGCCCCCCAGGGAGGCAGCCAGGAGAAAAAGCCCCCGTCCCACCTTGCTCTCCTCCTGCTCCCCATCTCCTTCTGGGGCTCCACATTGGATGAACGCAAGTGGAAGCCAGAAAGCAAAAAATATTTTAATATGGGATAGCTCAGGTCAGCCCTCCAAGGCAAGAAGATCTGGAGGGACAAAGGGACGACCAAGTTTTCAGCACAGTCCAAACTTAGCATTGTCACATAGGTCTCAGGGAGCTGGCAGGCCCAGGTTACAGTTCCATGTTTAGTCCTCAGTAAAATGGTAAAAGGGCAGCTCGGGTTAAGGAAGCCCAGTGCCCTCGGCTTTTTCTGCCCACAGCCCCTCTGTGGGATAAGAGATCCCTCCTCTACCACACATCCCGTCTCCCCGCATTGTCCCGTGCCTGCAGCTGCAGCTGCCCTTGAATTCCTGGGAAGACCTTGGGAGAGGGTTTCACTCCTCTCTCGGACTGTGGCAGGAAGAGCAGGGCCTTCCCTTGGGACTCCAGAATCCTAGCATCTCAAGATGGGGAAGAGCAAACATCTCTTCTTGGACAACGCGGATGTTTGGGAACCTCTGAGACCAGAGCACAGGGCCTGTGAGGTCACACTCAGGGTCAGGACGCAGCAGTGCCACACTGATGGGAAGAGAGAGAGGAAAACCCGGAAAAATGGGCTTGCCCACTGGGTCACAGCCAGGAAGGCAGGGGTTCAGAATGAACATGGCTTCTGGGTGACCTTCCAGGAGGCAAAGCGGAAGTGAGTGCCTGGTTCGGGTGTGTTCTGGGGCCTAGAATCGGCCCTGAAACACCAGTGCCCAGGGATCTCCCCAGACTGGGACCAGCTGGGCTCTGGTAGTGCTGAATAGGGGAGGGCTGAGACCCAGGAGGCCAAGGCTACCTGGCAATCCCTGAGGTCTTGGACCAGGCTGCCATGAAGCAAACCAGGATGACTTGGTGCCAGGCGTCACCCACCCCAGCCAAGGCCCAGTCTGCTCTCAGCAGCCAGGGCACACCCTGCCCTCAGGGTCACACCCACATCTCCTCACCCACCCTTCTGCCTGTCTGGTGAGGAAGGAAGAGAGTGGGGTGGATGTGGCTGTGGACATGCAAAGTCTCAGTCATTCCACAGACCACAGAGGTGAGATCTCCAAATTTTGCCGCTAGCTTGGCAAGAAAATTGAGGCCGATTTCCTGTGAAGGAAAAAGAAAGTGTGTGGTCAAACTGTTTGTCTAGCCTGAGACGGGACACGCTGGGCTTTCCCACTGACCTCAGGGCGGGCCTCCTAGAGCCTGGGCTGCCTGCTTGGCACCGGCCAGCACCCAAAGTTCTGGTGCATCTCAGGACAAACCTGTTGCCTGCTTACGCTGAGTGAGGGCCTGAGCCCCTGACCAGAAACTCAGCCTGGGGACACCTGAGCAAAGAACTGGTGGACATCGGGGTCTCCTCCAGATATCAGCGGTCTGGGGGTCCCCGGAGAGCCAGGCTACCAGACACTTGTTTACCCATCTGTCCTTCTCACGGAGATTTGAGATATGGCATGGATAAGGGCCCTGCCTCTGGCCAGGCTGTAGCCTGCAACTCCTGCATGATGGGAAGGGAGGCAGACACTGCCACTGGCTCCGCTCAGGAGGCTGAGTGCCACCCAGGTGGCAGGGGAGAGACAGAGCCCCTGGTCTCCCACTTTGGAGGAGCCAGAGGTGAGCAAGGTGACTACCTCGGGCATGCCTTCACCCATAAACTACCAGGCCCATCACCTTCTGGAAATGGGACCTGCCCAGGTCCTGTGTAGATGCCTCTCAGTCAAGACCTTCCCTAAATTCTCCACTACCAGCTCCATCAAACTGGCTGTGGGGGTCCTGCTGATGGGGTTATGGCACACTGATGTCGATGGGGTTCACACAGGGGTCTTTCCAGTCCACCACAGTTCAGATCCTCCTTGTTACCTCTCTCCTCAGTTTCCCCCAAATTCCCTAGTCTTGCCTAAACACTGATGCAAAATTCCTCTTTCAAAACCTTCACTCAGACTAGGCGTGGTGGCTCACACCTGTAATCCCAGCACTTTGGGAGGCCAAGGCGGGCGGATCACTTGAGGCCAGCAGTTCAAGACCAGCCTGGCCAACACGGCAAAACCCCTTCTCTATTAAAAATACAAAAACGTTTGCCAGGCATGGTGGCACACGCCTGTAATCCCAGCTACTTGGGAGGCTGAGGCAAGAGAATCACTTGAACCTGGGAGGCGGAGGTTGCAGTGAGCCGATATCATGCCATTGCACTCCAGCCTGGGCAACAGAATGAGACTCCATCTCACAACAACAACAACAAAAAAAAAAACCTCACTCTGCTCATCCCCCACCTGAACATTCATGGTTCACTATTGCCTTCCAAATAAAGTCTGAATCTCTCATCTGCTGGTCAAGCTGTTGCACAGTTTAGACCAGTGGTTTTCGAACACTCCTTCAGTGCACATAAAAGCCTCCGGGGGAAACTCATCTGAAATGCAAATCCTAAGCTCCCTCATAGACATGCTGCTTCAGTAAAACCACGTGGGGGGCCCAGAATCTGAGGGCTCTGACCCAGGGGGTCCATGCACCACATTTTGCAAAACATGAGTTGAGGCCTTGTCCCTCCAGTCTCTGCCCGGGTCTCCTCCCCACATCCCGACCCTGTGCTCTTTGGGCTGTGCTGTTCCCCAGCTCTGGAGTTTTCTGCCATCGACCTGGATAGCAGGGAGGCCCCTGCCCCCCACCCCAGAGCTCCAGGGCTGCACACAAGAGCCCCCCCATCTCTCAACACGCATGAGGGTCTGTCTCACTGACACTTGGTACCTCCACTATCAGCAGGGCTGCATGACAATGACAGTGTGATCTGTGATCAGGAGGGTAGGGGTGTCTATTTGGGGGTATTGTGGGGGTGTGCATTTCAGATCTGGAGGCAATAAGAGGTGTTGGGGGTCATTTACAGGGTGATATACACATTTGGTGATGGTGTGAGGCATGGGGTCCATTGGAGAGGCAGGTGTTTGCACAGTGATGTGGCACAGGTGTTGATGGTGTGAAATAAACTGTACCTGGAGCTGCATTGTGGTGACAGGAGTGTGTGTTTGGAGTGAAATGTGTGTTTGGGGGTCATGTAAGATGTGTATGTATGTGGTATGATAGTAGGTGTGTTTGTTTATAGTATGAGGTGCACATTTGTGGCATAATACAAAGTTGTGTGTGGGACATGTTATGAAGTGTGTGTTTGTGGTATAATGTAGGGTGTGAGGCATGTGTATTTATGGCATGATGTGAGGCAGATGTGTGTGGTATGATGTAAGGTGTGTGTGTATATTTGTGGTGTGATTTGAGAGTGTATGTGTGTGGTGTGAGGTGTGTGTGTGAGGTGTGTGTGGAGATTTGAGGGGTGTGTGTGGCGTGAGGTGTGTGTGGTGTGAGGTATGTGATGTGATTTGAGGTGTGTGTGTGGTGTGAGGTGTGTGGTGTGATTTGAGGTGTGTGTGGTGAGGTGTGTGGTGTGACTTGAGGGGTTAGGTGTGTGTGGTGTGACTGTGTGTGTATGGTGAGGTGTGTGTCTGTGGTGTGATTTGAAGTGTGTGTGGTGTGTGTGGTGTGAGGTATGTGTCTGTGGTGTGATTTGAGGGTGTGTGTGGTGTGAGGTGTATGTGGTGTGATTTGATGTGTGCGTATGTGGTGTGAGATGTGTGTGGTGTGATTTGAGGGGTGTGTGTGTGGTGTGATTTGAGGTGTGTGTGGTGAGGTGTGTGGTGTGATTTGAGGGGTGAGGTGTGTGTGGTGTGAGGTGTGTGGTGTGATTTGAGGTGTGTGTGTGTGGTTTGAGGTGTGTGGTGTGATTTGAGGTGTATGTTTGTGGTTTGAGGTGTGTGGTGTGATTTGAGGTGTGTGTGGTGAGGTGTGTGGTGTGATTTGAGGTGTGTGTGGTGAGGTGTATGGTATGATTTGAGGTGTGTGGTGTAATTTGAGGAGTGTGTGTGGTGTGAGGTGTGTGGTGTGATTTGAGGTGTGTTGGTGAGGTGTGTGGTGTGATTTGAGGTATGAGGTGTGTGTGATGTGATTTGAGGTGTGTGTGGTTTGAGATGTGTGGTGTGATTTGAGGTGTGTGTGGTGAGGTGTGTGGTGTGATATGAGGGGTGAGGTGTGTGTGGTCTGAGGTGTGTGTGTGTGTGGTGAGGTGTGTGTGTCTGTGGTGTGTTGTGGGGTGGGTGCACACGTGTAAGTGTCTGTGGTGTGTGTCTAGGGAGAGACACAGGCTACCGCAGCACATACACAGCCTCAGAGTGAACGTTAGGAGGCCCAGTTTTCCTCCCCAGAGACCACACGGATCCCTTAGTGAGTCCCTATTCTGCACAGCCCCTGTTCCCTGTTCTGAATGTCTTTGACCCCAACCCACTTCTGACTCACCCAAGGCCACCCTTGAACACCCTACAGGACATTACAGTGGCCCTGGGGACAGTGTACGCACCCTCCAAGTATGACATTGCCCACACACCACAGACGCAGCAGGCCAGACAGGGACCACCTGGAGGAGAGCCTGCAGCCCCTCTCTCCATGTTCAAAGATTTCTTCTCTAGGTCAGATTCCTCCATCCAGACTAGCGCAGCAACGCAGCAGGGAAGTGCTTCAGGTGACTGCTCCTTCTGGGTGATTCACGCTAATGTTCAACCTTCTGTATTCCAAACCCACCATAGGACAAAGAGGGCCTTGGAGCCAACAACACGACCACAGCTGGAGACTAGAAATCTGAACTCAAAGTACCAGCAGGGCCATGCTCCCTCTGAAGGCTCCAGGGAAGGGTCACTCGTTCCTCTTCAATGGCCTTGGTGGCTCCCAGGAGTCCTTGGCATTCCTTGGCTTGCAGCCGCACTGCTCCCATCTCGCCTCTGTCTTCACCTGGATGTCTTTTCCCTGTGTCTCCTTCTTCTTATGACACCGGTCATACTGGATTAATGGCCTGCCCTATGCTAGTATCACCTCATCTTAATGAGTGATATCTGCAATGACCACATTTCCAAGTAAGGGCATGATCTGAGGTACTGGTGGTTCAGACGTCAACCTATCTTTGGGGGACAGAATTCAAACCATAACAGCATGGTTTACAGTAGAAGCTGAGCATGAGGCATGCCCTGTCCCCTCTCTCATTCTTCCTCCACCATTTCCCTCCTGCAATGAAAACCCACATCCTGGCCAGGCACAGTGGCTCACGCCTGTAATCCCAACACTTTGGGAGGCTAAGGCAGGCGGATCACCTGAGGTCAGAAGTTCAAGACCAGCCTGGCCAACATGGTGAAACCCTGTCTCTTCAAAAATACAAAAATTAGCCAGGCATGATGGTGGGCACCTGTTATCCCAGCTACTCGGGAGGCTGAGGCAGGACGAGACTGGCTTGAACAACCCGGGAGGCGGAGGTTGCAGCGAGCCAAGATCGTGCCACTGCACTCCAGCCTGGCGACAGAGCTCCACCTCAAGAAAGAAATAAAAAGAGAGAAAGAAAGAGAGAGACAGAGAGAAAGAAAGGGAAAGAGAGAGAGAGGAAGGAAGGAAGGAAGGAAGAAAGGAAGGAAGGAAGGAAGGAAGGAAGGAGAGAAAGAAAGAGAAAGGAAGGAAGGAAGGAAGAAAGAAAGAGAAAGGAAGGAAGGAAAAGAGAGGGGAAGGAAGGAAGGCAGGCAGGCAAAGAAAGAAGAGAGAGAAAGAGAAAGAAAGGAAAGAAAGAAGGAAGGAAGGAAGGGAGGGAGGGAGGGAGGGAGGAAGGAACAGAGGAAGGGAGGAGAGGAGAGGGGAGGGGAGGGAAGGGAAGAGAGAAGAACGCATCCTAGGCCAGGTGCGGTGGCTCACGCTTGTAATCCCAGCAATTTGGAAGGCCAAGGTGGGCGTATCGCCTGAGGTCAGCAGTTCCAGACCAGCCTGTCCAACATGGTGAAGTTCTCTACTAAGAATACAAAAATTAGCCAGGCATGGTGGCGTGCACCTGTAGTCCCAGCTGCTCCAGAGGCTGAGGCAAGAGAATTGCTTGAACCTGGGAGGCGAAGGCTGCAATGAGCCAAGATCCCGCCACTGCACTCCAGCCTGGGCGACAGAGTGAGACTCCGTCTCCGGGAGCCCACGTCATTGAGCAGACCTTGGCATTATTTGCAGCAAGAGCCTCTGGCATCCAAATAGCAACCACCACCACGCCTCTGTAGCGTGCTGCGTAGCCTCCACTCTCCAGTCTGTGGCTCCCTGTTTGAGTCCCGCCCTATGCCCAGCTGAGGTTATAGCACGCTCACCTCCAGAAAAGGTAACCCAAGCTCTTTACTCTACTGGAGATCACCTCTGTCCCCGCTCTGGGCACTTCTCCCAGCTGACAGAAAATACCTCCAGCTGACATCAGAAAATACAGGGCTGGAGGCTGGCATACAAAGTCAGTCCCCACAGGCCTATGGTGGCCCATAAGCCACGTCTACCCCTGCTCCTCACCTCCACATCTAAGTTAAGAATTGCAGGCCGGGCGTAGTGGCTCGTGCCTGTAATCCCAGCACTTTGGGAGGCCGAGGTGGGCAGATTGCCTGAGGTCAGGAATTTGAGACCAGCTTGGCCAACATGGCGAAACGCCGTCTCTACTAAAAATACAAAAAGAAGAAATAGCCAAGCGCGGTGTCGCGCACCTGTAATCCCAGCTACTCCGGGAGACTGAGGCAGGAGTATCGCTTGAACCCGGGAAGCAAAGGTTGCAGTGAGGCGAGATCGCACCACTGCACTCCAGGCTGGGCGACAGAGTGAGACTCTGTCTCAAAAAAAAAAAAAAAGGTGCTCTCCCCTCCCTACACACTCCTCAAACAGTCCCTCTGTAATGCACCCGCCCTGTTCCTTGGTAACCTGAAGCTGCTTATAGAATGTGGAGATGGGGGTAATTGAAAGGTCGGCCCAGGCCACAGAGCCCCTGAGCTCTGCTACCGGCAACCCCAGCTGCACTCCCCACTCTCTGTCACCAGGAGCTGCCGGGTGCCTGGGATATCCTGGCAGCTCTGCTCAAAATGATCCATGACTTCATGAATTTATTTGGCTCCTCCTCGGGGCCAGGGTGAGTGTCATGGGTTAATAAGGCCGGCCCCGCCTTCAGGAGCGGTCCACTGGGAGATGTGTGCTGCGCAGCCCTCTTGCGAAAGCTCTCCACTGGTGGGACATTCTGGGCACAGCCCAACAGGCCGGGGGAAATGAGAGGTGATCCATACTAAAGGGTCAAAGTCCCCGCACCAGCCAGAGGCCCCAAAACACCGCAGCGTACATGTGCTGCAAGGCGAATATGGGTTGGTAAACAAAACTATATTCAGATGAGCTCGGGCCGGGTGCTTTAACAGATGCGGAACTGTCTCGGGGCCATCCGCGGAGGCGCAGCCCAGGGGTCCCCAGCTCCCCGCCTCGCCACCTGGGGACAGCCCACGGCCCGGGGCTCGGGCGCCGCCTGCTGTCGCGCTGCGCAGCGACTATAGGAACTCTTCCGCAGCAGACGGGGTCCCCGCGGCCCGCTCCCCCAGGGGCAAGCGACCACAGGGGACCGGTCCCGGGGCTGGATGTGACCCATGTCCTAAGCGCACGGAGCCGGGCCGGTGTTGCTCAGGGAGGCTGCCCGCCCCTTCGCGCGGACCCTGCGGCTCTGCGTGCCCTCAGGGAACAGCAAGCTCCGAGCCGGTGTCGTCGAGGGGGCGACGGGACGGAGGGAGGAGCCTGCGGGGTCCGGGTCGAGGGAGGGAAGGAGTGGGCGGGGCCGGGGCGGGGCCGTTCCTGCGCTCTCCTTCGCCTGCGGGCCGGCACTGCTCACCTCTCGTCCAGAGACATGACGGGCACGCCAGGCGCCGCTGCCACCCGGGATGGCGAGGCCCCCGAGCGCTCCCCGCCCTGCAGTCCGAGCTACGACCTCACGGGCAAGGTGGGTGGGCCTCTTCCGTGAGACCCCCGCCCTCCTCGGCGCTAGCCCCTTCCTGGCTGCGTCTGGGTTGGACTTAGCCCTTCCCCCAGGCAGTTGGGTCTCCCAGAGGAGGGAGGGAGAGAGGGTCAGGACACAGCCCCTGTGGCCGTCCCAAGCTCTAGGTGTCTCTGCTGGCTCGATGGGGGCGGGTCGCGGAAGATCGCAAAAACTGAGTGATCCCCCCGCAAACCCCAACTCAGTTCTCTTCTGCCACACTCTGGAAAATATGAGCCCCCGAGAGCCCATGCTTCTTGGTGAGGGTTAAGCGCGCAACTCGCGGGGCTCAGGCTGAGAAGCGCTGGAAGATGGGGACCGCACGGAGACTCGGAGAGGACGTCCCCTGCTGGCAGAGGAACTGGCGTTAATGCCATTTTCCGAATTAAGCTCTTAGTTGAGATCTGACATCCAGGTTTAAGGCCTGATGTCCCCCAGCTGCTCCCCTCCCATTCCACCCGCTGGAGGCCCTACCTCCCACCTTCCTCCCTGCAGTTGGAAGCCGCTCCTCCCAGAAGGATGTTGCCAGCCGGCCTGCAGGCACGCCACTTGGGAATTATTTGAACCTGAGAAAGATCTTAGTGGTTGGTCTTTCGCATCCCGCACTTGAGAGAGCTCCAGGGCTGCTCTCTGGGGCTTGCTACCTCCACAGGAGTGTCCTGTATGGAAACAGGTAGGGACAGCAGTGGACTGGTCTGTCACCTTCCATCTGTGTCCTTGGAGTGAGCAGGTACCAGAAACTGAAAGAATTGCTGAGGGAGCCTAGAGCTTCCACTCTTCCTCTGCAGGGTTGGGGATGGAGTGAGGGCTGTCCTGGATTCCACTGCATGGCCTAGAAGGAGACCTGCCTCTCTCTGGGCCTCGGTTTCCTCCCCGACACCAGGGCTCACCCTTGCTGGGAGCCTCAGCCTCCACCCCAGTGTTTCGGGGGAAGCCACCCTGCAAGTCATCCGCCCAGAGCCGTTGAGATAGGCGTCCTGTGTGGGCTTGTGGCAGGAAATGGGCCCCTGCACCCTCGGAGAGGAGGAGCTGCTGTTGGCCAGGCCCCAGGCTGAGGGGGACTGCCTGACCTTGTTGCCCTGCAAACCAGCTGGGTTGTTTGCCTAGGAGGTGGCCAGGCTAGGCAGCTGTTTGTGTTTGGTGGAATCACCAAGCTGGGTGGGTAGCTGGCATCGTTTGCTCAAGGCAGCTGTGATCTGTAAAGTACACAAAGACTGGCCCTCCCTCCCTCCTTCCTGCTCCAGGGCTGGGCCCCAGGAGCCACGGAGGAGTGCAGGCTCCAGAGAGCTCCTATCCCCCACCCCTTCACCTGTTCCCTGGCCAAGCGGCATTGGCAGGAGAGTTGGTCCCCAGCCTCCCCGGGCCTGCCCCAGGGGAGTGAGTCCAGGACCCTCTGAGAAAGCCTGGCAGGAACTCCTTGGACCAGACTAGGGGTGATGTGACCCACAGGCAGAGAGTTCCCACCCCTGGGCCACTCTTCCCTGGGTCTTAGGTGATTCACCACGATGATTGGCCCTAGCCATTAACAGACTCTAGAAATACCTCAAAGAAATTATCCCTCCTCCTTCTACCCACTATGGAAACCATGCCACAGAAAGGTTAAGGAATCTTCCTAAAGTCACACAGTAGGCCATTTACAAATCAAGACCCATCCTTCATACCCCTTCTGCTCAGCCACCCCTGCCTCTCCACCAGAGTTAACTAATCCCAGTACCCCATGCCCACAACAGGAATGCCTTTGGGCTCCACTGTCAATTTCAGAGCCTCAAACATAATTCAAACCTAGTCCCTGCTCAACCCATTAAGCCACCTAACCAGCAGTTGGGAAAATTCCAGCATTGGATCTAGACCCCTGTTATCCAAGATTGGAGAACAATGGGACAAAGTGCTCCTCTCCACCATTCCTGCGTGTCCCTGGGGAAGATGAGCAGAGCAGAGCCAGACAGTAAAGGAGAGGGCTACACCCTCTCCATAGGTTACCTTCTTGGTACTCCTGCCCGTGCTACCCACAGCAACCCTGGGATGCCGATCTGTAGCCACGTGTCCCATGTGGGAAGTTTCTGCTGAAAGAACTTCCAACTACACATCTCCCCACTTTAATATAAATTTCAACCTTCCTTAATTCATGCAACCTTTTTTTTTTTTTTTTTTTTTTTGAGACAGAGTGTCTCTGTGTCACCGAGGCTGGAGTGCAATGATGCAATCTCGGCTCACTGCAACCTCTACCTCCTGGGTTCAAGCTATTCTCCTGTCTCAGCCTCCCAAGTAACTGGGACTACAGGCGTGCGCCACCACTCCTGGCTAGTTTTTTGTATTTTTAATAGAGATGGGGTTTCACCATGTTGGTCAGGCTGGTCTCAAACTCCCAACCTCAGGTGATCCGCCCACCTTGGGCACCCAAACTGCTAGGATTACACACATGAGCCACCACACCCGGCCTCATGCAACCTTTTAATAAACATAAAATGTCATTAGAAATTTCCAGTCAGGCACGGTGGCTCACGCCTGTAATCCCAGCACTTTGGGAGGCTGAGGCAGGCGGATCACTTGAGGTCGGGAGTTCAAGACCAGCCTGACCAACATGGAGAAACCCCATCTCTACTAAAAATACAAAATTAGCCAGGTGAGGTGGCGCACGCCTGTAATCCCAGCTACTCAGGAGGCTGAGGCAGGAGAATCATTTAAACCTGGGAGGCGGAGGTTGCGGTGAGCCAAGATCTCGCCATTGCACTCCAGCCTGGGCAACAAGAGCAAAACTCCATCTCAAAAAAGAAAAAGAAAGAAAGAAAGAAACTTCCAAATAAATGTGACCCAAAAAACAAACCCCAAACAATATTCATTATAGAGTATGCAAATGACCATGCCCCACCCCCAGCAGATTTTGATAGACTCCCTTGGGTGGGAATCCTTGTCCAATATATTGACACTTCCCTTTCCCGTCAGTATAGCCCAGCCCATGCGTGTACTCACGAGCGGACGATGGATGACCCAAGTACACAGAGGGACGGAATCCCTGCATGGTGTGGCTATGGGCAAATGTGGCCAGTGTCTAGATTGTGCAAATGTGGTTCTCTGGGGCCACGGAGCACACTTGAGGTCTCTACTCCGGCCTCTAGGAACTTGAATGAGGACAGGAGGGTCAGAGGGAGAGCCTAGGAGGCTGAGCCAAGGAGCATGGAGAGGAGAGGCAGGGTGAAGGTGGCGGCAGGCTTTCTGGAAGCAGGTGCGGTCAGCATTCATGCCAGCCCCCTCTTCTCTGATCCTCTCCATGTGTCTCTCTCCTGGAATCCCAGAAGCTCCCCCTGACTCCCCATTAACTGCCTCTGCCCCTACCCCCTAGGTGATGCTTCTGGGAGACACAGGCGTCGGCAAAACATGTTTCCTGATCCAATTCAAAGACGGGGCCTTCCTCTCCGGAACCTTCATAGCCACCGTCGGCATAGACTTCAGGGTGAGGTGGCTGCAGGCACCTGCTTCCAGCAGAGAGCCAGGGCTGTGGCTCAGGCACAGGGGGGTTGCCCCTGCCTTGCTCACTCTGGCTCCCAGGGACTCCCGAGGCTCATGCCTGAAGGGCACACAACCCGCTCCCCCAAGACCACAGAGGTGGCCGGGTCAAAGGAGACTGGGCAAGGTTGGCTCCTTGCCCAACTATAGGATGCAAAAAAATGAGACTGAGTCTTCGTTTCCACCTCCATTCCTGGGGGACTTCTCCCAAGCAGAGCAGCCGCAGGCACGGCATAAGCTGAATATCTTGGCCCACAGAGCCCCTGCTCATTGCCCTCCTACCTGGGCCCCTTTGGAAAGGCCTCAAAGGTCAATCAGTCTTTCTGGAGTCCCCGGAAAGCACAGCCCTGCACTGGGTTTAAGAGCTGGGCTTGGGCCAGACGCGGTGGCTCTCGCCTGTATTCCCAGCACTTTGGGAGGCCGAGGTGGGCAGATCACAAGGTCAGGAGTCCGAGAGCAGCCTGGCCAACATGGTGAAACCCCGTCTCTACTAAAAATACAAAAATTAGCCGGGTGTAGTGGCATGCTCCTGTAGTCCCAGCTACTCGGGAGGCTGAGGCAGGAGAATCACTTGAATCCAGGTGGTGGAGGTTGCAGTGAGCTGAGATCGCAACACTGCACTCCAGCCTGGGCAACAAAGTGAGACTCCGTCTCAAAAAAAAAAAAAAAAAAGAGCTAGGCTGGCCATGTCCGGAGACAGCAGCTCACCAGGGACCCTCCCTCTCACCTTGACAACTCCATCTTACAAATCTGCATCAGGGATGCTGGGCACTACACACCCAAAGTGTTCAATAGAGAAAAGGTCTCACCCTGGCAGGTGGGGCTCTACAGCTTCAAGCAGGCAGAAAGCGAACACTTCCTTCACTAGAGAATTAGTGGGCAGCTAAAGAAAAGATGCTGCTGCAGATGTAGCCTCAGGTCCCCAGGATGCAGGCAAACACCCCATCTCCAGGGGCTCGGTCACAGTCCCAGGGCCAGGCTTCAGGAGAGGGAGACCGAAGTGGGGAAAGGGCAGGGCCTCCAGCAGCAACCAGCCCTCCAGCCCTGGGTTGCCTGATCCCTGGAGAGAGCCAGGATGTTTCTCAGGCTCCTCTTGCCCTGCTGTTGTGAGAAGGCAGTTACTGTCCCCAGAAGAGACGACTCCACAGTGGAGGTGTCTGAGGATGGGGTTCCTGCTGCCCTGATGGTATGATCTGGCTGGAGACGGTTCTGGGGCTCACTGCACCCACTCTAGGCCTGGAGAGGGAACAAGACAAGATGTCTGCAGAGCTGAGCAGCCACATGACTCCTGCCCTCCCATCCTCTGCCTTTTTCTCTTTCAGAACAAAGTGGTGACCGTGGATGGCGTGAGAGTGAAGCTGCAGGTGAGACCAGAGGCTGGAGTTGGGGAGGGAGGATGGAGGACCTGCCCTTCCTTCTCACCCTGAACCACAGGAGGCCTGCAGCCCTGCCCTCCGCCTGGGGCAATTTCCTGTGGGGCCCACGGGAGGAAATGGCTTTTGTTTATTTGATGTCTGCAGAAAAAGCAGTTCTCAGGCACCCTCTCATCTATGAACAGTAGCTCCAAATGCCTTCAGACAAGCTTAGCCTCCATCCATCTCCTCCTCCCCAGTTGCCTGGGCTTTATCTGCTCTTAGGAGATTGGACATCCCCAACCCCTGGGCTAAGGGACAGGAGAAGATTCTTTTTTTTTCTCTTTTTTTTATGAGATGGAGTCTCACTCTGTCGCCCAGGCTGGAGTGCAGCGGCACAATCTTGGCTCACTGCAACCTCTGCCTCCCAGGTTTAAGTGATTCTCCTGCCTCAGCCTCCTGAGTAGCTGGGACTACAGGTGCATGCCACCACACCTGGCTAATTTTTTGTATTTTTAGTAGAGATGGGTTTTCACTGTGTTAGCCAGGATGATCTGGATCTCCTGACCTCGTGATCCGCCTGCCTCGGCCTCCGAAAGTGCTGGGATTACAGGTGTGAGCCACCACGCTCGGCTGAGGAGATGATTTTGAACGAGCTTGAGAACTCAGTAACTGCTACTCTCCAGGTCATTGGATGCTCAGGAGCTCATGAGAACCTAAAGAAGAAAACAGCCCCACCTTCCCACAGATATCTCATACCATAAAGCAGGCCTGCTCCACCCAGCACATTCCTCGTACCTGCCTCCTTCTGACCATTTCTCCATCCCATCCCTTCCCAGATCTGGGACACCGCTGGGCAGGAACGGTTCCGAAGCGTCACCCATGCTTATTACAGAGACGCCCAGGGTAAGTCCCTCGCACGCTCCAACCCCTACCCCAGCCCCTTGGTAGCACCCATGCTGCTGCCTAAGTCCCCTCTGTGATCCTCTCCCCTCCAGCCTTGCTTCTGCTGTATGACATCACCAACAAATCTTCTTTCGACAACATCAGGGTAGGTCCTCCCTTCCGCTGACTCCCACCCTTAAGCAGCCAGGGGAAGGTCTATGCAGGCTGGGCTTGCTTCCTGCCCTGTGGAAAGGGGGTGGAGCGTGGAATCCTCCTGCCTTCCGAAAAACACCTACTTGTGACCCAGAAGTCGTATCTGCTGCTTTGTATTTGGTGACCATGTGGGCATAAAGGCCAAGCAGGCTTTTGTGACCCTGTGCCACCTGCATAGCCCTCACTGTGATTCACGAGTGTGTTTCGTGACAAAGTGTTCAGAACAGCCCCCATTCCACCCTGGATAATTATGCACAGAGACCAAGGGAAAAACACAACCAGAAAAGTCCACACATACATCCAGGGCAAGTTGCAAGAAAGTGACTCAGTCAGACAGAGTGAGTGGCTATATCCTCACAACCAAACTATTATAGAGACAAAAATTTGATAAATTCAAGCACCAATTCTTTGCATGACATTGTATAGGTTTCATGAATCCCCTGAGCTCAAGGACAGTTTGCTCATAAGCAAACTAGGAGAATAAAACGTTTATATAGAAAAAAGAAGGAAAATCTATGGCACTCATACTCCCACTGCCAACCCCATGCTCATGTCAGACATCACTAATCAATCACAGTACTTTTGATCACTGAAACCCTTATGTGGTCTTAGAATCTTCAACAAGACACTCCAAGAAATCACTGGTAACAGCCAACTGATTTGTGAGATAAGGTCTCCATGTATCTGGATCTTCCACAGAACTGATAGTTGCACAGCATAAAATGGGGAGGGTGGGGCCATTGTGGATTAAGCCACCAAGGAAGGCCATCCAGGCCTGGATGGGCCAGAACAAAGGTACAGATGAGAGAATGCACAGGGCATCGTGTTCAAGGTAGTGAGTAGCTGAGGATAGTCAAACGGAGCAGAAGAAGAAAAGGGCAGCAGGAGGAAGAGAATGCCAGTCTCAGCACGCCCTCTCCCACAGGCCTGGCTCACTGAGATTCATGAGTATGCGCAGAGGGACGTGGTGATCATGCTGCTGGGCAACAAGGTGAGTGGCTCCTGGGCAGGGTCAGCCCAGCCCTGCACTTCCTCAGCCCTAGCCAGCCCCATAACCACCCAAGAACAGTTATCTAGTCATCCTTCCTGAAAAGGACTCTGCAGCCTCCAGCTCAGGGGTCAGACATATCTGGAGGCTTCTGCCCATCCCATCTGCCCCTTCCAGGGAAAGTCCAAGTTGTTGCCTGAGAAATCAAGGGGTGCCCAGTTCTCAGCCCCCATTAGAGCAGAGTGAACAGGGTCCCAGGTCAGTGGCTAAGACTGCAAAGGGTTAGCCCCAACTGCTGTCCTCTTCCAAGACTGGGTCACCACACCCTTTACCAAAAGTGAGATCCTAGGGCTGGGAGCTACACTGGGCAGAAACTCTGGCCCCAGGCCAATCACACCTGCCTGCAGTCCCTTGGGCCACCAGCAGAGGGCAGGCAATGCCTGCTTCTGGGGCAAAATATGGGCCCGCTGGGGCCGAGGCCTCCTTCCCCGGAGTGACCCATTTGGGCTTGACAGGCGGATATGAGCAGCGAAAGAGTGATCCGTTCCGAAGACGGAGAGACCCTGGCCAGGGTAAGTGACTGTCTGTGGGACAGGGTGAAGAGTGGGGGCAACCTGAGGCTGGCCCTGAGGACACTCTCTCCCGGGCAGGAGTACGGTGTTCCCTTCCTGGAGACCAGCGCCAAGACTGGCATGAATGTGGAGTTAGCCTTTCTGGCCATCGCCAAGTGAGAGCTGGGCAGGGAAGGGAAGTGTGCGGGGCAGGGTGGCACCCTCCAGGAATCCAGTAGGGCCCAGCCCCTGGCCCAGCCGCTGGACACACCTGCATTCTGCAGGCTGAGGTCCATCTGCTCTGGGCCACTGGGAGACGGGAGGGGGCGGCTCAGCTCCTCACCCCAGCCCAGCCCAGCCCAGCCCAGCCCAGCCCATTGTCTCTTCTTCAAGGGAACTGAAATACCGGGCCGGGCATCGGGCGGATGAGCCCAGCTTCCAGATCCGAGACTATGTAGAGTCCCAGAAGAAGCGCTCCAGCTGCTGCTCCTTCGTGTGAATCCCAGGGGGCAGAGAGGAGGCTCTGGAGGCACACAGGATGCAGCCGTCCCCCCCAGGCCTGGCTTATTCCGAGCAGCTGAGCCAATGGGGAGAAAGATGGAAGACTCACTGCACAGCCCCTTCCTAGCAGGGAGCTATACTCCAGCTCCTACTTGAGTTCCTGCAGTCTCCCCGCATCCACTGGGAGGGTAAAACACTTAGCTTTTATTTTAATAGTTCATAATTCAATACCAAAAAAGGCACCCGGATCCCCAAAATACCGAGGCTGGGACCTAGTGGCCCTTTTGCTTTCTAGGACTTGGGGGGCTGGCCCTCCCTCCCAAGCATAACAAAGGTGGTGTTGCTCCAGCTCAGCCCCAGGGGACACAGATGCACTTTGGGGGTGAGGGCAGGTAATGACTCCATCGCACCCTCAGTTCAGCTGGACAGAGGCTCAGGTGACCCCAACCTTCACTGTCTCCTGCTCTCCAGGAGCTTATCTTCGCCCCATCTCCCAAATAAGTGGGCCCTTGTGCTGTGAGGGAGACCAAAGCCTCAGGGAAGATAAGAGATTCGGAGATGGGAGGGGGAGGACAAGGGACAGAGAGTAGGGTCTAGCTGGCTATTTCTGGCCTTACTAACACCCCCCTGGAGGCATGCCCCTTTTCTCCAGCACACAAGCACATTGGGGCACCTGGAAATATTGGTTCCAGGCTCCTGTTCTCTGGACTTCAGATCCTGGGGGAGCCCCTCCCCACTGAATCCCTGGCTTACCTAGCTTCCTGCCTGTGCACCTAAAAACCTCAGGTCAGAACTAGGAAAAGAGTTTTGTTTTTTTATTTTTTTGAGATGGAGTCTCGCTCTGTCGCCCAGGCTGGGGTGCAGTAGTGCAATCTCTGCTAGCTACAACCTCCACCCCCTGGGGCTCAAGCGATCCTCACACCTCGCCCCCCAAGTAGCTGGGACTACAGGCGTGCACCACCATACCTGGCTAATTTTTGTATTTTTTGTAGACACAGGGTTTTGCCATGTTGCCCAGGCTGGTCTTGAATTCCTGAGCTCAAGCGACCTGCCAGCCTCGGCCTCCCAAAGTACTGGGATGACAGGCAGAAGGCACCACACCCAGGCTAGATGTGTCTTATCCCAATCCTTTGGCAGGCATGCAGCTCCACAGGTGATTTCTTCAAGCAGCTGAAGTGTTTAGCTCTCCTAGGTTAAGAGCCAGATAAGGAGAAATCCCTTTCCTAGGTTTGGAATGTGTTGTGAAAAAAAAGAGAAATCCCTGGCTCCTGGAGCTGGTGGGAGACAAGATTAAGCAAACCTCCCCCGACACGTATCCCTTTGACCCCAAGCTCTGTCTCCTCCCTAACCACCCATTGCCTTTCCTTTAACTTCTCAAACAGATACCAGGGCCTAAACTGCTTTACCTCCCCTCCTACTGAGTCAGGTTAGGGGGTGGGAGGTCCCCCATTTCCAAGTGAAACCAATGCAATATGAGTAAAACAAGGTCATGTGGGTATGTCTGGGGTAGAGAGAGGGGTAGCAAGTCCATGTGGCCTCCTTGGTCACGTATCTCCCAAAGCTCTGATCCCTGCCACGGGAAGTGGACAGGAAACATGACGTCATGACCTGCAGGCACCTTTACTGCAGCTCTGCAGGCCTGGCGGGGGAGGGGGGAGGAAATAGTATGCGCTGCACATTTCTAAGGCTACTGCATTTGCTTTCAAGGCAGAAATCTTGCTCTGAGCAGTCAGCGGCTCCAGTTTGGGCCCGATAAGGAAGTTCTCCGTGGCCTCTCTCAGGCACAGCAGGGAGGAGGCTGACATTGCCAGTCTCTTCTGGGGCCCAAGGCAGGTTGCAGGAGATCCAATCCCGTAGACAGCTCTGGGCCTCTTGCATCTGAGTTTTTCAGAATTAAACTGCAGTATTTTGGAAAGCACATCCTGTCCACTGTTTCTTTGAAGTGAGTGTGGGAGGGGGGTCTTGTTGAAGGAATTGTCATTCACTGCCAAAATCATTCCATCCTCCTTCCTCAGTGTCTGTCCTCAGATGGTCAGCACCCCGCTTAACAGACTGTCTCCCGCCTCTGTGACCAGCCTCTTTTTGGCAAGAGGGAGCTAGAAGGCTTTACAGTCCTAATCATTTTTCTGTTGAAAAAAAAAAAAAAACCAAGACTCCTTTCCCTGTGGCGTGTACCCAGAGGTTGATTACCTGAGTCTGTCCTGCCTCTCCCCACCCCACCTCCCCAGCCAAACGCTGCCTCCAAAGCCCACGCCATTGCCCTAGGTGGCCTGTCTTCAGTGGGCTGCCCCTTGAGGTCCCAGGCTCTCCGCAGAGCCCTCACCTTCCCAGCAGGGATCAGAACCTGCACTCCTCTATGCAAGTCCTGGGACAGCACAAAGTGGATTAGGGTTAGGGTTCCCACAAACGGAAAAATGTTATTCAAACAACTCTGTAGGGTCCGAGGAGGCCCTCCGTCTTAATTCTGGAGACTGACCGGCCCTCGCTGCCCCGAACGGGAGCAGTTGCCCCGGCAACAGCCGCTCCCTCTCAACTGGACCTGCACCCAGGCTTTGGCTAAAGGCTGTTAAAACGTTGGCCAGGTGCGGTGGCTCACGTCTGTAATCCCAGGGCGGATCACCTGAGGTCAGGAGTTTGAAACCATCCTGGCCAACATGGCGAAATTTCGTCTCTACTAAAAATACAAAAATTAGCCCGGCGTGGTGGTGCGCGCCTGTAATCCCAGCTACTCGGGAGGCTGAGGCAGGGGAATCGCTTGAACCCGGGAGGCGGAGGTTGCGATCCGAGATCGCGCCACGGCACTTCAGCCTGGGCGACAGAGCGAGACTCCGTCTCAAAAAAAAAAAGTTAGGGTCCTTTACCCGAGGGCCGGTTCTACTCACTCCCCGCCACAGATAGGGGAAACCAGGCCGGAGCCGGCGGGCCCACCCGCCCAGAACCGGGAACTCGGCGAGCCCCGCCCCTGCCACCCCAGCGCCGGCAGCTCGGTAACAAACACTTCCACTTCCTGAGCGCTAGTCTTCGCCCGCCGCGGGGCGCCGCGCCGAGCGCAGGCCCCGCCCCGCGCGTTCCCATTGGCCGACGCCGTTCACCCGGCCGGAGCGCCCAGGCCTGCAGCCCCCTATTGGCCCGCGGAGGTCCCCACCCTCAGCGCGGCCACGCCCCCGGGGTAAGGAGCCGGGGCGGACTCTGGGGCGCTCAGACGCCGAGCGGGGCGGGGATTGGTCCGTGCTCCTCTCTGGACTCCTCGCGGCTCGCGGCGGCCGACGGTTCCTGGGACACCTGCTTGCTTGGCCCGTCCGGTGGCTCAGGGCTTCTCTGCTGCGCTCCCGGTTCGCTGGACCGGAAGAAGGGCTGGGCCGTCCCGTCCCGTCCCCATCGGAACCCCAAGTCGCGCCGCTGACCCGTCGCAGGGCGAGATGAGCGCGGACGCAGCGGCCGGGGCGCCCCTGCCCCGGCTCTGCTGCCTGGAGAAGGGTCCGAACGGCTACGGCTTCCACCTGCACGGGGAGAAGGGCAAGTTGGGCCAGTACATCCGGCTGGTGGAGCCCGGCTCGCCGGCCGAGAAGGCGGGGCTGCTGGCGGGGGACCGGCTGGTGGAGGTGAACGGCGAAAACGTGGAGAAGGAGACCCACCAGCAGGTGGTGAGCCGCATCCGCGCCGCACTCAACGCCGTGCGCCTGCTGGTGGTCGACCCCGAGACGGACGAGCAGCTGCAGAAGCTCGGCGTCCAGGTCCGAGAGGAGCTGCTGCGCGCCCAGGAAGCGCCGGGGCAGGCCGAGCCGCCGGCTGCCGCCGAGGCGCAGGGGGCTGGCAACGAAAATGAGCCTCGCGAGGCCGACAAGAGCCACCCGGAGCAGGTAAGCGGGGCCCGGGCCGCGCAGGCTGGAATGGAGTGGGAGGAGGATCCGGAGAGACCCAGGTGACCTGGCCGTCCAGCCCCGCGCCCGCCGTCGTTTTTCTGAAACTCGAGCTGCGAGGGGGAGACGGCTTCCGCCCCGACCAGGCGCCCTGGCACATCCTAGGCAGGCCTGGGGCTGCGTCCCGCGACCTCCTCTCCTTCCCAGGCTGTGCTGGGAGCCTGAGCGCCTTTGCCGCCTGCACCTCTTGTTCCCTGGCCTTTGGGAGGGCGGCGCAGGGGAGCCCAGCCCCCTTCCCTCGGGTCTGTGGGTGTCTGCTCCCGTTCCTCGGAATCCCCCAATCCTGCTCCTCCCCTGGTGCCCTCTTCTCGTTCACCCCAATCCGCAGATGGGCCGGGGAGAAAGGGCTCTCCGCCCCAGAGGTGCCAGCTTCGCCCGCCACTCCCACTTCAAAAGCTAGAGGAATAGCATTACTCCTCCTGTGCGGAGCCCCGGCGCGAGGAGGCCCTCTCCGCAGCCCGCCGGTGTGTGTCCTGAACTTCAGTCCTGCTGGACTTCATCCTCCCGGAGTCCTGTGTGACTTCTAAGGGAGAAGAAGCCCCACCATCTCAGGGCGGTGTGGGGGTTGCCTGGCGGGGAGGAGGAGCCAAGGCATCTCGGAGTGGTGGTTCTGCCACCTCAGAGGATTTACGATTCTCAGGAATGTGAAGAGTAAGCGCCTAGAACAGTATCTGGGAGGGGAGGGGAAAGACCTCGGAAGAAGAAAAAGATGGCCATGGGGAGGGGAGAGAGCTCCTGGGGCTCACCGCCCTGTGTGCGCCAGCGGAGCTCACGGTGAGCCGGTGGTCTTGCCCTGGCCTTGCCACGGTCACTGTGGTACCCACACAGCCAGCAGGCCGGTTGCTTTTTGCCCATGTTTGGTGTTTGCCCATGGGATCCCAGTTTGGATCAGCTGCAAGAGGGACAGCTGGCAAAACAGGAGTTGTGCTGAGCCTCCTGTCCCAGAGAGTGGAGTGGTGCATTGTGTAGGGCAGGGCGTGAGCCTCCCAGGGCCCCTTCAGCTTGCACCAGCTCTCCCTGGTGACAGTGTCTGATGGGAGTGTCCGTGGGGCTACGAGGATCCTCCTGGACAGAGAAAGGGCACAGTTCGGCATTAAGATAGAAGGCAAAGCCCTAGAGGATCAACTGGTTTGGTGGAAGTGAGGTCACCAGAAGCCCTGTCCAGCCAGAGCTGGGTGCTGGGAATGCCAGGGCCACCAGGCTCCCACTTCCTGCCCCTGCCAAGCTGGCATTGGCAAGGGGAGGGGGAAGGGATCTGAGCACCCGGAGCAAGGGGGTTGACGCCAGGGAGTTGGGGCCGATGATCTCCAGCCCCAGGCAGAAATCCAGTGTGAACTTTGTGCTGAGTCCATCGATCGATTTGACATTCTTTTTTTTTTTTTTTTTGGACTTTGGCACCCACACAAATACCCACCCACCCCCACCCCCCACAAGTTGCAGTCTCGTTCAGCTCCTCCCTTTGCCCTTTTGGTTATGCTGCTGGGTGCCAGAGGGCCTGGGAGGCGAACGTGGAGGCCTGGCATAGCACACGTGCGCAAAGGCAGTGGCTTTGGGCTTCCTGGGTGAGCACAGAATCAGATTCCTGCATGTTTTGGAGGGACACCTACATTTGTGTGTACTTTGCTAGGCCAGGAGATGAGAGGAGAGCCACCAGCAAATCCTGGGGACACCATCACCAGCCAAGTCCCAGGACTTCTGAGCTCTGGTTCTCCCATCTGTGAGATGGAGGCATTGGGTAATACGATGCCTGCCTTCTCTAGAATTGTAGAAATGACGTGAAGCACTTGAGCCCCTTACTAAATACTGAACTGCACTCCTTCATCCCTGGCGTTTGAATCCCAGCTCCTTTAAACTGACTCCTAGTCAACACCATTGAGTCCCTCTAGCAGAAAATCCTCTCCTCTCAATCCTGTGTGTTGAGCATACAGACGCCCATGTGGTTATTACAAAAAATGTTAACAGACATTGTAACAGTTCGTTTTTCTAAAACACACCCCTTTCCTACATAAAGCATCAAATGGAGGTTTGCCAATTCGTTTTAGTCTGAATTTGTGTGCAAGGTGGGGCTGTTCCCTTATCTTCATTAGCCCTCCACTTACTAAGTGACGATCTCAGTGGAAAAGTGTGGCGCAGAGAGTGGTTGGCTGGGTGGCCTCTGGCTGGGAAGACCAGCTGTGTCCAGAACCACTCAGGGCAGAGGCTGAGGGGTGCCTGTAACACTGGCCATCCCTGCTGGGGAGTCTAGGCCTAAGGAGGTGGAAGTGGCTCTCCAGCTCTGCCCACCGGCTTTGCTTTGTGGATGGCCTTCCTCGCCTGCCCCATGGGGAGAGAGGAGCAGAAAGACCTGCCCTGCTGTTCCCCTGCTTAAAGCCCTCCTCCCCCATTCACCACCAGTCACAGGATGAGGCCTAAACCCTTGAGTCTGGGTTCAGAGTGCCGGCCAGGCAGAGCCGAGCCAGCTCAGCTGTACTAGCCAGGCTGTGCGAAGCCAAGTTACCTCACCTCTGTAAGCCTCCATTTCCTCTTGTGTAAGTTGGGGGTGATGGCAGCTACCTCAGAATTGCATGAGGCTGTGTGTAAAGCAGGTAGCTCAGTGCCTGGCACTGAGTCCAGGCTCAGCCAGCCTTTACAGTTGGTATTGGAATGAATACATATTTCATAGTGATCATTGCACACCTATCATGGGGCAGCTAGAGCTGGGTCAGCCTGCCTAGTTGGGCAAGTGCCACTGTGGCCAAGCCTGGCACACAGTCAGTGCCTGATCGATGGTCACTGTGGGTTAAGAATGACATGTTGTGGCCAGGTGTGGTGGCTCACACCTGTAATCCCAGCACTTTGGGAGGCCAAAGTGGGAGGATCACCTGAGCCAAGGAGTTTGAGACCAGCCTGGACAACATGACAAGACCCTGTCTCTATTAAGTTTTTTCTTTTTTTTTTTTTTTTTTTAAGAGTTATATGCTGTTCCATGGCCCTTCTCCATCTGGCAGCCTATTCTCACCACTGCCTCCCTACCCCCCAAACCACATCCAGGGTCCGAATTCCCCTCTAGCCTCTAAGCTTTCACACCCTGACACTTCCATCCCCTCCCAGGGAGCCTGTCCTTAATCCAGTAGGCAGAGATAGCATTTCCTTTCCTTCACTTTTTTTTTTGAGACAGATTCCACCCAGGCTGGAGTGGTGACATAACCTCACCTCGCTGCAGCCTCGACCTCCAGGGCTCAAGCGATCCTCCCACCTCATTCTCCCTAGTAGCTGGGACTACAGGCATGCACCACTATTCCCAGCTAATTTTTAAATTCTTTGTAGAGATGGAGTTTCACCGTGTTGCCCAGGCTGGTCTTGAACTCCTGGGCTCAGGTGATCTGCCAGCCTTGGCCTCCGCCTCCTCTTTGTCCTTACATCTTTTATCGCTCTAAACACACAATATTTTAATCATCTGTTTGTGATGATGTACCATCCACTACATGGTAAGCCCAAGGGCATCAACTGTGGCCTATTTGTGTTTCTATCCCCAGTGCTGTCCTTGGCACACGGTAGGGAGGCTCTCAAAAACAGTTTTTGAATTAATGAATGAATATATAACAACAGTCAGGGACCTTTGTCCTCATTCAGCTCATCCCGCCCCACCCAGAGATTGGAATTCCAGATAGAACCTACCCACTCTTCTTTCTTGCCTGCTAGCAGCTTCCATTTGAAAACTAGAAAGCCAAAAGTCCAGGCTTTGGGGTCAGCCAGATCAGTGTTTGAATCCCAGCTCTGCCGTGTGCTGGTTCTGGGATCCTGGGAGTTCATTTTTCCCTGCAACCCTCAGCCTCCACCTCTGTGAAAGGCACTGCCTGCAGGGTTATTGGGAAGATTTGGTGGCATGACAGGTTTGTAAATGAAATGCCCAGCTTGGGGTGTTTCCTGCCAGCCCTGACCCTGATCCCAGAGTCAGAGAGTGCAGGCACCCCAGGGAACAAGGTGGGTGGTGGGGCACAGTTAGCTGGAGGGCCATCAACCTCTTTCCCAGGGCGGGCAGGCCGTTTTACACCAACCAAGTTGGAGCTCTGATAGGGCAGAACAGAGCTTGAGCTGCTGGGTGTTTGGATTTGAAATGGACAGGGTATGTGATTGTTTGTGTGTTGGGATCTCTTTCTTTGCTGGCAAAACAGTGTAGCCCCTGGTTCTTACCTTCAAGCTCCTGTTAACTCAGTAATTCTGGAGATGATTCTCTTGGAGATAGAGGGGGGCTTCCGGGCCGGGCGCAGTGACTTGTGCCTGTAATCCCATCACTCTGGGAGGCTAAGGCGGGAGGGTCGCTTGAGCCCAGGTGTTTGAGACCAGCCTGGGCAACATAGTGAGACCTCGTCTCTACCAAAAAAACGGGGGAAGGGGGTGAATGGGGGCTTCCTTCTCAAGGAACTCCATATGTCTAGATGGGGTCCTTCTCCCCTTTCCCAGATGTCCCATCTCAATGTTCCCTGGGAAAGTGGGGTGGGGAATTAATAAGAAACTCAGGCCGGGCACAGTGGCTCACACCTGTAATCCCAGCACTTTGGGAGGCCAAGGCGGGCGGATCAGTTGAGGTCAGGAGTTGAGGTCAGGAGTTCAAGACCAGCCTGGCCAAGATGGTGAAACCCCATCTCTACTAAAAATACAAAAATTAGCCAGGCATGGTGGCAGGTGCCTGTAATCCCAGCTACTCGGGAGACTGAGGCAGGAGAATGGCTTGAACCTGGGAGGTTGGAGGTTTCAGTGAGCCAAGATCGCACCACTGCACTCCAGCCTGAGCAGCAGAGTGGGACTCATCTCCAAAATAAAAAAAAAGAAAGAAGCTCAGTCGAGGTCTTGTTGGTGCTGCAGGACTCTTTATAGGGAGAAACCCCAGTAAGAAATGTTCCTCTGTTTTCGTTGCTCTAAGATAGAGTGGCCCTACCTGGAAGGAAACAGGTTTGTAAAGTGCCTTTAGGCACTCTACCTATGACATAAAGATGTTGACATGCATTTCTTTTCCTTTTTTTTTTTTTTCCTGAGACAGTCTTGCTCTGTCGCCCAGGCTGGAGTGCAGTGGTGTGATCTCAGCTCACTGCAACCTCCGTCTCCCAGGTTTAAGCAATTGTCCTGCCTCAGCCATCCATGTAGCTGGGATTACAAACACCTGCCACCACACCCTGCTAATTTTTGTATTTTTAGTAGAGATGGAGTTTCACCACGTTGGCCAGGCTGGTTTTCACCACATTGGCCAGGCTGGGTGGCACCTGCCACAACACCCTGCTAATTTTTGTATTTTTAGTAGAGATGGGGTTTCACCACGTTGGCCAGGCTGGTTTCAAACTCCTGACCTCAGGTGATCCACCTGCCTCAGCCTCCCAAAGTCCTGGGATTATAGGCATGAGCTACCGCGCCCAGCCGATATGCATTTCGTTGTCCCCCAGACAAATTAGCTATTGTTTTCTCCATTTTGTAGGTTGACAGTAAGTGTTCAATACATGATAGGTACTATTTGTGTCTAGCAGTGTGCTAAGTACTAACCTTGCGTGTCTCATTTAATCCACATGACCACCAGTGAGGCAGATATTGGCCCCATTCTCTGCCTATGGAGGCTGAGGCTTGATCAGTTAAAGTGGCCGTGGAGGGTCCCAGGACTCTGAGCTAGCGGCTCCTCCCACACAGCGCAGGAGTGTGTCTTGGAACCCAGCCCTCCGACTCCAATGCCCACACAGCCATTTGGCCACGTGAGTAGGCTGTGCTTGATGCCTGACTCTGCCAGGTGTTTCTGCCCATCATATTCTGAGCCACAGCTGGACCATCACAGCGATACAAATTCAGGCTACTTGAACTGGCTTCCTGTAAGGGTCCAGGGCTTCCAGGTGCTCCTGTCCCTAGCAGGGCATCCTTGCAGTGCCTCAGCCCATAAGGGGTAGGCTCCTGTCCCCATCCCTTCTCACGTGATGTGATAGGTCGATCTGGAATCTGGTAACCAAGTATCTACCCCCGCCCTCACTCCCCAGAACCTGCACAGAGAGCCCCCCTCAAGGGTGGTCTTCACTGTTGACTGAAGCCTTGCCCTCATGGTAGGACAACTCACCATGTCCCCAGACTCCTAGGCAATGTTTAGGTCCCTAAGGCCCTAGAAAAGGACAAGAGTTACAGATTCCCTGGGGTCCAGGTCACCTCGGGGTGGTGTGGCAACACACAGAGAATGCTGGCCAGGTTCAAGTCCCACTCACTGCTAGGTGCTGAGAGCTCTGAATTCTCTGAGACAGGCTGCAGCCTCTCCCTGTGCTAAGGTCAGGGGAACAGCAATGGCCGGGAGTATTTAGAGGAGTGTGTTTGGGGCAGTCTCAGGCAGCACAGGTCTGTGCTGTCCGGGCAGCAGCCACCAGCTTCGTGAGGCTCCCAGGCACTCGAGATGTGCTGGTCCACATGCAGATGTGCTGTGCGTGCAAAATGCACACCAGATTTTAAAGCCATAGTACAAATAAAATGATGTACAATAGCTCAATTGTTAAAAATGGATTACACATTGAAATGATAATATTTTGGGTACATTATGTTAAATAAAATATTAAATTCTATTATTTTTCCTGTTATTTTTTTTTTTTTTTTGGAGGCAGAGTCTCGCTCTGTTGCCCAGGCTGGAGTGCAGTGGTGTGATCTCGGCTCACTGCAACCTCCACTTCCCAGGTTCAAGCGATTCTCCTGCCTCAGCCTCCCGAGTAGCTGTGCACCACCACGCCCAGCTGATTTTTGTATTTTTCTTTTTTAGTAGAGATAGGGTTTCACCATGTTGACCAGGCTGGTCTCAAACTCCTGTCCTCAAGTGATCTACTTGCCTCGTCCTCCCAAAATGCTGGGATTACAGGCATGAGCCACCATACCTGGCCTATTTTTCTTTTCTTTCTTTCTTTTTTTTTTTTTTTTTTTGATACAGAGCCTTGCTCTGTCACCCAGGCTGGAGTGCAGTGGTGTGATCTCGGCTCACTGCAACCTCCGCCTCCTGGGTTCAAGCAGTTCTCGTGCCTCAGCCTCTGGAGTAGCTGGGACCACAGGTGTGCACCACCACATATGTCTAATTTTCATATTTTTAGTTGAGACAGGGTTTCATTGTGTTGGCCATGCTGGTCTTGAACTCCCGACCTCAGGTGATCCACCTGCCTTGGCCTCCCAAAGTGCTGGGATTACAGGTGTGAGCCACTGCACTCGGCCTATTTTTCCTTTTTCAAATGTGATGATTAGAAAATCTTACATTCCACACGTGGCTGGCATTATATATCTACTGGACAGTGCTGCTCTGGATCTGAGCTCAAATCCTGCCTTCGCCCATCAGCCATGTGTACTTGAGCAATTGACTCCAGCTTTTTGAAGCTGAGTTTCCTTTTCTGTGAAATGCTGGCAATAATACCTTCCTTTTAGGACTATAATTGGCTCTTAAGAAGAAAACACACGTAAAGAGCTCTGTGCCTAACACATAGTAGGTGTTCAGTAAATAGCAGCTGCTATTTGTTACTTCAGTGTTGAGCCCCAATTTCACAAGCCCCTTGAAGGTTAATAGCCCCTTGGGACAACCCCTGGGAGTTAAATCCAGAGACTTCTGGGAGGAGGGTGAGGGATGAGGAGGGATGCAGAAGGGAAGGCATGGGGCGGCCAGCCCTGGATGGTGTCCAGCCGGGCTGCAGCCCAGGTACCAGCCTGCTCCATCCCAGGCTTGCCCAGCCCTGCAGAGACCTGAGCCAGACTCTGCCCCCTCCTGCCCCCGTGGGTCTCCATGGCTGGCACAGGGAGAAGAGGTTACTAGCCAGAAGGAGAACCTGTTTCAGACCTCTGAGTCCTGGGGGTGTCTGTCAGACCAGCAGCCCTCACTTTAGTGTATGTCTCCCTCCTGTCCCACCCTAGCAGACTCCAGGGAAAGCTCTTTCCCACTGAGAAATAGGAAGGAGGAGATCAAGGGCTAGGAGCAGTGAGTGATTTTTTTTTTAAATGGACGCATCCAGCATTCCCCTGCCGCCCGCACAGACCTGGAGGGATGTGGAGGGTGGAAGGGGGTCCCGTAGGGTAAAATGACGTGACATCAGGGCCACTAGGCAGGGGGCCAGTGACAGCCAAGCCCCCTGTACCTCACCTAGGGTAAAGAGAAGACCTTCTGCCTAGAGGTGTGGACACTGGCTGAGTGCCTGGAGCCCCTGGTCACTTCCCGGTGCCCCCAGGCTGCCTGTCACACAGCACTCCAGGCAGGGCCAGCTGTCTCCATCCTGGCTTCCTTGAAGAGCCGGCACCAGGCCCAGCCCTGTCTCTAGAATCTGGGGTACAAACTGAGCTGTCTCTCAGAGCAAACATGGCTCTTACACCCAACATACTCCTGACATACACACCCCAGCCCCTGAGAACAGCCAGGGCTCCTTCCTGCCCCCGCCGTCCTGCCCCCTTCCATCCTCTTGTTGGGGCTGATTTTCCTGTATTGGGCATGGGGCACTGGTCTTCTTTGCATAAAGAGCCCTGGGCTGGGGGACGGGCAGTCTTGAGAGGTGGGGTTACCTCTGTTGTTCCCCTGGACACCCAAGTGGTCTTCCTACTCCTCCAGCCCCTTTCCTCTGGGGTCCTGAGCTGCCTGGCTCGAAGGAAGCAGGCTGGGCTGTTTCTGTAGGGCCCATCACCATGGCATCAGCCAGGGAGGGGCTGGGCCCAATGGGGCGTTGGCCCCCAGGCTTCCACAGCCTTCCCTGAAGGGAGGAAGGAGGAGCAGGGAGCGGCCCTGGGCCTGTTCCCCAGAGACGGTCACTGGGATTAGGGTATCGACTTTCCCCAGCTTTCCAGGTGACTGCTGGTGGCGCCTATTGAATTCCGTGCCCGCCATCCACTCCCTGGACTGCGTGGGTGGAGGTGATGGGGCGGCCACTTGGGGCGGGGTGAAGCTCCCTGGGGGAAAGGACAGATGAAGGGAGGCAGCCTGAGGGTGGAGGAGGCCCCGGGAGAAGGGTGTGGGGGCAGCTCTCCCGGCAGGGTCTTTTCTGGAAAGCCAGCCAGCATTGTGTGAAAGTGAGAGTCTCCAGCCTGTCCAGCCCTGGGTCACCCCGGCCCAGCTGCGCTGCCCATCGGCTGCCGTGGCCTCATGTTTCCTCCTGTCGATTCTGGCTCTCTGCCAGTCTCCTCTCTGAGCAGATCCTGATTTTGTCTTGAACTTGGGTCTCCCAGGCTGTCATCGTCACTGGAGGTCCCACTTTGCCCTCTGGAACTCACGGGGCTATGTTCCTTTTGAGTCTCTTCCTCTCACCATGCTTTGGGCCCCTCTGTAGCTGGCTCCTCCTAAGCTCCTGGGGGCCACACACCAAGCCCAACATGCCTGGACGTCACTCCCATTTAGCCCCTTTCCCCAGAGGCAGAACCCAGCCCTGCCCCAGCTTGGCGGTGAGGGTCCAAGAGCAATGGTGGCTGAGCTCGGCCAGGTACCCCACACTTCCCCATCTTCTCCTCTCAGTGCTGGGCCTGGAGACCACAGGCCAGGCCCTACAGATCCCCAGGAGGGCTGCCCCAAGGGACTCCCCTGCCAGCCCCAGCCTCCACCCAGGCTGGGATGGGCTGGCTTGATGGGCTGACTCAGCAACTGGCACTGACACCTCCTGGAGACAGCTGGGAGGCTCCTGCTAGGGAGGGGTGAGGAGGAACAAGGCTGGTCTCCCTGGAGAGTGGGAACCCCCCTTCCCATGTGAGGGGAGGGAGTCTCTAGGGACTTGGGACTTGAGAAGGAGGCTCTGCAGGTGCATTGGAGCTGTCTAAATGCTGGTGGGGTCTACCGGGGGCTTCCCATCTCCTTGTCCAGCCACCCCGTCAGGTGCTGGAGCCGCCACAGAGCCACATCTAGACAGAACAGTGGAGCAGGTCCCAGTGCAGGGGAAGGAAACAGGGCACCTCAGGCTGGGTCCCCCGTTTCCCCTTGAACTGCACGACTTGGTGCTGGCAGAGCGGAGCAAGGCTCAAAGCAGGCCCCGGAGCTTTGGCACCATATGTCACTAGGTGAGGGGCACTGGGCTGAAGATCAGTAAGGGAAGCCCACAGCACAGAGACCAGGGCCAGACGATGGGCATCCCAAAGGCAGCTAGCACAGCCCTGCCTTGCCAGCCGGGGGAGCACCCAGAGCCACCTGCCCCCAGTCCAGCCATGCCCCTGCCCTGTCACCCACACCAGGCTTCATCCCCCAGCTCAGGCTGTAGCTCCAGCTGCGAAAGGCCCTGAGCACCCGGAAGGAAGGCTGTGGTAGGTTGTGGTTTCTTCAGCTCCCAGCCCACCTCCAGCAGAGGCTGCAGCCGATGCCCTGGAGAGAGCCCCTGTTTGCCCTCCACTGCCTGACTCCTGTTGGGACCTCACCTCCCAGTGGGTTGCCCCATTCTGGACTTGGATCCTTAAGGAGCACCCTGCAGTGTGGTGGAAGGAGGACAGGTTCCAAGTCAGAGACCAGGGTTGGAGTTCTGGCTGTGTGATGTCAGGCAGTGGGCTCCACATCTCTGAGCCTCAGTTTCCCCATCTCAAAAACAGCTGACAAGCCCCAGCCAGGTTGTTATGGGAAGGTTTTTGGGAGCACAGGGACTGTGGAGGGAGGTTGGAGGAGGTCACTAGAGCTGCCCCCTGCCTGTCCTGAGATTTCACCCTCCCCACTTTCTCAGGGTGTCTGGCTGAAGCAGAAAGCTGCGCCTGTCCTGGTGACGGCAACTGGTCAGACTTGTTTCTGCTCACCTAGGCGGCCTGGGGGAGGGCCTGGCTGGGAGCTTTGTGAAGGGATTAGCTCTAGGGGAGAAGAGCCTCACTTACTCCCGGAACAAGATCCCGTAGGGCTGTGGGAGTGCTGGGGGTGAGCCTGGGGCAGGGGACAGCCGAACTAGCTGGGAGTGGGCCCTGCAGTGAAGCAGGGGGTGGGCCAGGGAGAACAAGGCAAAAGGAGCTTCATTCAGGGTTCCTGAGCCTTTGTGAGCCACTCACTTTTTTACCACTCACTTAACCGTCTTTGTTGTTGGGGTGAGGGGCCCTCAAACCTGGATTTGGGTATGAAAACCCAGGCAAGAAAGACCTGCCCAAGCCTTTAAAGGAATGCAAAGTCATCCTCTAGCCACCCCCAGAGATCAAAAGGCTGGGGATTGAGTCTACTGCAGATGGTGGCAGCCTCCTGGGGCTGGCAAGTTGGGACAGAGGCCCATAAGCCCTCCTGGGCGCGCCTTCCCACCCCTCTCGGCCCTCTCCACTCCCAGCTGGGGATTTGGGTTTCAGAGCAGCCTGGCACACACACCCCCACCCCACCAGAATCTCACTCCCAGCTTCCTATGACTATTCATTAGTATTCACAACAATGGGAAAGTCTGGGTGTGCACAGGGATTTTTTACAGTTAGAAAGTGTCTAAGTCAATGACCTCATTGGGCCTCAGCAACCCTGGGAGGCAGATGGCAGTCAGAATGATCCATAAATGACCTGCCCCAGGTCACACAGCTCCTAAACAGGGGAGCTGGAACCTGGCTCGGAGCCTTGACTATCCACTGCTCATTGTCTGATGTGCTGAGTGATAACACAGGGCCAGCAGGCTGGACAGCAGCCAGTGGCCCTGCACCAGGCCTGGAGGAGGGGGAGAGGGACAGGGACTCAGGCGTAGTCCTTGGGCACAGGCTTCGGCCGCCCACACCCATATTCCCTCCATCATACTGTGTGTCCAGGCCTGCAGCTCCTAAGCTGAGCTGCTTACTTTGGACCAAGCATGTTGGAAACTGTTTTCAGCTGAGTCCAAGCACTTGAAATCTGCGTGTGCCCTTTTAGTAGGTCACACCCTCCAGGCCACAGCCACACTGGGCTCCCTTTAGCCCAGCCCTGCTTTTCCCAGTCCCCTCCCCATTCAGGCTCCTCTGTTTCTGGGGTCTCTGTGCTTCCGTTGCCACCTCTGCCCTCGGGCAGCGGTGTCGAGGGAGGAGGTCCTGGCATGCCTGAGGATGGCCACATCTTGTCCAGGTCCCCTTGCTGTGCCGCACAATAGGTTTTTGGTTATCTGCTCCTTCTGGCTCCCTTTTGGCTGGGCCATTTGGCTTGGTGGGGGTGAGAGAGAGTCCGCATATATGGAGGAAGGCTTTACTGTAAACACCTGCCTCTTCCTCCCCTGCTGCAGAGAACGGGGTACAAAGGGGCTGGGGATCCTCAGTCATATGCCTCAGATCCCCAGCCAGGCTGACAGGGGTGCCACCCTCTGCCCCCTCTCCAGGAGGGCCAGACTGAGCCACCAATGGGAAGGGATAGAGGCCCAATCAGCACAGCATGTGATTCACCTTAGACTGTCACAAGGAACAGGCATGTGAGAGCTAACCTGGTCCTACCCCTCATTTGCCACAAGAGGAAACTGAGGGTTGGACAGAGCAGTGTTTTACCCACGTCACCTAAGCAGTTTGCTGCGGTGCTGGGTATCCACACAAGTCTTTTGAGTCCTGGGCCAGAACCCTCTCAAATTGCTGTGCGGGGATCTAAGCAAATTTGCATCCTCCCAAACCTTCCTTGGTTGGGGAGATGGGGACAGGCAGGGGACAGGGAAGGCAGAACCTGGGGCACTGTGGAATAGCCATGGACCCTCCCTTGTCCCCGCAGCGCGAGCTTCGGCCTCGGCTCTGTACCATGAAGAAGGGCCCCAGTGGCTATGGCTTCAACCTGCACAGCGACAAGTCCAAGCCAGGCCAGTTCATCCGGTCAGTGGACCCAGACTCCCCGGCTGAAGCTTCAGGGCTCCGGGCCCAGGATCGCATTGTGGAGGTGATGCTTCTTGCTCTCTTCCTAGCTGACTGCCCCCACCCCCTGCAGATCAGCAGCCATCATACCATCATGGGCTTGATTAGCCCACGGGCATAGCCAACCTGGAGCTGCTGGATGGATGGGTGGATGGGAGGAAGGGTGGTGGATGGATAGATGGAAGGACAGATGGACTGACTGACGGACTCCTTTCTTACCTCCACTCTCCCCTGGACTCCTCCTTGCCAAGCAGATACACTGGGCAGCCTGTGATTCACCCATCGATCAGGGAGATGTCTGGGGCCCTCTCCAGAGCTTCCCTGCTGCCAGGCACACAGAGTGGGGTGGCAGTAACAAAACCCCTCTCCCGAGTTAGGCCTTTATTTCGTTATTATTATTATTATTTTTTTTTTTTGAAATGGAGTCTCGCTTTGCTGCCCAGGCTGGGGGAGTGCAGTGGCACAATCCCAGCTCACTGCAACCTCCGCCTCCTGGGTTCAAGCGATTCTCCTGCCTCAGCCTTCTGAGTAGCTGGGATTACAGGTGCCCGCCACCACGCCTGGCTAATGTTTGCATTGTTAGTACAGACAGGGTTTCACCGTGTTGGCCAGGCTGGTCTCAAACTCCTGACCTCAAGTGATCCGCCCGCCTCGGCCTCCCAAAGTGCTGGGATTCCAGGCGTGAGCCACCTCACCCGGCCCCGAGTTAGGCTTTTAGACTCGCGCATTCAGTGCTCTGGTGCTGTGCTCCTGGGAGAGGAAACGTGAACCAAATGCTCAGGCAGGTCCCAGAATCACAGTCTTAGAACCTTAGAGCTAGAGATCAGCTCTCCCAAGACTTCTCATTTTACACATGAGAAAACCAAGGCCCAGAGAGGGAAGTCGGACAGCAAGTCCTTACCCAGGCTGGGCCCCACCCCGGCCTCCCAGCTCGCACCCATCCCATCTCTCCCAGCTGTGTTTGTTTAGTCTCGTCTGGATATTTTCGTTGGCCCTTCCCATGTATCCTGCCTCCCCAGCTGACTGTCAATGGGAGGACCCCCAGCCTAGTGCAGAACTCTGCAGAAATGGTGGGGGTCAGTATCCCCAAGTTGTGAACTGCAAACTGGCTGAGAACCAAGGTGGCCACCCCTGCCCCCAGCCCTCCTCCACTTACCTGCCCCAGAACCAAGGCCCGTGCCCATAACGCCTCCCCAACCCCACCCTGCAGGTGAATGGGGTCTGCATGGAGGGGAAGCAGCATGGGGACGTGGTGTCCGCCATCAGGGCTGGCGGGGATGAGACCAAGCTGCTGGTGGTGGACAGGGAAACCGACGAGTTCTTCAAGAAATGCAGAGTGACGCCATCTCAGGAGCACCTGAATGGTAAGCCGGGTGGGGCCACTGGCCGTCCTGGGGCTGGAGGCCCCCAAGTCAGGGATGTGAGCCAGGGCTAAGACTGCTGGGTCCCAGGCGAGGGGTGGGCAGCTTCCCAACGTGGGTGCTCCCTCCTTCTCCTTCATGGGAGGCCCGGAGGTGTGGGCTGGGGGAGCGGGGGCCTAGTGTAGGGAGTGGCAGTGGGTTTCTGAGGACGGCTTGTGACGGGGTCAGCTGGGATGAGGTCGGTGAGAGAGATGGACAGATCTTCTGATTCCCGGCCAAAGCTGCAGCCCCAAAGGAGGCCCAAGCCCCCGGTCCTGTCCCCACCAGCAGACTTTCAGGGCAGTGTCAATGTGAGCAAAGGGTTAACTCCAGGGAGGCCTCCAGCCTTTGCTTGGTCAGATCAGAGTCCAGTGACAGGGGCCCAGTGCTTCCCCCTCCCTCCTCTCAGGTTGTCTTGGAAACTCAGCCTTGCTGGCTCTAGAGAGTAGTGGGTCCTCCTTCAACCCCTGGGCCCCTGCCCTCCCCATCCCCCACCATCACCCTGCCAAGCCTGGCGCCTCCCCCTGCCCAGGCCCGAGCCAAACAGGGCAGGGCTGCTGCACCAGGGCAGGGAGGGGTTAAGCATGCTCTGCTCCTTGGTCTGGACTTTCTCCCTGGGAAGATGGCTCCCTGGAGCGGGCAGGGGTGCTCACTGGGCCATACTGAGGGTGGAACCTCTTGGGACTTTGCAGTGGGTGGGGCCTCCTGGAGACTCAAGGTCGTATGTGTAAAAGGGGATCCACACAAAGGTCCTGCTGCAGACTCCCATCCCCAGCTGCAAGGGCCCACTGGGGAGGCCCTGTCCCCTTCTGGCACTATCCAAGGCCTGAGGCTCCTAGAATTGGGGATGGCCCCTGGAAGTCCCTAGCTGGCTCTGGGCATGGGGGGTGGGGTACCGCCTTACCCTTATCTCCCAAGTTCATGGAAACCAGGTAACTCAGATAATCCCCTTCTCCACTGAGGGGGAGACTAAGGCCCAGAGAAGCCCCAGCCTTCCTCCTAGGGATCTGATACGAGGGAGACACAGCTGGAATCTGGATTCCACTCAGCTCCTGGGATACTGTCCCCCTGCTTCCCCCACCCCTTCACCCTGCAGGTAATTGGCCCCCTCAGACGTTCCTCCCTCTTCTGCCTGTCTCTCGGGCTAGAGGGGCTGCAGCCTCTGGCCAAAGGACCTGAAGAGGGAGAGGCCTGGGGACAGTCCCCTCCCCGCAGTCCCTCCAGGATGGCATCCTCACCCTTTCCATAGGGAGGAATGCCCCCCTCTCCGGCTGCCAGGGTTTCACCCTGACCACTGTGAGGTGATGGGGAGGGGACAGTGAGTGTCCCTGTGTCCCAGCAGCCTGTCCTTGCCCAGGGAAGGCTGTGGGTGTCAAAAGGGAGGAGAAGATGAGAGTCAGGTATCTCTGGCTGTGTCCTGGACTTGGGACAGGGAAAAGATAACCAGAAGTTTTAAGCTAAGAGTTCAGAAGCCCAACGCTGACCGGTCCCTGGAGATGGAACAGCCACCCCTGAAGCCATGTGGGACCCTTACTCTGAGTGAGCCCAGTGAAGGTGACCCCAGACCTGTCTTCTCTCCCTCTGACCCCTCCAGGTTTCCCACTGGCTGGGGGAGGGGATACCCAGGACACACCCCTTGAGCCTTCTCATCCCCCCTCATTTCCTGATTGGCAAATAGGAGTTGGGATTATTTTCTTTTTTTTTTTGAGACGGAGTCCTGCACTGTTGCCCAGGCTGGAGTGTAGTGGTGTGATCTCGGCTCACTGCAACACCTGCCTCCTAGGTTCAAGTGATTCTCCTGCCTCAGTCTCCCGAGTAGCTGGGACTACAGGCACGCGCCACCACGCCCAGCAAATTTTTATATTTTTAGTAAAGATGGGGTTTCACTATGTTGGCCAGGATGGTCTCCATCTCTTGACCTTGTGATCCGCCCACCTCGGCCTCCCAAAGTACTGTGATTACAGGTGTCAGCCACCACACCTGGCCTTTTTTTTTTTTCCAGACACAGTCTCTCTCTCTCTCGCCCAGGCTAGAGTGCAATGGCACAATCTCGGCTCACTGCAACCTCCGCTTCCTGGGTTCAAGCAATTCTCCTGCCTCAGCCTCCTGAGTAGCTGGGATTACAGGTGCCTGCCATCATGCCCAGCTAATTTTTGTATTTTTAGTAGGGATAGGGTTTCACCATGTTGGCCAGGCTAGTCTTGAACTCCTGACCTCAGGTGATCCTCCTGCCACAGTCTCCCAAAGTGCTGGGGTCCCAGGCATGAGCCACCGAGCCCGGACTATTTTCTCTTTCAGTTGAGTTGGGTACTAACTGTAGCCTGGGGTGTGGTTCCAATTTCGGTGACATCATCATCACCTGGGAAGCGTTTGGAAAATATTGATTCCTAGGCCTGCCCACTAAACCAGAATCTGTGCTGCCAAGGTCCAGGAATCTGTACTTTAACAAGCTTCCCATGTAGGAGTTCCCAGGTAGGAATTAGGCAGCCATCCTGGAATTTCATCCCCATCTGGGACAATACATTTTTTAAACACCTTGTGACCCATCAGTGCCTCATAAGATCAATTTAGTAGACAGAGATCAACAGGTTTTTTGGTTTTGGTTTTTGTTTTTGTTTTTGTTTTTGTTTGCCAGAGTCTTGCTGTGTTGCCCAGACTGGAGTGTAGTGGCGCGATCTCGGCTCACTGCAGCCTCCACCTTCTGGGTTCAAACAATTTTCCTGCCTCAGCCTCCCAAGTAGCTAGGATTACAGGCGTGTGCCACCATGCCCGGCTAATTTTCTTTTTGTCTTTTTTAGTAGAGACGGGGTTTCACCATGTTGGCCAGGCTGGTCTCAAACTCCTGACCTCAAGTGATCCAGCTGCCTCGGCCTCCCAAAGTGCTGGGATTACTGGTGTGAGCCACTACGCCTGGCCCAGAAATTTTTTTGTTTTCTTTAATGAAATGAAATTAAAAATATCAAAGAACACTGTAGTAAGGGTGTTGCTTTGTGAAACTTTTATCACACAAAATCTTTGTGTGTGCTGAGTCATCCAAATGGCAAACGTAGGCCAGACATTTGCTCACACCTGTAATCCCAACACTTTGGGAGGCCAAGGCGGGAGGATTGCTTGGGGCTAGGAGTTTGAGATCAGCCTGCACGACATGGCAAGGCCCCATCTCTACAAAAAAAAAAAATTTTTTTTTAATAAATAACAAGGCAAATGTACTCATGGTGGGTGGTAGTCAAAAAAGTCTGAGATGTTGGCCCAGGGAACAAGATCTAATAATCTGCCCAAACCCAACTCCCACCTCCTCTCCACGCTCTATTCCATCCCCGTTCTGGACTCATCTCTGCTCTGTCCTTCACCTAGGTCCCCTGCCTGTGCCCTTCACCAATGGGGAGATACAGAAGGTAAGGGCGGGTCCCCTGTCTCTCTGGATTTCAATCTTTGGGGTGCGGGAGACAGATCAGAAGGTGCTGTGGTTGGTAGGATAGCCATCTGACTAAGGCCAAAACCCCAGGGTCCCCAGTTCCAGCTCCTTCTTCAGCTCCAAGCTATAGAACTGCCAGAACCCTCTTGGCCTCTGCCTGGGGCCAACGCTGTCAGGAGGGAGCGGGCTGGCTGGGCCCCTCTGCAGCCCGCCATCCTGGGTGACAAGCCCCCGCCTCCAACTCCCCACCATACAGAAGGGGCCATTCTTCCCCCCAAGAACAGAGCTTCAGTGTCTGGCCGCGGGCAGCCGGGCCCCTGCTACTTCCAGTCTGGGTTGGAAGAACAAAGCCCCTCCTCCCCTCTTCCCTGGGCAGAAGGGAAAGGGGGTGAGGCTGGGGAAGAGATGGTGGGGCTAGGCGCCAGCTGAAGCCATGGAGGAACCCAGGAAGGGGCTGGGTGCCAAGCTGACGCCCCAGCCAAAGCCTTCGCTCTGGGACAGGCCGACTCAGTCAGGCCACAGAGCAGGAACTCTGCAGGGTCTGCTCAAAGGTTCCCCTTCCCTAGGAGCTCCTGCCAGGGTACTTGGCAAGGGGGAGGTGAAAGGGCTGGACCCAGGCCTCAACCTTCTTTCACTTCATCTTTGGATCTAGAACTTTCCATCCACCTTCTTCCTTCAAGGCCCTCCTTTGCTGCTTCAGGGTTAGGGTTTCAGGATTCCTGGGGTCAAATCCTGGCAAACAGTCAGGTGGACCACAGGAAATTCAGTGAGCACCACATGGGTTCCCCGTGCCAAGCAGAGAGGTCCCCAGTGTCCCCACATTCCAAGAAGCCCCTCCCTGGCCACTGGCCCAAAAGGCGAGTCAGTACCTAAAAGCCACATTGGAGTGGCCTAGGGAGAGGGAGCAGTTCAGTTAATCCCATGATGGTCTCTTCCCATCCCATCCCTCCAGCCTGAGCAGAACCAGCCTACCCTCTGATCCTCGAAGGAATGTAAAAAGGAGCCCCAGCAGGCTCAGGAGGTGGGAACCAGGGGTGGGTGGCCAGGGCATCAGTGCTACCTCTTCTCAGTCTGAGGCCCCTACTTCCCGAGGAGCTCCCTCCCTCCTCAGGACCCCCTCACCCCATCCTCTGACAACCCACAACCCTCTCCTCTCTGCCAGGAGAACAGTCGTGAAGCCCTGGCAGAGGCAGCCTTGGAGAGCCCCAGGCCAGCCCTGGTGAGATCCGCCTCCAGTGACACCAGCGAGGAGGTAGGCCAGCCATGCGGGGGGGTGGCAACTGGGTTACAGGAAGCCGATTCCCAGGCCCCACTTGTTCCTGGCACACCAGCCTGCCTTTGAGGTCACATGCTGAGCCGCATTCTGTTCTTGTGACCTGGCTTCCCTGGGCACAGCCCCAAGGGAGCCACCTCACCGAGGCTGAGGACCAGGGAGCCTAATGAAGGACTGACTCCCAACTTCCTGCCCCCACTTCTCTTTACAGCTGAATTCCCAAGACAGCCCCCCAAAACAGGACTCCACAGCGCCCTCGTCTACCTCCTCCTCCGACCCCATCCTGGACTTCAACATCTCCCTGGCCATGGCCAAAGAGAGGGCCCACCAGAAGCGCAGCAGCAAACGGGCCCCGCAGATGGACTGGAGCAAGAAAAACGAACTCTTCAGCAACCTCTGAGCACCCTGCTGCCACCCAGTGACTGGCAGGGCCGAGCCAGCATTCCACCCCACCTTTTTCCTTCTCCCCAATTACTCCCCTGAATCAACGTACAAATCAGCACCCACATCCCCTTTCTTGACAAATGATTTTTCTAGAGAACTATGTTCTTCCCTTACCTTAGGGAAGGTGAAGGTGTTCCCGTCCTCCCACAATCAGAAAGGAGACTCTGCCTCCCTTCTCCTCACAGAGTGCCTCATCCTACCGGGTGTCCCTTTGCCACCCTGCCTGGGACATCGCTGGAACCTGTACCACGCCAGGATCGTGGGACCAGGCGAGAGGGCACCCTCCCTTCCTCCCCCATGTGATAACTGGGTCCAGGGCTGATCAAAGAACTCTGACTGCAGAACTGCCGCTCTCAGTGGACAGGGCATCCGTTATCCCGAGAGCTGTGGCAGACACACCTTGTTTTCATTTGATTTTTGTTCTTAAGAGTGTAGTATTGCAGAGTCTAGAGGAATTTTTGTTTCCTTGATTAACATGATTTTCCTGGTTGTTGCATCCAGGGCATGGCAGTGGCCTCAGCCTTAAACTTTTGTTCCTACTCCCACCCTCGGCGAACTGGGCAGCACGGGGGGGGTTTGGCTACCCCTCCCCATCCCTGAGCCAGGTACCACCATTGTAAGGAAACACTTTCAGAAATTCAGCTGGTTCCTCAAACCCTCCAGCCTCCGTGTGTTCCTTGGAAGTTTTGTCCTCTGGCCTTGGACCCCTTATAGGTAGAAAGTGAGAAATGGTAAGCCAAGGTGGTCTTTGGCTGGGAGGGTGGGGTACACTGGAGGGAGGGCCATCTAGGGCTCCCTGTGACCCCAAGCCTGGGTAGCTTTAGCTAGAGGGCCTAGCTGCAGAAGTCCTGTAGGAAGGAGGATGCATGCACCCAGCCGGGTATTCAGCTTGGTGTGGTCAGCATGCCTGTGTGCCGGGCTGCAAGCACCGATTGTGGGCTGGGGATCCCTTGTCTAATGGGGACATTTACAAGGGGAAGTGGGAGCTCAGACTAACGTTCTCAGAGGACTCTGGGAGGTTCCTCTAATTCCAGGAGCGTGGAAAGTGTGTCTGTCCCAGGATGGAGCTGGGTTTGGAATGTGAGGACTTGGCTTTACTCTTTCTGCCTATAGCCAGTGGGGTGCAGAATTCCCAGGGGCAGGCTAGGCTGGTGCCAGATCCTCTATCTTATCTGGCCATTGTGACCTGATTGGAGGGCAAGTGTCCAGTGCCAGCGGAAAACAAACCGGTCCACTGAGCCCTGGGACATGCTGTGTGGCTAGGTGGGGTGGAAGGGACTTTTCAAGGGCAAAATGCCCTGCCCCCAACAAAAGACCCAGGTCCCTGATACCTTTGGCACCTGAAGCCTGATCTGGAGGTCCAGGAAGGTGGCCTGCAAGAGCTAGGCTGCAGGGCCGGGAGGATCCGCGCAGGTGCTCAGAAGGAAGGTGCCCCCAGGCTAGTCTCCACCCAACCCAAAGGGACACCTCTCAGAAAATAGGCTCCTGGGCTGAGGGGAATGAGTAAAGCAGGTAGATCTGGAATCAGGGAGTGGACAGTGTCCACCAGGCCAGTCACTATCTGGCCATCTCCTGCTCCTTGTCAGAGGAATCATCCAAAACCCTTACCACAGCAGCGCCCTGCTCAGCTGACCTGCCCCCACCCCACCCTTGCTTCTACCCTTTGGCCCCTGACAGATTCCCCTCGACAGGGGTTGTGGAGAGGCCCCTCCCTATCTCACCTGCTGGGTGGGGAAGCCCTGGGGGACCTTTGACTCTTCATTAGCCTGAAGACTGGTGGAAGGAATGGGTGGCCCGGAGGGAACTCCCATTGCTGAGGTACACATGGTACGAAGGGAGCCACAGCAAGCAACGCGTTCGTTTTATAATGTTCGTTTTATACTGAGGCATGTTTTCAGTTTCAGTTGTTCACATGCAGTCTGCTATGAGACTCCAAGATCAAGGGGGCTGGGAGGCCTTAGGCAAGTCACCTTATCTAAGACTGTTTCCCCACCTGGAAAATGCCCTACAAGCCTCCTGTGGCTGTGTTTTGAAAGCATGCCCGGCCTTTCTTGACAGCCAGCCACCCCAGATGATGGCAGGGCAAGGAAGACTGTTAGGAGTCAGAATGCTCCCCTCAGGTGGAGGGAAACTGGGCCAGCTCTACTTTGTAAGCCACAGGGTGCCAGGTAGCCCGGCCACCCTGAGCCTGTGCCTCCGCTGCCCCCACGTGGCCAGTCAGGTGCAGCTGCTCCCAGAGATGGAGGGTGAGGAACAGAAGTGGGAGCACCAGAGGGACAGAGCTGATGGCCTGACGCTCTCTTCAGAAGGGCATCCCCAAGGGGCCTCTGCTTCCTCAGTGCCCCCTGAGCTTCCTCAACAGAGGGGTGTTCTCCAGCCTCAAGGAGCTGTATCTAACACTAATGCCTTTAAACTCAAGACTGGCTCCAGGAGAAAGGAGGACGGACACTAGGTTGAGGGGCCAGGCTACAATCACTCTGGACCACCTATTGTTCCTGGGTCAAGTTCCCAGGGTCACACCAGCCTGCTTCTGCAGGACAAGAGGACCAAGCTGCCCTTGAGTGGACACTGTGAGGCTGGGGCTCCTGGTAGCTCTTCACACAAACCAAACGGGAAAACCAGGAAAGCTGGTAGGGCCTGGAGCTTCACTCCCAGCCAGGGCAGCACCTCTGGCCTCTAAGGAGAAAGGCCTGTCCACTCCCATCCATGCTCCAGGTCCCCCTGCACCTCCAGCTCCCACCTTCATCCCGACATCTCCCATGGATCCCTGCCCTCCGTTCCAGTTTCCTAGAGTCTGGGTCTGGGTTTGGCTAGGAGGGGAGAAGGGAACTGGCCCTGGCGTCTGCTCAGCCACACCACTAGCTAGAGGGAGGCCACAGCAAGCCCCATCACAGTCTGAAGGGCCTCAAAAGGTGATTCCCAGCCTGGGGCTGGGCCAGGAGCACTCTCCCAGTGCAGGGCTCTGGTCTTTGGAGTGTGTGAGCCCAACACCCTGCTCACACAGAGTGGTTGCCCACAAGGCCCAGCCATCAGCGGGGCTCTGCCGACCTATCTCTGTAAGGCTTCTCTTCCACGTGGCTGGTCTGCTCCAAAAGCCACTGATGCTCGGACTCACTCACTGTCAGTCTGAGGGTCACCTCCTGAAAAACACTGCTCACAGCCACCTACGTGAGCCAGAGAGAACAAAGCCTGCTAAGTTACAGTATTAACACCACCAGGCCCACCACCCAGGTCTAGGCCCCACTCTGCCCAAGGACATCCTTACCTGCTCAAAGTGAAGTTTCTGGAACATCCGGATGCTTGGTTCATTTCCTTGCCCAATTTTAGCCTCAAACTTGGTCAGACCTAGCGTGGTCACTCCTCGCAGAGATGAGACGGGGCAAGTAAGGAGGCGCCTACCCCCACCCCTCCTGTCCCAAGCTGCAGAGGAGGAACCTTCACCTGCCCCCAACCCTCAGACCTGAACAAGGTTCACCCGGGGCCTGGCCACTTCCCGCATTGTCTGCTTACACTTTCTTACCGTAAGACAGCATCGCGAGAACGGCCTCAGTGCCAAGGCCCTTACCCCTGCAGCTGGGCTCTAGGAGAGACAACAGGAGCGGTACTGACGCCATGTGCCAGGCTCCAGTGTGGGCACTTGACAGACACCATCTCATTTAATTCTCAACAACTGAAGTTGCTACTATCATTACCATTCTGCAGACGAGGAAACAGGCACAGAGAAGTGTGAACGGCCTCACAGCTTGCAACCCAGCAACCTGACTTCAAAGCTGACCCCTTTACCTCATGGAGTCAGTATGCTGCCTCATGGGGATAGTCAGTAGTCACTTGGGGGAAACTGAGGACCAAGAAGGAGCAGAAACAGGAGGGCCTCCTCCTGTAATATGACAACATGCTCCAGAGAAGACTTTTTTCTGAGGGTCCCCAGCCCAGCCCAAGTATGGGACTAACCATCCTTGAATCTACCCCAAACCAAGGGTTAAGTTCACACCTAAGCATAAGGAGTAAAGTGATGAGCCTGGGGGTGTACCACCAGGCTGAGGGGGCTAGGTGAGCAGGCTGCCCAGCCAGGCCCTGGGCTCACCACATGGAGCCTCCCAGTGAACCCTGTGAGTGCCCACCCTATGCAGCCTCGGCAGGCTCAGTCAGCAGATCTGAGAGCCAGGAGTCGGGGGAAGGCAGGGCTAGGTGAAACAAACCTGCAATCATGACCTCGATCTCCCCCAAGGTGGGGTCTTCTAGATCCGTGAGGAAGAGGTTCACATCTCCCACCATGCAGCTCTCTTCGGTGGCGCCTGGCTGGGCCTGCCACTTCTCGGCATCCAGCACAATGAAGGTACACTCTGAGGAGGAGGTGACAGGGCTATCACACACACTCCCCAGAGGAGAAAAGAGAGGATGGTACTCCTGCCCAAGCCAGAGCACTGCAGAATACCAGCATCTCTGAGTCTGCCAGGAGAAGAGGGGGTCCCAGAGCTTCCTTCAGCTCATTACAAAACTCCAAATCTGCCTCATACAGAAAAAGCTTCTCCAACCAGCAACCAAATTCTCATTGAGCAGGGAACACAGAGGAGGACAGTCACCACACTAGGCTGTGGTGAGGGATGTGAGGGGCAGGGCCTCAATTTACAGCCAGAGCCCCAAATGCTCTACTTTCTCCAAATCCTTCCAAGCCCGATGCAATGGGTGGGGAAGAGGACAGAAGGGTCAGCCACAGGGACTGGCTTCAGGGCCATGAGAATACAGGAGTTCCAGCACCTTCCAGGCTTTTCACAAAGTTTCTGTGGCCAGGGCTGGGAAAGGGAAGGAACCTGGAGACTGACTGTGGAGTCAGCCCTCCCAGTACCAGGGCTAGGGGGAGTGGGGGGCACTCCTCACTGTCTGCATCTTCCCGCCAGCTGCGCTGCATGGCATACTCCTGCTCCAGGGTCAGCGGCTCTGAGGCTGTCAAACGCTGCAGCTCCTCTGATTTCATCCACTCGTGGTACCTGCTGGGACAGAGGGGTGGCCTTAGACATGGAGGACTCATTCAGAGGCATATGTCTGACAGCTTATAATGTCAAGGTCCAGAACCCAACACGGCTAACATAGGGCTCAAAGGAGACCCAAAGGCTTATAGTTGCTCCTAAGGCTGGGGCCACAGGCACAAGACCCAGAAGCAAGCTAGTCTTACACAAGAACAGCAGGAGTCAGTTCTATCTGTCCAACTTCCTATCCTGTATTGGGTCAGTGCGGAGGAGCAGTCCGAAACCAAACATTCTTCAAATTCCGGAAGGGGATGTATATGGCAAGCCAACCTCAACAAAGGCGGCTGGACAGATCCCACAAAGTTAGGGCACCAGGAACCCTCAAACGGAAAACTACAAGTAGAGAATACCCATCTACAGCACCACTATCCCAATCTACCAGACATGTGCCAACTGCCCCCACAGGAATCCCATCATGACCCAGTCCTAGCCTTTCGAATGGGAGATATCACAACTCAGCAGCTCAGACAATGCTAAGGACAAGCTAACATTAAGTCTCCAAGAACTGAACATATTCACTGGCACCAGGGAAACATCACTAATTTACAATTAGGTGAGAAGACAATTTCTTTTTCTCACACGTTTAGTTTACATAAAGCAATTCCTTGCTGAAAGGCCAAAAAGAAAGCTGAGAGAATGAAAGGGAAGAGGATGGGCAGCTCCTCCCAAGGAAGTCACAGTCCCCAGCTTCTATTTGTTTTTCTTTTTCTTTTTTTTTTTTTGAGACAGAGTTTCACTCTTGTTGCCCAGGCTGGAATTACAGGCATGTGCCACCATGCCCAGGTAATTTTTTTGTATTTTTATTAGAGACGGGGTCTCTCCACGTTGGTCAGGCTGGTCTCTCTCTTTTTTTTTTTTTTTTTTTTTTGAGAGAGTCTCGCTCTGTCACCCAGGCTGGAGTGCAGTGGCGCGATCTCAGCTCACCGTAAGCTCCGCCTCCTGGGTTCACGCCATTCTCCTGCCTCAGCCTCCCGAGTAGCTGAGACTACAGGCGCCCGCCACCACATCCGGCTAATTTTTTTGTATTTTTAGTAGAGACGGGGTTTCACCGTGTTAGCCAGGATGGTTTCGATCTCCTGACCTCATGATCCGCCTGCCTCGGCCACCCAAAGTGCTGGGATTACAGGTGTGAGCCACTGCGCCCAGCCTTTATTTATTTTTTTTTTTTTTGAGACAGAGTCTCGCTCTGTTGCCCAGGCTGGAGTACAGTGGTGTGATCTCGGCTCACTGCAACCTCCACCTCCCTGGTTCAAGTGATTCTCCTGCCTCAGCCTTCCGAGTAGCTGGGATTACAGGTGCCTGGCACCAAGCCCGGCTAATTTTTTGTGTTTTTAGTAGAGATGGCGTTTTATCATGTTGGCCAGGCTGGTCTCGAACTTCTGACCTCATGTTCCACCTGCCTCAGCCTCCCAAAGTGCTGGGATTACAGGCGTAAGCCACCGCACCCGGCCTTTTTTTTTTTTTTTTTTTGAGACAGGTTCTTGCTTGTCACCCAGGCTGGAGTACAGTGGTACAATCACAGCTCACCACAGTCTTCATCTCCTGAGCTCAGGCAATCCTCCTACCTCAGCCTCCTTAGTAGCTGGGACTACAGCTGTGCACCACCATGCCTGGCTAATTTTTGTATTTTTTTGTAGAGACGAGGTCGTGCTACGTTACCCAAGCTGGTCTCAAACTCCTGGGCTCAAGCAATCCTCCTGCCACAGCCTCCCAAAGTCCTGAAATTACAGGCGTGAGCCACGGCACCCAGCCTTTTTCCCCCCCCCCATACATAATTATTTCTCACAACCAATGTTTCTTCTTAGGGGAAACAGCCCTGAGACTGGGGCTGTACCTTACACAGCTCTGGGTGCTCATACGCACCCCATGTCAAGCGGGAAAGATACCTGGGCACATGCTCCGAGGTGTAGGGTACAAGGACCACCTTCTTCCCCAGCAGCAAGGTGTTCTGATTCAACCTCATGGTAGCAGCCCGCATGCAGACAGGGAGAGCAAAGACTTCAGGACCCTGAATTTCCTCCAACTTTGGGTGGGAGCTCCAGTTTTCCTGCTGGGGTTAAGTTGACTTCCGTCATTCTTTCCTTCTAGACACTTGAGAGAATACAGACTCCAGAATTCTTGCAAGAAAGAGAACCGGGCTGGTTAAGGATAATTAAACAATCCTTGACTCCCACTCCAAGAGGCCAAGCCTGGGCTCCGTTTGTGCCGGTTCCTTCCGTCCACTCCCCAGAACTTCGATTCCTCAAACCCAAGCACCAAGTACCAAGTACCAAAGTATCCCCAGAACTCCCATGACTTGCCCCAGTTCAGGGATTCCAACCCAGAATCAACTTTCAGCCCTGCCTTGAACCTGCTTCCAACCTCTCACCCCGGCGACCACCCCACGGGGCTCTGGCCACTCCCTCCTCCCCGCCCCCGACCACTTCAGGGCAAGGCGGGCTTAGTCTTAGGCCCTCCCATTTGAATGGCGTTCTAGACCACTCTCTTCGACTCTCCAACCACGCGGACCCGGGTACTGCCAAGCTCACACGCACCTACCACCGACGAAATCGTCCACCGCAGAAACGGTAATCCACCTCCTCCAACCAGCCACGTTCCCAGGCCCGGCCGGCTGCTGCCCCTCCCGCATGCGCGTGAGAGTGCGCCCCGCCCACTTCCGCCATGCTGACGGCAGCCGCCAGGCCCCAATCCCGGTCCCGCCCCCGCGAGGTGCCCAATCAGCTCGCGCGAAGAAGGTGGGCTGTGGGGCCGGCGCATGCGCGCTGCGGACGCTGGTGCTGGACAGCTGGCGCCGGCAGCAGCGGACCGGCGGGAGGCGGCGGCTTGGGAACTGGCTGTGCTGCAGGTGTTGGGTCGGGTCGGATCGGATCGGGTCGGGTCGGGTCGGGTCGGGTCGGGTCGGGTCGGGACGGGCGGGAGAGGACGGGACGGGTCGGGATAGGTTGGGGCGGGGCGGGGCGGCACTAGACTCGGGACTCCTCCAGGAGGGGGAGAGAGGGAGAGGCTGGGAGTGGGGCTCTTGAGAAAAGAGGGAGCTTTGAGGGTGGGGAACCCTAAGAGAGTAGGTGGGGCCACGGAGTGGAGGCCCCATTAAAAAAAGGAGGCCTTAGGGCCAGGAGTGGGGTTGGAAGGGCAATGTAGGAAAGCCCCCAGCTCCCTGCCCTAGGCAGAGGCGGCAGACAGTTCCTTGGGCTCCCCTGTGTGGTAGTGAGCTCCTGGTTCCTGGAACTAAACGAGGATAACCACCCCAGAGCGTGGAAAGGGGGCTCTTGTGGTGGGTGAGACTTAGTGGTTTTAGAGGCCCCTTAAATCACTTGCACCCCGAGCAGCATTGAAAACATCCGTGCTGGGCACAGAGCAGTGCCCTGCACAGCAAGGGAAAAGTTAGAAGAAACCGTCCAGATTTCTGTCATCCAGGGTGACCCCTCCCTCGGAGGTGAGTCTTGTGACAGATACTGAGGCCCTAAGTGTCTGTGATTAAAAAAACCAGAGGTGGCAGGGGAAGTCTGCAAGCCTCCTCCCACCCCTGTCTCAGTCCATCAGATAGGTGAAGCCTGCTCTTTTGTTTTAAGGAGCTGCAGCAGCCGCCGCCCTTGCACCTAAGGAACCTCTGCTGCCAGCCCTTCCTCACTTTTGGAAATGGCGGGTGAAATTACAGAGACCGGGGAACTCTACTCTTCCTACGTGAGTGTGACTTATAGAACCTTTTGCTCACTTAAGTGTTCCTGGCTTCTAGAAAAGCACATTGCTTCCTGGGGATGGGACTAGTGAGTGTTGCTGCTTGAGCAGACCATAGTGAAAGCAGGATGGGGGAGTCCCATGGGGCAGCAGCTACAGTGCTGCTGTGCTGGCTCAGAATGTAAGTCAGATTTATTCTCTTTTTACGGTGTTTGTCAGAGTGGTCAAGCCAGACAAAATCGCCATGCTGTTTATAATGTTAATCCCGGGCTGGGCACGGTGGCTCACGCCTGTAATCCCAGCACTTTGGGAGGCCAAGGCGGGCAGATCACCTGAGGTCAGGAGTTCAAGACCAGCCTGGCCAACGTGGTAAAATCCTGTCTCTACTAAAAATACAAAATTAGCTGGGCGTGGTGGCACGTGCCTGTAATCCCAGCTACTCGGGAGGCTGAGGCAGGAGAATCGCTTGAACCCGGGAGGCGGACGTTGCAGTGAGCTGAGATCAAGCCATTGCACTCCAGCCTGGGCAAAAAGAGCGAAACTCCGTCTCAAAAATAAAGAATAATGTTCATCTCCAGGCTACCACACTTGCCTGCAGTGCTGCCCTTCAGATGAACAGTGATTGACAGCTGTTGACTCTGGGTTTTGCTCATCTCAGCAGTTGGAAACCTCTTTGGTCTTTACTGAATTTTAAATTGCACAACTTTTATAGTCTTGGATGGCATAAGAAGCAGCGAAAGCATACAGAGACTTCTAATTACAGTTTGGTGGACTCTACAATTAGAACAATTAGAATGATTGATTCTCACTGTCTTAGGTCTGTATTACCTCTGGCTGCCCCCAACACACACTCAATTTATCTTCTCTATGTAACGTATGATTGGTCATAGTTGTTACATCACAGGGCCCTCTTGCCTGGATAAGCAGCCAGAGGGTTGGAATAATCAGGTGGTTGACTCAGGTTGCTACCAACTCTCCCAGGCAAAAGCAGCACTGCCCTAAGTAGCAAGAGTTTTCTAGAACTTGACCTGCCTTCAACAGCTGCCCTGTCTTGTACATAGCTTCCTAGCCTGGGGATCCCTGGTCTGTTTCTGCTAGCTTCACAGACTAGCATTGTGGTGTGATGGACAAGGAAGTGTCTCCAAGACATTTCCTTCACAGCCGGAAGAAAGCCTTCCTGATTCCAGAGTCTTCCTATTGGGCCTGTGCCATTCATGTGTGGCAATAAAGGAGGCTTCTTCACCCATCACCTGTGTAATTTCTCAGGGGAAGTATTTTTTTTTTTTTTTTGAGACAGAGTTTCACTCTTGTTGCCCAGGCTGGAGTACAATGGTGCAATCTCGGCTCACTGCAACCTCTGCCTCCTGGGTTCAAGCAATTCGCCTGCCCCAGCCTCCCAAGTAGCTGGGACTACAGGCATGCACCACCCCGCCCGGCTAATTTTTTGTATTTAGTAGAGACAGGGTTTCACCATGTTGGTCATGCTGGTCTCGAACTCCTGACCTCAGGTGATCCGCCCGCCTCAGCCTCCCAAAGTGCTGGGATTACAGCCGTGAGCCACTGCGCCCGGCCTCTCAGGGGAAGTCTTTCATGAACCCTGGAATGGAATAAATAGTGTCCCTCTCATTTGTGGAATTATGTAACAGCTCCTAGCTTCCTGCTGTCAGCGATGAAATCTCCATGCTGTCTATTAATATAAAAGTCACCACGGCTCCTGCTTTTTCTTACAATATCTGTAAATTTAGAGATAAGGAGATGAGTCATCCCTGTAACTAAGTTTTGTAAGGAAAACACTTTGATATGTCCCCATTTCTTGTATCTCCAGTTGTTTAAGGGATCCTTTCACATGTCAGCTTGTGCCCACAGGAAATGAGGTAGTTAGGCCTGCAAGCTTCAGTGCGCTCTGCCCGCTTTTGTTCTCCATCTCCTATGTGTTTTATTTCGTTCAGGCTCTTTGTTGCCCAGAGGGCCAGCTCTGGGCATTGGCCATAAACAAGTGCTTGTGTTCTTTTATCCTACTGGTGATGTAGAGAGATGTAGGGAGGAGATGGGGTGGGGTGGGGTGGGGATGATGTGACATCAAACAGGAGGTGTAGTGGTCAGTGTTCTGAGGGGAGAAGACACCTTCTTCCTAAGGGTTCCTTAACTTCCCCGTCCTGGAACAATTCTTGGTCCTCTGTAAGACCAGAAGAGTTTGTTGTCACTGAACCCAGATAAGCTGTGGAACTAACTCGCTGCTGATGCTGGCTGCTCTGACTTCCCCTGCAGGCTCCAGCTCAAGACAGTGTGGGCAGAACTCTGCTCTGGCTGCCTTGGGAAACCAAGACACGGGGCAGGTAATTCATACATGTGCTTCAGCCCATGGTCATTTACAAGACATAGCCTCTCCTTAGCTCTTTATTACCCCATTCATTTTGAGTTCTTTTCCCCTTCAGGAGTTCCAAGGACGTTCACTTTAGCTTGAATTATTCTGCCTAAAATATTTGTAACAAGCAGATGAGCCTCCTAGGTGGCTCAGATGTCACACCCTCTCAAGGATAGTGCTGAACACAGGAACATGATTCAGAGAGGTACATGTCCCCTTAAGGGATCTCAGGATAGGCATGTCTGTTTCCCCATTTATGAGGACCAGGAGTGACGCAGAACTGAAGTGGTTGTTGTGTGATCAAAATACAGGATGCTGTAGGTCACGCCCGACAGAAGGGTCAGCCACTGAGGGTGCCTCTGCCTGCTGGTTCCTGCTGAAGATTGTTGCGGTTGCTTTCGAAGGAGAGAGGCTCGTTTCACACCCTGAAATCCTAGTCATTGCTTCCGCATCTTTGCTGCCTTCTGTTTCCTTTGACAATTGTCAGAGGGGAAGCTGTTGAAAGATACTGGTGACGTCTGCCCCATGCAGGTCATGAGTGAGGCTGCTGGGTGGAGATGAGGCACGTGGGATGCTGCACTGAGCTCTCTAGGACATAGGAGAGCAGGCCAGCCATCTCAGGGAGCAGTGCCTGTGCCTCCTCCAGTGCAGCTACACAGGAAGAGGTGAGAATCGGAGGTAACTCAGTTTAGAATGCATGCATTGGTCTTCATTATCAAGACTGCAGTAGAGCCTATTTCTCAGCTTTCTGCCACTGCTTCCCAGGAGTCTGGCCCACAGAACTGTCCCACGACCAGCAGAAGAGAACGTCTCCTTTCTCTTCCTTCCCCACAACCCCTCCTGACCCAACCTGTGGCTCAGCCCAGATTTGCTTCCTGCCTCTGTCTGCTCCCTGTGATTGGCCCTCACTGATTACCTTTACAGAAGGTAAAGAGGATTGAATGCTCGCCCGGAGTGCCACAGTCCTCAGAAGGCAGAGAAGTCCTACATTACCCTGCAGGATTCCCTGAGCCCCCACTAAACACACAGGGCTTGCTTTGGAACTGAAAAAATTGCAACAAAGCAAGACAACTGCAATTACCCATTTCTGCTCCCAACTGCCAATAGTTTCTCTCTTCATTCATTTCTTTGTAAAGTTCTTAAAGGTTCCTAAGTTTCTTTTGGGAGCATGCTTATTTCATTATACCTCTCTCTACAGCAGTGGTTGTCAACTAGCGGTGATCCTGCCCCCCAGAGGACAGTAGGCAGTGTCTAGAGACATTTTTGATTGTCAGGACAGTACTGGTTGGAGAGAGGTTGTTACTGGCACCTAGTGGGCAAAGGCCAGGGATGCCACTAAACATCCTACAATGCACAGGACAGGTCCCCGTCATGAAAAAAGACCTGGCCCCCAAATTTCCATAGTGCCCAAGCTGAGAAACCCTGATCCACAAGTGACCTTTGACTTTTACATCCCAAGGCCTTCAAGCATCCCTGAATTTACAAATGCCTCTTACACTGTTTAGTTTCCCCATAAAACTTTTGCCTAAGAACCATTACTTTCTTTTTTTTTCTTAAGACAGGGTCTCACTGTGTCACCCAGTGAGCAATTACAGCTCACTGCAGCCTTGACTTCCTGGGCTCAGGCGATTTTCCCATCTCAGTCTTCCAAGTAGCTGGGACAGGCACTTGCCACCGTCCCCGGCTAATATTTTTATTTTTTTGTAGAGATAGAGTCTTGCTACATTGCCTAGGCTGGTCTCAAACTGCTGGACTCAAGCCATCCTCCCACCTCAGAAGTGCTGGGATCACAGGCATGAGCTACCACCATACCTAGCCTAGAACTATCACTTTCTTATGCCTCTTTGCTTTCTCTTTACTTCCATTATGGGAACATCATTCTCCATAAAGAAATAAGGTTTTTTTCCCTTCATAAGTATTACTGCTTACAGAAGCGATAAGCAGAGAACAGAGCTGCAGGGAGGGCAGATGTTAGGTTGTCCACTGGGGTCTGTTCTGTTAGTCCCCTGCTTAAAATGCTCCAAAACATCCAACCCCCTGTGCCAAAAGGGCTCTTCCGCAGTCTGACTGCAGCCTCCTCCAGCCCCACCCCTGCCTGGCTTGCTGTGCTTCAGCCACACAGGCCTTCTGAAAGTTCCTCAAGCCTACCTGCCTCTTTCCCACTGTAGGCCCCTGGACTGGGAAGTCTCTCCCTCATCAATTGCCTGGGCAGCACCTTCTCATCCTCCAGCTCCCTTCCTGGGGTATCCACTGTTTCCAATGCTTTCCCACTGTGTCTTCTCACAGTGCCCTGATTGTTTGCTTCATAATGCCTCTCTCAAGCTGTAACCGTAGTTGTTTTCTTCCCAGGCTGGAGTGCAGTGGCATGATCTCGGCTCACTGCAACCTCTGCCTCCCGGGTTCAAGTGATTCTCATGCCTCAGCCTCCCGAGTAGCTGCGATTACAGGCGTGCACCATCATGCCCGGCTAATTTTTTGTATTTTAGTAGAGATGGAGTTTTACTATGTTGCCCAGGCTAGTCTCGAACTCCTCAGCTCAGGCAATACACCCACCTCAGCCTCTCAAAGTGCTAGGATTATAGGCGTGAGCCACCACACCCGGCCTGTAGTTGTTTTCTTGTTGTCTGTTTCCTCCTCCTTAGAACGTAGCCCCATGAGTTCAAGGGCCATGTCTGTCTGGTTTATCATTGTATCCTCAGCTGCAAGCACAGGGCCCGGTCTGTAGAAGGCTCTTGTTGGTTTTTGAATAAATGAGCAGAACTAGCTAGATGACCCATTCTCACCCTCGTACACATGAGCATGAAAGTACCAGTGATTGAAACTAACCTCAGCAAAAGTAAACATGAGTTATAGACATTCACAGCCACTGTTAAAAGCCAGAACTTCCCATTCAGAAGATCAGCAATGGGCTGTGTGTCCCCTGTCTCACCCAGCTGCTGCCCTCAAAATTATTCTAGCAGCACCACTCTGAGCCAGGACTCCCAAAGGGGAATCATATCATGATGATGATGTGATCCAACCAAGGCATAGGAAGATGATTCAAACTTGTTTTCATCCTTCTGGGATTTGTCTGTGGGATCAAATCGAGATTGCGGGCTGGGCGTGCTGGCTCACTCCTATAATCCCAGCACTTTGAAAGGTCGAGGCGGGCGGATCATCTGAGGTCAGGGGTTTGAGACCAGCCTGACCAACATGGTAAAACGCTGTCTCTACTAAAATTACAAAACTTAGCCAGACATGACAGTGGGTGCCTGTAATCCCAGCTACTCCAGAGGCTTAGGCAGGAGAATCGCTTGAATCCAGGAGGCAAGGTTGCATTGAGCCAAGATCACGCCACTGCACTCCAACTTGGGCAACAGAGCGATACTCCGTCTCAAAAAATAAAAATAAAAATTGAGATTGTGACGTCCAAAACTGGATGATGAAGACTCTCAGACTCACGTCAGAGATAACTCAAGTAGGGTCCAGTGCAATCAGCTGGGTGTTCCCATCTCCAGCCTGTGTGCCAGACACCCTGAGAAATGCAGAGAGAAGTGAGACGCAGCCCACGGCCACAGTGAGCTTCATATTTAGTAACAGGGAAAAGAGAAATATGCCAATATCTGAAACCCAAGAGAGGGCATAAGAAGTGTTGTTGCCACAAGGATTCAAAGACGGGAGGCAGGACAACTTTGGGAGCCTGGGAAGGACTTTGTGGTAGAAGTTGCATTGGAATGGGCCCTGAAGGCTGGGTAGGAGTTGGAGGAGCTGGGGAGGTGGCACAAGAGGGCTTTGGTCCTGTGCCAGGTATTCAGGTACTGCAGGCAGAGCGCTTTCCTCTCCACAGGGTGGCCTCCCTTTTGTCCTGCTCTCAAATGTCCAGTTAGCACCTGCTGGGAAGCCTGTCTTCTCTAACCACTGCCCAGCCCCTCCTTCCCCCAGCCAATAGCTCGAAGGCGGGAGTTGGCAATCTCTATTTCTTCATGCTTTTTTTTTTTTTCATTTTTTGAGACGGAGTCTTGCTCTGTTGCCCAGCCTGGAGTGCAGTGGCGCAATCTTGGCTCACTGCAACCTCCACCTCCTGGGTTCAAGCGATCCCCCTGCCTCAGCCTCCTGAGTAGCTGGGATTACAGGCACACGCCACCGCCCAGCTAATTTTTGCATTTTTAGTAGAGACAGTTTTCACCATGTTGGACATGCTGGTCTCAAACTCCTGACCTCGTGATCCACCCACCTCAGCCTCCCAAAGTGCCAGGATTACAGGCATGAGCCACTGCATCTGTCCTCTTTATGCTTTAAAAAAAAAACAAAATTGACTGAGTCTGGGAGAATGGGCACCAATTTGTGTGTTTCTATCACAAATTCAGCATGTGGCTATCTTAGAAAAGCTTTAAAATAGAGAAAAGCGCATCTTTCTAAGAACAGGAGTGAAAATGAGAAATGGGTAAGCATTCCCAGAGATGAGGTGTTTGTCTTTTTTAATGATCAGAAACAGGTGGTAAAGCATACGGTAAGTCGCCCAATTTAGCAGAGTACAGGAAGACCAGTTAGGAGTCTACTGCACTAGTCCAGGCCGGAAAGACTCATTTGAATTGTAAATAAGGATAGGAGCCAGAGTTAGCCACAAAAGAAGTTCCAGAAATAAAATCATTAGAACTGTGATCTGGAGGGGAAGGAAGGAGGATGGGGCCACTGATGGGATGTCTAGGTGTAGGTGACTAGCAGGCAGCTGGACTTGAGGTCTGCTGAAAGGTTGATACTAAGAGAAATACACCAGGAAAGGAGGCGTGTGCTTGGTGGAGCCTGCTGATTGCACCAAGAAAGGAAGCAGATGATGCCAAAATAGGGGTGGGCTTCTGGGAGGGAGGATTGGCAGGGGAGGAGGCTGGGGGACTAGAGAGCATCACAGAAGAGGAGGAGCTCAGGTCAGACAGGAAATTCACGGTTGAGATCTTAGAAAGGGAATCATTGTAAACTGTGAGTTGTTTAAAACCTGAAGTCAGTGACCTGAGAAATCACCCTGAAGTTGGGTGAGCAAGTGGGGAGGGAAGGATGGGGAGTGGCTGCTAATGGAAATGGGCTTTTTGGGGGGTGATAAAATGGAATTAGCTGGTGGCGCTGGTCACACAACCTTGTGAATATTACTAAAACCCACTGATGTGTGTACTTTAAATGGGTGGATTTTATGGTATGTGAATTATGTCTCAACTTTTTTTTAAAAAAACCTGAAGTTGGTATGGGGAGAGGAGTGGAGAAAGGGAAGCATGAATATCCATGTCCCAAAGGACAATGGCGAGGACCTTGAGTCACATGCTCAGTGGTCTTGGAAAAGTGGGTGTTTCTTTGAGGTCAGCATTATGCGCTCACCTTTGTGCCAGGTACCCCGCCTATGATGCTCTGTCCCCGGGAAGCCTACAGCCTGGTTGAGTAGAGCGCTAGCATCTGCGATGCAGCTTTAGGAGGAGACGGCAGTGATGACAGCAGGAACAGAGACTGAAACTGAACCCCAGGGCTTGAGTCATCCACGTGTTCATGTTTGGTTAACAGGCTCTGTGGTTGCAAGCCTGGCTCCTTAGGCCCCAGGCGTAATTCTCCTGTCCTGCCTCCTTCCCTGTCTACAGTCTGGCCTTCTGGCCTCCACAGTGGTGCCATCACCAGGGTTGTTCCTTGGGAGCTGTTAAGGGGGAGAAGTTGATTAAGTTCCGGGCTTGAATGTCGCCTCTGTCGGTTCCAGGTTGGGCTGGTGTATATGTTTAACCTCATCGTGGGCACAGGCGCGCTCACCATGCCCAAGGCCTTCGCCACTGCCGGGTGGCTTGTCAGCCTCGTCCTGCTGGTGTTCCTGGGCTTCATGAGGTAAGAGGCAGCGGGGACTTTCCCATAGGGGCCAGGAGTGGAGCAGGAGGGAGTCGGCCCAGGAAGCCCGAACATGAGGGCACTGAGGGGGTGGGAAGACACCTGTCTACCCTGTCTCGAGCTCAGTGAGTCCTTGCCAGGGTAGTCAGAGAGGGGACAGTGGTCACAGAGGCCTCCTGGTGGCTTGTGTTAGTGGAGCGGTTGCACAGCCCTGATCAGATAAAAACCTGGACATCCACTAGGCTTTGGAATGTTTCACGTGATGCTGGCCTATTTCTTCCCTGGCAGATTTACCTCCCCTGCTATTAAATGTGTGCTTTATTAACATTACCATCAAGTTTTGCTGTCTGAGAAAATACCACCCAGCCACAGAAAAAAGATCTAACAAACATTTAAGGTGACATGGGAAATCAGTTTGGAATTTAGAATTTACTTAAGGTAATTAATGAAGTAGGTGATAAACACATGCCTGGGTACGTGATCAAGCGTGGCACTCGCCTGCCGTGTACCTCCCCAGGTCTTCAGGGACACCTACTCCTTGAGCCAGGTGTGTGGGCCTTACCAGCCGGTGCTTCAGGGAGGGTGGGTTCCACCTGAGGCTCTTCTCGGGGATTCCCACACACGTAGGGACTAGTCTGAAGTTGTCAGCAACTGCTCCAGGCCAGGAAGGGGTTTAGGACTAGGCATTTCCATCCTCGCAACCGGGTAGGAATCCACAAGCTGCAAAAAAGAGATGGGAAGGAGCACCTGGAAACACCTCCCCTGAGAGGCGACCCTGCCCCATCTGTGCACCGAGCACCCTTCTGGGTACTGAGGGGGCCTCACCACAAAGATCCGTGCCTGTGCAGACTTGACTTTATGTTGTGGGGAGACAGACAGTGAGCAGTGAAGATAATAAATGGGTAAATTGAAGAGTGAGCTGGAAGGCAGTGAGTGCTGTGGAAAGAGGAAGGCATAACAGGGCGAGGGGACTAGGATGCCGGGTGAAGCAGGGTTAGGAAGGGCTGCATCTAAGCGGGGATCTGAAGGGGGAGGGAGTGGGTGCGGGTGGAAGGATGAGACGGAGCTTAGTAGTTGGAGCAAACTAAGATGTACAAGAAGCTGAATGGGATAGGAAAACACCCATGGTTTTCAGTTTCTTCATGCATTTCTTTTGGAGAGTTTTGAGGGTGAATCTTGGGGCACTATCGGTTCATTATCTACTGTGAGCCCTGGCAGCCAAGAGCTCTAGAAGTCCTTGTCCTTACATGACTCTGCTGTCCCCTTTAAAGGACCTTCAGCACAGGCAGCCATCGAATGGGAAGTGATCATTCCGGGCTCCCAGGCAGGGGGTACCACACCCCGCTCCTTGCTCAACCCATTTGTGTTTGAACGTGATCAATGAGTTGGCCTTGCGCAACCATGAGAAGTCTCTTTATGCCTTAATTAAGATTGATTTTAATTTCACGTCCAAAAAGAAGGGTAAATCCAAAGCCCTTAAAACGGTCACTTAGGCAAGATAATGAGAAACCTTTCTAGGAGGTGCTGAGGCTATTGGAATGGGGGTTTCAGAGCTGGCTGCTCCCCCAGAGTGGGAGTGAGTGTGGGTTTAACTGGTGTGGGGCCAAGCGACCCCTCTGCCTCCTGCCACCTGACGTCAGGGCGAGCAGTCAGCCCCCCAGCCCTTGTCAACACTCTGGGAGAGGCAGGGGTGAGTCTGGTGGCAGAGCTGTCCTGGACTCAGGAAAGCAGGAGATGAATGTTCGTCCCACGCTGTTCCACGGCAGAGATGGATTCATACCTCAGGTTTTATTAGCAGGAAGGCAGCCCACTTCTGTATCCTCCATTAACAAAAGCATTCATGCATTCCAGCTGTCATCTAGGTCTCTCAAGTTTCCTTTTTTTTTTTTTTCTGAGACAGAATCTCGCTCTGTCACCCAGGCTGGAGTGCAGTGGCACAATCTCGGCTCACTGCAACCTCTGCCTCCTGGATTCAAGCAATTCTCCTGCCTCGGCCTCCCAAGTAGCTGGGATTACAGGCATGTGCCACCATGCCCGGCTAATTTTTTTGTATTTTTAGTAGAGACGAGGTTTCACCATATTGGCCAGGCTGGTCTTGATCTCCTCACCTTGTGATCCACCCACCTCGACCTCCCAAAGTGCTGGGATTACAGGCGTGAGCCACCACGCCTGGCCTCAAGTTTCTTTAAGAGGAAAAGAAAAGATGATTTTTCTAATCTAGTCTGACTTCTTGGCAAGCGTCTAATGCCACCTCCCAATCTCCCTTTTGAATTGGTCCATAGAAGTGCAAGCTTATTTTAATATTAGCCAGATTATTTGGAAAGTAAAAAGTACTGCCAAAGAAAAAAGGGATGGATTCCGGAGCAAAGTGCCCATTTCCAATTATCGATGCCTATGCTCCTTCCATGAGTGTATGTAATTGGGAGGTGACCACTTGCCTGTGTCCTTGCAAGGTGACATGAAAGCTGCCTGCTGTCCTTCCAGAAGCTGGGGGGCCCTTTGTGAACCAGCCTCCCCTCACTGAGAGCGTCCTTTGACATCTGCCCCTGACAGCCCCTCCTGGGTGTGCAGCGCTGCTTGTCCCAGTATCGTTTCTGCCCCCAGCTCCCTCTCTCCTTTGGTTAGTTTCCCTCCCATCACTTAGTTCACGCCCCTCTCTCTCGTGCACCGGAAATACGTTCTCACTAGAGACAGCAACATCAAAGCATGCACACCTTTTTACCAAGTAAAGCCCATCTCTAGGGAACAGCTCTCAGAAAAGAGAATGGTCTGGGCTGGTGGGTCTGGTCAGTTCTTAACAATGGTGTTTTCCTTCTCTCTCTGTCTCCTCCAACCTCCTGTCCACCTTTGGCGCTGGGCACTCGGCCCCCTCAGCTTCGTGACCACCACCTTTGTGATAGAGGCCATGGCTGCGGCCAACGCGCAGCTCCGCTGGAAGAGGATGGAGAACCTCAAGGTGTGTGCGTGTTGCCCTCATCTCTGGGCCATGCCTCTGTTCCATCAGGTACCCAACAGGCGGTCTCAGCAGCCCATTCTTTTCCTCTCAGTGCGTGGCGGGCTCTGTCCACGGCACTGCTCCTGGACCCCAGTCCCAGAGCTGAAGCTTAATAGCCACCTAAAGCTTAAAGCACAAATGGAGCCTCTGCCGCTTTCCTGTCTCAGCCTCAGGCCTCCTACCCCCACCCGCATCCAGCTCAGCTGTTTGAAATCTTTGTACCCAGGAACTGTGCTGTCGCTTCTTCCCAAGTGTGTCTCTGCCACCTATAATGGGGCAGCATAGCTGTGCTAAAAGCTTCCTAAAGATACAGATACCCTGCAGAAAGAAAGAACACAGGGTCCGGTGGGGGAGCTCACGCCTGTAATCCCAGCACTTTGGGAGGCCGAGGCGGGCAGATCACTTGAAGTCAGGAGTTCAAGATCAGCTTGGCCAACATGGTGAAACCTCATCTCTACTAAAAATACAAAAGTTAGCCAGGCATGATGATGTGTGCCTGTAATCCCAGCTACTCAGGAGGCTGAGGCATAAGAATTGCGTGAATCGGGGAGGTGAAGGTTGCAGTGAGCTGAGATTGCGCCACTGCACTCCAGCCTGGGCGACAGAGTGAGATAGCATGGAGTGGCAAGCGTCTCAAAAAAAAAAAAAAAAAAAAAGAGGCTGGGCACAGTGGCTCATGCCTGTAATCCCAGCACTTTGGGAGGCCGAGGTGGGTGGATCACCTGAGGTCAGGAGTTCAAGACCAGCCTGACCAACATGGTGAAACCCCATCTCTTCTAAAAATATAAAAATTAGCCGGCTGTGGTGGCAAGTGCCTGTAATCCCAGTTACTCGGGAGGCTGAGGCAGGAGACTCGCTTGAACCTCGGAGGCGGAGGTTGCAGTGAGTTGAGATCATGCCATTGCATTCCAGCCCGGGCAACAAGAGCAAAACTTTATCTCAAAAAAAAAAAAAAAAAGGAAGCAGGTTCGCCATTGTCCCAGGGCTTTTCTATAGAGTTCCATGCTCTTTTTTTTTTCTTTTTCTCTTTTTTTTTTTTTTTTTTTTTTTTTTTTTGAGACAGGGTCTTCGCTCTGTCACCCAGGCTGGAGTGCAGTGTTGCAGTCACGGCTCACTGCAGCCTCGATCTCTTGGTCTCAGGTGATCCTCCCATCTCAGCCTCCCAAGTAGCTGGGACTACAGGCACATGACCCCACACCTGGCTAACATTTTGTATTTTTTTGATGTGCTCCTTTGTTTTCCCTTGTTTTCCTCCCTCCTCCTCGTCCATCCTACCACCTCCCAGGAGGAGGAAGATGACGACTCCTCCACAGCCTCAGACAGCGATGTTCTCATCCGGGACAACTACGAGCGGGCAGAGAAGCGGCCCATCCTGTCTGTGCGTAAGTCTTGGGGTCCTCGCGGGCCCGCACTTCCCTCTGGGCCACAGGGTTCCCTTTCTTCATGGAGAGGGCCCTGGAGAGTCTCCCCGCAGATTCTGGCATTTCCTGCCCCTGGATTCTGAGGCAGGCCCTGTGGTAGACTCAAAAGAGCACAGGGTTTCAGTCCTGGGCACAGGCGTGGCCCCTGCTGGCTTGGCCACTACTCAGATTTGCAGCTTGGTAAGTTCCTTGACCTCTGCACCTCAGTTTCCCCCCATACCCCTTCCTGTTACTGAGACGATTAAATGCCTGGTTCCTTGCCTGGTGCACCCTGGAAGCTCGAGTCAATGCCATTCTTTGGCGTCTCGTCTTCCTCCTGCCCCGTGCCCTCATGTTCACACATGCCCCTGCCCTGCTGTCTCCTCCCTGGGCGGCTGGGTTGGGCTCCGACGCCTGCTCTCCCTTTCACCCCAGCAGAAGCATCTCTGAATTCCCTTAAAAAAAAAAAAAAGACTATGTTAAACCATGTCAAGCAGGAAACATTAGGAAAAGTTTTCTCGAGTTTGGACACTTGGGGATTTCATGGTTTAGATAATTCAGTGAGATCCTCACCACCCTCTGAAGCTCTCCACGTGAAGAACCACTTCCTCTTCCTTGTTCTTTTGGCTCTGCAGAGAGACGTGGATCTCCCAACCCGTTTGAAATCACAGACCGGGTGGAAATGGGACAAATGGCCTCCATGTTCTTCAATAAAGGTAGAAGTTCTTTTGGGGGTGGGGTGTGGGGAAACGGGGAGCTGGTGCTTCACTGCAGGCCTGCACCCTTGTAATGAGGGCTCCACCCTGACAGCCAGACCATGGGGCAGAGCAGGTGGTAGAGCTGCTCCCTCAGCACCTGAGAAGCCACCTTGCTGACCTCTTTTCCTGGATTCCTCCCTGTCTGCGGACATTAAAAACAAAGAGGCGGCTTCTCTAGCGGAAGTCAAGAACCCAAGGCAGCTGCTCCAGCAGAAGTCAGGAACCCCAGGCAGCTACTCCAGTGGAGGTCAGGAACCCCAGGCAGCTACTCCAGTGGAGGTCAGGAACCCCAGGCAGCTACTCCAGTGGAGGTCAGGAACCCCAGGCAGCTACTCCAGTGAAAGTCAGGAACCCCAGGCAGCTACTCCAGTGGAAGTCAGGAACCCCAGGCAGCTATTCCAGCGGAGGGTCAGGAACCCCAGGCAGCTATTCCAGCGGAGGGTCAGGAACCCCAGGCAGCTAATCCAGTGGAGGTCAGGAACCTGAGGCAGCTACAAAATAAGCTTTTTCCTTTTCCTGCAAAGGAAGCTGATGGAGGCCGGCTGATGGTTTTGCACCTCCTGCTTGATTGCCTCTGACCTTGCCCTCTTCTGGCCGATTCTGTCTAGAATAACACCTTCTGACAGCGATAGGATCTGCTGCGCGCACGCCTGGGCCTGGCTTCCCAGTGGCCGGCAGAGGGCGCTAGGAGCCCACACCCAGGCTTGCCGAGTGAGCCCGGAGCCCTGAAGTGTACTGGTGAACCTGCTCCTTCCTGGGATCTGGCTGCAATCATAAGGGAGCCACCCAGCTCTGGGGTTGAGTTGTTGGATGTTCCAGCTTCATCTTATATCTCCATGGCAAATCTGGTTCTTTTGGAAGATGAGCTATTTAAGAGTTTAGTGGGCCAGGCACGGGGCTCACACCTGTAATCCCAGCACTTTGGGAGGCCAAGGCGGGCGGATCACAAGATCAGGAGATCGAGACCATCCTGGCTAACATGGTGAAACCCTGTCTCTACTAAAAATAAAAAAAATTAGCTGGGCGTGGTGGCGGGTGCTTGTAGTCCCAGCTACTTGGAAGGCTGAGGCAGGAGAATGGCATGAACCCTGGAGGCGGAGCGTGCAGTGAGCCAGGATGGCACCACTGCACTCCAGCCTGGGCTACAGAGCGAGCCTCCGTCTCAAAAAAAAAAAAAAAAAAAAAAAAGAGTTTAGTGGCCAGGCATGGTGGCTTATGCCTATAATCCCAGCTCTTTGGGAGGCCGAGGCAGGTGGATCACTTGAGACCAGGAGTTGGAGACCAGCCTGGCCAACATGGTGAAATCCCATCTCAAGTAAAAATATGAAAATTAGCTGGGCGTAGTGGTGCACACCTGTGGTCCCAGCTACTCCAGAGGCTGAGGCACAAGAATTACTTGAACCCAGGAGGCAGAGGTTGCAGTGAGCCGAGATCATACCACTGCACTCCAGTCTGGGCTGCAGAGTGAGACCTTCTCAAAAAAAAAAAAAGAAAACAAGAAAAAAGAGTTTAGTTTTTAATGCCCAGACCTGTTTATTTCCATTTCATTGAGAGTCAGCCACATTCTCAGTTCATCCTTCCCCTTGCAACTGTCTTCGAAGATTTTCTGCCCCTTTGTCAAAGCCCCATTTGTCGAGTGGGCTGCCCTACCAGTTCTTTCTAGTCTTAAATGTGGCTGCACTTAACTTAGAGCCGGGGGGACTGTAGGAACTAGAATCTCTTTGACTGCTTTTTAGGACGTTAAGCATTTAGGCAGGGCAATGTGATTATCAGCCAAAGGCCGTCCTAGAGCCTGGTTCACCCTCCCTGCCGGACCGGCCTCACAGAGGGTTTTCAGAATTCAGCAGAACCAACTGGTCAAGTTCAGCCTGCATCTGTGCTTCTCCTTTGTTCCATTTCCGTCCCTCCCGTCTCACCAGCCTGAGCAAGCATAAGCGTTTCCTCCTGGCAGCAACGCAAAGTCCCCTTCCAAATGCAAGCTTTAAAATAAAGTACACATTGGAAGGAAGACGCGTGCTTTTAAACCTCCTTTCTCATTTTCATATTCTGCAGTCTGCCCTGATTTCCTTAAGAATTCTAGCAACCAGCAGTTTTGCCTTTTTTGCCCCCCACTACAGACTAGACTCTTAATTTGCCCAAATCTAATGGAAAATAAAGACATTGTCTGAGACCAGCCTCACACTTAGAGGGAGTCTCCTTCTCTACCCCAGAGTTTCTCAAGTTCAGTCCTGTTGATGTTTGGGCTGGGGAATTCCTTGTTGTGGGGCTGTTCTGTGCGTGGTAGGGTGCTGAGCAGCATCCCTAGCCTCTGCCTGCTAGTTGCCAGTAGCACCTCCTACTTATGACAGTCAAAACTGTCCTCAGACATTGTCACATGTTCCCAGCAGGGTCTGGGAGGCAAAATCACCCCAGCTGAAAACCTCCGCTCTGCTCCATTCCTGATTCACAGACTGCCAGATTGTCATCTTCACCCTTGGTGGGGCTGCCTCCTTTATAGGAGGCTCCCTTAGGGTCCCAGCTCATTTCTTATAATCAGAAATGCGGGCCTAGCCATTGATGTCTTCTCAGGAAGTTCATTGATCCCTTATTTTGTGTCTAGTAATGAAGTTTATTGACCAGGGAGGGCCAATGGCAGTTTATAAACAGAGCTGATGCCAGAGTCCATTGGCAGGTGGAGGAAAGGCTGGGAGTGGGGTGGGGGACAATGCGTCCCCTCAGAGCAGAAAACAAGCTGGAGTGCAGGCTGTACCTGGAGCCTGGGCCTGAGTGACAGGCCAACCCCAGAGGCCACTAAGCTTGGACGTCAGGCTATCTCTGACATGTCAGGGAAGGACATACCATATTCAAAAAGTGGGCGCCGAGGCCTCTTGGATCCCTTTGAGGATCACGTTTTCTTAGTCTTTTCCCCCCCAGGCTCCTAGGAACAGAGCCGACCTCACATGGCCCAGGAGTAACATGTCCTAGGCTTTCCCTTGAGTACCCTGCAGGCTCTTCTGAGCCACCAGGATTAAAAGGGAACTGTCACTTCATTTTTCTTTATGTTCTCAGAGAAGCCAGCAGCTCGAGACCAGTGACATCAAAAACGTGAGCCTTAGTCTGAGCAAGGGTGTAGACTGGTTGAGCAGTAACCCTTAGGTCGTAGGGCCTGCCACTCTTTTCAGAGCCCTTGCACCTGGCCTTTCTAGCTGGAATCATTTATGGAAGATGGCCCAGGTGGGATTCTTCTCACCCTCACGGATTTGGAGACGTTTGTGGACTTACCGGGGTCCTGAAACAAGTCTGATGGAATTAGGACTAGAGCCCTGTGTTCCCAACTTCTCGTTCAGCCTCCTGCTGGAGTGAGAGGGGACAAATGTCACCTCTGCAGCAGGAGTGTCAGCGTCACGCACCATCCAGAGTCAGCATTGTCCCTTGGGAGTGCTTCCCATAAGAAGGAAAGGGGGCCTGTCTTGAGCACCATCACCCCAGCACACCAGGCCACCGTGTGCTTGGGATCAGTCAGATTCAGGATGAGACAGTGGGCCTTTGGAAATCCAGGGCTTTTTACCCGTTGGATCCCAGCTTCAGAGAGCTGGGCTGTTTTCCGTCAACTTCTCTTTGCTTCAACTCTTTAGTAGCAATCTCTTGTCTTAGAGCCCGGTGTTGGCTGACACCAGAGGGGGGCCCCAGCCCAGATGCACCTGGGGTTCAGGCTCCTGACTCGGGGCATCTCTCCTCCCCCCTCCCTCCCCAGCCATGCCAAGCCTCACACTCACCGTGCACCTGTCTGGCTTCAAAATCTCTCTGATCCTCCCAGCCTCGTTGAGTCCTCTCAGGTGAAAGTTATGAGCCTATCTGTCTCTTGTCAGCATCACAGTGTAGCCAGCCAGAAAAAGAAATAGGACTTTGGGGTCATTTTCCCACTTTTTGTAGAAAGTAAACAGCTCAGAGAACTGAAAGCTATGGGAGAGGTAGAGATTTAGTCAAAAAGAAGAAGAAGAAAAAAAAAAACATGCAGACATCTCTTTGTGGCTCCCTGACTGATGGCTGTGTTCCTTTCAGTGGGTGTCAACTTGTTCTATTTCTGCATCATCGTTTACCTGTATGGGGACCTCGCCATCTATGCTGCTGCCGTGCCCTTCTCCCTCATGCAGGTGACCTGGTGAGTACCCTCCTGAACCCCAGGTTGGCGGTAGCCAAAGGGGCTTCCTCAGCCAGTCAGGGCAGAGTGTCCAGGGGAGAAGCACCATGCCAAGTGAGTTCATTGCATCTAGGGAATGCAGATGCCCAGGCCGTTTTCTGCACAGACCACAGCCAGCCATGCTGTCTGTCCTTAGCTCATGTCACTGTCCCCTTCCCTGCCCCACTAGGTTCCCACCAAGGGCTCCTGAGTCATTGGGAAATGGTGCTGCGGGAACAAGGAGGGTGCGTCTTCAGAGATGCATCCCGCAAAGGGGTTTGTGAGAAGTCTGATTGTTGGCGCTCAGGCGGCTGTGCAGGGAGTGGCTTCTGTCTCCCCCCAGCCCAGCCAGGTGGCCTCGCTGAGCCTGGGCCTGCTGTCATTCTCTTTATCAGCAGCGCCACTGGCAACGACTCCTGCGGTGTGGAAGCAGACACCAAATACAATGACACTGACCGGTGCTGGGGGCCCCTGCGCCGAGTGGACGCCTACCGCATCTACTTGGTGAGTATCTGTGCCTCTGTGCCGCCTGCCCCAGCCCAGCCTGGGCATTTGAAGTGCCTTTACTTCCGGGTAGAATCCTTTCCTCAGAGAAGAGGGTCTACCCTTCTCCACACCCTGGCTAAGCACTGGGGCCTTGGCCCCAGGCAGAAATGGATCATGTCACTAAGAGTCTAGCCCCCAAGGTTCCAGGCAGCAGGCCTTAAAGTCAAGCGTGGTTTGGAGTAGGCACTCAGGTCATAGCCAGATTCAGGACCGTGACTGTTGTAAACTTAGCTCAGATTCTAGGGCCAACCTCAGCAGAGTTCTCCAAGAGTGCCACATCTTATTTTTTCCAGAAACTTTCCATATTTTGACCATACTCCTGGCCAGCCCAAGAGCATATGGTTCTATGCTGGGTCTGGCCATAAACATCCTCTCCAGATAGGGAAGGGTCAGCCCAGCTCTCTTCCTATCTTCCCTCCTCTCATCCTCCCAGTGGACAAGAGAAGATGATGAATCTCCAGGCTCGTTCTTGATTGCTTTGTGCCGTTGGTGGGGGGCAGGGAGCTAAATAATATGCCAGAGAGGTCCTGGATAATAAGATACAAAACCAGAGACAGTTATTTATCTCTGCCTACTTTGGGGGCGGGACTCAGAAATGTTTTTCTTTAACTGTTGCAGTATCTGTTAATATTCTCTGCTTCCTCTTGGTCCTCCTCAGCCCTGACATAAATTTAGGTGTGCTAGGTGACACAGTTTGACACGTGGCCACTTGGCTGATTTGGAGCAGGGAGGCAGGGACCAAGAGAGAGCCAGGCTTTTCAGGGAGCTGGCCTCCCGACTTCATTATCCCTATCTGAGGAAAGGTTTCCACAGGCCCTGCAGGATATTTGGGGCTGGATTTGTTAACCCCAAGGGGCCACTGAATGGCTTTTCTTGCCCTCCTAGTCGCACTCTACAGCCGTGCTGCAAGAGCCCTGTGGCCTGGGCTGTGGAGAGGTTGGTTTTCCTCTCTGCCTCTCTGGAGCAGTCAGCTAATGGTCGGTGTGTCTTCTCCTGCACATTCATCTGTGGCTAGCAGTTTAGTAGGCTGCGTCCCTGATTCCTCCGTTGCAGGTCTGGTGGGAATTTGGTAGCGGGTTAATTGTCTGGCACCCTTCTCCACCTCCCCCAGCCTTGGGGCAGGAAAAGGCACCAGCATGGCAGCCGGAGGGGTGAGCCCAGGCACTAGCAGCACAGCAGAGGCTCGTTAGCCTCTTAGCACTCAACAAACCATGATTGGCAAAATTAGCAAAGGTAAGGGAAAGGCCCCATCTGGATCTCTAGCAGGATAGATGGGCAGAAGGAGGGGGTGGAGGCCAGGGTTTGAGTGGCTCGCCCAGACATGGTGGCATGTTCAGGGCAGAGCAGCCACAGCAGAGCCAGTCTGGTGGGTCTTTGCTGGGGAGGCTGTTGGAATCTAAAGACCCTGCCAGGCACACTCCCCGCCCACCAGCAAAACGGATACTGAGCGCTGGGAATATTGGCTGCTGCCATTTGCCTGATAAATTATTTAGAAGCGTTATTCTTGCCTTGTTAAATGGTTCCCTCACTTATTCCTATAAACCTTCCACATGATGGAAGCCTCCCTCCCTGGATCTCAATAACTCTCTGACTGAACAGAAGGAACCCTTCAGGAAAGCAGACGGGCATTAATTACTGCCTTCATCTCCCAGATATTGCACTTATAACTCATAGAGCTAATTGTCATCACAGCCTGCAAAAGCCACGAAAACAGGAAGCAGAGGCTGCAGAACAGGAGTGGAGACCCTGGCTGCCCGCAAGAGCCTTTTCTTTCTGAGCCAGTGACAGTATCCTTCCCCCATAGCCCAGTCCCCTGCTGGGGGCTTCCGTTTGCTCAGAGGCTTTTGGTTTGCATGGGCTCTTCCACCCAGTTTGGAGAAATCAAGGCAGATGGGCCTTGGCGTTGTCTCAGAAGTCACTTCACAGTTTTGCATGTGGCTCCCAGGGTGTGAGGTTCTGCAGAACAGTAGCCTGCTGTTCCCTTGACCCCAGACTCTGGTGCTGTCATTGCTCTGCAGCCCCTTCCCCTCCCTCGGTGAGTTGGAAGGGGCAGAGTGACTGGAGGAAGGGGGGTTGGCAAAGATGAGGGTTTCCTCCCTCAGTCCTGATCTCTCCTGCAAGTGATGACGGCATCTTCCCCTCCCAAGTCCTGCCTGCAGGGCTTATCCCTGTGCGTCTTTGTAAAGGTCAGGAGAGCTAGATTCCATCAAGTGGCCCCTTGGGCCCCAGAGGAGGAGGGCTGTCCTTCCCCGCTGCCCCCTGGTCATTCTGTTTCAGAAGATGGTCCATCCCTTCTAGGGATGCCACGCTGCCTCTCACCACCAGCTGTTTCTGGTTTTGCTGCCAGCCAGATTTCACTCAAAGTGTTCAGCAAGGCAGCGAGCAGGTTGGGGGAGAATTGAAAGCACCTCCCTACCCTGCACACAGATCTTGTTTGTCTCAGGTAGATGGTGCCCCTACCCAGCCTGCATTTTTAAAAGGGCCTGCTAATAATCTCTTCTTCATTGCCATTCTGCAACAGTAGTTCTGGGGGACAGAGATACAGACTTTTATATTGTGGTCTAACTTTCAGAAAGTCGTCTGGAAGCGATTTCTTCTGTGTCTTCCTAGGAATGCTCCTGAGACGCACACGCACAGTGAGAATCCTTGCTATAGTAAGTGTCTCCAGGGCTGGCCTGTGTGTAGCATCATGATTACTTACAAAAAGGGAGATGCTTCTACCAGCAGCTCCCAGTGGCCTCCCAAAGCCCTTGACCTTCACCAGTGGAAAATTCCAACCCCACTCCTTGTGCCTGACGACCCTTGTCCATATCCTGTGCTTCCCGACGCAGCTGATATGAGTCACTTTCTCCCTCTCCTTCCCTGGAGGAGTCACAGAGCAGGGTGCCGGGGGGCGGAGGTCCCCTGAGTCACTTGCTGCTTCAGTGGGCTCTCTGGGGTGTCCCAGCAGGCCACTGCAGCTGGAGCCAGCGGTGACCTCGACCCTGTTATTAGGGCCCATGGAGATTATCATTAGGATCTGCTATCAGCTGACCTTGGATTCTCAGGCCCCTCACCCACCCATCCCTCCTGCTCTTTTGAAAAATCAAATGGGAATCTATGAGATGCTCCAGCTCTTTCAAACGGGTAACCTTGCCTCCAGGCTAGGGAACATCTCAAGATTCTTTCTGCAGTTTCTCCGGCTTCAGTAGGCAACACAGTCAGAAGTTGACATTTCATTCCTTCCTCTACAGCATGAGGGAGCCAGGGACCCCTGGTGAGGTGATAGGATTGCATATGAACCAGTTCTGTTTGGGACTCAGACTGTCCCAAGTGTCTGGGATGCAGGCGTGTGTCACTCTCCCCTGGGATCAAGGCCTTTGTTGTACTTCCTTATTCCTGCATCACCTCCCAGCCAATATTCCTATCCCCTGCCTGGACCCATCCCTCCTCCTAGAGAGTCAGAGGGAAGCAGTGTCAGAGGGGGCAGTGGGGACTCCCAAGTGCTGAAAGCCTCTGAAAGCCTCTCACCGTTAGGAAGAGCAAGCGGCATCCACTGCTCACAGGTGGACAGATGCTGCTGGGTCGCAGGTGGCCCGGCAGGCCCCGGCCGAACAGAGCCGGGAATGCAGATGGCAGAGCGGAGCTTATCCTGGCTGGAGACCCGGCCGCAAACTGCCCTGTTGAGCAGGGGGCCCTTCGTTGGCTGCCCTGGGACAGGACAAGGTCACCCTGGCCTGCTATCCTGCCTTGAACACAGGAGCTGTGAGATCCACCTCCGGGGCACAGGTGACTCGAGAGAGGGATACAGCCTGCAAGTGCCTGGCCAGTGCCCTGCCACCCCTTGTGACAGAGAGAGTCTTCCCAAGCTCCCTCCGGACACCACCTTGAAGAAGTGGAGGGCCAGGGGGATTTCTGTCTGCTGGCCTCTCTTCCTAGAGGGTTGGGTCAGTCTCAGATTCAGGCTCAGGTTGACACCGGAAGGGTCAAGGGTCCTTCCAGCCCTGTTTGCGACAGCCCTGTTTTTTCTCGCTCTGCCAGGATTCCATCTTGGCCTGCCTCTCACATGGCAACACTGGCCTTTGTCCATTTGCAGCACTTAAAATGGTGTGCAGCCCCCATTTCAAAACCAAATGGTTTCCTCCTAAAATAGTACCACTCAAGGAGAAAATATCCTTTTCGTGAGGGTGCAGAGGGAGTGATGTGCCCACCTGGCAGTGCCATGCGTGCCGTGAGTGCCCTGCCCTCCCACGGTTTACCTTGCATCGGTGTAGCGCGTACCAGTGACTTTTGACTCTCAGCCACATGGTAAAGTACACAGCGTCATCCCATTTCACAGCAGGGAAAACTGACTCAGAGACGGGGGCTTCCTGGGATCCCGGAGCTGAAGCAGACAGACAGCAGCTGAGCTCTTTGGCCTCTCAGCTCTGTCCTGCCCTGGTGATACAGGCTTGCTCCACTTGCCCAAGACTCAGTTCCGTAGGCCCTGCCTTGGGGGTGGCCCCCACTGCCATGTGCAGGCTGGGGCATAGAGCACCTGTTCTCAGCCCTGGAAGCCTGACATTTTCAAGCGGTTGGGGTGACCCGGCTGAGCGTGTTCCCTGGTGAGTGAGCGCCTTTGCACGTCTGCCCATCATTGTCACCGACTTGATTGATGCCCTGTCTGCCCTGGTGCCGCTCACTCCTAGATAGCAAGGCCAGCTTTTCCTGGGCACTCAAGTAGTGTTAGAATTAAGTGCCTCTTCCCAAGGACACTTCCTTCCCCTGCCATGGTCTCTGTTCTAGCGTCAGCCACTGTGCCCTGGGGCTGTGGCATCTGTTAATAAGTGGGTCAATGCTGCCTTCACTTGAATATTTATTCTTACCAGTGGTGGGGCAGGAGGTGGCTTAGAGGCCTTCAAGACCAGTGAGGAAGGAAAATTAGTGAAGCAACAAGTTTTAGGAGCAGCAGTGACTTCACCGGACTTGGAGACTCTGGGGACACTGCTGCCTGCCTCCCAGGTACCACTCCTGTTGCTTTCAACATCAGTGGTGCCCCCAGAGCACAACTCCAGTAGAACACAGTGAACACTGCCCCCGGGTTTGTGCAGCGTCGAGCCCGGGATTGGAGTGAAGCGCAGTCAAACAGGAAAGGTGGCCCGGGGAGGGCCTGGCAAGAAAGTGGACAGGATAAGCGAGCTGTCTCCGTGGAGGAGTCTAGTGGGTTGGCCCATCTAGAAACGGAATGCAGGACCCTCAGCCCAGAAAGCAGACAGCCTGTCAAGACTGTCCCTTCCTGGGTGACGTCCACCCTCTCATCTGGTTCACGTGAGTTAGGACTCAGCCTCATACCAAACCAAGACGAGTCAGGAGGAGACTCCAGGATGCCTGGAGGGGGAAGGGTGTTGCTTCCAGGGTCGGGGACATCCAAGTGCCTCCTTAATAGGATGGCAACCATGTAGGGGCTCACTGGGGTGACCCGGGAAGCCCATCTTCTTTCCTTTCCTTTTCTTCTCCCTCCCAACGCACCTCTTGTCAGTTCCTCCTCATTCAGTTCTGGAGACTCTAGAAAGGTCGGGTTTGTTTTGCCTTTCACCTTTTCCTCCCCTCTCGCCTATGGAGAGATGCCTGTCACACCTGGTGGCACCGCAGGTGTGCTGCGTGCAGTCGTTCTAACCCGTGCCCACCACTGCCAGGAGCTGGACTCAGTAAGGCTTCGAGGTGTCTTCAGCCAGCTTTGGTGTGGGGTTGTGAGCCCCTGAGATGCATGTCCTGGGTCCTGTTTGTCCCACATATGCTGAGCCTTTGAGGTGTCTTCAGCCAGCTTTGGTGTGGGGTTGTGAGCCCCTGAGATGTGTGTCCCAGGTCCTGTTTGTCCCACACATGCTGAGCTTTCTGCAGTCATCCCGTGAGACTGGGTGTCAAGGAAGAATGCGTTTCTTCCCTGCACCCCAAAAATGTGCGTGCCTGTACCCGCCACCCAAGCAGAGCTGGGAGTCTAACCTGGGTGAACTCTAACTTCAGGCAGCGACCGTGCTCAGGCTGAAATGGTGACCTCAAAGGATTAGCTTGTCTCTTTCTTTTTCAAGGAAATCAATAATACAGGGACAGGCCTGTGTTGTTCTTGCTTGCTTGCTTTTTTCCTGAGGAGCTGTCTATATATCTTAGACCAGGAATGGCTTCTTGTCCTTCCGTGTGCTTTCCATCCCCCTACCCCAGCCCTCCCTAAATGAAATTCAGGTTGCCTGTCACTCACTCCCACACTGCAGCTTGTCTCTCTAGCTCCTAGCCAGGAACAGCGTGACCCCCCATTCCTCCACCACTGCTGCTCCTGTCTGAGCGTGGCCCCCGTCCCCCCTTTCTTCCCCGAGTTGCTCCAGCCTGTCCCTTCACCTTGCTGAGGACACCTGGGTGACGCCTCCCTGAGTCACCCTGTGACTGCCTCCTCCACCCTCACCCCCAGTGCCCATGCTTTCTTTCTCCTCCTGCTCAGGGAGAGGGTTGCTGTTTTTGTTTTTAATATCACTCTCGGGGACGTGGGTTCGGTTGACTGACATTATGCCCACCATCCATCACGCCCCACAACCTACAACCTCTCCCCACCTTGGCCAATACCTATGTGCCAGTTGAGAGGACGATGCCTAGTCCCCTGTGCCACTGCCTCCATGGTCTCAGTACAGTGCCAGACTGGGGGACTCAGGGTCACAAAGCAGCAGGCAGTGGCTTCTTCTCCCTACCACTCCCTTCCCCAGCTCGGAAGCTGCTCATGGGCCTCTGTCGAGGTCCTGAGGGGTGACAGGATCTTATGTTCTTGCTTCTGAGCTGGTGACCGACATAGCCCCCTTCACAGCATGACAGTTGGGTGTCTCTGGCCCTGGTAGAATGTGCAGGTTGGGTATCCCTTCCCCAAAATATTTGGGACCAGAAGCGTTTCTGATTTCAGATTTTCTTCAGATTTTAGAATATCTGCATTATACTTACAGTAGAGCATCTCAAATCCAAAAATCCGAAATGTTCCAATGAGCATTTCCTTTGAGGATCGTGTCAGTGCTCAAAAAGTTTCAGATTTTGGAGCATTTCAGATGTTGGATTTTTGGATTTGGGGTGCTTAGCCTAAACCATATTTCTTTACCCCATCTCCATTGTCTGTAAAATAATGAGTATAGCCTTGCAAAGACTACCCGCCCACAGCAAGCCAGGTTTACTCCCAGGCACGTGGGGAAAACGGCAGTGTAACTTACCTGGTTGCTCATCCCTCACCCCACCCCCATTCACCAATTCAGCCGGGAAGTGAATGGAGATGGGAAATGATCTGTTGCCATGACCTTGACCCCCACACACCCAGCATTCTTAACTCCTAGGAACCCCATTATATGAAAATCCAAAGGTATAAAATAAATTGAGAGGGTAGTTACTTGTTAGAAAGTGACTCCTTACTTTACGGAAGGATTTGCTTCAGATTTCTCTTAAGTACTCAGTTTCCCTAGTGTATTTAAAATGTTATTCTGTGAAAATTAAACATTTATAAAAGAACTTTAGGAGCCCTTCTCTTGTGTAAAGGGAGATACCCCTGTATTCATATGCAAAGGTGCAGAACCCCAAAGCCCAGTTGATGTTGCTGGAGAAACAGGCAGACAGGGCTTGGGGTGGACATCACAGGCAGCCCACCTGAAAGAAGTAACCAGCGATTCCCCTTCCCCTCTCCCCATCCACATCCCTGAGCTGGGAGAGCTCCGCAGAGCTTGATAAGTATATACCCAAGCCCCACACCTGTGCACAGGCCAATTTGGTTGGGAAGCTTCCAGGTAGGGCTCAGTGGGGGAGTATCCATCCCTGCTGGGGACCTTCTGCGCTGAGCTTTTTCAGGACCGTTTCTTTGCAGGTCTCATACTGATCCCAGTCAGACCCTGAGCCCGAGGCTTAAGCCCTCCTTGTTTGTGAGTGGTGCAGTCAGGGATAAAAATCCGGTGTGCCTCACTTCCCAAGCCACCTGGGCTGATCCTGGCCACTGACCCATGTGTGCACACATATTTCCAGTCATTCCCCTCGAGAAGCTGAGCCCCGGGCAGACTCCCAGAGCTCAACAGCCCAGTCCATCCCACACTCTGCACTCCACTGCTTCCAGAACTCCCATTTCTGGGCAAAGAACTAAAAATAGTTTTATTATATTTGTTAAGGGTACATCCCAGTTGTTGATTTCAGATCTCTCCCTGCCACCTTTTTTATTTTTTATTTTTTTCTTCATTTCACAAAATAAAAGTGCCAAAAAACTCCATAGTCTGTGGAATCTAGCAACCTCCCAGTAGTTTGAGAGTAACATGGAATGTTCTTCAATATTTTGTGCTAACTAAAATGAAAACTCTATATGCCAAACTGTTTTTCTTCTGCTCCATGTCTGGCTGCTCCTTTTATCCTGTAGATCAGTCTGGCATTTGTGGTGGCCCTGCCAAGTTTTGTGAGGCTGTGCTATTCCCTAAACGATACTTGCTCTGTTACAGGGTGTGTATCATAAGCAGAGCCTGATGTCTTTCTAAATAGCACCCCAGGGCCCTAGCAGTAATTGTTTAATTAAATAAAGCATTCACTCAAAAGTAATAGCCGTGATCCTCCGTGTGGCCAGTGTCCCAGCCAGCGGTGCTGGCCTTGCACACTGGCTCAAAAGCAGCACCTGTGTGCAGAGAAGAAATAGCTGAGTGCGCGCTCTGCAGTGCACTCTGGCCCTGAGGAGGGAGCCACAGAACCCCAGAGGGTTTACAGCCAGCAGAGAGGTGCGAGGGACTCGGCTATGACAGCCCTTACACAGAGCTGAACGATTAGGGTGCACATTAATGATGATATCGGATGAATTCGCACGAGCTCGGATGTCTTGTGGATTCGCTGACAGTGGACCAAGGAACATTTTCATAAGCCTCAGGCACAAAAGGAGGCACTGGGGGTGTGGCAGCAGATACCCCGTGTGAGTGCGACTCTAGAAGGGTCTTGAGCCACCGCAGGGCATGCGTAGTTTGGCAATGGCAAGAACTTTCTTCAACCATGGATTGAGACATTTTCTGAACACCTTGATGGGAAGAGAATGCAGGGACTGGTATTGGGTGTTGGGCGCTGGCTGAGGCCAGGAGGCCCCTGCGGTCTGTGATGTCCAAGCAGTTCTGGCGCCTTCTCCCGCACTACTGCAGGGAGGCTGTGCTTCACCTGAGAGGCAGGTGAACAGTCTCTGGGAACACTTCCCAGCTGGTCCCCTTCCCCTGGATCAGGAAAATGTTTCTCAAGATCTGGTTGCCTGACCACTGGCACAAGAATGCCTTCGGGCTCTTAATAAAAATGTAGATTCTTGGGTCCTGCGCCAGGCCTGATGCAGTATATTCGAAGGCCACGGGGCCCAGGAATCTGCATTTTCAGCCAGTTCTGAGGAGAATTCTGTGTGCTCTTCCCTTTGAGAAATCCTGCTGGCGCAGACCTCTCGAGGTGGTAAAAGGTCTCCCTGGGAGAGGCCCACTCTGGTCTTCCTTCAAGAACTGCTTCCCACAGCACCATGGTGGAGGCAGCTGTCAGGGGCTTCCCGTGCCTGTCTCTTGCAGGGAAAGGAGAGGGGCTGGGCCATCCACAGGTGCTACCACATCCTGGAGTCCACACCTAAGGCGCTGCCAGAGAGAAGAGGGGCTCTGCATGCCCACTGGCTGGAGGCTGCTTTGTCACTTGCGGCTGACGGGTACCTCCCATGTCCCTAGCGGGTGGTGCTCTAGGCTTCCCCTGTAGATTCCTCTGAAGCTGCGGGTTGGGGGCTCTAGACCCCACAGCGTGCCAGCTCCCCGGAGAGGGCATCTCACTCTGACCCCCGACTAGGGAGGAAACTGGGGGCTTGCTGATGTCACTTCTCAAACCCGCTTCAACAGAGCTCATTAATCAGCCAGCTTGATATGCCGTCTCCCCTCCGTCCCGCCTCCAAGGTTACTCAGTTCCCAGTCTATTTCGAGGCCAGACGTCAGCAGAAAAGGGGTGGAGCCAGCTGGGCCTGTGCAGCCCTCTCTGCAGGGCACCCGTGTTCTGGGCACCTGACTTCCTTCCCTCCCTCGCTTCCTCCAGCTCCTGCTGGAGCGTTCCCACTGCCATTGCTCTTCCTGCGCCGAGAGCATGGACCGAGGAAGGGAAGATGCCGAGAGCATCTCAAGTGATCACCTGGCACCTCTCCTTGAGTGACGCACAAGCTCCGGGCAACAGAGGGCGACAGCACTGCCTCCTCCTGTTCCCAGGGCAGGGCGGGGGATTGACAGCAAGACTCTGGGCACCAAAAGCCATCAGATGCCAGCTGGTTGGTTACTGGAGACGCAAGCGGCCTCACGGGTTCCGAGGCCCATGGGCACACGCATCGCCACCAATGAATGTTCCGAGCAGTTCAATTCCTGGCAGAATCAGCTGGTTGGAGGTGTGGGTGTTTTTTCCCAAGGGAGCTGAGGGGCTAGACTGATGGCCCAGAGGGTCCCCCATCCTCTGTCCCTTGCGACACAGACCACCTGTTCCTCTTACGCTCTCTTGTTCTTAGGACCTGTGAGGATCAAGTTGACCCCTAGCCTGGCCCCAACAGTGGTAGCCCAGCCCCCAGCAGTTATGTGGTCAAAGCAAGGCATGCCCCGGCCTTCTCACTGGTATAAGATAGTGGTATACTGTGACCAGGCTAACCCAGGCCCACCCTCTCCAGGCACAGCCGTCGGGGAGAATAATGCCATGCACCCATCCCCTCCCTCCTCCTCGACATCCAGCATAAATACTAAAAGAGCTGTTTTTGTAGAGAGATCTCAAAAGCTAAAACATGAGAGCCAGTAAGCCATGCCTGTAGTGCCCAGAGGAGTTTTGGTCCTTGCATCTGTTAACTCGGCCGAGGAGAGCCCAGAAGAGAGGTTATCGTGCTCTTCAGAGCTGCCAAACCCTCTAGAAGAGCCCTGCCTTTCCTCACAGTCCCCATTTTCTTCCTGCCATGGTGAAGAAAGGCTTCTCTAGAGCCTGCCCTAGAAAGTGGGCATCCCTCGCTCTGTCTCCCATCAGGTTCCCTGGGAGGACCTAGGATGGCCTTTTCCCTCCTCTGTCCTGATAGGATGGGGATGAACTTCCCTGATCTCCCCCTACCCCTGTCTATACTCCTAGTTCAAAGGATCAAAGTCCCTTTTAAAAACCTCATCACGTTAGGAGTGTCCCGCCCCAGGGCTCCATGACAAGGGACAGCCTGTCACAGCCCCCTCCCTGGTGTGCAGACCCAGCGCCTCACAGCAGAACTGCCCCAGGGTCATGAAGGTTTTCTGTGTCAACCCTGATTTTAGGTCAGTCTGATTGCCATCTCCCTGCTTAAAACCCCATAGAAGCTCCTCTCCAGGAAGCAAAGTCCAAACTCCCTCACATGGCATGGTCTGCCCTAGTCTCCTTCCGGAGCCTTCTCTATCCCCCAGACACTCCCCCACCCCCCTGCCAATGTCGTCCCCAGACGTTGAGTGCATTCACCGCCTGGCCCACCACATGCCTGTGCCTTGCTTTGGAGTCAGGAGCGTTTCCCCTAGTCCACACTGAGCTCAGGGCCCCTCTTCCCCAACCCCCTGCCATGGCGTTAATTGGGCTTTTATGATTATTCCGTTCCTTGGCCTCATTGTGAGCTCCTCCAGGACACGGGCTGCATCTCGTTCACCTTTCCATCTAGAGCCAGCGTGGCCCATCGCAGCGTGGTTGCTCCCTGAAGGTTGGAATGAGGGAAACTGCTTACAGGTGGATGCCACTGCTGGGCCTGTGGCGGGGCTTTGGCACACAACCCTCCCCTGGGACTTAGCCTGCTGATGGCCAGAGCCCACCACTGCTAGTGGCTGCTGCTCCGGCGAGACAGACTCGATGCACAGCCAGCCCCTCCTTTCTCAGTGGGCGGGTCATCCTCTGGTCCTCGCTGCCAGGACAAGCTTTCCCTCCGCAAGGGCCAGGGCACCTCTGTCTTTGGGGGGCAGAAGTAGAAGGGAGCAGCTGGAATCCATCCACTGCCGTGAAGTCACAGACGGCTCGTCACCCATCTCTTTCTCTACCACCACCAATTTGCATCTGAAATTCGGACAGTGACGGATTAGAGTAGGCGGCAGCTCGAGACAGGTCTGTTCCTCACGTCCCACAGCTTTGCGCACACATGCCCTCTGCCCCACTCCAGCTCCTCACGTAACATCCGTAAAGCTCTCCCAGGTCAAGGTCAGAACCCATGGTCTTTTCACCTGGATGTGCGGATGCTAGATTCTGTGGACCTCCGTCAGGCTTGTGAGGAGCCGGGCTGTCCTCTGTAAACCCTGATGGCTCATAATCATTAGGCAAATGACTGTGTGGGTTTTCCACAATATTTATCTTCCCCTTCCCCCTAAACCACAAGGGTTGCAGCTCTGGCATCAAATACTTGGAACTCTGCCCACCATCGGGTACCATCTGGCTTTTCAGCCGAGAAAGAGCCCACACAGGCAGGCAGCTTGTCCTCCAGTGAGAGGCCAGGCCAAGGCCACTGGGCCAGCCCAGTCCTGCCCTGAAGGCGCCAGCCTTGAGGGGGCCACAGAGTGGATGGCAGAGGAGACAGCCCCTCCATCAGGGTGTAAGCAAAGGAGGCAGTTGAGTGCTCTAAAGAGGAACTGGGTGCTCTAAAGAGGGACTGGGCTTTGACTGAAGATGACCTGTTTTGAATCCCTGCCACATCTAAGCCGTGTGAGGTTTGGGACAAATGAATCCCTCTCAACCTGTTTTCTACCAAGTGGAGACAGTCACCAAGGCACAGGTGTCTGCAGGGAGGAGCTCTCCTTGGAAGATGCTGTCCTGCCTGGGCACTCTGGTCATGCCTGGCAGTGCCAGTCCACTTGCTGGTTCTGAGCCTCGTCTTCCCTGCCCCAGGGCAGACCCTTCTCTGGAATGACAGACATCAGTCTCAGGTGTCTTGGGAAGCTTGGAGAGCTTGGGAAGGGCTCCAGGTAGAGAAGGTGTCTTGTTCAGGGGCTGAGCTCTTGCCACCAGCATCCCCTTAGTGTGAGCTTAATACCAACTCCCAGCTAGAAGCTTGGAGACAACAGGCGGGGTATTACCAGGTGTGTGGACTCATCCTGGTTCCAAAGGTGGGTGGAGTTCGCTGCCTGGGGGCCATAGCATGTGTTCTGGGCAGACACAGGCTCTCTCCTGCAGCGGCCACAGTGCGTGGACAGTTTCCTGGCAGGTCACACCCAGGCTGCCCATCCGGTGCTGCAGGAGCCCCCAGTGGGTCATGGCACTAGGCTCCCTCCCAGGTGGCGCCTTCCCCCACATGTCTCCCACGCACGGGCTCCTATGAGCCGCACTCTGCCTGACAGGAAGTTTGCTGACATTCCTTTTTCACCATCAAGGGGTTAGGGAGAAGATGCTCATTTTGTTGCCTCCCAGAGCTCCGGTAAAGATAGGTTACAAACCTCAGGTCCCTAACTAAGAAGTTCAGCATGTCATTTACGTAGGGGTACGGGGTGTTCAGAGGAGGTGGTTCAGAAAAGGAAGTTGTGTGGGTTTTTCTTGGCTTTGTTTCCACTTGCCTTGAAAAGTGGGAAGCAGAGGTTTGAGGAAGGGAACAGGGGAGGTTTTCGGCTGTCAAACATTCAAAGATGGCCCTTCGGCCAGTGTTCAGGGAGTAACAGCAAACCCAAGAACTGCCTTCCAGATGCCTCAGGTTGTCTTCTCGCTGACAGGGCTGAGCCTTAGAGCAGCCTCCCCCAGGCTCCTCAGGAGTTGTGAGCGGTGCCACAGTGGCTCTGGACTGTCCCTCCCGTGCTGTCCAGCTCTCCCTGTCTTTCTCGGAGCCAGCACAGGGGAGTCCAGGCAGCTCTCGTTCCATGCAGCCTGCGTCACAGCTGCCATGGGATGGCCAGACTCCTGGAGCAGGTGCTGCTTCAGTTCTGTGCGGGAAGCTCTCACGCATCCCCTTCATGCCGCCTTCTTCCCAGCCACAGGCTAATGTTGCATCCTGGGAGGTGGTGTTCTGGACCTGCAATAGCTCAGGCAGGTCGTGCACCAGGGCTGCTTGAGAGCCCTGGCCTCCCAGGTCCAAGGGGGCAACGTTGCATAAAAGAGAGCATCCATCCACGTTTCCCCTGGTTTCTTTCTCCCTGAAATCATTCTTCCAGGTTCCCCAGCATCAGAATCGAATAACATTTTCACAAGTATCTAAGCAGAGGTAGCACAGGTGCCCCACTGTTGGCCAGTCTGTACCTGTACCGAGAAAGTGCCCAGAGTTCATCCTTATCTCCGCTAGCCGGGCGGAGGGACAGGTCTTTCCTCCCGACCAGCCCCTGGTTGCTGAGCTCCTGCTGTGTGGATTTGGTTTCTTTCCTCTGCTTTGTAGCTTGGTGGCCACTTTAGAACACGCTGCTGGGACCTTCACTTTTGGCTCATGATTGCCTCTGCCTGGAGGCTCAGTGTCCTCCCATCTTTGAGAAGAGCTGTAGATCTTCTGTCTCCCCACTCACTCATTCAGAACGAGGCTGCCAGCTTGGCATGAGCAGCCATGGTTTTTTACTGAAGAACATGGTGACCCAGTGACAAGGTGCATAGAGCTGGCCTCTAATGCGCAAGGGGCACCCACTTCTTTAGAGTCATCTAGGCATCAACCGTCAGTTCTGTCTTCGGTCATCACCTGAATCTTTCAAACTTGGAGTCTATTCAGTAGGCATCTCCCAAGGACCTTCTAGTTGAGGGGTTTGGGAAGATCAGGGGGAGCCAGGGACAATGGGCCATGGTAACTTGTTCAAGCAGTGCATTATGGCAGATGTTGGGCTAACACTAATCACTGCTGCAGAGAGGGACATGTGCTGAGGGAGGCAGCCAGCCTCCGCCTGTCCTCATCACTCACTCTGTACCAGGTACACAGTATTTGAGAATTGGTGGGGGCAAGATCGGCACTGGCTGTCATGCTTGGGTTGGTGTCTACAACCCGACAGACTGTCCTGGCACAAATCCCATCCCCTCCCAGTCTCTGGGTCAGCCCATTCCTGGGCTGGTCTTCAGGAGGGGCGCTGCTCGCCCTCTGCCTTGTTGAGAACATTTTAGGAAGCTCATCCTTATATAGTTCCTTGTGAAAGTGCCATCATCCGCAGAATTCGGACGACCTCCTCTAGATGGCATGGTGCCTCTCGTCACAGAGTTTTGGCAAATAAGCCATGACAGCGGTTCATGGGATTTGGTGCTCACAGGCTGCCGACATGGTTTCTGACACAGCTCCTGCTCTGTTTCTCTGGCAGACGTCTTCCGCATGGTGAATGATCCTTTGTGTTTGGTCGGGAAGAACTTGGACTGTCTTAAAGAGCATTTGTGCTGTAGTTGAGTGGAGGTCATAGAAGTCAAATAAGAATAGTACAGGGGCTGGGCACCGTGGCTTACGCCTGGAATCCTAGCACTTTGGGAGGCCAAGGCAGGCAGATCACTTGAGGTCAGGAGTTCATGACCAGCCTGGCCAACATGGTGAAATCTCGTCTCTACTAAAAATACAAAAATTAGCAAAGCACAGTGGCACATGCCTGTAGCCCCAGCTACCTGGGAGGCTGAGGCAGGACAATCGCTTGAACCTGGGAGGTGGAGGTTGCCGCGAGCCAAGATCACACCACTGCACTTCGGCCTGGGCAGCAGAGTGAGACTATCTCAAAAAAAGAAAAAAGAAAAGAATAGTATCGGGGCTAGGCATGGTGGCTCACGTCTGTAATCCTAGCACTTTGGGAGGCCAAGGCAGGAGGATCACTTGAGGCCAGGAATTTGAGACCAGCCTGGGCAATATAGTGAGACCCCCATGTCTGCAAAATAATAATAATAATAATTAATTAGCAGAATGTGGTGGCATGCATCTGTAGTCCTAGCTACTCAGGAGGCTTAGGCAGGCAGATCGCTTGAGCCTAGGAGTTCGGGGCTGCAGTGAGCTATGATCGCACCACTGCACTCCAGCCTGGGTGACAGTGCCTCAAAAAAAAAAAAAAAATAGAATAGCGTTGACTTAACATTCTTTGGATGGAGCTCCTTGCTTGGCTTCAGGAGTGCTGCGTTCCCCCACTGAGATGTTTGGACGGGAGTGATGACTTGGTGTGTGCTGACACAAGGGATCAGGAAGCCACACTCACGTCTGTTGAGTGTCTTCTGTGCACACACAGCATGCTTTGAGGGGTTCAGGAACTTGAAAGCTCTCGCAGTTAGACAGGACATCAGGATGCAAATCCTGCCCTAGCCACGTGACCCTGAAGCCTGTGGTCCTTTCGCTGACCCACACTGCCTCAGAACTCACCTTCGTGTGGATGAATCCCCAGATACTATAATTCAAGTTGAGAAAATAAAAACTTCCAAACCAAAACGTTCACAGCCACTTGAGAAATAAAAATAGAATCCTTGAACGTTTCTTCACTACACTTCAAGGACGTGTTGAAAGTTCACTTCCCATTTAGGGATGGGTTCATGCTGAGTTGCCATTAACCCCAATTAACTCTTAACCCCTTGTGCCCACCAAGAGCAGCCCTGGAGTCTGGGGGATCCTTTCTTTTATCGCTTGAAATAACCTCCAGGACCAGGGAGCTTGGCTGTGCGATTTGTGCTCTCTGCCTCCGCCCAGATGAGCCCCCCTGCACCCTCCTCACTCCAAGCCTGAGTGCTCCATGGTCAGCCCCCACAGGTCTCAGTGCTTTTAAGGTAGCCCTATTCAACCTTTCAAGGCTTGCTGCTATACGAGAAGTGCCTCTGTCACCCCTGCTACCTTAACAGAGAAATCCCCATCAGCCCCCAGCCCTGGAGTGAGAAGGCTCGGGGTGGACCTGCTGGCCTCCCGTGTTGAAACTCCGGGAGCTGACAGCTGGAGTGAAGAGAAGGCTGCTGGTGCCTGAATTCTTGGCTCTAGAAACTCCATCTCACTCCAGCGTGGAAGCCAAAACCAAAAAAGCTTCATATTTTTAGAGGGAAAGAAATAAGCACACACTTAGAGAACTGCCCACATAGTAACCAACCAGTCCACTGCCTCAGTAGCGTTCATGGGAGCCAGCGGGTCACAGTGTCACTCCCCTGCCCCGCCCCACTTCAGTTCCAAGCCTTCTTGCCACTCCAGGATGAGAACAAAAGCGTTGCCTACGTGCTTCCCTGGTCACTGCTGGCCGCTTCGGCCACTGGCATTTGTCTCCATGGGACACTGCCCGCTTTTCAAGTCTCAGTCAGGAGGCAGGGCTGGGAGGGACCCTCCCCTGGGCGTCGCCAGTCAGCTGACGGCTGCCCTTGCAGGTGTTTTCTTTGTCACTTGGTGCAAAGGGTAATTGTGTGTCACTCTTTGTCCCATGGGTTAGTTTTGGTGTGGAGTTGCACAGAAAGTTCTTAGGACTTGTCCTTTGTTGCAGCCCTCACTTCAGCCCCTCATTCTCCTGTCTCCCCTTTCTGGTGGGTTTTTTGTTTTGTTTTGTTTTGTTTTTTTGAGACGGAGTCTCGCTCTGTCACCCAGGCTGGAATGCAATGGCGCAATCTCAGCTTACCACAACCTCACTACAACCTCTGCCTCCCGGGTTCAAGCCGTTCTCCTGCCTCAGCCTCCTGAGTAGCTGGGATTACAGGCACCCGCCACCACGCCTGGCTAATTTTTGTATTTTTAGTAGAGACAGGGTTTTGACATGTTTGCCAGGCTGGTCTTGAACTCCTGACCTCAGGTGATCTGCCCGCCTTGGCCTCCCAAAGTGCTGGGATTACAGGTGTGAGCCACCATGCCCAGCCTCCTGTCTCCCCTTTCTACCAGGGAAGTAGCCCCTCTGTCTTCCTTCCCCTTTTTTAAGGGAACTGAGATGGAACTATGAGTGTTGTTGAATTTCATCAAAGTCTAAGTTCCAGTTGGAAGCTGCAGTCTGCTCCGTCTCCTTCCAGCCAGAGGAAGGATGACAACCAGCAGCACTTGGGTTTTTAGTTTTGTCTCCGTAAGTATTTTGTTGGTTGGCGGTGGGTGACTATTAGGGACACTGACTCCACTGTCTCCAGAAAGTAGGGATGAAAAGGATCACTCCTTTGAAGACCTTGAGCTTCTTCCCTTTAGGTGAAGATGGTCTTCTAAGACACCACCCCTCTGGGAGCCAAGCAGACTGAGAATGGTCACAGTTCACCAGGGTCTGATCCCCTTCCTTGTGGGGACCTTGGAGATGCTGGTGATGGTGGGAAGCCAGGCATCCCAGGCCCCCTTCCTGTGGGGATCTTGGAGATGCTGGGGAGCCAAGCACCCCAGGCCCCCTTCCTGTGGGGATCTTGGAGATGCTGGTGATGGTAGGGAGTCGGGCACCCCAGGCTCTTCCCGGGTGCACTCTCTCCTTCATGGAGGGATGAATATCATTCTCCCTGAAGCCAGTGGGTAAACTCAGAGCCATGCTGTTTTGATTTGATGTGTGTTTCCTAAAATCATAACATGTCGATTCCTCAGCTGCATTGGGAAGAGTTATTCCCTGACTATGTGCTGTTTTCAGGCAGAGCAGGTGACTCTTGCCCACGTGCTGCTGGCTTTGCCAGGTCAGGCACTGCCCCCCGCAGGAGGCATGGAAAACGTGTACAAGGCAGGTTGGCAAGACTGGGGCTGCCCCTTCACCCACTCTAGCAGGCACTCCCCCCACCAAATGCAGTGCATCCTACAAAGCTTTCGTGAGCATCCCACGTTTGAGAGCCTTCCTAGGTGCTGCGACAAACAAGGATGCAGTCCTTGCCCTCAAAGGGGTTACAGTCTGCCAGGGACACAAAATCAACCCAAGAGAAAGCAGTGGTTCAGAGCCTACTGGAATGAAGTCAGGTGGTATCAACTGTGTGTTAGTAATTCAGTCAAGAGCCCCCAGGGAGGATTAAAATAACTCGCAGAGGAGATTGGCACTTAAGCAGGGCTCAGAAGGTCACAGGGCAAGATTCTTTGCCAGCAGGAGAATGAAGGCATGAGGTTGAAAATTTGGGGACGGGGTATCAGAGAAGGGGACCTTCTCCCTCTGCCGCTTTCTGGCTGTGTCACTGAACCTCTCCAGCCCCCCAGTTTCCTCATCAGTAAGATGAGGGCATTGTCACCTGCACCAGTGACCTCGCAGCGGGCCATGAGCATGAAATGAAACCGTGTGTGTTAGCACTTGGCAGGGTGTGGAGGGGCTGCAGCTTGGGCAGTCATGTTATCACAGGGCAGGTTTGATAGCACAGGGCAGGGCCAATCAAAGGACCAGTGGCTGGGAAGATGGCGGCCTTGGGATTGGCTATGACAGATCTGCAGGCAGAGGTTGGGACCTGGAGACTGTACAACGTGTTAAACAGGGTGTTTAGTTTGAGATTGGCACCAAGTTTAAAATTTCATTTTGTTTCTCTGACCAGCTAAATAGGCAAAGAAATTTGGGGATGGGGAGATAAGTATCTACCCACTTTACTTTTGTGCTCTGATGTTGACACCCTCACTCACACACTCCTGTGTGGTGCAGTTAAACTAAGGACCTACACGTTGCCAGTCCTGGGCTCCTTTTGTATATGACACAGAAGTGCGCTGAGTCGGAGAGGAGGGAGGCAGGTGGTGGACACGGCTCAGCCTCAGCAGGCGTGAGTTGAGCGTTCTTGGTTTAAAGATCCATTCTCAGAAGTAGCACAGCATTTGTTTCTCCATTGCATGGCTGGGCAGCTGACTCCTCAGTCTGTTCCAAACCACTCCAAGAGGAAAGTGGAGGCTCCAGTTAGTGACTGAGCCTTTGGTACCCAGATGCCAGGCTGCTCAAACAGGCACAAGTGTCAGTGCTTCCGGGTCCTCAGCAAAGCCACGTCCTGTCCAGGAAATCTCCAGGCACAGCCCACAACAGGCCCCCGTGAGGCTGCAGGGTCCCTTCCCCACATCTTTGAGTCACTGATTCTGAAGAGTAGATTTCCTTCCTGTCCAGAGGACAGAAGGCTGGGTTTGAGATTAGGCACTCTCTTTACTCCCTACTGTGCTTAAATCTCATTTCTGGTGGCATCTGGAGAAACGGCTCTTCCCTGTCAGCCCCATCCTTAATGCGTGTGTAGGACTGGGCTCTGTCCTGTTGGGGGTGCTATTGGGAGCCTTGCCTTGCAAGAGGGCACTTCTGGCCTGGGAGAAAACACACATCTGTGGCTTGAAGCCCCCCCAGTTTGTGGTCATCTGTGATAGCAGCCCCAGCAACCTAATGTAGAGAGCAAGGAAGGAGTCAGAGATTGCTGGAAGTCTGGAGCCTGGGCAACTGGAGGTGGGCAGTGCATGTAAGGGACACAGGAGGACAGGCAGCCCTTTTGAGCTGTAGACTCCAGAACGTTCTAAAAGAGCTGTGGCTGAGCATTGCCTGCAGTGCCCTGGGAATGTGAGCTTCCTTGTCTCCATCAAGACTTCAGCAAGGCTGCTGTGGGGCCCCTAGTGTCATCTAAACTCACTGACCCAAAAAGAAAGAGGATCTGAACAGACCCATTTGTACCCTCCTGGGTCCATCCCGGACTTTATTCCCCATGACCAGTTTGAAGATTTTATTAGAAATCAGAGTTTTCTTTTTTCTTTTCTTTTTTTTTAGAAATGTGCTTGGCTGCAGCGACTCGTGTCTCTGCCTCCTGTAATGAGTTGGGCTACAAGAGTCCTTGAGCAGAGACTGAGTTTGAACTGATCAATGGCATTTGGGGGTTGGAAAATTGCTCAGGAGCCAGCTAATTTATAATGTCATATGGGCTAGACTGGAAGACCCAAGAGAGTAGGCTGTGTCTTTTGGCTTTTTATCTCTCCTTTTTTTAAAAAGAAAAGAAAATACAAAGTGCCACGCTTGGCTGTTGAGCATTCAGAGATGGACACTGCCCTGCTAGACCATCTGGAGACAGGGGCTGTTCCTTCTCCTGCTCCCCTCCCTCCCCAAGACCTCAGCGGCCACACCGTGGCGTGGCAGCGCATGCCACTGCCTCTGTCCTCATCCTTTGTCACTCCGGATGCCTGCTCCTGCAGTTGCTGAGTTGTGGCTCTAACTAATTTGCAGAGGACACCTGTTCCTTAATTAGCCCCAGCTCGCAGTCTGTGTCTTCATCTGGGTGCTCTCTGATGCGTGAGCTCGCAGTCCTATGGAAGGGCTGCTGTTTGGCAGTCTGTGCGTGTTTGCTGTGACTAAGTGGGCCCTGAGCCTTCCCAAGCGTTATGGTCAGTCTGTACTCCTGAGCATGAAACGAAAAAGAAGCCACATTCCAACCATCATCCATCTTTGGATGCTGCAGCCATTGGCCAGATCTTCCAGAAGAGTCCTTCACTGCCAGTTCCCATGCTGAGGAAGACCTGCTGTCCCCAGAACTGGGTCTGAGAACACTAAGCGGATATGAACCTTCGTTTCGACTCCTCTAGATTCATATTCCTGGTCACTCAAGTGGCGTCTCACACATACCACTTACAGTACCTTTCAGAGGTACATCTGATTAAATAGAGGGATGCTCTCAGCGGGCTGGGATTCATCCATACAGGGTTTTACAGAATGGAGCCTTCTGTGTCCTAGGATCTTGACAAGCGTCTGCTGAGGACAAGAACAGAGATGGACAGGGCCCCTGGAGGACAGGACCCAGGCAGCCTACAGGAGCATTCTCTGCCTGCCCTTGGGGTTGGTTCTGCTGTCCCTCTATTTTTATGGTGTAGAACCTTCTAAAAACCAGTCTTTAGGTTTCTGAGATGAGATCTGACCTCCCACATAAGCCACCCCCAAGATCTCCAGCCCCCACAGCTGGAGGACTGTAATTTCAGCGGGAAGTCAGAGGCGAACTACCCAAACACCCGGGCACACCAGGAGTCCAGTTTCCGGCAGACCACAGTTACTTGGAAACATTTGTGGCAGGTGGCTCTGTGTTTATGCATTCTTCTACCTGACATCTCCCTCTTCATCCTTCAAAAGAGAAATTCATCAGTGGAAAGTTTCCCTGAAGTGGTAATTTTCCTAAGTGACTTACTGATGGTGCTGCGTACAGACCTGCTCCACCAGAGTCAACGTTCTGCATGCGTTACCGTGTCCCCAGCTCCTCTCCCTGGGCTGAGGGGACGGCGGAGGCTGTCCATTGCTTTTGTGAGGAGAGCCCTTTCCTCTGCCTTCCCCGCCCCACCCCATCCGCCAAGCCTGATAGAAAGAAAGACTTCTTTCCCTTCTGAGTGGAAGCAGGGCCAGTTCTGAGGCCCCCGGCAGAAAGCTTTTCTTTCCAAAGCCCTCCATGCCTAGTGACTGCCAGGTCGCCTTCTCTAGCCCAGCTAATTAGAGCCTTTCCTTAAGCGGCACTTCAGTCCTCCGCGTCACTCATCCTTACAATGATAATGGACTTGGATAAGAGGTCACAGCTTCTCCCACATCCTGCCCTCCTTATGCCCAGAGGTGGGGGGTGGGGGGCGGGACGGGCTTAGCCCTTCCTTCTGCGGGGCTCCTACCTGTCAGTCACAGGGGCTGGCCGAGGGCTGAGCAGCTGTGATGGATTCACCCAGATGACAGGCCAGAGCCCGACTCCCCAAGTGGGCCCGCTCCCCACATTCGTTCAGGCTTCCGAGCCGCCTGCCGCATCTATGGTGAGCATCATTAGCATTAACTTGATAAAATGGCACTGTGTAAATGTTAATAAGGTCTGATGCCTCACACTGCTTACGAGTGGCAGATTGAAAATGGTACCATCATCTTAACTGCAATGAGCAGCTCTTAATTCCTCTACTCCCTGAGCAACCAATTTGGCATGGAAATCCTAACCTTCCCCACATCCCAGTCTCTGCTCTGTCACATTTACCCCCATTTTCCTTTGCAAAGAAGGTTCCCATTTCCCACAGACCAGTTTTCTGAGACAGAGTTTGACTTTTGTTTTTTGAGTCAACACTTTCCCCTGTTCTCCAAAGAGAAATGAGAGGACCCATGCCGACCAGCACCCGCTTCTCTGCCTGGGTCCCGTCCTCGGCCCAGAACTTCTTTGCCCTGGTTTTCCTAGATGCAGCTCCTTTCCTTGGTCATCCCGGGTACTTCCAAGGGGCCTGCCCTGGAAGCCAGGGGCTCTTGTTCTCCAGGCTTCTCCTCTCAAAGCCAAAAACGTGGCCTATGCACATCCCAATCACTCCTCTCCAAGCCCTTCAGAAGAGGTGTCCTCTCCTGTGAGGCTTCGTCAGGGCTCCTGGGGCCCCTCCTCACTGTGTTCTTTCTTTGCAGTAAACTAAGAGTCAGAGACATGGCTGGTGCTTCTTTTGGATCCTTTTTGCCATTACGTCTCTAGCCCACGCTCATGGGCAGTTCGAGGGTGGGCACGTCATGGATCTTCAATCTGTGTTTGCTGAAGAGAGCAGGATGCATGGGGTCCCTGGAACGCCACCTGGGCCTTGCCTAGGAGGCTCAGCGTTGTCGGAACAGTACATGTGAGCAGCAGCAGGGAAGCATGGCTCTGGAGCTCTTGTTCCACCCCTGGCACTGGCACTTACCCAAGGTGACCCCAGGGAGCCTCTGCCAGTCCAGGTGTGCCCAAGTCAGGCCCGGCCTTAGCTATGGGCGGAGGCCACATGAGCAGCAGCGTCTTTCGCATGCAGACGGTCTGCTAGTGCGGCCTGCACCCTCCTCACTCTTGTTTCCATCCCCCAGGCAATCTTCACTCTCCTCCTCGGACCGTTCACCTTCTTTGATGTCCAGAAGACCAAGTACCTGCAGATCCTGACCTCTCTGATGAGATGGATCGGTGAGTCTGAGAAACAGCTCAAGTCTCTGCGCTTTCTTCTCTCGTCCCTTCCCTCTCCTTTTGTGAGAGGCCGTGCAGGGCCTCCAACCGTAGCTGGAGTGTGGTGGTAGTTTCCATTGACTCAGGCCTGTCTGGTCCTCCCCCTTTCCAAAGGATAAGGAGGGGGCAGATACTCAGCTTGCCTTTTACTGCTGGGGAAATTTAGCACCAAAACAAGATGATTTTTTCGAGGTCACATAGTGTGGATGGAGCTGGGGCTAGAGCCCAGGATTGTTGATTCTAGGACCAGCTTCTTTCTCATACAACCATGCTGGGTGCCCACTGACCCAGAGGCTGGCAGGGGGGCTCCCAAAAGCCTGGGTTGGGCTGTGCCCTGCAGAGCACGAGAGCGGCATGGCTCTGCGTTCTCATGAGTGTGCTATGTGGCATAACCATAAAAGCCAGCGGGCCGTGGCAGCAACCACTCTCTGCCTCTGGGTCTCTGGCCACCAGGGCATGAAAAGACACTCCCTCCACAGCATCTTCTAACCAATGGACACTGTGCTGAGCGTGAGTGCCATTGTCCTCAGCTGCGGTTTGGGGGTCTGTTCCCCCAAACAGGTTGGTGGTTGGGGGCTGGTCTACTTCCGTCGCACCATCCTGCCAGCCACCTCAGGGAAAGGGCCGGCTGCCCAACCACCTGGACGGAGGACAGGAGCGGGTGGGGCCCTCTGTGGCCAGCACGGCTTTGGGCGTCCGTTGGACCCCTCTTCTGCTCAATCTAAAAACAAAGAAAGCTGTTGCTGTTCTGAGAGAGGGGCCTGGACAGAGTGGGTGTGTCTGGGCTCCAGGAGCTTGCCTGCCTCTCAGCACAGAGGCACTTGGATCTAGAGGAGCCAAGGTTAGGGCTCCTCCTTCCTGGCCACCTTCCCCAGCCCCCTTTCCCACTGTGCTTGCGCCTTCTACCCTCATCCAGACTGGGGGTGCACGCTGATCCTGATTCCATGCCCGGACTCAGCAGTGGGTCATGGCCGCTGAGGACACTTTCTGATCTAAATGACTTCCAGCAGCTTGACATCTGCAATTCCCCTGGTTCCCCAGACTCAGGGGATTATGAGATGTCAGTGTAAGGAGCCTCTGTACACGGCAGTCTTGGCATGTTTAGTTGGAAGGAGCCACAGCAGTCAGGTAGCCCCGCCTCGCCTCTCTGGGAGCAGGCTATACAGCACAGGGGACAGGGTGGCCTCCGGGGCCCAGAGCTCACGACTGGGTGAGGCTCCCACTCTACTCTGAGGGGTTGTATGTCAGTGCTGGAAAGTTTTTCCTTGTCTTGAGCCACGCTCACCAGCCTGTGACTTCTTTGCCCTCTTGGTTTGTCCTTGCAAGGAGATGAGAGCATGATGGAGATGAGTTGTGAGGCCCCCACAGGGGCACATCATCTGGGCCGAGCCCGTCCTTGGCCATCAAGCTGACACGAGGGAGCGGGAGGACACCTGTCCATCCCTGGACAGGGCAGAAGTCTGCATCTGCCCCATTCAGTCTGTCTGGTCACGTACTCACCAGTGAGTGCTGTTCCCAAATTGCACTCACAAGTTCCAAAGCCCCAGGTTAAATTAACGTGACTACCTGGGGGAAGATGGGAATTGTTACTTAGAACCTGGGGATCCCACCAGCTCCAAGGAATGGATTTAGAATGGAGCCTCCCTGGGTGCCAGGAGGGATTGTGTCCAGAAGTCGGAGTCAGCAGGGATCAGAAACACCAGGGCTCAGCCGTCCACCCTTCCTATTTCTCTGCTTATATGAAGTATTTGAGAGCTCTAGGTAAGGCCGAGTGGGTAAGACCTGGTGGTCTCAGAAGAAGGAGTTTTCTCAGTAAAGCAGGATTTGGAGAAAACCGTTTTCCCTCCTTGCCTTCCTGGCCTAAGTCTGGTGCTCCAGCTCTTGTGGCTCCCTGCAGCCACATCTGTAGCCCCAAGGTCTGGCCTCTACCGTGTGGGACTGGCTGCACTTGACCTGCCCCTCAGCACTGGGGAGGGGGAAAGGGCCCCTTGGGTGCTGGCATGGAGAAAGCTGAGCTGATTCCCGTCCCTTCCCCTCGTCCAGGAGGACAGGAAGAGGCTGGGGAGAGGTGGAGGGGACGTTCCTGCTTTAGCCGGCATGACAGCCCAAGAAGGGATGACACCCAGGATAGTGACAGTTAATGGCTTCCGAAGACCCCTGCACTTGTTTAGGATGACAGATTCCTCCCCGTGTCTGGGAAGCAATACATTTGTTGAAAGGGAGAAGATTGTAAAAAGGAGAAGAGGAGGCTGAGGGCAGATAAAGAGCGATTGTCTCAGAGCAGGAGACCAGCTGTACCCCTGCGTCAGTCGGAGGAGAAGCCAAATTCTGTGGCCAGCAGGGCCCCGGGGTCCTGGAAGGCGTCTGGGGACAGCCCGGGCCCCTTGCCATTCTGCTGTTGGAGACCCTACTTCCCCAGAGTCAGGCTCACCGTAGACTTGGCTTTAGAAAATCGACTCCTGTTTCCCCCAGCCCCTTCCCACCCCCAGGTCTCCCACCCTGAAGCTCCTGGGGCCCTGCAGTGCTGCGGAGTAGGTGACAGTGGCCTCGAGAGAGGCTTTTGGCAGCATCAGGAGCCGGAGGTGGAGACCAGCTCGGGAAGGTCGACAGCACTTGTTTTTTTGGTGGTGACATTGTTGTCTTAGCAAGTCATCTGCCTCTTTTCCTTTTGATCCAAGAGATAATCAAATGTCAGGAGCCTCTCAGGCGAACCTTTTCTCCAGAGTGCTGCTGGGGGCGACAGCAAAGGCAGTGATTTTTTCTCCATGAGAGACTCAGACCTCTGGGCTTAAAAAGCAAACCTTTCTGTGGCATAGCCCTCTTGCCAGAAGAAAAATTACCCAGTTAAGTAAACTCTAAAGCGCAGCTGGGTCTAGGGTTCCATCCCCAGCAGCCAGCACTGGAGCCAGCGGGGTATTTTTCTTCCCAGTGCTGGCGGAAGGTGTGTCCCCCTCCCAGCCCCGGGCGGCAGCGTGGCTCAGGAGGGGATGAAGGGGATAGAGGTCCCCCTGGAGCCACCAAACAAAACAAAACTGGCAGCCCCTTTTGGGGGAGGGACCCCACGAGGGTTTCTCGCCTCTGGGCCAAGCTCACCCCAGGCAGTTTTTCGAGAACCACCCTAAAGGCAGTGACCTCAAAAGCCTATTTGTCCTCTCAAGTCTGTGCCAAGTTGTCAGTTCGCCACAAACTCCCTTTTCATTCTGTCTTAAAAGCAGCTGTGTGACCGAGTCCCACACACCCCTCCCTCCTTCCCACACTCCCGCTGCACCCCTTCCTCTCCCCTCTCCCCAGATGAGGCCATGCTTTCCCAACAACCAAGTGGGGAGCTCGGGGTTGGAAATAAGCTGGCTTGGGTTCCAGGAAGACAAAGGGGAAGAATAAGCACCAAAGGGACCGGAAAATCATAAATAAATGTGCTGAGCCGGAAACTTTCTTGGGCTTAATTAGGAATTAGTTCTGCCATCTGTTGAAACGAGGCCGGAGGAGACTGCAGGCCCTGGAGCTGTGCTGAGGAGCCTTCGGGCCAGCTCCTCCGAGGGGATCTGCTCTGCCCTCCTCCCCTTTAGTAGCCTTGGAAGCCCCATCGTTCTGCCAGAATGGCACTGAAAGGGTTAAATGGCCTTTGTAAATAGCCACTTGTCCAGGAAAACTCAAAGCATGGATGACATGTGACAGTGTCTGTTCATTTCTTGTGCTCCCCAAATAAGTTCTGGGGAGACTGGGCTGGTCAGTGTGGGATGCCTGGGTGGCAGATACCTCTGAATCCACATGGGGATGGAAGGTCTTGGTGTGCTGTCCCCAGCAGTGAGGCTGTTGTTCAGGCCCTGGCAGACCTGGCTGGCTCACCCCAGGTGAGCTGCTCTGCACCAGGTGGCGCACCTACTGGAGGTCACGCCGGGCCTCCTTGCCTTGTTCCCCCCATGTGGGACAGGCGGCGTTTACTCCCAATGTGCGCAGATGGATAGAGGCTTCTCCGCCAAGTTCCTTGTCTGTGCAGTGGCAGCGAGGCCTTGAATGGGACCGTGTTGTGAGCACAGCACCTGCGCAACGTGCAGACCGGAACCACAGTGAGCATGACTGTCTTCAGCATCATCTTGGTCAGCTGCCACATCCCAAGAGTGGCCTCAAGATGAGCCTCTCTGGGGGCTGGCCATGAGACTGGGGACATGATCTCAGCTGCCTCGAGAGAGCAGGCACTGGGTGTCCACACTGGTGTCACGGTGAGATCTAGGAGCACCCAGGTTTGCTCTGGGCAACCTCTGCTCTGCCACATCCCAGCTGTGGTGCCTGGAGAGGAGCCCTGTCTGCTCCGCCGCCCCCAGCATCTACTCCCACCCGCTTTGAGGAAGCTCTGAGCTGGGAGAATGAAAGGTAGGCTCATCTCACAGAGGGGCAGGGGCTCTAGCCTCTGCCGGCCACAGGTAGACCAGGGATGCTGAGGGGAGACACAGCACAGAGGATGTTCTTTGTGCTCACAGGCCCAGCGCAGGGACTTCAGATCCCAAATCTGAGCACCTAAGCCGATGGCGGGAGGCTGCCCCCGCCCCGCCGCAGGGAGCTCTCAGGCTGAAGTAATGGCAGCTTCATTACTTCAGTCCCATTACCAACTTTCCCCGGCAGACGCCTGCAGATGCCTCCCATGAACAGCTGGCTCGGTGCGGGGCGCCCCATTTGGGGTTATTAAAATCCCGATCCTTTTTAACAAAGGCTGCTCTGGAGTGCCACAGCCCTCCTCGGGCCTGGGCTGCCGAGGACCGCAGGGTTCCCTTCCCTCTGATTGTGTATGCAGAGCAGACGCTGCACATGCTCTTTTTGCATCTGTGTTCCCCTCAAAGTGGGTCAGACACCGTCCTCTTCAGGCGTTTGTGGATGAACTTGAGCCTCCCTCATGAAGTTCTCGGCCCCGCTCTCTCCACCTCCCTCAGCAACTGCCCCAGATTTGTTTTCCAAGCCGACAGGGAGAGGTGGGACGTGGTGGTGGTGGCAGGTGAGGCCCCCAAGAGGAAGCCATCACCTGGGGACATGAGGCTTTCTGGTGTTTACCTGTCTCCAAACCCATGACTGATCCCTGCAGACAGCCTCCCAGTGGGACTGCGCTGATCTGTCACCACCGGCAGCCAGGGGTCTCGTGTCTAGGCCATCTGGTGCCCACTGCTGCCAGCTTGGCGTTGGAATTCCTCCACAACCACTCAACTAGTGCCTCTCAGAGGTCCCAGAAGGACCCCCCGAAATGCCTCCCGTGCCTCCATCCAGACAGCCTCATGTGCCAGCACCACGCCACCCTGCTGTCAGCAGCCCTGCCCGGCCCAGGTCTCTGCAGCAGCCCTGCCCACCCTCGGACTGGGCCACTGTCCAGGGCTCTCCTGGGCTGTTCCGTGTCCAGTCGTGACTGGTTACACTCCCAGTGGAGGGAATCTTGAAAAACCTTTTGTCTATGTTTCATTTTGGTCTTAATTTTATTCTTGGTTTTCTAGAAGTTCTTTTTGCAAATGCACAGAGGCCCATTTATAGGAGAGGAACCCAGTGTTTCTGTTTTAAGGTAAGGTGGGCAGTTAATGAATGCTTGCTGGCGAACAGCTAGCCATGTGCCGCCAGATGACTCCCTTCCTTAGCATCAGTCAGGACTGACCTGAGAGTTCATTGGGCCCGAGCAAAGGGTGTTGCCCTTTCTGCCGTACCTCTCCTCTAGCAGCCTTTGTTATCAGCTCTGATCTGTGTACGGCCAAGATGGGCAGATCCAGCTACCAGACAAAGACTCCTGCAGTGCCCAGGAGGTCGGTGGCCCAGCTGTCCAGGCACTGACAAGGCAAGGAAACTAAGTCCCAGATCACTCGTGGTCGTGGGTCAAGTCTGGCCCGACGATGGTGACGGGCATGGCCTCTGTGCAGAACTGGGCTTCACGTGGGAGGGTGAGTCTTAACCTTGCAGCAAGTCAGGCCGTCATATACATCTGCAGGGCTGCCACGGCCCACGGCAACCCTGGAGCTCCAGAGTTACGTTCAGACCCAGGAGGGGCCACCCATCCTTGCTCGGTACCACCTCTCCTCATCTTCCTCACTCTCTCCTTCCCGTCTCTGTCTGCATCTAGCTGGCTGCTGGAGAGGGAAGGGCTGAGCAGCCTGCAGGAAAGGTGACAGCACCTGAAATTTTATGTTTTCAATCTCCAGGAAGGAGATTAGTCAGCCAGCAGCCAGAGGCCCTGCCTTCCCAATGATTGCACACTGAGCTTGCTCTGACAACTTAAGAATGAAAAATTGAGACCCTGCCCTCCCAGGCGCCACCTGCCAGGCTCCGAGGGTGTGGGGAAGTGGAAGGATGAAAGGCCAGAGCCCGTGATTTCTGACGGAAGGCTTGATTGCTCCAGAGGCTCAGACACTTGCCCTTCACCAGGCCGCCTCCGCCTCCTGCCACCCTGGGGAGAGGGGGACTCTGCTCTCAGTCCTTTGGGCTAAATAATTTAGCCACAGGATAGAACCTTGTCCTATAAAGCTGGTTGTTTCAGCGCTCTCCTCTTCTCCCGGGGTGAGGAGTGAACGAAGCTAGAATCCTCCAGAAAGCACAGGAGCTGGCCCACATGGGAAGATCAGTTGGCTTTAGATTCCCTCCTTTCAGCAGAAACCCAAGTGCGTGGTAGGTGAGTTGCTAGGCAAAGCTGGCATATGCTGGATGCCCTACAGGTCTGAAATGAAAACCAGACCCAGGGCCAAGATGCTTTTGGTGCCTGGCACATCCGTGTGGGGGCCTCCTGTAGTCCCCAAAGGGAGCTCCTCCCAGGCAGAGCCCTCGCCCACACCACAGCCCAAGTGCAGGTAGGTGCCACCCCAGGAAGGATGGGCCAGCTCAGGCTCCAAAGACCCTGTCTCCTTTAGCCCCTCCTGGAGAGGGCACACACCCGGAGGCCCCAGAGGTGGGGTAGTGGGGATTGCCTGGCCTTGAGGGGCCTTAAAAGATGCTGGCGGTGGTGGGGGTGGGAAGGGGCCTAAGAGGAGGAACTGAGGGTTGCTCTGGTTGGCAGAGCAGGGGTGAGCAGCCTGTTGGGGTCCTCCTTGCCCCCCTCCCCATCCCTGACCCCCAGAGCCCCAAAGGTTAGCTGAGGCCAGTGATGAGGTGTTCCTGGGAACTGTTCTGACAGCAGCTTGACCTGGCCAGGAAGGCAGAGTCACTAGTATCATCCAGTCCCCCTTGTTGGAGCACAAGGGGAGCTAGATGAGAACTCAGCGCTGACACAGTTTTTCCTGCTTGCCTGGGAACTGGGCTTTCAGCAGGGGCAATAGGTTTCTGCAATGATAGAAGGCATGTGCAGCTTCCTGAGCGATTGCTGCGAGCCAGGTTTTACCAGCACGGCGCTGCCCTGTCTCACTCCAACCCTTCAGCGTCCCTACAGTCATCTCCTTTTTTTTTTTTTTTTTTAGACAGAGTCTCGCTCTGTCGCCCACGCTGGAGTGCAGCGGCACAATCTCGGCTCACTCCAACCTCCACCTCCTAGGCTCAAGTGATTCTCCTGCCCCGGCTTTCTGAGTCGCTGGGATTACAGGCATGGGCCACCACGCCCAGCTAATTTTTGTATTTTTAGTAGAGATGGGTTTTCTCCGTGTTGGCCAGGCTGGTCTCGAACTCCTGACCTCACACCTGAGGTCTCCCACCTCGGCCTCCCAAAGTGGTGGGATTACAGGCATGAACCACTGTGCCCGGCCTCATCTGCATTTTTAAAGGTGATGAAACAGTTTGCCCCAAGATTACACAGTTAAGTGGCAGATTCAGGAGCTGTGCCCAGTCTAACTTGGCCATTTCCAAGCCGGGACTGTGTCCTAGTGTCGCTCACACCTCTAGGCTGCAGGATCCTTGGGCTCTTCCACCTCCAGCCTGCAAATGTGGGTCTCCTTCTGCCGAGGTCAATCCCATTATTTAAGGAACAAATGCCCAATCACCTCTCTCTGTTTTAGGGCCAAGAGGCTGGTCTCCAGTGGTTCTCTGCTCAGGCTGGTGTTGCTCCCCTACCCTTTCCAATGGCCCAGCTAAAGCCAGAGAGCCCTGCAGCCCGGCACCTTCCAAGGGCTAAGTGGTGGTGAAGGAGGGAGCTGGCGCCAAGTCCTCCCCAGTCCTGTCCCCCGCCTGGAGTCCCGGTGCCTGAGCTGGTGATGGGCACACTGCCAGCCATTCGTTATCATTAGCCCTGGCATGTTGATTCTCTACTTGGAAAAGAGAGTGTCGCTCCCAGACAGCCACCGTGATGGATGGCCTCCACCTCACAGTGTCAGAGCCACAGCCACACATGGGGAGCAGGGAATGGCACGGGGCTTGGGGCACCCTGGCCTCAGGGACATCTGGAGCCAGGTTCAGAGGTCAGAGAGTTGCGGGAGCAGCTCTCCAGGAAGCAGCCCTGCCAAGGCACAGCTCAGCACTGGCGTGTGGAAAAGGCCTGGGGGCCCATGCCTGGAGGAAGACCCTTCACCCTTGGCCCTCAGGGTCATGGCTCTGAGTGTGTGTGCACAACTCGGGCACCCAAAGGGATTAGGGAGGAGGAGTGTGCCGCGTGCGGTCTGGCCCTAGTGGATGCGTGTCCCCATACTCCTCATCCCTTCCAGGCCCTGTAGAAGGGGATGAGCAGGCTGGGGGAGGGGGCTTCTGGGCAGGGACCGTTGGGCAGGGCCCTCTATGGCTCCCAAGAGCCTCTGTTCCAGCTCACGCCCTTAGAGAGATGTCCCTCTGATGGTGGCCCAGGACCACAGGCCAGTTCCATAGCACCTGAGACCCAGCCAGTGCCTCCCTCACTAGATCAGGCTGCCCTGGGTGTCACAGCCCAAGGGCACTTAGAGCCCATTTGTCCTTGGGCTTTTCCAGAAGGATTGGTGCAGCGTCTCAGCTCCACCCTAGGTCTTCAGCATCCCCATGCAAATCAGGGCAGATGACAGGGTTAGAGTGAGGAGTCCTGGACTGAGGTTGGTGGCAGGAGGGGGAAATCTTTCAAATCCTCAGCATCTCAGGTGCTTCCCAGGTACGCACACATCCACACGGCCCACAGACCCCCAGCACAGGAAACCCCCACTGAGACACCCTTAGAAATACAATGCCAGCCACCTGGGGAAGTTTTTAATTTTTAGTAGCGACATCTTGAAATTCAGTTCATTTTGATAAAATACTTAACATATCAAAAATATCTTTCAACATGTAATCATGAAAAAAATGACAAGTGGGATACTTTACGTTCCTTTTCCACGCTGTCTTTTTTTTCTTTTTTGAGACAGAGTCTCGCTCTGTCATCCAGGCTGGAGTGCAGTGGCGCGATCTCAGCTCACTGCAACTTCTGCCTCTTGGGTTCAAGCGATTCTCCTGCCTCAGCCTCCCTAGTAGCTGGGATTACAGGCGTCCGCCACCACGTCCAGCTAATTTTTGTATTTTTAGTAAGGACGGGGTTTTGCCATGTTGGCCAGGCTGGTCTCAAACTCCTGGGCTCAAGTAATCCGCCCACCTCAGCACTGGGCCACACACCAAGTCTTTGAAACCCGGTATGTTTTACACTTGAGCACACCTCAGTTTGAGCCAGCCATGTTCCAGTGCTCAGGAGCCTCAGCCTCGTGTGGCCCTGGTGGTCAGCACGGCTCTAGATGCTTCTCAGTGCTTCTCCGTCAGAGCCCAGTGGGTTTGTTGCCACCTTCAGGGAGAGCGTGGGCAGCATTCAGCCTGCCCAGAAGTAGCCCTTGCTTAATTCCAGAGCCAGTCATGGGGATGAGGAAAACAGGAAAGCCACCAAGACGGACTCAGTGCCTCAGCGTCGCATGCTCATAGGGAGAGCTTCATGTGTGCCCCCAGAGCAGAGGTGGGGGCTCCTGGGAGGGCTCTTTCTGCTCCACGCCGCCCCCCCACCCGCCCCGCCCAGGCCTGGAGAGCTCTGGCCCCTGTGCCCCAACTCCAGTGGTGCCTGGGAAGGTCACCCAACTCTCTCCAGCCCCACACAGACCCCAGCATTCTGTAAGGAAGGCGGAGTCCTGCCCAGGCCTCACATGGCTCAGAGACCAAGGCAGCGCTGCCTGGGAGGACCTGGAAGGAGCTCGTCCTTCTCCGTACCTCCAGCTCAGCCAGCCCTTATGTTGATGGCCAAGGGTGTGTGTTCAGCGCAGGAAGGAAGGGGCTGGCTACTGACCACTCTGATCTTTCTGTCCCTGCCCACGGAGACCCAAGAGAGGTGAGCTGGGGGTGCTGGTAGGACTCCCCGAACATGAGCATCAGGGCCCTGGGCCCCAACTCCAGACACCTACTCATCCCCATCTGGCCCCAAGAACAAGTCACCTTCAGCCGCTACAAGGGGTTGGCCCAGTCACGGCTTCATCCCTCCAATAAGGCCCCCTTCTTTCCCCAAGCCCCCAGGGTGAGGTTTCAGGAGGGCAGGGATATTCTGCAAGGGAGGGATTTGGGAGAGATGCGGGTGTTTGTTGACTTTCATCCCCTTATAAACCAGCGCCACCTTTGCCGTTTGGCAGGTGTTCAGAGTGGGTGGGCTCACCTGTCCTCCTCCCTGCCAAGGAGAGAGGCCGTGAGGACAGATGTGGAGGCAGTGCCTTTAGGGACTTCTTATCTGGCTCTTGCCAGACTGAGGCTGTCTGGGGAAAGGCCGCTTCTCTTCTGACTGCTTTAGGAGCCTGAGGACTCGGATGTTGTAAGAACATGTCTTGATGTGAAATCGCTCCCTGACCGCCATGCTTGAGGTTGCTGCAAAGCCGATATTAACAAGAACCTTGGCTTGTCCAGATGCCCGTACACTGGATGTGCCTCCTGGCAGCTCAGTCCTTGTGTAAATTTTACTTCTAGCCTCCTCAGAAAGGGAAGGGAGGCGCCTTCTCTGACTGGCCTCTGGCAGCTCAGAACTCGTGCCTGTTTTATCTCAGCTCCAAGACATTGACTTCCTGTGCCTTCGCTCTGTCTTCCTCACTCCCTCCCCAGGTGTCAGTGTGCGAGGGAGGGGAGTGGCTGTGGCCCAGGTGAATCAGTGTGGCGAGGCCTGCTTGTGGAGCTGAGATCCACTATCAGGGTGAGCCTGTGAGCAGCCAGCAGCCCTTGGCAGGCAACCTCACGGGGCCTTGATGAGGCTCTGCCTATAGGTGTCCTCGGGGGCCCCCCTCCTCATCTCCACCCCGCATTGAGCTGCTCCTCCTAAACCATGAGGAGTCACAGCAGCCACAGACCTATAGGGTCGGAATGGCCCCAAAAGGTCCTCCACATCCCATCTGACACCTGCTTCCCCTCTGGGACCCTCACCACGTGGCCTCCTACCCTCAGGCTTGGCCGCCTCCCACGACGGGGATCTCATCATGTACCCCACAGCTAGTGTGCCTGATAACCAGCCCATTCTTTGGTTGTAATTTGTCCCCCGTACCTTCCACCTGGACTCTGGTCCCCTGGACTCTGGGCTCCAGAAGGACAGGGCCCCTGTCTCAGTGTGCTCTCCCCAGAAGGCCAGCATAGTGCCCAGCACCCAGGGGAAACTCAGTCCATTGTTGTTGAATGAAGGAATGAACAGTCCAGTTGGGCCCATGGGTGACACAAGACAAATGCGGTGGCTTTTGCGGTGGCTTTTACTCAGATATTAAGAGAGAAGTCTCCTGCCTCCCCTTGTCATTTTGTAGCTGAGCCTTCCGTGGCCCAGCAGCCGCTCGTGTGACCTGTGTCAGCCTCCTCCTCTGTCCTCCCCTCTGCTTCCTCCCAGCTTCTCACTGCTGCTCTCCACCACTCAGAGCGGTACTGCCAGTGTGGAATTGTGGGTGGATGTAGATGCGGATGTTCTGGGCACTGCCTGTGATAGGCTCTTGGGGAACTGCAGGCCCTGCTGGGGGCCGATCCCCCTGCACATCTGACTGTGAAGTCCAGGGTATCTGGTTCTTAGCGTGTCTGGGGAGCACTTTCTGCTCTGTCCCACCTCCGCGCCCGTCTGGCCTCCCACGCAGCCTCCACAAGGTGGGCGCAGGCTGTCTCGGTGGCTGTGGCCGAGCCCCGGACGTCGGTGTGGCTCTCGGAGCCCTGCTCCCCACCGCGCATCCTGGCAGGGTCTCCACAACCTGTCATCCTCGTTTCATCTTGATTTATGATCAGATCTAATGAGTTTTTGGAGCAGCTGTCTCCCAGGGATGTGGCGATCAATCTAGGAGATGGCTGTTGAACTCTGCTCCTCCCGTAGCCAGGGGAGGCAGGGAGGGGCCAGACAAAGGGGCGGGGCCACAGGGCCCTCGCCAGGTGGGCAGTGGGGGTTAAGCCTCGTGCCATGGTCCCGGGACCCTGCAAGGTCGGGGCCCTGATCTCCCCTCTATCCCTCCCTTCCTCCCTTCCTTCCTCCTTTCCTTCCTCTTTTCCTTCCTTTTCTCCCTTCCCTCCCTTTCCTCCATCTCCCAGGGGAACTTGAGGTTCTAGATGGTGCTAGTTTCTTTTGAATTGGCTGGTTTGGAGACCAGGCTGGAACAGTTCCCTTCACTCTCCACTCCCAGGGGACAGATCCCAGCACCCGCCTTCATATCCTCATGGTAGTGCCGAACCGGAGGGCCCTGCCCCCTCCCCAGGTAGCTGGGTTCACCTTCTGCTTCGACTGAGGCCATTTCCACTGGGAAGCTGGTCCTCACCCCTGTTTTGGGGGCGTGGCTCTTCTAGAACCACCTGCCCTTTCCGGATGTGCTCCTCACCATGGCAGCCTGTCCCCTTCCTGGTGTGTGAGCGCCCTGAGTGCAGGTCAGGATTCATGGGTGAATGACCCACCTCTGCTGGGTGCGCACTCGGTCTGCTCAGCCCCAGAGCTGGTGGCGTCTCCATGCAGCCGAGCTGCCACACAGCTGGGTGAGCTTTTGACAGCAGCGCAGGGTGTGACCAAGGGAGTGCACGAAAGCCCACACGGCCCTGCAGCTGCACCTGCCCCGTCAGATGTTTATCCCACTTTCTAACGCTCTGGAATCACCTCCCAAGAGCTTCTAGCATCTGCTTCTGACTTGTAGGCGGCAGCAGACACCCAGCCCATGAAGGTAGACTTGGTTTTTGCAAATAGACTTGTTTAAGACAATCAAAAGAACGAAATGGGTGACTAATCTAGGTAATCTAGGTAGTGGCATTACGAGGTGAAACTAATTATGGCTAGAAGATCATGAAATCGTTTTTTTAATCACCCGTATCCATGGCTTTGTTTTTGTTTGTTTATTTGTTTGTTTGTTTTGATGGTGGAGTCTTGCCCTGTTGCCCAGGGTGGAGTGCAGTGGCACAATCTCGGCTCACTGCAACCTCTGCCTCCCAGGTTCAAGCGATTCTCCTGCCTCAGCCTTCCGAGTAGCTGGGATTGCAGGTGCACGCCACCAAGCCCAGCTAATTTTTAGTAGAGACGGAGTTTCACCATGTTGGCCAGGCTGGTCTCAAACTCCTGACCTCAGGTGATCTGCCTGCCTCGGCCTCCCAAGGTGCTGGGATTACAGGCGTCAGCCGCCACGCCCAGCCGCCATGGCTCTGTTCTAGCTGAAGGTTCTAGAAGTTGTTCGACATCATTGTTGGTGTCAAAGGTGCCTCTTCCCAAGACAGCTGCTCTGGAGGATGCCAGTTAGAAGGTGTACGTTTCAGGGGTGTGTGTGTGTGTGTGTGTGTGTGTACAACCGTCTCATTTCTTTGGAAACCTACTTTATAAATTGGTTTATTTACCATGAGGAAATCCCACAGTCAGGGCTGTAAGGAGAGCTGCCTTTCTTTGGAGATGTGAGGCTGGGGAGTTAGAGGAGCAGAGAAGCAAGAGCTGTGTCCCGGGCAGGAGGAAGCAGTGGCAGGGATGCTCATGTCCAGACAGCTGAGCTCTTCCTGCCTTCTTGTCTGCTTGCTCACCAGACCCAGGGCCCAGGGCCAAGTGACAGACAGCTAGAGGAATTCTCCACTTGCCTTTTTCTAAGTTCATGCCAGCCTTGGGCAGGGCCAAGTGCCAGGTCTCAAGGTGGTGCCTTGAGATGGCAGTGGCAGTGCAGGATTTGAATCTTGCCCTACAGCAGCTGCCCCCGTTGCCTTGACCCTCGTGCCCCACTTATGGTGGCAGAACAGTCTGCTGCAGCCTCCTGAATAACAAATCACCAGGTGCCCCTGGGCCCAGTCTGGCCTCTGTACCCCCACCCCATCCTGCTCAGCTCTGCTCTGTAGCCCTTTCTGGCTCATAGGGACTCCCCCTCCAGCCTGTCTACTCTCTCCCCGGTACCCCTCCTGCACATCCTGCCCTGGCACAACTCCTGTGGGGTGGATCTCTCACATAGGCACTGCTGTGCACACCCCGCTCTACCCACCCTCAGAAATCTCTGGGGCGAGCAGATTGCTCGGGGTCCTGGGCTGTCCCACAGGTGTCCTGTGCCATCCACCCACAGTGGGTGAAGCTGGAGGCAGCTCCCTGGGCTGAGACTGGAAGGAGGAACTAGGCTGCCACTTCCGCTTGACTGACCAGGGTTGGGACTATTTGTGATGTCGGGGGAGGAGGAGTCCCCAGGCCCTCAGAGTCAGGAGTGGCGGGGACTGGAGCGGGCGGTGAGAGGCAGAAACAAATCATCTTCTTTACTGGCAATTTTCTCAGGCCGGTTTCCACGCTCCCTTCCTCCCCTCCTGTCCCCGACAGTGTCAGGCAGTTCTGATTAAAAGTAATAGATGAAGATTCCATCTCACTCCCAAGTGTCATTGTGGGAAGACATTGCCTGGTTTCCTGTGGGTCCCATCAGAACCACCTCTTCCAGGAGTCAGGGAGTGGGCCTGGCCCAAAGGGGACCATAGGGTACCCAGCCTCCCACCTGCAAAAGAGCCCTGGGGCTCTGCGGGGGCCCCCAGACAGGAGCCACCGAGCTGTGAGCTGGCCTCTTTGGCCACTGCCCCTTCACACTTGCCTGTGCTGCTCACCAAGAAATGTCACATGTCCCCATGGGCTTCACCTGAGGGGTGAGGGCACAGGCTAGAGAGGCTGTCAGATATGTTCTGAACAGAGAGAGTAGGGCTTGGTCAGCTTCAAAACAGACACGGACACCTGTGGTCTCCGTTTGTGAGTAGCTAACCACGGTTCTGGGTAGCCCGGAGAGCAGAAGCCAGAGACACAGAAAGATCTAAGAGTGCCATCTCCTCAGAGTGCTGGGAACACAGCCCCTTGTGCCTGCGGTGCGCAGGCTGCCTCTGGGAAACTCAGCCTGGAGGGCGTGCTGTGAGCCTGTCTCCAGTGGCAGCCCAGAAGGAGGGCCACCGTAAAGGGCTGCGAAGTGAAGCCAGCCTGGTCTCCGTCAGTAATGCAAGCTGTTTGCTCTGAACAGATAGGGCCACAGGCCCCCTTCCACTTCCACAGAGGGTCCCCTGTCCCCTAGCTGTGCTGCCAGGCCCAGGAAAACAGAGCCACATGCCACCTGCCTCCAGCCTCAGTGTCAGCAGCTCAGGACTCGGCAGTCCGCAGCCTTGGTCCTTGGTGCTGTTTCTGCCCTGGCGTGACCACTGGCAACTTCCTGCCTGCCCTCGGCCCCTAGGCACCCACCTGTCTGCCCAGGGCTCCCAGCACTCCTGCCGGTCCGGTCCAGGTTCCCAGCACTCCTGCCGGTCCAGGGCTCCCAGCACTCCTGCCGGTCCAGGGCTCCCAGCACTCCTGCCGATCCAGGGCTCCCAGCACTCCTGCCGGTCCAGGGCTCCCAGCACTCCTGCCGGTCCAGGGCTCCCAGCACTCCTGCCTGTCGGCCTCAGCTGTGTCTAGCAGATGCCCTCGGCCCAGGAGGACACCTCCTCCCAAACACTCCGTGCCCTTCTTCGTCTACCCCCCAGCTCTCCAGCCTCACATTCCTTAAACCAAGGGAGAGAGGGTGACCCTGTGTCCTGACCCAGCCTGCTCCCTGCCAGGAAGCTGGCAGAGCCCCTGAGAGCCCTGGGGGTCTGATGAGGGAGCCAGGCAGTGCCTGCCCAGGACTGGCCCTCCTCTAAGAAGACAGAGTTGCTACCTCTGCAAAGCCAGACCACCCTGCCACTGGCCCCACTGCAGCCCTGTCCCCTCATACCCAGGCCCCCTGCTCAGCAGGGAGAGGGGAGAACAGGACAGAGAGGGATGCGGGACCTTCCTCTGATGAGCAGCCACTGTTGAGCCACCCAAGAACAGGGCTGCGTGAATGTGCATTTAATGACTCTTTCTCACAGGGCTCTAGTCCCCACAAAGGTGCCCCCCAGACCAGAAACTCAAGGTAGGGCCGTGCCTGTCCCCACTGGGTGACTCCTCTCTCTCGTTTCCCAGCTTTCGCCGTCATGATTGTGCTGGCCCTGGTCCGCATCGGGCACAGACAAGGGGAGGGGCACCCGCCCCTGGCCGACTTCTCGGGGGTCCGGAACCTGTTTGGGGTGTGCGTCTACTCCTTCATGTGCCAGCACTCTCTGCCATCCCTCATTACCCCCGTCTCCTCCAAGCGCCACCTCACAAGGCTGGTGTTCCTGGACTACGTGCTGATCCTGGCCTTCTATGGCCTCCTCTCCTTCACCGCCATCTTCTGCTTCCGCGGCGACAGCCTCATGGACATGTACACCCTCAACTTCGCGCGATGTGACATCGTGGGCCTGGCCGCTGTGCGCTTTTTCCTGGGCCTCTTCCCCGTCTTCACCATCAGCACCAACTTCCCCATCATTGCCGTGACCCTGCGCAACAACTGGAAGACACTCTTCCACCGCGAGGGCGGCACGTACCCGTGGGTAGTGGACCGCGTCGTGTTTCCCACCATCACCCTGGTGCCACCTGTGCTGGTGGCCTTCTGCACCCACGACCTGGAGTCCCTGGTGGGCATCACAGGGGCCTATGCAGGCACCGGCATCCAGTACGTCATCCCCGCCTTCCTGGTGTACCACTGCCGCAGGGACACCCAGCTGGCCTTTGGCTGTGGGGTCAGCAACAAGCACAGGTCCCCTTTCCGCCACACCTTCTGGGTGGGCTTCGTGCTGCTCTGGGCTTTCTCCTGCTTCATTTTTGTCACGGCCAATATCGTCCTCAGCGAGACCAAGCTCTGATGGCAGGACAAGCAGGTCTAGTGATGGGAGGCATAGGGGCCCCAGCCCCACCCCTCGCCCGCAGAGCCCAGATTTAGTTGCTCCCAGGTCTTCATGGGGCAGGTGGGACTGTGGCTCTAGGGGAAACCCCCTGTCCAGCTGGGGGTCTTCTCCCCACCCCACCTTCCACCCAGTCCGCACCTGTCCTCACTCCCCCGGGCAGCTCTTCCACCAGGTCCTCCTGCCTAGGTGACACGTGGCTGCTCCCAAGTTCTAAGACTCATTACTGGAATCACACCTCTCCCACATCTTCCAACACGCTTCACCCTCCACCCCACCTCCAGGGCGGGCTACTCCCTGCACGGTGGGAGATGCAGTGCTGGCACTGCCATCATTTGTCCCAGACCCATGCCCCTCCCCTCTACTGCCCCATCCTGCGTCCTTGTCTAAGAAACCTCCACTAGCAGCTGCTGCCTCTTCAGAGGCGAATCCCAGGCTGGAAGCATCCTAACCAGGTCTGCCTGTGACGGCAGGGCCCACCCTCCCACCAGGCCTGGGAGGCGGTAGGTGCCACCTCAGAGAGGGCCTGGCTGGCCCCATGACAAGAACAAGAAGTGCTAACTGGTACCAGAGTCCCCAGATAGAGCTGCAAGGGCCCTCGCTGTGGGCGCGAGCTCTGGAGTAGCAGGCTGGATGGAGCATCCCTTCTACAGGGACACAGCCGCCTGCCAGCTGGGCCTAAAGTCTGGAGCTTGTCCCTGAAAGGGATCGTCTGCTGCCCTTGCTGCCCCGCTGGAGCCCTCAGGGCCTCCCTCAGTGCAGGTGGTCCTACTAGAGGGAAGCCATCCCCACCTGGCACCTCAGCGGCTTGGCAGTGACGTGGCAGTGGGAGGGCTCTGAGGTTCCCAACCTGACAGTGGTCAGGCTGCCCGTGCTCCCACTCGAACACTACAGGCGGCTCCCTTAGGGGCTGAGCATGGGTGCTCAGTGTTCACGCTATATCCCTTGGGCAATGTGGGGTTGGACGGGGCCCCCACTGCCATTCCCGTGGAAGGAGGCCAAGTCCCCAGCCACCTCCCACTCAGCCATGCACGCACTTGCTGCTCTGGCCTCCTGGAAAACACAGGTGACTCGAATGAACTCTGCATTTTCAACGTGCCTTCTACTGCTTCAGGACCTGGGGGTCCCCCTGACCCTCACTGGCTTGCCCCCAGCCCTGGGCCTGGCCCCACCTGTCCTGGAGCCCAGAGCCCCTGGCCTGGAGCTGCCTCTCTGGGGTGGGTCTCAGGCCCCACCCCTCCCTCTTTTGAGTTCAGTGCCTTGCTCAGCCCCTCCCCTGTATCTCGGCGTCTTCAGACCTCTGACAGAGCAACGATGTAGGGTCTCCCGGGGCCCAAGGTGGTCTCAGGGTCAGGGGTGGGATTTGCAGGGAACTCGAGGAGCCCACAGGCTGCGCCACCTCTGCCCTGGCAGCTGAAGCCTGGGAGAGTCCCTGCGTGGTTTAATTGGCCTCTGCCCACTTTCTCTCTGCCGTCGCACCTCAGTGTTTCTCATAGCTTGTCCCCACGTGTCACTTTCCATCCACGGGAAAAACAAATGCCCCTTCTCCATCTGTCATTGCGGCTTCCTCCCAGGAGGCCTCTCAGGTTGGGTAGAGCAGGGGCCTGCAGTGGTCAGGCCAAGAGCAAGGAAGACCTGGCTGCGCCCCTGTGGCTGAAAACTCAGAACATCTGGAATTACCTTTCTTCAATTACGTTCCCTCTTGCTTAAAGACAAAGCTGATTAAATCATCCTGCCACCCGAGGCTCCAAACCAAATCTTGGACACAAATTCATTAGCTTCATAAAGCCCAGGTTGATTTATGTGACAGTCTGGAACCGCCCAGCCATGGAGTCGGTGGCTGTGTTCCCCACCACCTCTGAGCTGGGGCAGCCTCAGCCCTGGAGGGAACTGGCCAGCAGTGACCACATCGCTGATGCCAAGTGGGGACCCTCACCACTGCTGTTGTCTAACTGCTTTGCTCCTCAGTGTCCTCCTGCTATAAGTCAGATGAGATCACCTTCCTCTCCATCGATGCCAGGCTTCTGCCGCTGACGGCCAATGGGGCTTGGGGCCAGGGGCAGAGAACCCCAACAGCAAGAGAGCCCCAGGTGATGCTGGCTGTCCACGTGCATCAGGCACGTTTCACTGCAGCCATCATCAACTTGGCAAAGTAGGCAAGTTCAGCTTGTGGTTTCCATTTTGCAGATGGGCCCCCGGGGTCAGTGGTGGGAAGAGCAGAAGAGGATGCCAGCCCAGCCTGGCCCAGGAGCAGGGGTCGCTGTGGAGGAAGGCTTACACTCAGCAGCCTCTACCCAACATCTGCCACCTGCATGGCCCCAGATGCCCCCGGGGCAGGCCAGCTCAAGGTGGGAATAAACTTTCTCTGCCTCCCTCCCCGCAGAAGCACCAGACCCACCTGAGTCCCAGAGCCTCGTGCCAGCAGCTCCTGGCTGTTCCTCACCTGAGGCTAGAGCAGCAGCTGCTGGCTTATAGATGGGGCGGATGGCAGGTGATAGACTGGGAAGCACTGCTGGGTGGTGGAGGCGGGCAGTGGCACCATGACGGGCCCCTAGCCACACAGCTGTCCTCACCACGGGGCAGGGAGCAGCCTCGGTAACAGGCAGAGGCCAGAGTCACAGTGGTGGGGAGGACAGGGGCTGCTGCCCCGCTCCTGGAAAGCCACTGCAGAGGGGCAGTGGCTGGCAGTGCCAGGCCTGGGGGAGGTGGAAGCGTCCTGTCTGGGGGCAGATTCCCAAGCAAGGGTGACCCATGGTTAAGGGCCACTGGAAAGCTGGAGAGAGCTTGGGATCCCTTCCACCTGGGGCCAATGGTGTCGACTGCAGACTGGAGGGGTAACCTCCGCTGAGGGTCATTATGTGCCAGGCATGGCATTGGGTACTTTCTGCATGGACCAGGAAGCCGGGCCTGCCATTTGCAGGCAGCGAGCCTCCATGACCTGTCCTTCCTCATTTGTAAAGTGGGGTAACAGTAGCTATGTCACCGGCCAGTTGTGGGGATTAAAGTGCTGAGCTTAGTGCCCAGCACAAAATGCTCAATAAAGCTATTCAGTGACACCTGTTTCCCACATCACTCACCAGCCATAACTACTTGTAGCCAGGGACCCCCGACTCATTAGGACTCCAGACACCTACCTGGTTTCATAGCCTCATAATGAGTTGCTGCCGTGTTGCAATTCAGAAACAGAAAATTGATCTGAATTCTCTAGAGTCTAGAGGGCTTTGGGGATAGGGGTTGTCTCTGGTTCCCCAGTCCCTTAGGAAACTTGAGGACAGTCCTCCCCTTTCAAAGAGCAGGACAGGCTAGGCTGGAGGGTCCTGGCTGAAGACATCAGCCTGCCCTTTTGCAAGCTCTGCCCTCCTCCCCCATGCACACCTGGCTCCCTGCAAAAAGCTGACTTGGACCACAAGCCGCTCAGCTAGACGCAAGGAAAAACAGCTACAGCAGCAACAGAAGGGACCCCAGTTAGTAAGATTTTCCTGCTCTGAGGCCAGCCACAGGGGCCTCCCTTTTTCTGTATCTCACCCAAAGAAAAATAATGGTATTAGAGCATGTGGGTCGCCAGGCCCTTGTTTATGATGCTTTCACATCTATAGCCTTACTTCTCTCTCCTCTCCCCTGCCACGCTTTCTTCCCTTCCCTTGGTGGTGCAGGAAGCCAGGCCAAGCTAGTTCTGAACTCAGGATGCAGCCTTCCTGCTACCTGTCCCCCAGGACTCATATCCTCCTGCCCCCACCAAATATATTCCTAGAGAAGGAACAAGGCAGCCAGCGCCTGGCCCAGGAGCAGGACGGCTCTCCTCAGAGCCAGCAGCAGGCTCGGCTTCACATTGGAGGCTCAGCTCTTAATGATCTTTCCAGTTCTTGGTTATTAATGATCTTGGGCAGAGAGCAGAGCAGCCCTGTCCTCACAGCTCCTCCAGGCTGCCTCACCTGCCACAGCCTTCCTCCCAGGGCCAAAGGCAGACCCTGACTCCGGGAGGAGGAGGGGCTCGGTTCCAGGGGCTGGTGGCCAACAGTTAACCCTCTCACTACTAGTGGCTGCAACCAAGGTCAAGCTCCCTTCCAGAGTGCTGGCCTCCAGCACTCACCTAGACACACTCCCAACCTGCTGTCCTGAACCTGGATCCAGCCCATAAAAACCCATAGGGTAGAGAGCGTGAAATTGTATGGACAGGGCCACCCACTCTTGGGGTACTCTCCTACCAAGAATGGAGCTGCCTTCACCCCTAAAACTAACCCAAAAAAAAGTCCAGTTCTCATGGTCCCAACCCAAACAGTGGGGTCTTCAGAGACTAAAGAGGCAGCCTGGCTTCCTGGGAACCAGCAAGGAGCTATGGGGGAGGGCACTGGCAGAGACAGCCAGCACCGCCCCTCGCAGCTTCCTCTCTGTCACGTGGAATTAGCCTCTGGCCTGCCTCCACCCAGCTTGTCAGGACAGCCAGGACTTGGCCTTTACATCCTCAGCCGTTAGAAAAGGGTCTGACAGAATCAATAGTGCTCACTGTTTGTGGAACGGATAGAAGAACGAATGCCTGCTTGCTCCACAGTCATTGTAGGGAGGATAAGTGTAATTGCAGATGTGAAAACATTGAAAATGGTAAGCAAAAGCCATCTTTTCAGATGGGCCAGAGGCAAAGATGTGTGATAGAAAAAGGAAGTGGGCTAGAAGCCCCAGAGGGAGGAGAGGAAGAGACCGCAGGCAGATTCTCCCACCACAGGAGTCCTGGCACCAGTGAGGCCAAGCTGTGCCTGACCCTGGCAGCCACCTGCACCAGGATTCCAGAGCCCAGGCAGTTCCGAGCCTCGCGTGTCAGCCACGGAGAGAATGCGGCCAGCCAGGGTTTAGCAAGCTTACAAGCTCCACACCTTTCTCTGCCTCTGCCACCATGGCACTGTCAGGTTCCCCAGGGCGTCCCTGGCAGGGCAGGACAGGACAGCCACCACCCCTGGCACAAGCCTCCCTTTTCAAGGAGACTGAGGGATGAACACCATCCATCATCACCAGAGCCCCCGTGCTGAGCACACACGTTATATCCGGTGCCAGGATGGGTGGGAGCTGGCCCTGAATACCAAGTGGCTTCTGCTGCCCAGAGCCCCCTCTCAGCCTCACCTCCTTCCCATATCCCTCCCAGACACTCCCAAGGCTCCGCCTCCCTGAGAGGACCTGCCCACCTGCTTTAGGCAAACACCCCACCTGGGATACTCCCATGATGCCCTGTTGTCTACGGCCTGTGCTGTGCCCCTTCCAGAATGCAGAATGAAGCAGCCAGGACCAGTGTGTTGTAAAAGGTTGGTTTAATGTCCCAGTGCTCTGATGAGAAGAAACTCCAGCCAGGTAGAGCAAAGATCGGGATGGGCCTGCTTCAACCACAAGTTCCAGCCTCCATGCCCACAGCAGCCATGACCAGTAACTGGCTAGCCCCAGGGCAGGGAGAGCCTCAGGAGTCTGACCCCCGCAGCACACCCTCCTGGCAGAACTCAGCATGATAAGAGGACAGCAAAAGCCCAACCCTCACCGTGATTTGAGGCTACTGAGGTCACTGATGACCATGGAAGACATCATCTGTCACTGGGGTCCCATGGCCAGGATTTCATGGTAGAAGCCAGAAAAGCCCAATCCTGCCTGCCGCTTAACCCTGACAGTGGCAGGCAGAGAATCCAGCTGGCTCGGAGCCTGAGTGGCTGATAACTCACACTTCTGACTCCAGACTGGAGATCCGTCTCCAGGTGCAGGGTCCTGGGAAGCCTTGCGTCCCACAGGCTACCCTGCTGACCTCGTCCAGTCCCCCACTGTCTCTGTAGCCTGTGCCCAGTCCCAGAGTCCTGCCCCTGTGCCCCAGAGGCCCCCAGGCCCCAGAGAGCCAGGAGCCGTGGCTGGCACAGGGTGGAAGGTGAGGACAGACAGCCCCCCAGCAAAACGGCAGGTGGGCGTGGGCGTGCAGGCAGACGTGCTGTCTGTGCAGCCAGGCGGGGGCCCCTGCCTGCTCGCCCTCCTGGCAGGCCTCCCGGTAGGTCGGCAGGCACATCGACTGCGCCTGCGCCAAGCGCCTGCAGGCCGAGTGGCCGTCGGGGCGGGCGCAGGCGGGGCCGGTGCACCCAACGGGCAGCGAGCTGGGCCGAGCGAAGGCCTCGGCCACGGAGCTGGGCAGGGAAGCGTGACGCGGGCGCGAGCCCTGGGCCCAGGCCGCGTGTAGCAGGGCCTCCCGCCGGGCCAGCTGCTCCGGCCTGAGCAGCGGCAGGTCCTCCGACTCCGGAGTCTCCGGGAAGAGCGGGAGGAAGGGGCGGCCGGATCGGTCGGCTCGAGGAAAGGAGCTGTAGTGACAGCGCGCGGGCGACAGGGGCCGCTCTGGGAGCGCGCACCGCTCGGAGGCCGAGAGGTGCCTCCCGCAGTGCCCGGCCCGCACCGGCCACCGCGCCTCCCAGGCTGGGCGGCGCGACACTCGGGAGACGTCGGACAGGGGCGGCCCCGGCGTCGGGGGGCGGCCCGGGGGCTGCGGAGCCCTGCGCACAAGCGCCGCGCGACCCCCGCCTGGCGGTCCCCAGCCCGTGGGGCTCGGCTCTGGGGGCGGGCCGGGGGTGGGCAGGCATGGGCTGGGGCCAGACCGCGGGGTCGGGCAGGGGGGCAGTGGGGGCGCACGGCGGCCGCCACCCCAATTCTCGATGGTGCGAGTGGCGCGGTCCAGGGAGCTGCTCACGCCCGCCGTGGTCACCATGTCGCGGGCCGCCTGCAGCATCTTGAGCACGCTGGCCTGGGCCGAGCTGGCCGTGAGGTCCGGGCTGGGCTGCCGCGGTGGGCTGGCGAGGCTCTGCACCCCGCTGAAGCAGCTGTAGATGCCCTGGGCAGTAGGGAGACGACAGGCCGTGAGCAGCGCCCTCCGCTCAGGGACCCGCCACCATTGTCCCCGCCTGGTCCCAAGGCATCACCAGCCTTCTCTAAGTCTCAGGAAGCAGCTAACTGTGAAGCATCTCCCATGCGCCAGGCACTGTGCTTTGCAGATGAATGAGTGGTCTGAGTGCCCAGGTTGACTCATTCTCCTAATCACTCTAGCTAGCACCTGGCACATGAAGGTTCCAACCTGGGCACACCTGTGGGGGGAGGGCTCTGACCCTCTTCAACCCTGCCACCCTGGTGAGCCATGCCACCTCTCAGGACTTTGGCTTTTTTTTTTTTTTTTTTAGAAACAGGATCTCACTCTGCCGCCCAGGCTGGAGTGCAGTGGTGCCATCTCAGCTCACTGCAACCTCTGCCTTCTTGGCTCAAGCAATCCTCCCAACTCAGCCTCCTGAGTAGCTGGGACTGCAGGCGCGCACCACCACGCCCAGCTAATTCTTTTATTTTCTGTAGAGATGGGGTTTCGCCACGTTGCCCAGGCTGGTCTCGAACTTCTGGACTCAAGGGATCCACTGGCCTAAGTCTCTCAAAGTGTTGAGATTACAGGTGTGAGCCATGAGCCGGGCCAGAACCTTGGTTTTACCTCTGGAAATGGGCCATGGCCAGCCCAGACTTATCTGGGTAGGTGCCTTTAAAACTTTGGCCTGTGTGGGGAGGGGTGGGCACCCACCCTGCTGAAAGCCAGCAGGAAGTCCAGCTGGGATGTGTTGGGCACCGAGTGGCGCAGCTTCCAGTAGACCAGGTGCTCCCAGGCGAAGACCAGCAGGGCCAGCCCCATGGCCACCAGCAGCATGTAGAAGACGCCTGCCATGTTGTCGATGTCCAGCTTGCTGCTCATCACCTCGTTCTTCTCATTCTGGCAGATCCCCGAGAGCCACACTGTCTCCAGTTTCTGTGTCTCTCCTGGAGTTGGGGGGTGTACACATCTGGCTCAGGAAACCCCCCTATAAGCAACCCCCTCACAAAGCTCACCACAAGCCTGGAGTAAGAAGGGATCTGGGGCAGGGCGCCACCCACTTCTTCCTCAAGCAGACCACATGGGGATCCAGCCTGGCTGGAGCAGGATGCTGGGGTGGGGAGTGGAGGGTCAGTGAGCAAGGAAATAGGAAAGCAGGGTGGAGGCTGGGGTGGGCAATGCTGGCCTTTGGGTCCTCCCCCTGTGCACCCCCAGTAAAGGCTTGTTGATTGGGTAAATGTTAGCATTCATTCATTCACTCCTCTTCATATACTTATTAACCATCTACATGCCACTCATGGAGCTGGGCACACAGAGACAAAAGGCCTAGGCTCCTAAGAGACACACATTGTGATTGCTCTTATTATTGTTATTATTATTATATTGAGACAGTCGTGCTCTGTCACCCAGTGGTGTGATCATGGCTCACTGCAGCCTGGATCTCCTAGGTTCAAGCAATCCTTCCACCTCAGCCCCCTGAGTAGCTGGGACTACAGGCACACCACCACACCTGGCTAATTTTTGTATCTTTTGTAGAGATAGGGTATCCCCATGTTGTCTAAGCTGATCCCGATCTCCTAGACTTAAGCAATCCTCACACCTTGGCCTCCCAAAGTGCTGGGATTACAGGTATGAGCCACCTCACCTGGCCGCTCTTTTTATTATATGGTTTCAGAAATCAGATTTTTTTTTTTTTTTTTTTGAGACAGGGTCTCACTCTGTCGCCCAGGCTGGAGTGCAGTGGCACAATCATGGCTCACTGCAGCCTCAAACTCCTGGACTCAAGGGATCCTCCTGCCTCAGCCTCCCAAGTAGCTGGGATTATAGGTGTGTGCCACCATGCCTGGCTAATTTTTTAAAAATTTTATTTATAGAGACAGGATCTTGCTGTGTTGCCCAGGCTGGTCTCAAACTCTTGACTTCAAGTGATCCTCCCACCTCAGCCTCCCAAAGTGCTGGGGTTATAGCCATGAGCCACCACACCCAGTCTAGACCATGTCTTATCTAACAAGAATGGAACTCCTCTAAACACAAAGCTCTCTCTGGGTTTGGGGACAGGCTGGGCTGGACCACTCACACATGTGGGACTGGGCAGATCCATAATCTCAAGATGGCCATGGAGATACTATACGGAGCAAAGGGGGTGCTCATCTGGGAGAGATCAGGGGAGGGGTCTTGGGGAAGAAGAAAGGGGTTCAGCCACTCCACCCATCCCCACCCCCACCATGAGGCTTGAGCCCCTTCCCGTCTTCCTGCCCTTCAGGGACTCTCTAGCCCAGTTCCTGCTCCCTCCCTGCACACCTATCCCTTCCTCAAGTCTCTCTCCAGTTGCTCCTAGTACCTGCCCACCTCAACTGCCCCAACCTCTCACCCCCCAGAGACCTCTCCCTGCCCACAGGCCTTGGGAACTTGAGTGGTGGTGGAAACACTGACAACCTTGGGCTCCACAGCCCACCCTGGGCATCCCAGCAGTGGCAGTACCCACCGTCCCCCAGGAACTGCAAGAGCGCCAGGTCTATGGCCCGCTTCCAGTGGGAGTCCTTCTGCATGGCGATGCCGTAGCCAGTGGTGGCAAAGACCTTGCCAGACCCAATGGTGACCAGCTTGCAGCCCTCGTCCTTGCCTGCCATGTAGTTGAGGACAGCAGCATCATAGATGAAGGCATCCAGCTTCCTGGGGACAGGCTGAGCCTCAGAGCTAGGGACCATATGGGAGGGGAGGGGACACCGAAACTGGGGCGTGACAGGGGTCTAAACCACGTGAGCCTGCTGGGCACCCCCGGAAGGGACCAATGGGCAGAGCCTTGTCTGGTTCTCTTGGGTCCTGGATCGAGTGAGGACCCCTCCCACCCTCCTCCGCAGAGTGGCCAGGGGACTGTCTGTTCCCAGAAGACACACCACCCTTTCTGCCCACCCTCTCCGTGCTCCTAAGACTCAGATAATGACCCAACCACCACCTCAGGCTGAGGCTGAACTTTGATCGGCACCACAGCTGTGTTCTGAGACACGTGGTGGCCTTCCATTTTTGCCTCAAGCTCCACTCTGTCCCCAAGACCTCCTCCCTCCACCCCCTCAGAGTCCTGCAGGACAGCCCAGTCCCACTGTCCCTAAATTGAGAGCTAAGGCTGGTCACTGGGGAGACACGTGGATGGAGACAGTGGGTGCAGGGCTGGGGACCCACCCCATCTTGAGGCTGGTGAGCGCGTCCTCCACCGAGCGCTGGTTGAACTTGACCATGTGGGTGTGCATGTCACGGTAGTTACTGCGGATGTTCCGCTCCGTGCTGCCGTTGGGCACCGTGCCGAAGCGGAAAGGTGGGTACTGATCTTGAGGCCGCTGAAACTGCAGGCAGAGGGCAGCAGCCAGTCACAACCCTTCCTCCAGCCTTCCAGGCACCAAAACCCCAAACCCACCCCAGAGCCCAGCCCCAGTGTGGACTTGCATAGTCAGAGCAGAAGGTCTTAGAGGCTGTCCAGGCCACTCCTGTGTTTTCCAAATGGAGACTCTGAGGCCCAAGACAGGGAGAGACTTACCCAAGGCCTGTCAGTCGGTGGCCCTGAGCCATCTCTTGCCCCAGCCCCCAACCCCTCCTCAGCAGGCCCTGAAGCTGCTTCCTGCCCCAGCCTCCAGGTCAAATTCCCCAGCCTCTGACTGTCCTGGGTCTGCCCACTCACATCCTGTCCCCACCCTCAGTGTCCCCCCACCCCCACCAGCCATGGCCCCACAACCTTCTTGTCACTGAGGCCCGACACAGTGTCGATGTATTGCTCTTGGATCATGAAGGCGGCTAGGTTGGCCGTGTAACTGGCGAGGAAGATGACAGCAAAGAAGGCCCAGACCAGAACCATGATCTTGCTGGTGGTGCCCCGCGGGTTCTCAATGGGCACTGAGTTGTTGAAGACCAGCGCCCACAGCAGCCACACGGACTTGCCGATAGTGAAAGATGGGCCCCCGGATTCTGGAGGCAAGAGGTGGGGGGACGCTGGAGCTCCTCCTGCCCACCATGAAAGGGCTCAGGGCTCAGCCCGCCCGACTGCACAGCTCCGGTCTCAGCCTGGCCTTGGGGGGGAGCCCATCCTGGCCATTCCCTCGCCAGGTGAAGTGAGCTCACGTGTGTGTGTGTTTGTGTGTGTGTGTGTGTGTGTCATCTGACTGGCCCCCAGCATGTGCCATCCAAAGGCAAGGGACCTCCCAAAGGTATTCTCTGGAGGACTTGTCGCCCCTGAGCCCAGCCCTCAGGGTGCCCAAGCCCACCCCTCCTGCCAGGCCCAGGCAAGGCTTACTCTTGCCTCTGGTGAGGTTCTGGTTGTAGCTGACGGGGCTGAAGTACTCGAACATGAAGACAGTGATGGCCACCACAGTGAGGCACATGACAAACATCATCACCCACACCGCAGGGCTATATGGCTCTGGGGACAGAGGGAGGCAGCTCAGAGGCCTTGGCACGTTCCCTGCCCCCAGCCCAGAAGCACTGGGTGAAGACAGGTAGGTCCACGTGATCAAAGTAGGGGCCCACCAGCTCTGCGGACCCAGCCAAGGGGGCCCCTGACTCAGAGCAGCAGAGCCCCAGGAGACGCCCCCGAAAGAGGTCAGGCTCTCCAGCATCCTTGGTCTCCCCCCGCCCCCCACTTCCCTGGGACAGGTACAAGTCACCCACCCCAAGAAACGTTCCTTTGACTTCACAACCCCTGCCTGGCCCCACGTGGATGATCTGGTGGTTCCGCCTAGAATCAGAGTCCCTGAGGCCAAGTTTTACTCCTCATGCTACCAACATGGAAACCCGTGCCCAGGGAACTGGAGACACCCACCCCAGGCCTCAGACAAGACTGTTTCTGTCTCCTAGAGTAAGAAATCACTACTGCTGGCTGGGTTTGGTGGCTCTCGCCTGTAATCCCAGCAATTTGCGAGGACAAGGCGGGTGGATCACCTGAGATCAGGAGTTCAAGACCAGCCTGGCCAACATGGCAAAACCCTGTCTCTACTAAAAATACAAAAATTAGCCAGGCATGGTGACACATGCCTGTAGTCCCAGCTACTCAGGAGGCTGAGGCAAGAGAATCACTTGAACCCAGGAGGCGGCAGTTGCAGTGAGCTGAGAGTGCACCACTGCACTCCAGCCTGGGCGACAGCAAGACTCAGTCTCAAAAAAAAGGAAAGAAAAGAAATCACTACTATTGGCCAGGTGCAGTAGCTCACACCTGTAATCTCAGCATTTTAGGAGGCTGGGGCAGGTGGACTGCTTGAGTCCAGGAGTTCGGAGACCAGCCTGGGCAACATAGTGAAAACCTGTCTCTACACAAAATACAAAAATTAGCCAGGTGTGGCAGCATGCATCTGTGGTCCCAGCTACTCAAGAGGCTGAGGTGGGAGGATCACTTGAGCCCAGGAGTTCCAGGCTGTAGTGAGCCAAGATGGCACCACTGCACTCCAGTCTGGGTGACAGAGGAAGACCCCGTCTCAAAAAAAAAAAAAAAAAAAAAAAAAAAAAGGAAAGAAACAAAGGAAGAGTGGGAAGGAGAGAGGGAGGGAGGGAGGGAAATCACTCCTGCCATGAGCACTTGCTATGCTATGAAGTGGGGTTTTTTTTCCTCTCTCTTCCGTGGCTGAGGAGCCTGCTCAGAGAGGTTCTGTGACTTGCCCAAGGCCACACAGCAGGACAGGGCAGAGCCGGGGTTTCCACTCCTGTCTGGCCAGCCTCAGCTCTTCCCCTGCCCCTCGCCTGTCCTCACAGCTCTCTGCCACCTCACACTTCATGTCCCACGTGGCCTCTGACTGGGCACTTTGGGAAGGCAAAGACGACGGCTGTAGCCCCAGCACCCAGCATGGGACCTGGCTGCCCAATCAATGCCAGACTCCTCACCCAGGAAGCAACACATCTCTTCCCACACTATACTCGCTCCTCAGCTCCCCATGGGCCTCCCCCACTTGTTCCACGGTCCTGGGCCATGGCCCATCCTGAGGCCAGCCTGCCTGCCGGGTTTTCCTGCCACTCACAGTGGCACCAAGACCCATTCCACACCCCCAAGCCCACCCTCACCTGGCAGCCATACCGAGAACCGAACACTGACTTCACTTCTGTCTCTTTTCCACTCACCTCCAGCCAACCTCCAAGACCCAAGGCTGCTGTGCTTGCCCTCTGAGAGCCCACCCAACTCCCCATCTCCACCCAAGCTGTACACACCCTCCTCGTGGGCCCTTCTGCCCCCGGAGCCATCTCTGCCCACCCTGGGCCTCACCCAAGAAGGCCGAGGGGGAGACAGTGCCATTGCTGCGAGCCACCATCACACTGATGCCCGTCTCCACGAAGGGCACGGAGAAGTCTACGATCTCGGAGCGCTCCTCATTGATGGTGAGGGAGCCGATGGCCATGTCTGCCCGCTTGTAGTACACCTGGGGGCCGGACAGCCGGAGGTTTGAAAAAGGGGCTCCCGTGGGGTGGACATGCTGCACAGGCACCTCCAGACACCCCTTCTACCACCCACCAGCTAAGTCAATTGTTCCCTCTGGGGCCCTCAGAGCTCAGCTTTCAGTACTGACCACCCCAGGAGTCATCATTGGTGACAGCCCATGCCCCCCTCTAGAGGGCATCTGAGAGCCACATGGGGCCTGGGCAGCAGGCGGGCAGGCAGGGCAGGTGAGGAGGGAGTGGGCTGGGGCCTACCTCCCCGATCATGCCGTTCCATACGCCGCGCACCCGCTTGCCATGCTTGCCGTTGGTCACCAGATACAGGTCGTAGGAGAATTTGACCACCCTGGCCAGCTTCTTGAGGATGTCGATGCAGAATCCCTTACAGCAGAGCTTGGTGTAGGGGGCCACGTCCCCGCTGCTGCAGCCATGCCATCATGAGACCACCAGGAGTCAGAGCATGTCGTGGCCAGCCCCGCCCCAGCCACTCCTCCCAGCCTGGCATGTGGACCCCTGCCCCACACCCAAGCATGAGACATACACGACACCTGACCATCACACGGCAGCACCCAGCTCACACCAGCCTCCCAGGGCACTCTGCAGACCTGAAGGTGTGGTTGCTCTGCCTGCGGCAGGGCACGGTGTTGGGGACACAGCCTCCTGTGCCAGGGTCAGGGCTCTCCACGATGACAAAGGGCCGCTCTTCCAGCGTGGCCACCGTCAGGTGCCGACTGTCCACCACAGGCTGCAGAGAGGCACTGTAGCGAGGCCACACGGGGTACTTCATGTATAGGATGCCATGCTCCCAGCGCCCCACCTGTGGAGGGTGACAGCCTCAGCCTGGGGCCTCCAGCCCTACAGCCCCCACCCTCTGGGTGGAGCCTGCCAGGGCCAAGAATCTCCCTCTCTCACCTAGGGATGCTAGGGCAGGTCAGAGTAGGGCTGCTCCTGACAGCCTCCCCCAGCCGTGGGTCCCTGTGTTCATACAGCTCCACACTGACCCACAGCATCTTCCTAAAGCCCAGACCTGACCCTGTCTCGCTCACTGTACTGGTCCCCCCTGACTTTGACAGAAAGTCCTTAGCTGAGCACTCAAGGCCCTTCATGCTCCAAACTCTTCTGCCCCTCTGTCTCTTCCAGGCTAGCACCTCTTCCTGGTGGGCTCCTACTCAAACCTCCACAGCCCAGCTCAAATATCCCATCTTCTGTGACCTCTTCCCCAGTTTCTTCCCTTGAAGGCAGAACTAATTCCTGTTCCTCATCTCCAATCCCACAATCTTTTGCACACGTCTACTCAAGCACTGGTCTCTGCATATTGTTTACAAGCCTGCCTGGCCAGCATGGTCATGGGTTACTCCTGCAGGGGCAGGACCAGGAGATAGGAGCACTTGAAATGTTCTATAGTAGAGGGAAGCCGGGGTGTTATGGGAGCCCAGAGCAGGGCACCTCACCCACCCCGGGGCACCTGGAGGCTTCCCAATGGAGGAGATGTTTGTTTCAGCTGAGACCTGGAAGATGAGGGGTTGGATAAGGGACAGAGGGACTCTCTGCTCAGCTGTGGGCACGAGAGGAGGCAGGGACAAAATAAGAGGACACTGAGGGCCCCTGGGCTCACCCCCTTCTCACCATCTCCCACAGGCGGTGCCGGTTGAGGGCGATCACCACCATGGTAGGCTGGACCAGGTACCCACCAGGGCTGAAGGAGAAGTCTCGGCCTTCCCAGGTGACATTCAGTAGGTGCCTGCCAGAGGGGAGAGATGCCTGCAGCCCTGCCAAGGACCAAGCACCCCCCTGCCTCTGCCTCACCGCTGCCACTGACAGCAGGTGGCATTGATTGTGTTTATTGTTCAAAGTGCTTCCCTATATTGGCCCCACGATCCTTGCCACACCCTGACACCTGCTGTTTGTTCAGATGAGGACACTAAGGCCCAGACAGGTGGGGTAATGTGGCCCCAGGCATGCAGCTAGTGAGAGGTGTGGCTGGCCAGCCCAAGCTCACTGCCACCCAGCTCCCCTGAAGCGCTCCCCACCTCCTTACCCCTATGCCCCGGGCAGGTGCCCACCTGTAGAAGGCCTCCCGGGCAGGGCTGACGGGCCCAGGGTGAGCACGGCAGTCCCCGGCCGGGGCTGGCAGGGTTCCATACTGGCGCCAGTAGCTGTGGGCGCCCAGGGCCAGAATGGCCACGCCGTCGCGGAGCTTCTGGCGCAGGCTGAGGCGCCAGCTTTCGGTGACGACGCTGATGAGGCCCACGGGGAAGGTGGCGGGGGGCGCATCGGTGCTGCCCAGCGCCAAGTTGGGCACCAGCCACACGTGGCCGGGCCCCACCAGGCCGGCCTGCGCCGCCTCGGCGAAGAGCACTTCGGCCTCCTCGCGCGAGCAATAGGCCACAAACACGGGCGCGTCGAGCTGGCGCAGCAGGCGCTGGGTGCGCGCGCGCGGCCCTCCCGGGCCCAGCTCCAGCGTGACCACGTCCAGCAGCCGCCAGCTCACGTGGCTGGCGTCGGCGACGGCGCGCACGCCCTCCAGGAAGAGCGCGTGGCCCGGGTGCAGGCTGGTGATGACGGCGAAGGCGCTCCAGTCGTACTCTTCCAGCACCTTGAACAGCACCTGCAGCTGCTGCTCCAGGGACACGCCCAGCTGCAGGAAGGCGGAGCCCGGCTCCTGGGGGCGGGGCGGGGCCTGAGCCGGGGCGGGGAGGGCAGAGCACCTCCTCGCGCCCCTTCCCCGACCTCGGCCCCTCCATCAGCTTCCAGGCGCCCTTGCGCCGGTGGATGCTCCGCATTCCGGGAGCCCTCTGGCCTGCGCCTCCCTCCCGCCCCAACGTGGTTCTCCGCTGCCTATTAGCATGGTCATGCCCGGCCCCCAGCCCACCACGCTGGCCCGCAGACCCGCAGCATCCGCACCACTGGGGAGTTTGTCAGAAATGCAGATTCTCAGGTCGCCCCCCACACCGACTGGATCGGAGTCGCTGGGTATGGCGCCTGGCATCTGTATTCTAACAAGCTCTTCAGCCGATCCTTGAGCCCGCTAGACTGAGAAGCGCTGCCCCAGACCAACTGAATCTGAATTCCAGAGGTGCAAAGCCAGGCGTCTGTATTTCCTAAGAGCACGATGAGGGTTGAGAGCCAATGTCCCGAGATCTTATGCCGGGGCCCCAAGAGGACTGGGAAACACCATCCTGGTTGAAGCCCTGAGGGTGGGAAAGCTCCTCCTCTCCACCCCTCTGCCACCACAAAAGCCAGCGCAGTCCCCTCCTAACTGGTCTCACTGCTGCCACTGTCCCAGTCTTTTAAAAAAGCAAGGGAAAATTCAGAGGCCAAGCAACGCAGTTTCTTCAACAAACAAATTGCAAGGAAAAAAGAGGGAGAGACAGAGGAGGGGCCCAGAGGTTGAGAGAAACTTAGAAACCACACCAACCAACCGGCACGTGTGGACCTGATTTGGCTCTTGATTTGAGCAAACAGGCTGCAAAATAAACATTTATGACAGTTATGAGACAATGGGGAAATTTGAACACTGCCTGAATATTTGAAGGAATTTTTATTATTTTTTAGACGTGATAATGTATGGTGGTTTTACTTTCTTAAGCCCTTATCTGCCAGGGATCCATACTGAAATATTTATGGATGGAATAAGAGGATGCCTGGGCTTTGCTTCAAATTAACACAGAAGGGGAAGGGGGTCCTGGTGAGGCTGGGGTGGATGGCCTCGGCGAATGGGGGATATATGAGCCTTCTTTATACTTTTTAATGTGTACTCAAAATTCTTCATATAAAAATTAATGAAACAAAGGCAAATCAGATCAGTCTCTTCCCTCGACTCTCCTCCACTCTTCCCTGAGTGGCTAGATCACCAGGGGCAGGTCCAGGAAGCTCATAGGGCTAAGGCAGGCACAGACCACGGCCACTGTCACAGCCGGCTTGCGCTGCCCTGGCTGCCCACTTGCTTAGGGAAAAGCCCAAATGTCTTCCCAGGTGGCCAGGCCCCTGCCTCCTTCTCCAGGCTTTTCCCTCTATTCCTCCAAAGCTCTGAGCTCCTTCCCCGCCTTGTGACCTTCATCCCACCTGCTCCTCTCTGCCTGGGCCTCTCCCCCTCCCCACCAGCTCGCCCTTAGGCCTGCAGCCTAGACATCATTTCTCCAGAGACTTTCTCTGGCCAACACCCTATGCATGAGCCATGCATGGGCTCCCTTACAGCATCCTGTGTCTTTCCTTCAGAACGCTTGTCCCAGTTGTAACTGCTGATGAATGTGTGTTTCAAACGTTCTCCCCCAGCCCTGCAAGGGCAGGGCCGTTTCTGCCTCCCCCAGGGCTCCCAGGGTTCCCTGGAGTGCTCACCCTACAGGTCAACTACCACTGCCCAGAGGGCATGGCACCACCTCCATGCCCGGCTGGCCCTCTGGGTCTTCACCCTGACCTAGGAAGCTGAGGGAAGCAGAGAGGAGGAGGGCTGGGGCCTGAGCCCCACAGCCAGAGGTGGGCCTGCACCCTGCCCACCCCTCATCCAGACACAATGTGAGGGCAGCCCAGAATAGCTCTCCTCTAGAACATGGGATGTCATTCCCATAACCATCTCCCCATCACCCACATCACGCCCTCAGCCCCCACCTCCCTGCCCATCCCGTCTAATCCCAGCTTCCCAGAACCGAAGCACCCCCCACCCCAGCCTGGCTCCAGGCCTGAGGCACGAGGGGACATGAGTTTGGACATGCACCTTGGGGGTGAGGACCACAGCAGAGCCTCCGCTGATGCTGAGGATGGGCACATGGGTCTGGGAGGAGATGAAGTCAAGGATCTGGGCCACCGCCTCGGTGCCCACGTTGTCCTCAAAGACAATGCCATGGACGCGGGCAGCACCCAGGAGGCCGCAGATCTGGGTGAGGAGGCTGCTGGGGTTGGTGGTGTTGACCCCCACTGTGAGCGGCTGGATCTCCAGGGGCAGGTCCAGGAAGCTCTGGGGGGTGAGGCGGGCACGGACCTGGGCCTGGGGCGGCCCTGAGCTGCCAAACACCACGGCCACCGTCATGCCCTGCTCGCCCTGCCCCAGAACCGGCCCTGCCCAGGCACCGAAGAGCAAGGTGAGCAACAGGGCCCCACCCATGTCCACCGGAGGGTCCTGCGGAGAGACCAGGACAAGCACAAGGAGGAAGACAGAGGTTTGGAGAGAGGCAGATGGACAGACAGTAGAGACAGAGGGACACACATACAGAAGATGAAAGAGAAGAGGGGAAAACCTCTCTCCCCGAAGACAGGCAGAGAGAGGGGGAGACAGACGGAAAGAGAGGGAGACAGACAGACATAAGCAAAGAGAAAGAGACAGAGGTTAGTAGAGCATCCCAAGGGCATCCCAGAAGAGCAAGGGCCGGGGAAGAACAGGAGCCATGACCGGGACCCAGCCCTCCAGCCTAATGATGCCTTCCAAAACTCAGCCAGCGGGTTCTGCCCTAGAAAGTCATACTGAAAATGCTAGTCTGGGGTTCAAGTGCATGGATTTGAGTCAGACAGATCTGAGTTCATGTCCCAGTTCTGCCACTAACTGGCTGTGTGATCTTAGGGAAGTCACTTAGCCTCTCTGAGCCATGTTTTCTTGCCTGAAATAATCACAGCAGTGTGAGGACTTAGATGAGCTAACAGGCTATTTGCTGGGATTAGTGACCTTATCCTGCAGGTGACAGGCCCCCAGCCAGGTGAAGGAAGACAGCTCTTGCATCACCCCCAACCCCTGCCCCTACCCACCAGTCCTCTCCACAGTCTAAACCGGATCTTCCATCTGTCTCTCACCAGGGCCTGTGCTACTGGTCAGCGTGCCCTGCTTGCCATGGGGCCAGCCCCGAGGGCCCTCCTCTGCACGGCTCTGCCTGGCACAGAACCCCCTCCTCCTGGGCACTGGACGTCACTACAGCCCTTCCTTCTGTTGCCTCAGCTAGTAGCAGCTCTTCCGCAGCAGGGTGCAACAGTGCTGACTTGTTCAGAGCTCAGGGGTACCCGAAAACCCGAGCTGGTGAGCTGGGGTTTGGTCTCGTTACACATGAGCTGGTGAGCTGGCCTCTCGGGCCATCACCGGCGTGCAGGATCTTTTGAACCCAACCCGGGGGCCTGACACGTACCCTTGCTAAATGTCATTATTTTGGATTGGGACCAAGAGCTACAGCAGTGAGGGTAACACAAAGCCTGAGTGGAGCGGTGCCCACGGATGTCACTCTCCCTCCCAGCTGGCCATCAGCCACGGCGCTGCCGTCTCTTCCATCTTCATCACATCCCCAACAAAACTTCTGAGCAGGGGAGAGCTAAAGAGTGGACAGGGTGAGCCTGCCACTCCAGCCCTCCCGCCTCCCCCAGGATCTGCGCATCTCTGCTACAGAAATGCTCACGAAAATCAAGCAGTTGCCAGAAACCACGCCTCCGAAAGGCAGATGCCCTTCAGGGCTGGGGCCCAAGACAATGGCTGGGCAGGCGCCAGCTTTCTCACAGGGCCTTCCTTTTGCCTGCCACCAAATTGTTCTCTCTCTCCCTTTTTTTTTTTTTTTTTTTTTTTTGAGACAGAGTCTTGCTCTGTCGCCCAGACTGGAGTGCAGTGGTGCGATCTCAGCTCACTGCAAGCTCCACTTCCCGGGTTCACGCCATCCTCCTGCCTCAGCCTCCCAAGTAGCTGGGACTACAGGCGCCCGCCACCACGCCCAGCTAATTTTTTGTATTTTTTAGTAGAGATGGGGTTTCACCGTGTTAGCCAGGACGGTCTCGATCTCCTGACCTCGTGATCCGCCCACGTCAGTCTCTCAAAGTGCTGGGACTACAGGCGTGAGCCACCACGCCCAGCCATCTCTCTCTTTTTTTTTAATCCAAAGCCTAATGTCTTACAGACATATGGGCCTTCTTGGATCTCTAGTTCTCTCTAAGGAATCCAGAGAGCAGGGAAGTGCAAGAGGCTACCAGGAACATTCAGGAAAGTTCCTCTTCTCCCCAGGGTGGCACTGAAATGATCCCTCCAGGGGAACCCACTAGACCGACTTTAGTGTAGAAACATCAATTGGCCCGTGTGTGCTGAATCCCTTCCCTGCAGTAGGCACTGGATGGTGGAATGTCCCTATGGGTGAGACGTGGTCCCTGCCCTCCAGGAACTTAGAGTCAAATCTGCAGAATGAGCATGCTGCTGTTAGCACCTCCAACTTTCTTTTTTCTAAATATATTTCTCTTTCCACCCTTCTCTCCCTACTTCCCTCAAACTCCCCAGTCTCCCCCTCAAGACCTTCTCTTAGCTGAGGATCTAGAGCTCATTCACAGGAAGGTATAAGGGACTGATAATAGCTGAAAGGGTTCTCATTCCTGAGAGATGTAGTTTAACCACAGTCAGAGCCTTAAGCTAAAGTGCCAGGTGGTAGAATTTCAGGCCAAGAAGACAAGAGTTTTGGCAAGGAAGGGAATATTGCTCTCATGGTGGCGCCCTTGAAATCTTCCCATGTGTATGGTTCCCTAGTACAGTGACACAAAAGTGACAGAACTGACAGCCTGGAGACATGTTTGAGTCTGGCAAGGGATTGATCCTAGCCATGCCATGCCATGCCTCAGCTACCACCACCAATCAGGGATGTCAGATCTCGACCACAAAGGACACTGACATGCTTGTTGCTCCCCTTGCACGGCCTCTGTCTGCTCACCTCTGCCCACACCTCCAGGTCCTAGAGGTTCCTTGCCCTCTGGGGAGCCCCAAACCTCCTACCACCCCTGCCTCCCAGTAATGAGCTCTAGATCTGTGCTGCCCAGTATAGGAGCCTCCAGTCATACACGACTATTGGGTACCAGAAACATCTCTCACCCAAACGGAGTTTGCTATCAGTGTAAAATTTCATCCCACGCTGCACATTGAAGACAACAGGGAAAAAGAATGTAAAAAATCTCATAAACATTTGTATCTTGATTACATGTTGAAATAATAACATTTGGGGTATGTTTAGTCAAAGAAAATATACTATTAAAATTAATGTCACCTGTTTCTATTTGTTTTAATGTGGTTACCAGAAAATTTTAAATTGCCCTTGTGGCTCCCATTTTATTTCTTTGGACAGTGTGACCCTGGATGAAGGGCCCAGGCTCTCCCTCAACTGCAAAGGGGCAGAATAAGCAGTCTGCCATTAGCATCTCCAACCTCCTTTTTCTAAACGTATTTCTCTTTCCACCAATAGCCTGCTCTCCCTACTCCCCTCAAGTTTCCACCCTCCCCAGTCAAGACCTTTTCTTAGCCAAGGACCTAGAGCTCATTCACATGAAGGAATAAGGGTCTGGTAATAGCTGAAAGTGTTCTCATTCCCACTCTCTCCAATAGGAAGGCATCCTCATGGGCTGGGGACACCAGAGACTCTCTCCAAAGGGAAGGTGTCCTCCTGGATTGGGGGTCGGGGGGTGGGGGAGTTGAGGTAGGTTGTGCCTCTAATCAAGGGCCCTAAAATGGGGGAGGGATCCCAGAATACCTCCAGAGGGAGGGGCCAAAACTAGGTAAGTCCCTGGGCTCCAAATAGCAAGGGGCAGACTCAAGGAGCTTCCGAAGTCTGTCTCATCACCCCGTCTAACCCAGCCACCCTACAGAGGCAGGAGGGACAAACTCCGCTTTACCCCGCCACAATCTCCTCCCTTGCCTCCCCCTCCCCACCTCCCATCTACCCCACCCCCACCCCCCCCAGCCCCAGCCCCACTGCACTGCTGAAACCTTCCTCCAGCCACTGCTCCCTCCTCACACAGGACAGCTGCTCCCTGGTGCCCACAAATGAAGTCCAGACAGCTTAGTCCCATAGACAGAGCCCTCTGCACCCTCTGCAACCAACCGTCCTCCCATCCCTGGAACCCACAGCTCTGCCATTCTGCTGGCCAAACAGCCCCATTCTGCCCTCATCTCCAGGCCTTGTTCCAGCATCCCCCAGGCTGGAATGTCCTCATCCCAACAGAAGTCTACTCTCCTTCAGGGCCCAGCTGAAATCCCTCTCCCACAGGCACCTGCCTTGATGCCTCAGGCTCCAGGCGCAGGGTCTGCGGCCAGGCTGGGGCACCTGCCCTGGCTTCCCCTCCTGGGTGGGGAGCTCTGTGCAGCCGTCTGCTCCACCCCTCCATTCTGCCCTGCGGCAGGTGTGTGTGCACTCATGAACACCCTGCCCCACACTGGACTGTGGGCTCCTTGAGAGCAGACACATTGTCTCAGAGACCTCTGCCCACCCACCCACTCAGGGTCTCACCCCTTCCACAAACAGCCCTTAAACTAATGTTTGACAAACACAGAGATCCCCCAAAGAGCCCCAGAGAGGATGGCAGTGGTCAGTCCTGCAGGACACAGCAGCATCTGGAAGGGTCTGAGCACCTTCCCAGGCTGGGGGCCTTCTCCTTCCCGGGTCCTCACAACTCAGCCAGATGCCCTGGCACGGACCTGCACACACATGCACACTCCCGCACTCACACCCGCTCACATCCGACATACCGATGGCTCTCCCTCTCCCAGGCTAGGAAACTCGGTCGCAGGAATCCTCCCCACCCACCAGCAGAACCCCCGTACCCCCTGCCCTTCCGGTGAGCCACCCCTCCTTTGCCGTCGGGTTTCCCTCCCTCCCTTTTGCCCAGCCAAAACCCGAACCCAGGCGCCAGAGGAGAGGACCGCCGTTCTAGCTTGCCCCACTGCTGGGGGCACGGAGTTCTCGCTCCGCCAAGGCTACGGCCCCCGTCTCCGCTGACCCCGCCCGGACTCCCCCCGGCCACCGGGACGCCCCGCCCCCTCCCCTCCGCAGGAATCTCTTACACTCGGGCTGTGAAGTTCGGGGTATTTTTAGGCCGGCGATAAATAATTCATAGGGAACGTGGCATCAGGCTCCCCCCGCGGGAGGAGGGGGCGCGAGCAGCGAGAGCCACCGTCACCCGCGGCTCAAGGACACTCGCGATGCGGCGGCGGCGGCGGCGGCGGCTCCGGGCGGGGACCCGCGCCACGCCTCCTGGCGGCCAAGCTGGGCACCACGCACCCGGCGCCCCCCGCCCCACGCTGCCCCCCGCCGGCGTCCGCGGCTCCGGGGCCCCCACCCCCACTCCCCCAAGCTGTGTCGTGACCCCCGAGTCCCGCAGTGGGGGGACCAAGCCAGCCTGGCAGGCGGCCCCAGTACCAGCCCAGGCCCGCCCGGGGGCCCTGGGCAAACTCAGGTGTCCCGGACCTGCCTACCTGCCCCTGGCACGCTCTTATTCTTCGGGAGTTTAGAAACAGGCTCAAAGTCACTAGCACCGCCAAGACCTGGACGGGCTCTGAAATACAGCCAGCGGAATGGTACCCTCCCCAAATAAGTTTCTTTCCTCGATTTTCCTTGGCCCGGGGTCAGGGGCTGAACTAAGATGACGCCACCATCCGAGGGCTGGGGGACCGAGCCAGAAGTCCCCTTGGACGACCAGGTCTGGGAAACCGAGTGGACGAATGGGGTGGGCATCAGGGCCTGGCGGGAATTCCCGTCTTGCTCACCCAGCAGCTCCTTGCAGGGTCGCGGGACGCACCTGGGGGTTCAGGTTGCCGGGTGCCTTTGCTCCGCGTGTCCCCGCCCTGCCCGCCTAGGCAGGAAACAGGAGGCTCGGGGCTTCCCCTCCCCGCCGTCGGGGATCCTGGGCAAAGCCCCCAGAGACCGGCGCAGGCGGCTGGTGCGCAGCCAGGGCCCAGCACCAGGTCTCGCTCGCCCAGTGCCCTCTGTGCCTACCCTTCCCTTTGCGCTCTGGAAGCCCGGGAGCCGGGCACGGGCCAGCATCTGCAAGACGCCACTACTCTGGAAGCCCACTCCGATTCTCCCAGGTCGCAGGAGGGAGAGAGCTAGGCTGGGGCAGAGGAGATGGGGCAGAGCTGGAAGGGGAAGAAGCGGGACTCGCGGCGGGGGAAGGGGTCCGGGCGCCGAGGCAAGTGCGCAGCAGGTGCCCAGCAGACCTGGGGAAACCGGGGCACTGGGCTGGGGAGCCGCACAGCCCCCTTTTGCCTTCTCGACTCCTTTCCAACCCCTCGCTCTGGTGGATCCCAGCCCCGGCCCCCGCTCCCGGCCGTTCCCCGCTCTCCGCCCCAGCGGCTTCCAGCGGCAACAGTTTGGGTCCGCGGCAGCCCAGACTCCCCTGGTCCCGCGGTGCTGCCGCGCCAAGCGAAAGAGGAGGAGGGCTCGGCGACCCTGGGGACGAACGTCTTGGACGCTTCGCCCGCGTCCTTCTCTCGCGTCCGCCGCGCGCCTGTCTGCTCGGCCTCTTCTTCACCTTCTCTCTGGCCGCCCGGGTCAAAACCCAAGGCCAGGTTCTTGAGGGTCCAGGTCCTCCGGCCTCCCCCTCCTTGAGCCCCGAGAGTCCTGCGTGGGTCCGACCCCCCCGGGTGTCCCGCCTCTGTCTCCGTCATCCTTGCTCGCGCGCCGCGGGAACCCAGCCCCAAGTTGGCCGCGAAGTTGGCGCCCCCCGCCCGCCGCCCGCCGCCCGCCGCCCTCCACCCGCCACTTACCGAGGGGAAGGGGCGCTGCGCCGGCAACGAGAGCCCGCGCCGGCCGCCTCCCTCGCGGTGTCTGTCCCAGAGCCTCGGCCCCAGAGCGCTGGCGCGCTCAGTCTCAGCTCCGCGGGTGCCGGAGCCCGGGCGCGGCGGGGCGGGGGCGGGTGGCGCGGCCTGGCCCGCTGGCCCCGACCCGCCCCCACGCCCCGCGACCCTCCTGAGGCTCGAACGGCGCCCGGCTCCGTCCCGGGCTGGGCTGCGCACCGCGCCTCCTGCTCCCAAGGCTCGCAGCCGGCTGTGCGGGAGCTCTCACCACCGCCCGCGAGGGCCCGCCCCGCCGGGGCCCGCCGCATCCGCCCGGGCCCAGCCCGGCCCGCTGCCCCTCGAGGCCCCTCCCGCCGCAGGCCGGGGCCCCTCTCCCCTCTCTGGAACCTCGTCCCCAGACCCGACACTCGGGGCAAGTGCGCCTCGGAGGAAACACCAGCCTGCCCGGAGCCTGGGTTTGAGCCCGCGGCTCACGAGTGTGTGACCTTGGGCTAATTTCGAGGACCCCTCCGTTTATACAGCGAGGCAGCATCTTGGGGGCTGCCATAAAAGGGAGTGACCACTCTCCGGACACTGCAAAGCCCTAGGGAGATTGAGGCACTATTTTTAAAGGCCAGTGGGTCTGACTGGAAACGGAAGCAGGAAGGCTTTGGGAGCCAAAGAATGGGCCCCAGGCTAGACTCGCCTGGGGCACCCAGAGGTACAGGGGACAAGCTGCTGCTCAGTCTCCCCGCTCCCATTTTTGTTTTGATTGTACTGAGTGCTCACCAAGGAGGGGGGTGGTCCCGGTCCCGGGCAGCCCTAGTGTGGACAGAAGACAGGCAACCCGCAGCCACAGCAGGCCGAGCGGACAAAGGAAGGGTGGCTATGCCAGGCCTGGCTGCCGAGCCCCATCAAGCCCCCAAGAGGTCCCTGAGCAGGGAGCCGTCTCTGCAGCGCCACCTGGTGACGGTAGGGGAGCTACGGCCAGAAGGTGACCCCCGACCCCAACCCTTTCAAAAAAAGTCCCCCATCAGCCATGGCTCTTGGTTGCAGCTGTTTTATTTCCAGCATGTTCTCAAGCTAGTGACCCTCCACAGTCCAGCAGTAGAGAGATGGGTAAGGGGTTAGATCGGCCCACACCTCCACCTGTCCCTAAGGTTACCTCAGTTGCTGAAACTTAAAACCCTGCGCGCAAGGGCGACCTTCCCCAGGAGGGAGGAGAGACGCTGGAAGAGCAGCCAAGCCTCCAAGCCAGGGCCGGCCGGGATCAGCAGAGGTGCAAAGTCCCACTCGGACGGACCCAGCCCTTCCCCTCCCAACACTCATCCCTTCCCTGCTGGAGGCGGGGGCTGGGGCTGGGCTCAGTGCCCCAGCAGGCGCAGCATCTCCTGAGGATCCACCAGCTTCTCCCTGGGCTTCCCCGTGCCCTGGCCCCGGGCCACCTCCTCGGCATCCAGCTTCTCCCAGTCTGAGAAAGAGACTGGCTGGACCCCTGAAGCAGAGGGGAGATTGTCAACACCTCCTCCTTCATCCCTCCCAGAACAGCCCCCTCCCAAAGAGTGAGGCCCCAGAGAAAGACCACCCACCCCACCTCCCAGGACCTCGGCATCGGGGCCCAGACCTCGGCTGCTGAGCAGGGCCTGGATGGCTGCGTAGCCAGGCCTGGGGCCAGAGGGGAGCAGCCCAGCCTTCAGGTCCTGCAGCAGCATCTGGCCGGTGAGGAAGCTGTCAGTCATGGTTGTGGCTATGACACCTGTAGGTCCTCTCTTCACCCAGCCGCTGCAGTAGAGGCCTGAGGAGGGATAACAAAAGGGGAAGGGAGGGAGGTGGCTGGATACCACCCTGGCCATCCTGTGCCCACAGTCTATGCCCACGTGCACGCACACAGACACCCCACACCTCTTGGCAGACTGTCGGCTGAGCCTGCTGTGGCCGCTGGTCCACTGCCCTGGATTCTTCTCTCCCTGTTTTTACCAGGCCGGCCCCCTTACACCTCAGTTTCCCTGTAGACGAGGAGATCCCTAAGCTTAGGAGCTGAGGCTTGCTCCCCTGCAGTTCCAGTAGGCCCTTGGTAAATGTTTACCAAGTGAATTAATCACTACATAGGTATGTGGGCACTTAGTAAAACTGGAAGCTCCCTGAGGACACAGGCTGCCTTATTAATATCCAATCCCAGCCCTAAGCACAGGGCCTAACCCAGAAAAGACCTCAGTAAATATTTGTTGAATGACTTAATGACCCGACATGTGTCCCATATGTCCTAGCCAGACTGGAACTTCTCTCAGGGCCAAGAGGAGGGTGGCACTGGGTCCTAGAGAGGGCCTGCCCTGCAGAAGCTTCTCAGTGCATGTTGCTAGATGAATGAACGCGTGGCCCCAGGAGATACCAGCTTCTCGGCCTCTCACCGTAATTCAGCACCCAGCCTCCTCACACCCTCTCACCTGGCACATCCATAACCCGGCCCTCCACATTGGGGATGACCCCAAGCTTGGAGTCAAAGGGCACGCTTGGGTCGACAGGGCGGCTCTTATACCCAATGCTGCTGAGCACCAGCCCACAAGGGAGGTCTTCTATGTCTCCCGTGGGCACTGCACGGGTGGCCTCATCGACACCCTGTTGGGGAGAGTGTGGGCAACACCAGGCGGGGTGGCAGAGGCCTGGGAAGGGGGTGTCTTTGGGAAACATGAGACTCACCTCCAGTCTAGTGACTGCTAGGCGGACACCTGCTGCCCGCCGCCCATCTGGTGAGGGCAGCACCTGCTGGGGGCTTCGGAAAAAGCGGAGGCCCCAGGCACGGGAGGCCGATGCCTGGCGGACAGCCTCCTCCGGCCCTGGCTTCTCTGTGGCCGTTCGAAACAGCAGTTCCGTCAGCCGCTTCCTTGGGCGGGGGACCTCTGTCAGCAACGTAGAATGTCTCCAGACTGTCCCTGGGCCCCAGCCCTCTCCCTGCACGCCCTTCCCCAACCCCTCTCTGACCTAGGCCACCCTCTCCCTAGTAGTTGGGGGGCTGGGCCAGGGCCCCTCACCCTTGATCTTGTCCTGGAGACCCAAGAAATCTGCAGGATCCAAAATGGGCCGGGCTCCCGGTAACTGAATCATCTCCCGAAGCTCCTTGAAGGTGGGAGCAGGGAATGGGGGAGGAGGTCAGGCCCGGAACACAGTCCACTTGAGCCCACCCCAGGGTCCAGCCCAGGCAGGAGAGACCACCACCTCCCTCCTCCCCAAAGGCACAGGGCCCCCGGGGCCCTGACTGCTCCCCTTCTCCCATCCCCGGCAGCAGCTACTCCCAGGGGCTCTGCCCCACCCCACCCCTTAAGGAGAGGCCCCTCCACTTGGAACCCCGGCTCCTCCCACTCTGGCCCCAGCACCTTAATGGTGAAGGCTACTTGCAGGGGTCCACGCCGGCCCACTAGCCACACTGTCTTCACTCGACTCTGCCTCAGTACACCCAGGGCTGCCTTCGTGATGTCTGTTCTCTGGCACAAAAGGAGGGCCTTGGAGTCATCAGACACTGACCCAGGAAAGGGGACTCTCCATTTGGTCATGTCCCCACCGTGAGCCAGGAGAAAGCTGGCGGCCCAAAATTGCACCACTGCTCCCCCCTGGTGGCCAGATGGAGCATTGCTGCCAACTCTGCAAATGGCTCCAACTAATAGCACACCAGTCCCACACTTTCATTCAACAAGTATTTAGTGGGCCTCTACCATGTGGTCACCCCCATGCAAAGAGCTTGGAGGGGCAGGGGTGGTCAATGGTGAGTAAAAGAGACAAGGAGCAGGCCCTCTCAGAGCTTGTGATCTGCTGGGGAGAGAAATACCCATCAAATACTCATCAATGTGTGTAAAATTGCCATGGCGATAACGCTGTGAAACAGAAGTAGACGGGTCTATGGGAGGAGGCACGATGGGGGAGTGGACCAATTCAGGGAAGTCCTGGAGGAAGGGACAACCGAGCCAAGATCTCAAAGATGAACTTTAGCTGTTAACTGGTGGGAGATGAGTGGGGATGATCCAAGCAGGGGATGGTGTGAGCAAGGGTCCTGTGGCTTACTGAAGAGTAAGAGAAAAACGCCACTTAGCTGGAGTGCAGAAAGTGAAGGGAAAATGGTAGAAGAGGAAGCTCATGGCACTGCCCTTCAGAGGGCCTCTGCCTGGGCACCATGGGGAAACAGAGGCACTGAGCCCAGCTTGGAGAGGTGAGGCCTGAACCCCGCAGACAAGGGCACTCTCTCCTCAGGGTGACCCCACCTCCACCCCCGCCAGCCCCGACCTACCACTCACCTCCAGGTGCTCAGGTGGGGTCAGTAGGATGCGGGCCACGTCCAGAGCCACGTTCCCCTGCCCCAGAATCACGGCTGTGTCACAGCTCAGGTCTGGTTCCAGCTGGAGGGGAAAGGTCTTGATAGGGTGCCCCGGCCTTGCTCCACTCAGCTCATCTCAGTCTGCAGGTGCCTCATGCCTGGTCCCCACTGTGCCCTGGGGCTTCCCCACACCAGGAAAGTCCACAACTCTGGTCCCTCCTCCCCCATCTAGACCCAGCTCTCCCCCGAGGCCCTCCACAGCTGGCCTCCCGCCTCAGTCAGCACAATGTCACATCTCACCACTGGATGGCAGCTCCCTCTTCCCCCAGGTCTGGCATCCAAGGGCTGAGGGGCGGGGAGGAAGAGGCAGCGGGCGTGCTCCCCATACTCACCTCCTGGTTCTCAGGAAGCCCGTTGTACCAACCCACGAAGGCCCGGGCGGAGTATACACCTGGCAGCTCCTCACCAGGAATTTCCAGGGCCCGATGGTCCTCTGCCCCGTAGCTCTGAAGAAAGATGGCAGGCCCGAGACCCACAGCCTTCAGCACCAGCACTGATGGGCCGGGCAGCCCCCCAGGCTCCCAGTGGCCTCCTTCCAGCTTCTCAGCAGCTTGCATCCTGGCCTCACCCCTGCTGCCTTCCACCCTGAGCCACCGGTCCCCTTCTGCAGCCCCTGCCTCCCCGACCCAGGGCCTGGCTGCACTCACCAGCACCACAGCGTGGTAGGCCTCCCGCAGCTCTGGCACCGTCACGTCCCTGCCCACCTCCACGTTGCCCCAGAAGGCACAGCGGCCAGAGTGGGCCGTCTGGGTAAATGTGTTGATGACATTCTGCCAGGTCCCCCAGGAATGGGAGGGGTTAGAGGGTGAGGCAGCTCCAGGGACCACATCTGCACCACCCTCACCACTCTGTGTCCCCAGGATGGAAGCTGGGTGGCATCGGCACAGACGGCATGAAGTCCTATCATCCAGCCAGGGAGCCTCCCTGCCGTCCTTATCTGGACCAAAGTCTCCAAATCCCAGCCTCCAGGCCCACAGACACCCACCTTCACCTCGGGGTGATCAGGCGCCACGCCAAAGCGCACCAGGCCAAAGGGCACGGGCTGTTTCTCGTAGATGTCCACGTGGGCCTGGGGGTGCTGCTGGGGAACAGGGTGGCAGCTGGTGGGGCCGAGAAAGAGAGGCTGGGACGCCCCCAGGTCCTCCCCTTCCCCCGACAGAGCAGGAGAGTTCAGGACCCTGGGCTGAGAACACAAGGCTTCCACCCTCTGCAAGGAAAAAGAGCACTCACTCCTCGGGCAGCTCGCGCCTGTCAGCCCAGCACTTTGGGAGGCTGAGGCAGGTGGATCACGTGAGGTCAGGAGTTCGAGACCAGCCTGACCAACATGGTGAAACCCTGTCTCTACTAAAAATACAAAAATTAGCTGGGCGTGGTGGTGGGCACCTGTAATCCCAGCTACTTGGGAGGCTGAGGCAGGAGAACCGCTTGAACCCAGGAGGCAGAGGTTGCAGCGAGCCAAGATCGCACCATTGCACTCCAGCCTGGGTGACAGAGCAAGACTTTGTCTCAAAAAAAAAGAAGACAGCCAGCCCTCGGAGATGGGGAGAAACGTGGCCAGCTTAGGAGGCTGTGGCTTCCCCCGACAGGAATTATATCAGGGAGGCTTCTTTATCTTCTCAGGTCAAGTGCAACCCACAGCCCTGGCCTCCAACCCTTCGACACTTGGGACCCTCAGGTCCCAGCCAGTCTGAGGACCTGAGGGCCACCCTCTGAATTCACAGGTGCCTTAGCTCTAGTGCCCAGGACCATGCTCTGGGGAAAGGGGAGCAGCAGGACAGGGAGGGGGCACAGCTGGGAGTTCACGGGGAAGAGAGGTGGAAATGGGCCTGCTCCCAGTCTTAGACAGTCTCAGGCAGTGGTTCTGCGTTGACTGCCTTCCCAGGGCACCTTGAGAGGCTGTGTGGAAGGCACAGGGTCGGGGGTCCAGCAGGCAAGTCTGGTCTGGCTCTGCCACCAACAAGCCACATGATCCCAGCAAGTCCCAGGGCCTCCCCAGGTCTCAGTCTCCCCCTCTGCACACTAGGACGGATGACAGCTCCCTCTCATGGCTGCTGGGAAGCACCGGGAGGTCAGGGTGGTGAGACTCTGGGCCACAGGCCGGTTAGCAGTAAAAAGCAGTCAGGGGTCCCACAGCTGACACGCCCAGCACCACATCCTATCTTAGGTCCCCACTATGACACCTCCACCTTCACTGGGACTCAAAGCAAAGAAGCCCATGCCCATCAGTCTCCCTATCCCCAACAAAGGCTCTCACCCACCTCCTCGCCTTTGCCCAAATCCTCCCCCTTCCCCTCCACTCCCCTGCCTGCACCCAAGTCCACCCTCCCCCACCTCCTGCCTCTCTCCATCCCAGGCCAGCCACAGGGGGCTACTCAAACCACCTCCCTCAAGCCCCACAATGTTGTACCCACAAAGCGCTCTGGGCTTGGAGTCAAACAGGTAGCCTTGGATGCCAGTCCCAGCTCCAGCACTAGCTGGCTCTGTGCCCTGGGGAAAGTTTCTTCTCTGTCCAAAAGAAGAGCCCTGTGGCGTCCTGCTCAAGGTTAAATGAGTAATCAGGCAGCCCGGGGTGCAACGTACTCTGAGTGTTCAATCAAGGAGGGAGCTATCATTACTATTCTGTTGTTGTATGTCACTGCCTTGCTCAAAAATCTTCGCTGGGGCCCAGTGCCACAAAATAAAGTTCAAACTGCTCGGCCTGGAGGTCAACACCTCACCCAACCGACCTCTCTATCCTTATCTTCCATTCTTTCCTGCAACGGATCCTTCACTCTGGGTCACGATGTCCTCTCCAGGGCCACCTCCGGAACACTAAGTCTGCCGGATGTTCTTACCCCTTATCTCTCGTGGCTGACCTCATCTTCCAGGTTTCCTCCTTCCTTCCCTCCCTCCCTCCCTCCCTCCTGTCCCTCTAGCTGCTCCCCGCTAACAAGGACACTCTCTGAGGTTCTTCCGATGTGGCCCCCCTCCCTCCTCCCTAGGGATTTAACCCACTCCCTCCTGTGACCCCAAATTCCCCTGAACTTGCTGATGACTTTCTACTCTCTCTCTCCTGCCCAGACATCTCCCCAAGCTCCAAGCCTGAGACCCTTGGATGTCCCACCCCAGACATCTCAAATCCATCCAGTTTCAAGCCAAGTCCCCTTGCCCCAAACCACTCCCCTCTTCTGCTCCTGTTCCCTCGACCCCATCCACTCAGAGCCCAAGCTGGAACTTGGGGCTCCTCCCTGACCCCCCACCTGATCCCATCAGTCCCCTATCCTCCCAGTCCTCTTCCTCACTACCACCCCAGCAGCTCCCCACTGCTCTCTGGCCACCAGCCCTGCCTGGATCTACCCTGCAGGCAGAGGGGGCATCCTGAAGGAAAACAGCAGCCCGAAAACTCTCCAGTGAAGCCAACCATCTACAGCAGTGGGCACGAGAATCCTTTGGGGTGTTTAACACTGCTGACTCTTGGGCCCAGCCACAGAGTTTGATTAGGTCTGAGTTAGGCCCAGGAATGTGTATTTTGATAAGATGCCCCAGGAGACTCTGATGGGGGGAAGAAGAGGCAGCTGTGGACACCTCCCAGCGAAACCTGCCTCCAGACCCTGGTCAGTGGCTTCCAAGCCCCCCAGGATCTGGGTCCTACCCACCTCTCAGCCTCGGTTCTCACCTCCTCACGCCTTACTGCACACACGCACCTTCCAGAACTTGCCCTTTCCCCAGGGAGCCATTCTCTTCCTCTTTGTTCACGCAGTTCTCTGTGCCTGGGACACTCCTGCTATTGTCCCCCAACCTGACATCTACTGTCCTTCAGACTGCAATTGGGACATCTCTTCCTCCGGACTGGGCATGGACCCCCTCCCCGCACCCCAGTCTTTGTGCTTACAGCCGTCAGAGCCCTAAAATACCTTGTAAATTATCCATCTGTCCCCCCCACATTCGAATGTCAGGTCCTCGAGCACAGGGACCACGTCTGTCCTGTTCACCCCCATGTTCCCAGTAAAGCCTGCGCCCAGAACATGTTACGTCCAGTAAATGATTACTGAATGGATTAACATGGATGGTCTCGCATGCAGCTGCCTTCGCTCAGATCCCAGTGCCATCCCTGCTCCACGGTAGAAGCTTGGACAACCTCACTCAGCCCTAGCATCCTTACCTGTGAATCAAGAGGCATGACACCTGCTTTGCAGGTTGCCACGAGGATGCTACGAGATGCTGTGCTCAGTGCCTGACTCAAGCTAAGGGCCACTGTCCCAAACGTGCTGCACGTGGTCCTGTCTTAGGAGCATAGCCAGTAGCTTGGAGCTCCCTGTGGGCAAAGATCAGCCCAAGGATCAGAACAAGGATTGTACCTGGCCTGAGCCCCTCTCCATCCCATTCCACAAGGAAACCATGTGCATGTGTCTGCCAGCTGAATACAGTTGTGCTAAGAACACTGCCTGGGCCAGGCGCAGGGGCTCACACCTGTAATCCCAGCACTTTGGGAGGCCGAGGTGGGTGGATCACTTGAGGTCGGGAGTTCAAAACCAGCATGATCAACATGGTGAAACCTGTCTCAACTAAAAATACAAAAATTAGCTGCATGTGGTGGAGTGCGCCTGTAATCCCAGTTACTCAGGAGGCTGAGGTAGGAGAATCACTTGAACTTGGGAGGTGGAGGTTGAAGAGAGCTGAGATTGTGCCACTGCACTCCAGCCTGGGCAACAGAGCCAGACTCCATCTCAAAAAAAAAAAAAAAAAAAAAAAGAAGAACACTGCCTGGAAGGCTTACTCTCCCCCCTTCCAAAATTTCAGGCTCAGCTAAAAAAACTGTCCCTTATACAAAGCCCATCAGGGCCTCTCCAGGCCCCATGTGCTCCCCGGTCTCCATCCCAGAGCCCAGGCTGTCCTCCCTCCCACACGACAGCATGCCCAAGGCCTTGCATTCCAGGATGACTCCCCACATGTGAGAGGCCCTCACCAAAGCCCTTGGTCTGCTTCAATGCAGCTCAAATGCACTCTCCCTTTTTTTTTGAGACTAGGTCTCACTCTGTTGTCCAGGCTGGAGTACAGTGGTTTGATCTTGGCTCAGTGCTACCTCCACCTCCTGGGTTCAAGCGATCCTCCCGACTCAGCCTCCCAAGTACCTGGGACTACAGACCCGTGCCACCACACGTGGCTAATTTTTGTATTTTTAGTAGAGATGGGGTTTCACCATGTTGGCCAGGCTGGTCTCAAACTCCTGACTTCAAGTGATCCACCCGCCTCAGCCTCCCAAAGTGCTGGGATTACAGACATGAGCCACCTGGGCTTCCGGCCCAGGAAACAGTTTCTGATTGACCCCACCTGCCTCGGCTCATGCTGCCCACATTATTGTAATTAGCTCTTTCACCTGTGCTGCCTGGGAAGCATGCACGGGTCACTTTTCAGCAGTGATCAACTCATCCCAGTTTCCCAAGAACCTCCAGCTTAGTGCTAAAGCCCCTTGTCCTGGGCAGTCCAGGCCAGTTGGTCACCCTACATTTCAAGCATCTCTGTGTGTGTGTGTGTGTGTGTGTGTGTGTGTGTAATTAAGATATTCATCCCTTCTCTTGTCTCTGCATGGACACTCCAAGCCTCTCCAAAGCTAGGCAACTGTCTCATGTCTCAGTTAACCTGGGTATCCCCTCTCTACTCTGTCCCAAAGTCTGATGTGCAGTCTCAAGTATAACCTGTAGCCTTGGCTTGGGGCCCTTCCTGCCGAGGCAGACACTGAAAGCCTTGAGATCCTGGCCTTCACAGGGGGACGGGGAGGGGCAGAGGGCAGGCTGAAAGAACAGAATGGCACGGAGGACTGGAGCTATGGGTGAGGAGGGCATGGCAAGGCAGGTAAAGTTTCAGAAAGCGGAGGAGGTGGGTAGCCTCGAGATGCAGGATGTTTGGGACAGAGTGAAGATAGAGGAGAAAGGAGGGAAGATGAAGGAGGACAAAGTCATTTTGCAGGTCTACATAAGCCCCCTGGAGTGCTTGGCCAGGGAGGCAAAGCTGACCACCTGCCACTGACCACTCACCACCAATGTGTGTTCTATACCCCCATCACACTGAGGACGTGAGGGGAGGGGAGCCTCAGGTGTAGGTGAGGAAGCAAGTGGGAAGTGTCTAGGCCAGATGGCTGGGAGCCCCTTCCCCATAAGGCATCCAGGAGTGCTCTTAAAACCCAAAGGGGGTGAGGCTTGCCCTTAGGACTGGAGCAGCAGATGAATGATGGACTATGAGTAAGTGGCTTACCTTTAGCAGGTGTTGGGCCGTGTAGAAGCCAGCTGGGCCACTGCCCACCACACAGATCTGGGGGGTCTTCTCCTGTGTGGAGAAATGGTGGCGGAAGCCTGGGGCCAGGCAGAGGAGAGGGAAAAGGTCAAAATTAACTTCTCTCCCCAGTCCCAAACCAACCTGAATATCCAACAGAAGCTGGAACTTCCCAAGCTTCACCTTCACCTGCATCCTCCTTCTCTTGTTCCTCAAGGCTTTGGCATTTGCAGGGTCTCTTACTTCATCTGAACCCCCAAAGGCTGTGGGTTCATCCAGAGCCTCACATTTCACCCATGAACCTACTACACCACTGCCAATGGCCTGCCCAACAACACTTCATTCCCTATCCAATCGGCTAGCATCCCACATCTTTCCAACGGCCTCCATATCATCCCAATCTCGCCCCCGTGGGTCTCCCCACAGTGTCCCTCCTCTAACCCCTCTCTCTCCACAAAACGCTATATTGCCCATATAGACCCGTCTTATTCCTACAGATCCCTGTTTCGACTCAGACTTCCCTCTCGCCCCACAGACCTCCGTATCACCCTCCCTTCTTCACCCCGTCTCACACCTGTGGATCTCAAAGTCTCTCCTTTTCACCTTTGTTGACCTCCGTCTCTAACCCTAGAAGCCTCACATCTCACGCACAGATCTCCGCCCACCCCCGTACACCACCGCGATCTCGCCAGCAGGAAGACACCCCTTCAGTCTCACCCCTCTCCAACCCTGCCCCAGCTCTGCTCCGACCCCTACTCAGCGCTCGCAGGCCTCCCCGCGCTCCCATCCAGCCCCAAAGGCGCCCTGCTCCTACTCGGGGTGCTCCCGGCGGGAGGCAGCCGGGTCCGAGGCCACGCCGACAAGCCCCACCAGCGCCAGCAGCGCGAAGCCATGACTGGGAACAGCAACCTGCAAGTAGATCTGGTCCTGGCTACTGCCCCGCAGTGCAAGCCCGATCCTGCCCGGGCCCGCCCACAAGCGAGGCCCCGCCCCAAACCCCGCCCCCCGCGCTCCGGGAAAGCGGAGCGTTGCGGCTCCACCCCGACTCCCGAGAGAATCCCGCCCCCAAAAGAGAGACCCGCCCTTAACTACGCCCCACCGTCGAAGAGCCGCCCCTCGGAGCATCCGGGGTATACGCGATTTAATACATTTCTCCCCAAGCCTCCCCTTCCCTCCAAATCCCGGAAGCCTAGAGTTGGAAGAGAGCGAATCCCCATCGCTGTTTCAGTCCCTCCCCAAGGAAACAGCCACTTAGAAAGGAGCTTATTTTACTTAGCCGCGCCCCTCTCGGGAGGCTCTCGTCGCTCGCTGATGACGCATACGCCCTTGCCATTTCATAGTGAATCCTCCCGCGTGACTTCGTCCCAGCCAATCACGAGTCCGGCTCCAAGCGAGCCTTCCCGCCGTTGGGAAATAACCAGAGTGCGGAAGTCTGGGGCAAGGGAGCTCCTGCCCGGAGCCCAGCATCCTCCTTCTTCGACCCCGGGTGTTGTGCCGATGTAACCCCTCAAATCCCCTTCTTTGCCGGGCCAGGAAGAATATTAAACCTGGAAAGCTCGTCCCACCTCACCTCCTTTCCCATTACATAGGTGAAGAAAAGCGGGGCGGGGCAGTGGCTTACGTATGGTACTAAGGACAGAGCCGCCGACCCCCGTGCAGCCGAGCCGGGACCAGAGTTGAGGTACTCCCCTCGGGTTCAGAATTTAAGGGGGCTCCAAAACACTCAGTAATCAAGATAAATATAATACTGCAACGTTTTAAAAGGTCAAAAGTAATGCAAAAAGTCTATGATCAAAATATTTTTAAAACTAAGGACAGGATCCGTAGTCACAGCTGACCCAATAAGCCTAACCCCTCTTCCTTTTCCCCACGGGCCCTCTTGTCAAACATTACTTCCATGGAGAAGCCTTTTCTCTGACCCGTCCCCTCCCAAGTTCCAAGGAGTTAAAGGCCTCTCGTTCCACAGCATCTGACCTTATCCCGTCATGACTTACTACACTGTTTGTCGTTTTTAATGAGATTTTAAATTCAAGAATAACATACAGAAAAGTGCACAATCATAAGTGTACAACTTGACAATATATCACAAGGTGTAACCAAATAACCACCACCCAGATCAAGAAATAAAACATGGCCAGTATCCCAGGAGTCCTCTGTGCCCTTACTGGTCATTTCCCCTCCCTCCCACTGGTAAGTAAATACTGCTCTGCTTTCTAATAGGTCACTGTGTTTTATGCCTGTCCCACTAGACCGGGAGTAGGCAAACTATAGCTTGCAGGCCAAATACTGTCCACCAGCATATTTTGGATGACCAACAAGAATGGCTTTTACTGTTTTTGTTTTTTTGGAGGTTTTGGGGTTTTTGTTTTTGGTTTTGATTTTGTTTTTTGAGACAGCGTCCTGCTCTGTCACCCAGGCTGGAGTGCAGTGGTGCCATCTCGGCTCACTGCAACCTCTGCTTCCTGGCTTGGCTCAAGCGAGCCTCAGGCCTCAGCCTCCAGAGTAGCTGGGACCACAGGTGCCTGCCACCACGCCAGGTTCATTTTTGCATTTTTTGTGGAGATGGGGTTTTGCCATGTCACCCAGGCTGGTCTTGAACTCCTGAACTCAAAGCGATCCTCCCACCTCGGCCCTCCAAAGTGCCAGGATTACAGGAGTGAGCCACTGCACCCAGCTTGTTTTTACATTTTTAATGGTAAAAAATAACGTTTTGTGACACGTAAAAATTACATGAAATTAGGACTTCAGTTTGAATAAAGCTTTATTGGAAGACATCCATGCTTAATTCTTTACATATTGTCTATGGCTATATTTGTGCTTTGATGGCACAATTGAGTAGTTGTAACAGAGATCATATGGTTCGCAAAGCCCCAGATATTTACTATCTGGTCCTTTACAGAGTTTGACCACCCCTGCACTAGACTATAAGCTCCAGGAGGATGGGGACCCAGTCTCAGCTCTTATATCCCCAGGGCTTCACACACTGGCTGGCACATAATGGAAGTTCATACGATCGAAAAAGTTCTGTAGGGCTCCCCACCTAGAGGCGGTATATCTGGTGGTGAAGAGGATGGATTCTAGACTCAGACAACACTGGGTTTGAATCCTTCTTCCTCCACTTACTAGCTATATGACATTGAGAAATTTAATCCCTCCAGGACTTTTTTTCACTGTCTGTAACATTTGGGGGAAATGTGAATAGTGGCAATTTGTTGTAGACATTAAAATCAGATGATGAGGTCAAGACAACTTCCATAAATGCTAGATAAACATTAGCTATTATCATCATCATCCATATGTATTATGACCTCCCATATGTCTCTATAGATTAGACCTTAGGTCTCTGCAGAGACCTGGATATACTTTATTTACTCCTGTCACCTCCCTCACCTCTCAGGCCCCAGAAATTCCCAGACCACATCCTAAGTGAAACAGAAAATGGAGCCTCAAAGCAATCGAGTGACTTGTTTCCAGGATACCCATGGTACAGCCAGATCTGGCACCAGGGCCTTCAGCTGCTGCCCATACCCCAGTCAGGTCCAGAGCAATAACAATGAGTCATTGGTTACATATTTGGATGGTTTTAATCATGAGCCACGACTGTGCAACTGGGGCCTTTTCTGCCGCTGCATTTCTCAAATGGAGAATTAGCAGTTTGATTAATTACACCCCTAGACCTCAAGGCCATTTCTAAGCTGCTAATGCATTTCCAAGGAGCAGCAATAACATATAGCAAAGCAGTGGGCTGGGGAGCCGCCAAGCCTGCCTCGTGCCAAGAGGGATGCCTGGATCCAAAACTCCACTCTATCAGTCAGTCTTCTAGCAAGAAACAGATGGCACACTCAAAAGGGGTGATTGAGGACAGTTTAATGAAGGAGTTTGTATACAGAGGTTTGAGCAGGGTGAAGGGAATGGAGAAGCACCGCAGGCTAGCAACAGCTGGAAACCACTACCACCGCAAGCCTGGAGGGAGCTGTTTCGGAACTAGTGAGAGTCCGTAGCTATGGAAAAGGGCGTCTAAAGGAACTGCTGTCTTTGGTAAAGGAAGGCGTGGTGGAGATGAATGGGGAGTGCACATAAAGGAACCAGTGGCCTCTGTGCAGCTGCCTAAGGCCACACCACAGCCGGGCTCTCCAACGGAACAAGGCTCAGGGAATGCCTGTGCCTGTAGCCAGACCCCTCTGCCTATCCCCCAGGCTCCCATTTGCCGGCAGTTTGTCTCCCTATCAGCAAGGTCAGCACGCCTTTCACCCCATCCAAGGCCTTCACTGAAAAACAAGGCAATTACATGCTCAGAGAATGACGTGCATGTTCTCAACTGGGTCAACTCAGCAATGTCTGGAGACATTTTTGATTGTCACAACTTGAGCTCCCAGCATCTAGTAGGTAGAAGCCAGTGACGCTGCTAAACATCCAACAATGCACAGGACAGCCCCCAACAACACAGAATTGGCCAAATAAAATGTCAATAGTGACTGGGCATGGTGGCTCACGCCTGTAATCCCAGCACTTTGGGAGGCCAAGGCAGGCGGATTGCCTGGGCTCAGGAGTTCGAGACCAGCTTGGGCAACACGGTGAAACTCCGTCTCTACTAAAATACAAAAAATTAGCCGGGCATGGCGGCAGGTGCCTGTAGTCCCAGCAACTTGGGAGGCTGAGGCAGGAGAATCGCTTGAACCTGGGAGGCGGAAGTTGCAGTGAGCTGAGATCACACCACTGCACTCCAGCCTGGGCGACAGAGCAAGACTCCGTCTCCATTAAAAAAAAAAAAAAGTCAATAGCGCCAAGGTGAGAGACCCTATTTTCAACTAATGGGTCTGGCCTCCTTCTCTCTCTCCCTCAGCCTCCACCTGGGCACTTCCTAGCACCCTCCCAGTGCAGCCCCCAGCCGGGGCAGCTCCCAGCCCTCTCTCAATACTACCCACTGTGGGCTGAATGTCAGTAGTGTCCCCCAGCACCTTGGCCTCTTCCTCTGCCTGGCATTGGTAGTTCCCTTATATTCCTACCTCACTCCCAGGCTGCAGACCATCCTTCCACAGCCCTGCCCAGCCCTGACTTCAGGCTCTTCTATCTGCACCCCACCCTCCTCCCATTCTTCTCTGAGGTCATCTGTCCTCCAGACCCTGTTCCCAGCACCCCCTCCAGCCCCAGCCCCCTCCTACAAATTCTTCTCTCTCCCAGTGGATGATCCCCAGGTTCACCCCAGGTTCATTTCTAAACATCACAGAACAAACTGTTTGAACTAGCCAAGGTCACATTCAAAGCTATTTATTCTTTTTTTTTTTTTGAGATGGAGTCTTGCTCTGTTGCCCAGGCTGGAGTGCAATGGTGCAATCTTAGCTCACTGCAACCTTCACCTCCCAGGTTCAAGTGATTCTTCTGCCTCAACCTCCCAAGTAGCTGGGACTACAGGTGTATGCCAACACACCCAGCTAAGTTTTTGTATTTTTAGTAGAGACGGGGTTTCACCATGTTGGCCAGGCTGGTCTCGAGCTCCTGACCTCGCGATCCGCCCACCTTGGCCTCCCAAAGTGCTGGGATTACAGGCATGAGCCAGCGCCCCTGGCTGGCTATTTATACTCTTTCCCCAACTCTGTCCCTGAGGAACCTTCTCCCCTCACTTCCCCTGGAGTTCCCTCCGGACAAAACACACTCACTTTTATCTTGCTGATACTGCGGCCTGGGGAACTGCTGAGCCAGTGTCTTGCACAGGTTCCTTTGGCTGAGGATCGAGGAAGGCCTGCCAAAAGCAAGCTCACCCTGAGGTCCCCGGGGGAGAGGGCACCTTGGTGGGCAGAGCCTGAAGGAAGCAGTAGCCAAGGCCGTGTGGGGCTCTCCCAATGCCAGGGAGGTCCCAGCCGAGGGAGCTGACCCTGCTCTCTCTGTGCCCCCTGCTGTCTCCCAGGTGGGCCCTGCACAGGATCCCTCTTCACCCTGTCACCTCCCTTTAACCCTACCAAGGCTCGGATGGAACAGGGGGAAGGACCCAGCTCTTTAGTCCTGAGATGAAGTTGCTGAGGTCCAGACTGACCAGAATGCACAGCCACCATTACTGCTTCCCCCAGACACCCCTCAAAACCCAGAAAAGCACGCAAGGCAGGTGGCCCCCAGACCCCAGGCCTGAGCTCCTCTGCCCCCCTGCCTGCCCGGTGCCTCCACTCTCCAGGTCCACTACCAGCCACTGAGCCACACTCCCTGGACCAGCAGCAGCAGCAGCAGGAGGGCCAGGGCCAGGCCAGGGAGGGGCAGGGTGGCTGCACTGGCCCGACCTCATTGCAGCCCCACAAGCTCAGTGATGGGTGGGGCCTGCACCATGAATTCCTCATAGCGACGGAGAAACAGCTGGAAGCGAGCCAGGTACGAGTCCTCGTTGTACGGTAGCTGCTTCTCACGGAGGAACTGGGACACCACGGGCTTCACCTGGTGGAAGATGGACAGGAGAGGGCCTATGAGCAGGGGCTGTGGGCAGGCCCATCATCCCGTCGGGGGAGGGAGGGACGTCATCTTCCCACCCCCAGTTCCTATCGGCCTTGTTCCAAGATTCTCCAGAGGAGCAGAAGGGCTTAAGTCAGAGAATTCTTGTCCCCAACCCAGCAGAAGAAAGGAGTGGCTTCTCCCCGACATCCAGAGATCCCGACTGCGTGACAGCCCTCCTTGGCACAGGGGGATAAAAACCAGAGCTCCCTTTTACCAAGCACCTACCGTGTGCCAAACATTTCAGATATATTTCTCCATTTCATCCTCAAAGCCTGTCAACATAAGCCCTTCTACTCCCATTTTACAGAAGAGAAAGCTGAGGCCTAGAGGCATTCAGTTCACTTGTCCAGAGTCGCCCTGCTAGTAAGAAACCTGGGTATCGCTGATCTAAAACCCATGCTGCTGTGGATACACTGGGCTGCCCTTCCTGGGTGACCTCTGACCAGGCCAGTAGGGGGACTTGGAGTTCAGGTGAACCCTGAAGGTTTCTCCCTCCCCTCACCACCATTTTTTTTTTTTTTTTTTTTTTTTTGAGACAGGGTCTTACTCTGTCACCCAGGCTGGAGCGCAGTAGCACGATTATGGTTCATTGCAGCCTCAACCTCTGCAGACTCAGGTGGTCCTCACCTCAGCTTCCAAGCAGCTGGGACCACAAGCGTGTGCCAATACACCCGGCTAATTTTTGAATTTTTTGTAGAGATGGGGTTTCACCATGTTGCCCAGGCTGCTCTCAAACTCCTGGGCTCAAGCAATCTGCCCACCTCAGCCTCGGAAAGTGCCAGGATTATAGTGTGAGCGACCCCGCCAGGCTGAAGAATCTTCCTTTCCACCCTCTAACAGGCCCTTTATTCCAGCACCTCCAGCCCAGCCCTCGATTACCTTCAGGCACATGTTATCAGAGAGCCTGGGGAAGAGGTGGTGTTCCACATGGCAGCTGATGATCGAGTGGCCGAACGCCCAGTCCAGCACGGGCAGCCGGGCCAGGTTAAGCACCCCCAGGCTCATCATGTGAATCCGGCGGGGCTTGTTGTCCCGGGAGAACATGGGCAGTCCGATGTGCTGTGACAGACATGTGGGTCACGCCGGGCAGCCTGGACCTCCCCACCCCACTCCAGGTGTCCTGGGACCTCATGCTACCCAGAGGGTTCTTGTGTCCCCCACCTCCCATGTGGGGGGACCTGGTAGAGGGGCTCCTGGCCCAGCTCCGATGACGACCCTGTCTGTTTTCTGCACTGAGTCTCATCCATCTCTGGGCCTCCCTCCCCATCTGAACAGTGAGGGGCTTAGCCTGGGCACCTCTCAGGTCCCGTGGTTCCCCAGTGCTCTCAACTGCCAACCACTCAGTCTCATCACACCGTGCCCTTGCCTCGTCCTGGAGAGACCCTTCCTGCTCTGTTCACCAGTCAAGATCCTACTCATCATTCAAGGTCAAGTTTAATAGGCAGTGTCAAGTCCTTCCTCTGCCAGGTGCTGTCCTAGGTCAGGAACTCAGAGGTGACCAGGAGCTTCGGTGGGTTCAGGACAGGACACAATTATGGGATTAAGTAATTAAGTAGTTAACAGCAGTTGTGGTAAGTGCTGGACAAGGAAGTACAGGAAGCTCTACTCTGAGGCCTTCCCTCGGCAGGGAGCAGGGAGACCTCCCTGTGGAAATGACGCTGGAGCTGAAGGCTGAGCCCTGGACTCCCGTGAGGAATTCCGTCTACAGTTCCTCCATCTGCCTCGGGGCAGGCACTGGGGCCTTTATTTCCTACTGCTTGGCATCCGCGTATGGAGGGAGGCATGCTGACTATGTTGAGGAGAAGCTCGCTTCTTTTTTATTATTATTATTATTTTTTTTTTTTAGCTGGAGTCTCACTGTGTCCCCCAGGCTGGAGTACACTGGCGCAATCTTAGCTCACCACAACCTCCGCCTCCCGGGTTCAAGCGATTCTCCCACTTCAGCCTCCCAAGTAGCTGGGATTACTGGTGCTCGCCACTATGCCCAGCTAATTTTTGTGTTTTTAATAGAGACAGGGTTTTACCATGTTGGCCAGGCTCCTGACCTCAGGTGATCCACCCACCTTGGTCTCCCAAAGTGCTGGGATTACAGGAGTGAACCACCGCACCCAGCTGAGAAGCCTGCTTCTTACCTGAAACCAAAACTCTTGAATGATCCTCGGAGCAGGGGGTGGTCGGGAGGGGACCACTTACCACAACTGCTGTTCATTACTTAATCCCATAATTGTGTCCTGTCCTGCACCAACCCGAAGCTCCTGTTCACCCCTGATTTCCTAGACCTAGCATAGTGCCTGGCAGAGGAAGCACTTGACACTGCCTGTGAAACTTGACAGTGAATGATGAGTAGGATCTTGACTGCTGAGAGGGCAGGAAGGGTCTCTCCAGGATGAGGCGAGGGCACAATGTGATGACAGCCAAGAGGGAGGATGCCTCATCCTTCAGGTGGCCCCTCTCTCCTCAACCTAGAGTGCAGCCTGCAATCAGGGCCCCTGGAGAATGTTCCCCTTAGCTGCCCAGCGCCCCAGGTTGGGGTGGCCTCACCTGGAAGATGTTGACGTGGAGGTAGGCGTGGGCCAACAGGGATCTGGTGAGGAACATGCAGCCCAGGGCTGAGCTGGGGTTCTTGAAGCCTGACACGTTCAGGAGCAGCCAGTAGTGAGAATAAAGGCCCAGGGAAATCAGGGCCAGTGTCCGCAGGGCCGTCCCGAGCTCCACCTTCCTCAGCCGCTCTGCCATAGAGGGAAGGGACAGGCAAGGCTCAGATCCATGAGGAGCGGCTCCCTGCTGGCTCAAGCATGCTAAGGCAGTGGCAGGGGCTAGGTGTGTTCAATTCATACCCACAACAGCCCTGAAAAGCAGGGTATCCCATTGTGTGGATGAAGAAACAGAGGCCAGGCTCGGTGGCTCAAGCCTATAAACCCAGCACTTTGGGAGGCCAAGGCAAGCAGATCACTTGAGCCTAGGAGTTCGAGACCAGCCTGGGAAACATGGTGAAACCCCATCTCTATCAAAAATACACAAAATTTGCTGGGCATCGTGGCGCACACCTGTGGTCCCAGCTACTCAGGAGGAACCTGCCTCCCAGGCTCAGGTGATCCTCCCACTTCAGCCCCCTGAGTAGTTGGGACTACAGATGTGTGCCACCTGCAGTAAGCTGAGATTGTGCCACTGCACTCTCCAGCCTGGGCAACAGAGCGAGACTCTGAAAAAAAAAAAAGAAAGAAAGAAAAGAAAAGAAAAAAGAAAAAGAAACAAAGAAAGAAACAGAAACATTAAGCAATCTGACCAACGTCAAGCCCTGGGATTCGAACCCAGATCTAGCTGCCCCATCGCCCCTGCCTCCCTCCACCATATGACATCGCTCTCCTGATATCAAAGCTGATAACATGAAGTATTATTTGAGCAAGGCATCTGCAAAGCATTTTTTTTTTTTTTTTTTTTTTTTGAGACAGAGGCTCGCTCTGTCGCCCAAGCTGGAGTGCAATGGTGAGATCTCGGCTCACTGCAACCTCCGCCTCCTGGGTTCAAGTGATTCTCCTGCCTCAGCCTGCCAGGTAGCTGGGACTACAGGCGCCCACCACCATGCCCAGCTAATTTTTTGTATTTTAAATATTTTGTATTTTTGTATTTAGTTTCACCGTGTTGCCCAGGGTGGTCTCAAACTCCTAAGCTCAGGCAATCCACCTGCCTCGGCCTCCCAAAGTGCTAGGATTTACAGGCGTGAGCCACCACGCCCAGACCCTGCAAAACATTTTTATACTTAAGACCTCCTTTTCTTTCATACCATACTTGAGGAGCAGGTACAGGACCCGAGGCTCAGACAGGTTAAGTTATCTTCCCATGGTCCCCAGCTAGTAAGCGGCAGAGCAAGACTTAGCTCCGGGTCCAAGGCTCTTTCTACCCTGTCATGCTGTCTCAGCAAGTATCTATCGGGCCTTCCTCTATAAGCAGCCTCCATGAAGCCAGGCAGGGGAGGAGAGCAGGGGAACTAGGTCCATGCAGGGCACTGCAGGCCGGGCTCTCATGGCACTCACCGACAGCCACCAGTGGAGTGGCGATGGGGAGGAGGAAAGGAGCAAGGAACATGTAGACATAGCGGTCGAGGCAAGGCAGCCTCCACGTGCTGGAGTCCCCCAGGCCCACCACGTTGGTGTAGGTATGATGCATCTTGACGTGCCCGTGCGTGGCGTGCTCTGCAGTGAAGGCTGTGCACACCTAGAGGAGGGAACCAGAAATGACACGGGTCCGTGTCAGGCACAGTTGAGCAATGCAGGACCTTTGAGAGCCCGGAGAACACCCCCACCTCCTCAAACCCTGCATGTCCAAGGCCGTCCTGCCTTACAGCCCCAGCTAATCAGCTTTGACCATCAACTCTCAGGTATCTATGACCACAGAGTGGCAGCCAGTCAATACAATCGCGTCCGTTTGACGAGGCTCTGCAAAGCATTTGGGGGTGGGAGGCTGGACGCCTGGAGTGCCAGTCTACCAGTGACTGCCCAGGCAATAAGTCTCAGAGGCTGTCATGATTGGAGGCACTGCAGGTGATGATCCCGGCATCCAATGCAATGATTTTGTGTGTGTTTCTCTTAGAAGCATCTGCTCCTTCATAACACTGAGCACTCTCAGCCCGGAGCAGCAGCCAGGAGGGGCTGCAGGAGTGGTCTGAGAGTGCAGGGACACCATCCCTTGACCAGACCACAAGGTGGGGGCGGTGCCCTGGTGGGGGCCGAGAGCTTCTCCCTAGAGGTGACTCTTCTCCAGTATGGATCCCCAGTGGGATTCTCGGAAGCCACTCTGAGCAGCAGCACGTGCGCTCTGACTCCTAGGAGAGCAGTCAGTCTGGAACGCAAAAGCCACACTAAGGTGTTTCTTAAGCAGATACATGCAAATGGTATGCAGATGTAAGCCTCTTCCAATATTTTATCTAGGACAGAAAATGTGCCTAATTTTATTGAAGATGCTGCCTGACTGTTTCTGGAACAACGTGAAAAGTTTCCCAATACCAGTCACTGCAAGCCAGGAAAAGACAGCGGAACACCCCCGCAGAGGGCTCACTGCACCAGGCTCAGCGCCCTTCACTCGCACACTTCCTGAGGGCGGTGGCGGATGACCACATGCTGCTGAGTTAGTTGGAAAATGGATGGTCCTGCTGAAAAAGATTATTTATTTTATTTTTATTCTGTTTTGAGATGGAGTCTCGCTCTGTCGCCCAGGCTTGAGTGCAGCGGCGAACCTCTGCCTCATGGGTTCTTGGCTCATGGCAACCTCCGCCTCCCGGGTTCTCCTGCCCCAGCCTCCCGAGTAGCTGGGACTACAGATGCCCACCACCATGCCTGGCTAATTTTTGTATTTTTAGTAGAGACAGGGTTTCACCATGTTGGCCAGGCTGGTCTCGAACTCCTGGCTTCATGTGATCCACCCACCTCGGCCTCCCAAAGGGCTAGGAATACAGGTGTGAGCCACTGCGCCCAGCCCCATTTATTCTTTCATGCAGTTGTTTGTTTACATAAGCATTGTCGGACCCCTGATGGTGCCCAGCACCATGCTAGGCCTGTGGGGTTCCCAGGGCCTTGTGCCTGGGGGAAGGAAGAGAATGCCATCAGCGCCATTCGATGGGCTCATCGCCGACTGTACGGGACCCGCTCCCATCAGGATAAGGTGCTCTCAAGGGCTATTCTTGCTGTGGCCCTCACCAGGGTCCCTCTCTCATCCCAAAGGTGTCTAAAACATGGCTGTATTCACACAGATCCTGCCCCAGAGCCAGCCCAAAGAGTTCCCTGAGGACTTGCACCCAGAGACTTGTACTCTCCTTGAGCAAGACTGCCAGGTGTAGCAAATGAAAATACAGGATGCCCTCTTAATTCTGAATTTCAGATAAACAAAAAATACTTGGAATATTTGGGATATACTTATACAAAAATATTGGTTGTCTGAAATTCAAATTTATCAATGTGTGTTAGGCCATTCTTGCATGGCTAAAGAAATACCTGAGGCTGGGTAGTTTGTAAAGAATAGAGGTTTAACAGGCTCAGCATTCTGCAGGCTGCACAGGAAGCTTGGTAGGGAGGCCTCAGGATGCTTACAATCATGGCATATCACAATCGTGACAACAGTGGCAGAAGTCCACGGGGAAGGGGAAGAGGGAGCAGGCAGTGACATGATGAAAGCAGGAGCAGCGAGACGGGGATAGGGGTGCCACACACTTTTCAATAACCAGATCCTTTTCTTTTCCTTTTTTTTCCGAGTCTTGTTCTGTTGCCCAGGCTGGAGTGCAATGGTGCGATCTCGGCTCACTGCAACCTCCACCTCCCGGGTTCAAGCGATTCTCCTGCCTCAGCCTCCTGAGTAGCTGGGATTCTAGTCGCAAGCCACCACACCCAGCTAACTTTTTATATTTTTAGTAGAGACGGAGTTTCGCCACGTTGGCCAGGCTGGTCTCAAACTCCTGAACTCAAGTTATCCACCCGCCTCGGCCTCCCAAAATGGTGGGAATACAGCATGAGCCACTGCGCCCAGCCTAAATGACCAGATCTTTTGAGAACTCACCGTCACTCTCACCAAGACAACACCAAGGGGAGCTGCCAAACCATTCATGAGAAACCCCTCCATGATCCAGTCACCTCTCACCAGGCCCCACCTCCTCCTCACTGTGCAGTAGCAGCAGCAGCTGGCCACTGGGGTTACTGAATTTGCTGGCAAACTTGGGTTTATCTGCCTGTAGACAAGTCTCTCTCACACCAACAGAACTACCAGTACTTCCAAAACCAACTCACCTGATCTGCAACTCAAAGGCATTTTTTTAAGAAAACCACCAAAAAAAAAATTAAATATTACATTTCATCCTGAGATTTAGGTGGGACAAACATCAAAATCATATCACTGGACTTTTTGTATTTTACCTAGAAAACCTACTACTGAGGTCCATGGAGCCCCAGAGGCCCCCAGCATTCTGAAGGGGCTGCTCATGCTGTGGGAACCAGCAAGAGTCTGGAGAGAGGAACAGAAGCTGTGCAGATCCAGCCCGGAAGCCCTCCTGCCAGACCAACGCTGCCCCTGCAACGTCCCGCAATCTGTCTTTCTCATCCTGGTCATTCCTGCTGCCCACCACTCGTGCACCTCTTCCTCCTCCCCACAGATACCACCCAGACAACCGCCACATACACCCTCCTCCTTGAACCCCATCCCTGCCCGTCTGTCCTTACCATCTCTCACCCTGCCCGTGCCAACACCTTCGTCCCATCTCCTGCCGTGTCTGCCTCAAATCCAGTAGAGTGACACAGTTAAAACCCAAAACTGCATCATAATTTCACAATTATGGTCTTAATCCTGTAGTGTACTGTTTGTTTAAAAACTAAAAGAGGGGCCAGGCGTGGTAGCTTATGTCTGTAATCCCAGCACTTTAGGTGGCCAAGGCGGGCAGATCACTTGAGGTCAAGAGTTCAAGACCAGCCAGGCGCAGTGGCTCACGCCTGTAATCTCAGCACTTTGGGAGGCCGAGGCAGGCAGATCACGAGATCAGGAGATTGAGACCATCCTGGCTAACACGGTGAAACCCCGCCTCTACTAAAAATACAAAAAATTAGCTGGGCGTGGTGGCAGGCACCTGTAGTCCCAGCTACTTGGGAGGCTGAGGCAGGAGAATGGCACGAACCCAGGAGGTGGAGCTTGCAGTGAGCGGAGATCCCGCCACTGCACTCCAGCCTGGGCAACAGAGCGAGACTCCGTCTCAAAAAAAAAAAGAAGAGTTCAAGACCAGCCTGGCCAACGTGAGGAAACTCCTACTAAAAATACAAAAATTAGCAGAGCGTGGTGGTGCACGCCTGTAGTCCCAGCTACTTGGGAGGCTGAGGTAAGTGAATCACTGGAACCCATGAGGTGGAGGCTGAAGTGAGCCGAGATTGTGCCACTGCACTCCAGCCTGGGCAATACAGTGAAACCCTGTCTCACAAAAAAAAAAAAGAAAAAAAAAAAAAAAAAAGAGGAACATATTAGAGAAGAACATAGAGGAAGAGACTGATAACCTCCAGCCATCATCTTCCAGGAGGAAATGGGACATCTGCAGAAAGGGGCAGGACAAAGACCTCTCCCAATGCTTTTTGAATTCTGAATCATGTAAACACATTACCTATTCGAAAAATAAGTTAGTTTTGAAAACTACCAACTTAGATTACCACCTTTGGCCACAAAACCAAGTTCCAGGTCCTCTGCCTGCCACACGCCCCCATTCCCCTCTCCAGGGTCCCCATTGGATTCTGGTGACCCCTGATTCCTGAGGGTCCCCCATGCACTGTGCTGCTTCCCACAGCCTTTATCCATACATTTGTTCTGTCTGAAGCCACCTTCCTGCTCCTTAGTTTGGCCAACTCTGTCCTGATAGCATCTCCCCTGGAAACCTTCCCTGGAGTTTCTCAGCCCTGCATGATTCACATTTGGGACTCAGGCACTTTTTGTGTCAGGGACTGTCCTGTGCACTGTAGGACATTTAGCAATGTCCCTAGCCTCTACACACTAGATGCCAGTAGCATGCACACGCACACACACCCCAGTCTTTTTTTTTTTTTTTTTTTTTTTTGAGACAGACTTTTACTCTGTTGCCCAGGCTGGAGTATATGGAGTATAGTGATGAAATCTTGGCTCACAACAAATAATTGTTGGCCGGGCACGGTGGCTCACGCCTGTAATCCCAGCACTTTGGGAGGCCCAGCACTCACCTGAGGTCAGGAGTTCAAGACCAGCCTGGCCAACATGGTGAAACCCTGTCTCTACAAAAATACAAAAAAAAAAAAAAAAATTAGCTGGACATGGTGGCAGGTGCCTATAATCCCAGCTACTAGGGAGGCTGAGGTGGGAGAATCACTTGAACCCTGGAGGTGGAGGTTGCAGTGAGCCGAGACTGCATCATTGCATTCCAGCCTGGGCAACAGAGCGAGACTCACTCTCAAAAAAAAAAAAAAAAAAAAAAGACAAAGCAAACAACTGCTAACCCTTTCCTTGCAGCTGACCACATTAACTCCAGAGAAAGAAAGTGAAGATCATACTGGTGGAGGGTGTCAGGATCAGGCCCTCCGTTACGGTCTGCGCTGTTTCGTTTAATCCATATGCTGGCCTCACGAGGGAGGTCATGTTATTTCTCCTGTTTATTAGGTGAGGAAAGTGACACTTAGATGTTGAATTAAGTAACTTGCTCAAGGTCAGGGCAGCCAGTGGGGCTGGGAGTTCAACCATGGCTTCAAAGGCTGGTCTTGAACTCCTGACCTCAGGTGATCCTTCCACCTCGGCCTCCCAAAGTGCTGGGATTACAGGCGTGAGCCCCACTGTCCTCACCTCCACCCTGTGTGGCAGACAAGACCAGCACCCTCCTCCAGCAGTGCACTTGCCTCACCAATGTCAGCCAGACTGGGGAGACTGGTCTACCCCTTCCCCCACACTTGGAACTGGACCCTCCCCAGAGGGTAGCTGGAGAGCACCTATGGGATGAAAAAATCAAGATGCATCCCACATAGGTCAGTCGGAGGCTTGAGTAATAAACTACTCGGGCCCTGTTCCTCAGCCCACTGCAGTCCACCAGGCAGGTGTCACGACACGAGGCGGGAGCCAAGCCTTCCCTCCCCAGCTTCGAGGGGGCTTGCAGGCCTGAACCTGGTTCCCTAGACAACTGCAGGGTCATCGTCAGCAAATATTGATGGAAGAATATTGCCAAGAGCTCAAGTCTGTGCCAGGAGCTGAAGAGTCAAAGAGGCAAAGATGAAGCCACTGGGCTTACGGGGACAAGACAGCATTCACAAGCAGAATGCAGCCCTGAGGCTATCTGGGTATCTTGAGCGTGCTGGGTTTCTGGTGGAGCGCTCCAGTAGAGAAGCCCAGGAAGGCTTCTCAGAGGAGGCGTCCTTGGCCTCCTGCGTTCATTTGGCACACATGATAGCTATTGTGTGGGTGTAACACTTTGGTGGGTATCAGATTCACCTGTGGAACTTGGTAAAAACACAGTGGCCCGAGTCCTCTTCTCCAGCAAGCCTGGGCCTCCAGATCATTCTGCTACACACCAAAGTTTGAGAACCACTAGGTTACCTCTGTGCAATAAATCCCTTACAGCCAAGCAGTCCCAAAGTCTCAGTACCTGCTCCTCATCCTCAGCTGCCTCTAGGCTCCTGGTACTCAGTACAGCTTTTTTCTTTTTCTTTTTTTCTTTCTTTCTTTTTTTTTTTTTTTTTTTTTTTGAGACAGAGTCTTGCTCTGTCTCAGCCTCCTGAGTAGCTGGGATTACAGGTGCATGCCACCACGTCCGGCTAATTTTTGTATTTTTAGTAGAGATCAGGTTTCACGATGTTGGTCATGCTGGTCTCAAACTCCTGACCTCAGGTGATCCACCCGCCTCGGCCTCCCAAAGTGCTGGGATTACAGGTGTAAGCCACTGCGCCCAGCCTCAGTACAGCTTTTTAAAAAATCCAAACATAGCTCATTCTGCCCCTATGACCCAGCATTATGACACAGTCCATGTCACCAGCACAGCCCCATGTCTCCCTTGCCTCTCTGTGGATTACAAACTTGGCGGGCAGCTTACCCAGACTCCAGAGCCTGGCTGGTGTCTTAGAGTCTGGCCGAGACCAATGCTCAGGGCTCCCTGGGAAAGGAATTGTCTTGAAATTGACCCTGAGGATCAGAAGCCTGTCTGTTCCTCTTGTCTTCAGCACTTTGATGTGTGTGCTGGTGAGAGAGGCAGGCGAGGGGAAGAAGCAGGGGATAGTGCTAGGTGAGAAATGCTTCATCCACTCAGCTGAGTGGATAGTGATGATATATGTGTGTGTAGACAGTTATATAAAGTTATATAACTTTATAAAAACTTAATAATTGAGTTAATTGGTCACAACAAACAGTCCTTCCAGAAAAGAACTGTTTCTGGTCCCAGCTTTCCTATTTATTCATAAGGTGTGGCCATTCATTTATTCAGGGGAACCATCACCTGGGTGGCCAGGCGACAGTCCCCCTGGAAAGGAGGAGGGAGCAAGTTCAGCAGAGGAACTGGGGAGGCCTGAAGACCAGTCAAGAGAGAAAGACAAGCTGGTCGAAACTTTTGCCTTCCTGGGCTTGCCCGAAGGTAAGAAGGCCAAGGTCGAACTGGGAAGGGGTGGAAGAAGGGAGAGCAAGGGTCAGGTGAGGTAGGTACTTCCTGGAGCTGACCCCAGGGAGCAGGGGGCTTCTCAGGAAGGCTAGGCCATGGCCAGGCATCAGAGGAGCATCATCCGGAGTGAGGATGCTGCCCCTTGTGGACACTGGGCCCCTCCTCCCCCTCCCCTTCTGTCTGTGGGTCACATTTTAAACCCTGACTGCAAAATCTGGAGGCCCCAGTGGTTGTAACTGTGGGCCAAGACAGTGGCATACTCATCGTACAATTCTCTACCCATGGGGTGCAAAGACCCGCTCAAGGGCTTGGAGAAGCCCTCAGACACGCTGTAGTGCATACTGCACCAGTGGACCGGCATACCATCAGCTGCAGCGGCCTGCCCCCGTGGGCACATGCACAGCCGGACACACCCGCCTGCTGGAACAGAAGAATGAGGTTGCCACACGGTCCCAGCAGCTGCCCACATCCTCCTTCTCCCAGGCTCACCTCCACAAAGAAAAGCAGCCAGATCTTGCTCCAGCGTTTGGACTCAGTGAGGGCCCCATGAGTGGCCAGGTGGCTGCCCTTGACAGTGAGTGTGTAGTGGCACACACCCAAGACGGTGATGCCCGATGCAAAGACCAGGGCATTCTCCGAGCGCAGGCACAGGAACCCTTCGTGGAGAGGAGGAAGGAGACGGGTCTTTCTCTAGCTCTGGGTGATCTGGGCCCAAATACCTCAACCCTTACCCTGGGAGCCCAGGCTAAAGTGAGCTAGGCTCTGGGGGCTGCCACTGGCCGGAGTGAGGCAGGTCCCACTGTGGCCTGAGGGGGACCAGGACTGCCCCTCCAGTGGTCCTGACTCTCCCATGCCTGGTCCTGACTCTCCCGTGCGTGGTCCTGGGCCCCCAGCCAAAGCAATGTTGGGGCCTCAAGTACCATGGGTGTTCCAGACCAGGAAGGGTCCAGGGGAAACTCCCACCCCCTCCCCACTGACCTGGGTCCCCAAAGAACACCGTCTCCCTTCCCGGGGGTGGGGGGGGCACCTCATCACTCCCGGCCACTCCCCCGCTCCTCTCAACTTTCCCTTCCACCACCCTCCTGCCATCAGACCCCCTCCCTCCTCCTGCGCCCCGCTCTTAAGGGACACAGGGCAGAACACCCCAGTCCAGACTCTCAGGTTCGGGGTGTGACCCTCCATCCTTGGGTGCGAGGCCCCGACCACCTCCGCCTCCCTGCCGCCGCCAGTCCACTCCGCACGGCTGCACTCCCACCGCTGCTGTGGCAGACCCCTCGCCGCCACCTCCGCCGCACCCCGCCCCCACCCGCAGCCCGGCCGGGGCGCCAGGTCCCCGCGTTCCTCACCTGCCGGCAAGGCGAGGAGGCTGAGCGCGAGGATGGCGCAGTCCACGCCGTGGCGCTCCCACCAGGAGCTCGTCCTCACCACGTCCTGCACCAGCACCTCCAGCTCCCGCAGCAGCGCCTCGCCCCCACGGGGCGCGCTCCGCGCCGGTTCCATGGGCTCCGTGGGTTCCATGGGCTCTGTGGGCTCGGGCCCGACGCGCACGGAGGACTGGAGGACTGGGGCGTGTGTCTACGGCGCAGGCGAGGCGGGGCGGGCCGGGGCGGAGTCACGCGCCGCCTGGGGACACCCGCCCCCGGGGTCAAGGTGCGAGACACCCTGGCTCCTCTGCTGCGCGCGCTGGCGACCCAGGCCCGGCTCAGGTGCGCGACCCTGGCAGGCGGCATCAGAACCGCCGCGGAGGGAGGAGCCGGGCCGATGCGCTGGGAGTGGCTGGGCGGGGAGGCGACCCTGCGGTGAGACCCAGCCCCAGGTAGTAGGGACGGAGGCATCAGGGGCACGGAGACCCCAGTGGAGACACCCCCCACCCCCGCCCCGCCCCGAGGGCCTTCCCTGACCTCCGACCTCAAATAACTCCCTGAGTTCCCTCGGTCCCTCAGGTCTGTCCGAGCATTCTCCTCCCTCGACCCTGACTATTCGTAGTGGCACTGAGCAGCTCCCCTAGCACGTGACACACATGACACATGCTGTCGTCTGTCTCTGCCAACAGACGGGACCCTCAGTGCCATAGAGGCGTCCTCGTTTTGCCCAAGCTCTGTCTTCAGTACCTAGGGCAATGCTTGGCACAGAAACATCTGGGAATTCCTAGGGCAGAAAGTTCAAGGACTCCCCACTCCCCCTCCCCGTGGGTCAAGGAGTGAGAGGTCCCCTCTGAGTATGGCTTCAGCAGAGGTGACCCAGGGGAGCTGGCTCTTCAGCCCAATAATGTTTTGGGTGAGAGGGGTAGGTGCAGGGAAAACACATCCAGAGGTCATCGTTCTGGGTGGGCAGGCAGACCAGCCGGGTCCTGCTGCCATTCCACTCCCTCAAGAGCACCCAGGCCTGAACCCAGGGCCAGGGCCTCAGCCAAGCCCTCTGAGATGTGGGAGCCACGCCTGTCACATCCCCTTCCCATCAGCCCAGGCCCCCACCCTGCACCGCTGGAGATGGCCTTGGTCCTCAGGGGATAAGCTTCTGTCCTCTACAAACTCCTCTTCCCTGCTTCTGAATACCCTTTCTCTTTTCTTTTTTGTTTTACTTACTCCCAGTTTCATGAGTTAAGGGATCTGGTATGGTGAGGACAGTGGCATCTTTAGCAGGAGACCCCTGGGAAAGAGAAGTTGGGTGGGGGGGGTAAGGGAGAGACAGTCAGGGATCCTAATGACATTGATTCCTTTTGACTCCTTCCTGGTGTTTTCCTTCAGGAATTCTTTTTTTCTCTCTTTGTTTAGAAACAGAGTCTCGCTCTATCACTCAGGCTGGAGTGCAGTGGCACAATCACAGCTCACTGCAGCCTCGATTTCCTGGGCTCAAACGATCCTCCCCCTCAGCCTCCTGAGTAGCTTGGGACTACAGGCACACACGGGGACTACTAAGCCCCGCTAATCATGAATTCGTATGAGCTTATTCCTTTAATTCTCTATCAAAGAATAAGATTTATTTACCAGCTCAGTATTCTAAGGGACTGACAATTTAATAAACCAATTCTCACCAAGTGCGCGTGCACATATGCCTGCCCCGCAGGTTATCATTGACTTTCACACGCTGATGAGGTTTTATGGATTCCTCACACCCCTCAAGGATGGCATCATCTAAGGCCAGGCGTGGTGGCTCACACCTGTAATCCCAGCACTTTGGGAGGCCAAGACAGGCAGATCACTTGAGGTCAGGAGTTCGAGACCTGCCTGGCCAACATGGTGAAACCCTGGCTCTACTGAAAATATAAAAATTAGCTGGACATGGTGGCGGGAGCCTGTAATACAAGCTATTCGGGAGACTGAGGCAGAAGACTCGCTTGAAACCAGGAGGCAGAGGTTACAGTGAGCCAAGATCGCACCATTGCACTCCAGCTTGGGGGACAAGAGCAAAACTCCATCTACAAAAAAAAAAAAAAATAGGATGGCATCATCTTCATTTAATCAACGGAGGCCCCAAGAGATGAACTGATCCACCCAACACTCCACAGTTAGTAAATGGCAGAATTAGAGCTGAATCCAGGAGCTTCTCCAAATGCAATGGTCTCCATGAGAGATTTTCTTTTTTTTTTTTTTTTTTTTTTTTTTTTTTGAGACAGAGCCTCGCTCTATCACTAGGCTGGAGTGCAGTGGCGCGATCTCCACTCACTGCAACCTCCAACTCCCTGGTTCAAGTGATTCTCCTGCCTCAGCCTCCCGAGTAGCTGGGATTACAGGCACGCACCACCACACCCAGCTAATTTTTGTATTTTTAGTAGAGACAGGGTTTCACTATGTCAGCCAGGATGGTCTCGATATCCTGACCTCGTGATCCACCCGCCTCGGCTTCCCAAAGTGCTGAGATTACAGGCGTGAACCACCATCTTAAGAGATTCTTAAGACAGATAAGGAAGAGTCACCCTCCTCCCTCCCTTTCCCACTCTACCCTCAAATCCCTCCCTCTCTAGCATACTACAGTTTTCAAGGAGGGGATATGTATAATTTGTAAAAGCATACATGATATTAATATCCCATATTTTAAGCTTATAAGGAGATGTTATCATTTTTATCATATATACCAGGAACTTCCTGGCACCAAGAAGCCCCTCTCCAGGCCCTGGCTCCCTCCTGGACATCCAAGTGGTACTGGACAGAGGTAAATGCTGAGCGCCAAACAGAGGAAAGAACATGTTTTAGAGGAGCTCGGAGGAGCAGGGATCCCTGTGGGGTAGGGCTGGCTGGTAGCCTCCCAGGAGAGAGGCAGACTTGATTTAGAACAGACTTAGCATGGTGGCTCACACCTATAATCCCAACACTCTGGAAGGCTGAGGTTCAAGGATCACTTGAGCCCAGGAGTTGGAGGCTGCAGTGAGCTATGATTGCATTCCAGCCTGCATGACAGAGCAAGACCTTGTCTTAAAACAACAACGACAGTAACAGCAAACAGACTACTTAAACCTCAGAGAGAAGGAAGAGAACCAAGTATTCTGGGTCCTCAAGGCATGGGCCAGGAGTAGAGTATGAGAGATTGGTGGGAAAGGCAAGGGAAAGCAGGAGAGAAAGGCTGTGACCAGGGCTGGAGTGCCACAAAGGCAGACTGAGAAGCTGAGGTTTGTCCTCACAGGCATGGGAGCCATAGGAAGTTTCAGGGCAGTGGAGTGACTTGTGCAATGCTGTGTTCAGGAAGGTTTGTCTGGCACAATGGAGTAGCCACCGGAGTGAGGGGGACCGGAGTGAGGGTGACCAGTTTAGAGACGTTCCAGTCCCCCAAACGTAAAGGTGCTAAGGGTGCAGATGGCAGAGGGAGGGACTGTGGAAATGATGATGGGGGTAACAAAATAAGGAAGACTTGAATAGACAGTTTACCAAAGAAGATAGGCAAATGGCCAAGAAGCATGTGAAAAGATGCTCCCCATCATTAGTTTTTAGGGAAATGCTAATTTGAACACCAATAAGATAACCCTGCAGACCCACTAGAATGGCCAAAATTAAATAGACAAGGAAGGCTGGGCATGGTGGCTCACGCCCGTAATCCCAGCACTTTGGGAGGCCGAGGCAGGCGGATCACCTGAGGTCAGGAGTTCAAGACCAACCTGGCCAACATGGAGAAACCCCATCTCTACTAACAATACAAAAATTAGCTGGGTGTGGTGGCATGTGCCTGTAATCCCGGCTACTCTGGAGGCTGAGGCAGGAGAATCTCTTGAACCCGGGAGGTGGAGGTTGCAGTGAGCTGAGATCGCACCACCCCTCAACTCCTCCCTATCCCTCTCTGTCATCTCGTCTTGACCTCTCAGCCACTGGTCCTCCCCATCCCTGCCTCAGGATCCTGCTCACAAAGTGAGGCTGAATTGTCAAGCCTGGGATGAGGCGCTTTGGATGGCAGGCCTGCACTCACCGGGGCTCCCTGCTTCCGTGTTTCCCAACAGGCCCTAGAGGCCTAGTAAGCAGGCCTGGGCAGGCTCCTTAACCTCTTTCCACAGTGGCAGAAACAGCCAGGGGCTGCCTACTCTCCCAGCCACCCTCCCCTAGACTTGCCTCTGCCCCCACCCAAGCCCTCATCTGTCTGCACAAGACTCAGCATATGTGAAGAGCACAGCGGGGTTTTGGAGTCAGGCACACTTAGTAACTGTGTGACCTTGCATGAGTTACTCAACCTCTCTGAGCCTTGGTAGCTTCACAGACACTAAAAAACAGACATTTAAAGAAGTGAGATAGGCCGGGCATGGTGGCTCATGCCTGTAATCCCAGAACTTTGGGAGGCCGAGGTGGGCAGATCACAAGGTCAGGAATTCGAGACCAGCCTGGCCAACATGGTGAAACCCCGTCTCTACTAAAAATACAACAACAACAACAAAATTAGCCGGGCGTGGTGGCGTACGCCTGTAATCCCAGCTACTCGGGAGGCTAAGGCAGGAGAATTGCTTGAAACTGGGAGGCAGAGGTTGCAGTGAGCTGAGATTGCGCCACTGCACTCCAGCCTGGGCAACAGAGCAAGACTCCATCTCAAAAAAAATAAATAAAAAAGAAGTGAGATAAATATGAATGGGAGTTTACCATTTTCATCCTGTGTCCCAGTGGATTGATGTGCACACCCACGCTGGAGACCACTCCAAACTTCTGACAAACATAAGGTCTTTTAGATCTTAGGCTGTAAAAGTAATGTAGTCTGCAGCCTAAGGTCTAAATTGCTCAGCCTGACATTTGAAGGCCTCCAAGTACCAGCTCCATCTCCAGATACCCTCCTGCTTGAGCTGGAGTGATGCTCACTGATCTCTGACCCATGGATAAGTGTTGCCGTTTCTCCCCTCCAAGCCTTTCTTCCCAGGGTAACTGTCTCTACTCCTATCCCCCAACCAAGCCCCCCCCATCCTCTGGGTTTCTGGCAACTTCAGCCGCCACCGCAAAGCTCTTCTAATGTTTTCGTGTATTTCATTCATCCTATGTTATTGAGCACCTACTATGTACCAGGCACTCCACCTTTCACCATTCATCCTTCCCCTCCTCTCACCTCATACCCGCTACCAGCTAGCATTAGACGTCACACATTACCTCGCAATGAGCACTCCTGGACACTGTGATCCAGCCACAGGATTCAAGCTGTTCCCCTGTCTGCATTGTCTGCCTGTATCAGTCAGGATAAACAACACTAGCTGTTGTAACAAACAACCCCAACATCTCCGTGGCCAAACACAATACAGGTTTATTCTTGCTCCCATCACAGTCCAATTTCAGGTTCCTTGCATCTGTGATGCCTCCTCCAACACAGGGCTGCCACAGGATTGCCAGGGGATTGGAAGGGACAGCATGGGAAGGTAGTTTTAGGTCCAGGTCTGGAAGTGGCACACATCACTTCCATCCACACTCCACTGGCCAGAATCCAGGCATATAGTCCCCAGCCACAGGCCAGCTTGGAACTGTGGCCTTTCTGTGTACCCAGGATGAAGAAGTTGCATAAAGGACTGTATAGCCAGCCTCTCCCCCGCAGCCAACTGCACTGCGAGCTTCCAAAAGGCAAGGATCCTTCCCATGCCTTCCTGCCCTTTCCCTGAATCTCCTCCATAACTTCCAACCGGCCTGCCTCCCACTGCATATCACCCACCCATCATGCCCAGCACACTGCCCTGTACCCAGCCGGTGCTCAGTATTTACCGGCTAATGGATAGACTAGTGTGAGTTGAAACAGGTTGGCTGAAGGAGAAGCACATAGGGCTTGGTGGAGAGACAGGTCCTTCCTGTTCTTTGTACGACACGGCTTCCCCGACCTCACGCTGTGCTTGGAACATAGTAGGTGCTCAGTAAGCGTTTGCTGACTATATGAATAGACAGATGCATGGAATGATGAGAAAACAGGCTCGAGAGAATGAAGGAGGTGGTAAAAGGTATGAAAAAATATTCAATGGTAGAAAAGACTCAAGTCCAAAGCGGAGAAAAACAATACCTTCCCAAACCTCACCTGGATGGGGAGGTGGTGCCCTCCGCCCCAACCCCAACAGACTGGGGGCATCTGGGCCTACTCAGGCCACAACAGTGGGGCAGGGTGTGTCAGATGAGCCAGGACTTAGCCTTCCTGGGCCCTCTGGAGTTCCCCATCCTGGGGCAGTGATGATCCCTCCCTTCTGTGATTCGGATCTTTATTTGTTGGGGTTCACTGGGGTTAATTATTGTTGTGGTTGGGTAGGGTGGTGGGAAGGGCCCCACCCTGGTCCAGGGCCTGGAGGGGAATCCCAAGAGTCAGATGAGTCTGGAGACCTGGAGGGCTGGTACCAAGGCTTAGGGATGGCACTGGATGGCTTAAGAAGGCGCCTTCTGCCAGCAGTTTAACTGTCTCTATGCCCTGAGCCTAGGTGGCTGAGTCTTTAACCCTTCCTTGTACCCCTCCATTCATGCCACCCTCCAAACAATCAAAGCCTGAGTGAGGCCCAGCTCCATAAAGCAACTGGCGTTATTCACAGGGGTGGGGCTGGGCAAGCTGCGGGAGAAGTGGCCTGGCCTGTGGCTCAGATCCCAGTCAGCTGGGGGTGGGGCACTCTGAGATACCCTGGCTCCAGCAGGGCAGGGCCACATCTGCAGCATCTCAGCATCAGCCACACCTCTCAGAACCCTACCCTTGGCCTTCTGCGGCTACCCCAAAGCCTGCAACTGGTGTTCCCAGGCGGCTGCTTTCCTGTGGGGACGAAGCCAGGTTAGTGATGGCCCAGAGAGGCAGGGCAGGGGAGGGACGGGAGGGATGGAGAGAGCCAGCCTCTAGCTGAGGCTCCAAGGGCTGTCGGCTTCTCCTCACCTTGCAAGAAGGGAAACTGAGGACTGAGCCCCAGGGTTACTCTCCGAGCTGCATAGCAAGTTAGGTCCTTGGCAACCCAGAGCTGGGACTGTGAGCAGCGCAGACACTGTTCCACCTGGTCTGTCCTCTGCGTCAGATCAGCACCACAGTCCCTTGAGTGAGTGGCTCTGGGGTGTAGATTAACCTAAAGGATGTGTGTTGGGCCTGGTGGGACCAGTGCCAGAGCTGGGAGGGGAGTGAGGGCTGTGATTCCTGCACAGTGCGGAGGCACCCAAAACAGAGTCTAGAGCAGGACTCTGGATCAGACACGCCCAGGTTCTAGTTCTTGCCGTGTGACCTTAGGTGAGTCGTTTAACCTCTCTGAGCCTCGGTTTTCTGAGAGGGTGATTTGGAGTGGATGAGGGTGATGCTACCCACCTCATTGGATCTCTGGGGAGAGCAATGACATCATTTCTGTACTGTGGATATCATGGGCCACAGCAGGGCACGTGCTCGTGGTAGATGTCACTACCACAAACACCTTTCCTTGTGTTATCATAAATATAACATGATTGTGATACTGAGTTGTTTAATTTAAATCTAGCATATATTGCTACTGATAATAACAATGAAAAACGGTTTTGGTTTCCAGCAGGAAAGGAACCTGAACATGCACATGCTCTATTTCCTCTCCTCTTCGCCCATGTCTTCCCTCAAGGGCTGGGGGCCAAGGGAGTGGTGTTCCCTCCTAGCCCCACTCTGTAATACTGAACAGGCTGTGCAAAGGCTGTGGTGGGCACGGAAAGGGGGGTTTGGGGGCAACCCAGCCTGTCAGTTCTCTCTGACACCAGCTCAGGGCTGCCCAGGCCCGGCTGATGCCCACTGAGCCCTCCCTATCCCCAGATTCCCATCCGCCAGGTCCCTGGGCTGCTCCTGCACCCACTGGGCATTGAGCCCTGAGCTAAGTGCTTTACATGCATGCTCACAACTGGCCTGGAATGGGTGGCGGGGAGTGGCGTTCAATCATCCCCACTCACAGATGGAAACACTGAGGCTTGGAAAGCTGAGCTGGCCTTTCTAGAAAGTAGCAGAGCTATGCACTCAAACTGGACACCCCTGACCAGGAGGAGAGCCCACCCAGGCCCCTCAGCACCCTAGGTGCCCCAAGAGGTAGACTTGCCTCCACCCCATCCCATCAGTTCTTCTCCCACTACAGCCCACCGTATCCCCCAGGGCTGGGACCCCCAACAAGCCAGTCACCCAGAGAGAGGGTGGGGGAATCTCTCTGTAGAAACCCCCAGTTCAGGGTGAGGGTGGGGTGAGAGAAGATGGGGTGTCCAGGAGCTTCAATCTTCCAGTCTAAAGGAACTGGGGCCCTAAAAATAGATACCAGGGCAGAGGAGGAGTCTGAAAATAGACTCCAGCCGGGCGCGGTGGCTCACGCCTGTAATCCCAGCACTTTGGGAGGCCCAGGTGGGCAGATCACCTGAGGTTGGGAGTTGGAGACCAGCCTGACTCACACGGAGAAACCCCATCTCTACTAAAAATACAAAAATAGCCAGGCTTGGTGGCACGTGCCTATAATCCCAGCTACATGGGAAGGCTGAGGCAGGAGAATCGCTTGAATCTGAGAGGTGGAGGTTGCGGTGAGCCGAGATCGCACCATTGCACTCCAGCCTGGGCAACAAGAGCAAAACTCCATCTCAAAAAAAAATTAAAAATTAAAAATTAAAAAAAATAAAAATAGAATCCAGCTGAAAGCGATGGAGCCCTCTGTGGGCGCGCACCCACACACACACGCACCTCTCTTCTGGGAAACTTGGAGGCACTGAATCAAAGACAGATGAGCAAAATCACAGACACACACTCAGCTCACAAATAAACACTACCAACCAGCATGGTGGCTCACGCCTGTAATCCCTGCACTTTGGGAGGCCTAGGCAGGCGGATTGCTTGAGGTCAGGAGTTCGAGACCAGCCTGGCCAACATGGTGAAACCTCATCTCTATTAAAAAAAATACAAAAAGTTAGCCGGGCATGGTGGCAGGGGCGCCTGTAATCCCAGCTACTCAGGAGGCTGAGGCAGGAGAATCACTTGAACCTGGGAGGCGGAGGTTGCAGTGAGCCGACATGGCACCACTGCACTCCAGCCTGGTTGACAGAGCCAGACTTTGTCTCGAAATAAAAAATAAACACAACCTCCAGGAAAGCTCTAACCCACTACACCCACCCCATGCTCACAGAGATGCGCATGTCCTCACCCACGTCACACACACACACAGGCTGCACAGGCACACATGTGCACACACAAGCATACAGATGCAGTGGTGTATCCAGAGGAGGGAGGCGCCCAGGGACAGAGGGAGAGGAGAGGCAGCGAGTCCTGCCCGTTTCCCACCCCACCTCCCCATGTCCCACCAGTTGAGCTCGTGTTCCTGGCCTGTTCCTGGCAGCCCCTGTGCCAGGTGAGAGCCTGGAGAGATGGTTTGGTGAATGGGGTGGAAGAAGGCTTGGGCTGCCATGGAAAGAGCCAGAGTTTAAGGTTCAAATCCCACAGCCCCGATATTCTGCACTTCAAGGTTCAGAGAAATGACTTAACCTGCCTGAGTGCAGTTTCCTTATTAGAGAGGCAGGTCAATGAGACAGCTCTCATGTGTTTGCCGTACCTGGTATGTAGAAGGTGCTAGATACATGTTTTGAGAAGGGATCTAGCAGCCTGCAGCAATGTAAACGGACCAGACTATACATCCTAGCCGATGGACTTCCTAGCGGGTCATTTGCCATCCCCCACCTGAACCTCAGTTGCCGCATGTATAAAATGGGGCTAATCAATGATGCCTTCTGCCTGGTCTATCTTGGACGATTGTTGTGAGGCTCGAAAAAATGACACTGTGAGGGGTGGTTTGGTCCTGTGGGGGAGAGAGAGCCCCAAGGGGCAGTGATGTTGGGGGCCAGGGAATCACTGGCAGCTACCGTTTCCCCCATCCCCTCTCCTCCATGAGAACACCCCTCCCCAACCCGCCAAGGCACCCGCCAGTTATTGTTTGGGATCCAGTGGAGAAACTTCCCCAGGATGTGCATTTCCAAAGTATGGAAATGCTCCAGCCAGAGTGGTGTTGGGGGCCAGGGGTGGGGGATGCATTTTCACATGGGGGTTGGAAGGACTGCTCCCTGGAACTGCCTAGGACCCACCTGTTGAGCAGCTCGGCCAACCACAGATGCAAGGAACACCCCATGGCCAGTCTCAGACCAACAACAATCATGACCATTATTAACTGGTGCGTGCTAAATACCAGGGAGTGTGCTGAGTGCTTTCTATGCATCATCATTTCACCCTCCTAATAACCTATGGGGTTAATGCTGTTATTATAATACCTATTTTTACATATGATGAAACAGACTCAGAGAAGCTGGGTAACTTACCCAAGGCCACACAGCTGGAAAGGGGTGGAGCCAGTTTTGCTGCCCAAATCTGGCTGACCCCTGAGTCCTTGCCATCTCCCATACAACCTGGGCCAATCTCAGAGAAGGTCACAGACATAGCACACAGTGGAGGAACAGGGGTGCCATGCTGTTGGGGACTGGTCATAACATGGGGACAGAAGGCAGCGGGCACCATCAGGAGACCTAGTGCTGCCTTGCCCACTTGGTGACTCAGTGACCTTTGGCCAGCCCCTTCCCCTCTGGGCCTCAGTCACCTCATCTGTAAAATGAGAGGGTTGGGCCATGTCCCCTGGAGGCCTTCTCTGCCTCTGATTCACTCCACCACCCCCACCTCCAGTAAGTCAGTCATCTCATGTAGGATGTGTTCATTTCACAGCTGTCTAACCAAGGCTTCTTAACCGATGAGGTTCCCACACCTCTCCATGAACTACCTGGGGTATGAGCAAAATTGCACGAGTGTGTGTGCACAATTTGCATTTTTCTAGGAAAAACGTCCATATTTTCACCAGAGTCTGATCCCAAAAGGCTGAGAACCATTAATTATTCTATATTTTCAAAGTTTCCCTCATCGTTTTATTTTATTTTATTTATTTTTTGTTTTTGAGACTGAGTCTTGCTCTATCGTCCAGGCTGGAGTGCAGTGGCGCGATCTCAGCTCACTGCAGCCTCCGCCTCCCAGGTTTATGCGATTCTCGTTTCTCAGCCTTCCGAGTAGCTGGCATTACAGGTGCCTGCCACCACACCTGGCTAATTTTTATATTTTTAGTAGAGACGGAGTTTTACCATGTTGGTCAGGCTGGTCTTGAACTCCTGACCTCAAGTGATCCACCTGCCTTGGCCTCCCAAAATGTTAGGATTACAGGCATGAGCCACGACGCCTCGACTTTTTTTTTTTTTTTTTGGAGACTGGTCTCACTCTGTCACCCAGATTGGAGTGCAATGGTGTGATCATAGCTCACTGCAGCCTTGACCTTCCCAGCTCAAGCAATCCTCCCACCTCAGCCTCTTGAGTAGCTGGTGTGTTCGGAATTGGTGGGTTCTTGGTCTCACTGACTTCAAGAATGAAGCCTCGGACCCTCACGGTGAGCGTTACAGTTCTTAAAGGTGGCGTGTCCAGAGTTTGTTCCTTCTGATGCTCGGATGTGTTCAGAGTTTCTTCCTTCTGGTGGTTTCATGGTCTCGCTGGCTTCAGGAGTGAAGGTGCAGACCTTCGCAGTGAGTGTTACAGCTCTTAAAGTGGCATGTCCGGAGTTGTTCATTCCTCCCAGTGGGTTCATGGTCTCACTGGCCTCAGGAGAGAAGCTACAGACCTTTGTGGTGAGTGTTACAGCTCATAAAGGCAGTGCGGACCCAAAGAGTGAGGAGCAGCAAGATTTATTGCAAAGAGCGAAAGAAGAAAGCTTCCACAGTGTGGAAGGGGACCAAAACCGGTTGCCACTGCTGGCTTGGCAGCCTACTTTTATTCCTTTATCTGGCCCCACCCACATCCTGCTGATTGGTCCATTTTACAGAGAGCTGATTGGTCTGTTTCACAGAGAGTTGATTGGTCCGTTTTGACAGGGTGCTGATGGGTGCATTTACAATCCCTGAGCTAGACACAAAAGTTCTCCAAGTCCCCACTAGATTAGCTCGACACAGAGCACTGATTGGTGCATTTACAAACCTTGAGCTAGACACAGAGTGCTGATTGGTGTATTTACAATCCCTTAGCTAGACATAAAGATTCTCCAAGTCCCCACTAGATTAGCCAGATACAGAGTGCTGATTGGTGTGTTTACAAACCTTGAGCTAGACACAGAGTGCTGATTAGTGTATCTACACTGTCTTAGCTAGACATAAAGGTTCTCCAAGTCCCCACCAGATTAGCCAGATACAGAGTGCTGATTGGTGCATTCACAAACCTTGTGTTAGACATAGAGTGCTGATTGGTGCATTTACAAACCTCTAGCTAGACACAGAGTGCTGATTGGTGTATCTACAATCCCTTAGCTAGACATAAAGTTTCTCCAAGTCCCCGCTAGACTCAGGAGCCCAGCTGGCTTCACTTAGTGGATCCTGCACTGGGGCCGCAGGCGGAGCTGCCTGCCAGTCCCACGCAATGCGCCCGCACTCCTCAGCCCTTGGACCGGGCGCCATGGAGCAGGTGACAGTGCTCGTTGGGGAGGCTTGGGCCGCACAGGAGCCCACAGCAGAGGGGAGGCTCAGGTATGGCGGGCTGCAGGTCCCGGGCCCTGCCCCGCAGGGAGGCAGCTGAGGCCTGGTGAGAATTTGAGTGCAGCACTGGTAGGCCGGCACTGCTGGGGGACTCGGCACACCCTCCGCAGCTGCTGGCCCAGGTGTTAAGCCCCTCACTGCCTGGGGCCTGGCGGCGCTGGCGGCCGCTCCGAGTGCGGGGCCCACCAAGCCCACGCCCACCCGGAACTCGCACTGGCCCACAAGCGCCATGTGCAGCCCCACTTCCCGCCCGCGCCTCTCCCTCCACACCTCCCCGCAAGCTGAGGGAGCCGGCTCCGGCCTCGGCCAGCCCTGAAAGGGGCTCCCACAGTGCAGCGGTGGGCTGAAGGGCTCCTCAAGCGTGGCCACAGTGGGCGCCAAGGCGGCGCCGAGAGCAAGCGAGGGCTGCGAGGGCTGCCAGCACGCTGTCACCTCTCAATCCCCCCTGTAAACAGGACACCCCAACTGCTGTTGGGAATTTGGCCAATGACCGCTCTAGCTATTTCCTGCTGGATAGGGGGGATGAAGGTGCCCTGCAGCTCTAGTGTCCTCCAGAGGGGAGCTCTCTAGGCCAGTAAAAGTGCCAGTGGGTCAGTCCAGGGGTCCTCAGTAGAAGTTGTTAGTTGAACTCATTTGGGGTTCCATTTGTAAGACCATCTGTAGCTTGATGGCCTCGATTCTAGAGGAAACAAATTTGACAAGAAGATTAAAAATACAGGGCCCAAAGGCAAGTAACAGTAAGATGGCTGCCATGGGACCTAGAAAGGGGAGAAGCCATGTTGCCCAACTCCAGAAGTTGGTATAAGAATTTGAAAGGCATTGCCTGATTTCAGAAGACTTTTCCTGTAAATGCCAGGTGGCATCTCATACTATCCCTGACTGGTTAGTGTAAAAACAACACTCTTCCCCTAAGAAGGTGCAGAGTCCTCCTTTCTCAGCAGTGAGGTGGTCTAGGCCTCGGTGGTTTTGGAGAGTCACTGCTGCCAAAGAGTCTATTTGGAATTGTAGCGTAAGAATAGATTTCGTTATTTCTTGCAAACTGTCTGAGAAATCCTTTGAGAGTGTGTGGTAGTAGGATAATGAAGTAGATAAACCAGCTATTCCAGTTCCTGTAGCAGTAGCCATTCCTAACCCTATAAGTAGGGGTACTAGTTGTATGGCTCTGCACTGATGGACTTGAGCTTTGAGGAGTACTGATAAGAGTCTGATTTCCTGGGGCAATGTTAATGTTGGAACTTAGAAACACTAAGGTGCCAGTGCCGGTCCAGTTAGTGGGGAGGCAGATATCGGTCAATGTTCCACATAAGAAGAATATGCCTTGGCTGGGTAGACAGAATTTTACCTGGCTTTTAAAGGAATAGGGTACACTATTTTTTCTTTACTAGTTCTATCCCTCTCTTTCTGTCTTCAACTTCTTCTTTGTCTCTCTCTTTCTCTCTTTCTCTCTGACTCCCCCTTTGTCTCTTCCTCTCTTTCCTTATTTTTGTCTCTGTTTCTTCCTCTCTGTTTCTCTGACTTCCTGTCTCTTTCTCTCTTTCCTTTCTGCTGCCTCTGCCGGCTGCTTATGCTGCTGTTCTCCCCTCTCCTCCGGACATGCTGCCTTTAAGAACTGTAACACTCACCGTGAGGGTCCACGGCTTCATTCTTGAAGTCAGTGAGACCAAGAACCCACCAATTCCTGACACATTTTGGCGACCTCGAAGGGACTATCACCTATCACCAAGCGGTGAGACCATTGCCTATCACTGAGCAAAGGGACTATCGCCTATTGCCAAGCAGTGAGTACAATCGGACCCCTTTCGCTTGCTATTCTGTCCTATTTTTCCTTAGAATTTGGGGGCTAAATACCGGGCACCTGTCAGCCAGTTAGAATCCACTAGCATGGCCACTGGACTAAAGACATGGATGTCAGGCTTTCTGGGAAAGGGCTCTCTAACAATCCCCGACTCTTCGGAATTGGGAGCGTTGGTTTGCCTAGAACCAGCTTCTGCTTTTCCTGTACTTCTGGGCTGAGCCAAGGGTTGACAGAGAGGAAAGCCATGCAGCTCTGGGGTCCCAACAACAAGTTGGTTGACCCTGCGGCCATGAGCAGAACTCTCAAAGGCATGTCACCCAAGCAAGACTCGCCCATCTATCCTATCTATCCTGACCCTTGTCCCCTGGGTCCTAATGCTTGCCAGACAAACTTCCTCTCGCCTCTCTTCTGCGAGGTTAGTCGTGCTTCTAAAAATTGCTACCTGTCTCTGATGCTTTTCTAGTTTCTCCTATAAGAATGACTTCTAGTATAAACTCTGTTACCTTCTTTAGGCACCCAGGCTCACCAATCAGAAAGACATAATTTTTGCCCAAAGCCCCATCATAGTGGGGACTACCTGGAATTTTAGGATCCCTTCTCAGACAAACAGACCTAACAAAAGCTATTCCTGAAGCTAGGACATGGGGAGCCTCAGAAACTGTATGTTCCTGTTCATATAAGTGAGGGCAAAAGGTGTCACTCTTCCAACCCTGGAGATCCCTTCCCTCCCTCAGGGTATGGCCCTCCACTTCATTTTTGGGGCATAACATCTTTATAGGACATGGGTAAGGTCCCAATACTAACAGGAGAATGCAATACTAACAGGAGAATGCTTGGGACGCTAACATGTTTTTGAGAATGCATAGGTAAGGGCCACTAAATCCGATTTTTCTCAGTCCTCCTTGTGGTCTAGGAGGACAGGCAAGGGTGCAGGTTTTCGAGAATGTATCGGTAAGCATGACTAAATCCAATCTTCTTCAGTCCTCCATGTGGTCTGGGAGGAAAGCTAGTGTTTCTGCTGCTGCGTCAGTGAGCACAACTATTCCGATCAGCAGGGTCCAGGGACCATTGCAGGTTCTTGGGCAGGGGGAGAAACAAAAACCAAAACCACGGGCGGTTTTGTCTTTCAGATGGGAAACACTCAGGCATCAACAGGTTCACCCTTAAAATGCATCCTAAGCCACTGGGACCAATTTGACCCACAAACCCTGAAAAAGAGGCAGCTTATTTTTTTCTGCACTATGGCTTGGCCCCAATATTCTCTCTCTGATGGGGAAAAATGGCCACCTAAGGGAAGTACGAATTACGATACTATCCTGCAGCTTGACCTTTTCTGTAAGAGGGAAGGCAAATGGAGTGAAATACCTTATGTCCAAGCTTTCTTTTCATTGAGGGAGAATACACAACTATGCAAAGCTTGCAATTTACATCCCACAGGAGGACCTCTCAGCTTAACCCCATATCCTAGCCTCCCTATAGCTCCCCTTCCTATGAACGATAATCCTCCTCTAATCTCCCCTGCCCAGAAGGAAATAAGCAAAGAAATTTCCAAAGGACCACAAAAACCCCTGGGCTATCAGTTATGTCCCCTTCAAGCTGTAGGGGCAGGGGAATTTGGCCCAACCTGGGTACATGTCCCTTTCTCCCTCTCTGACTTAAAGCAGATCAAGGCAGACCTGGGGAAGTTTTCAGATGATCCTGATAGGTACATAGATGTCCTACAATGGCTGGGGCAAACCTTCGACCTCACTTGGAGAGATGTCATGCTACTGTTAGATCAAACCCTGGCCTTTAATGAAAAGAATGTGGCTTTAGCTGCAGCCCAAGAGTTTGGAGATACTTGGTATCTTAGTTAAGTAAATGATAGAATGACAGCCAAAGAAAGGGACAAATTCCCTACTGGTCAGCAAGCCATCCCCAGTATGGATCCCCACTGGGACCTTGACTCAGATCATGGGGACTGGGGTCGTAAACATCTGTTGACCTGTGTTCTAAAAGGACTAAGGAGAATTAGGAAAAAAACCCATGAATTATTCAATGATGTCCACCATAACTCAGGGAAAGGAATAAAATCCTTCTACCTTCCTCAAGCAGCTATGGGAGGCCTTAAGAAAATATTCTCCCCTGTCACCCGAATCACTCGAGGGTCAACTGATTCTAAAAGATAAGTTTACTACCCAATCAGCTGCAGATATCAGGAGAAAGCTCCAAAAGCAAGCCCTGGGCCCTGAACAAAATTTGGAGGCATTATTAAACCTGGCAACCTCGGTGTTCTATAATAGGGACCCAGAGGAACAGGCCTGAAAGGAAAAGCAAGATCAGAGAAAGGCCGCAGCCTTAGTCATGGCCCTCAGACAAACAAACCTTGGTGGCTCAGAGAGGACAGAAAATGGAGCAGGCCAATAACCCAGCAGGGCTTGTTATCAGTGTGGTTTACTAGGACACTTTAAAAAAGATTGTCCAATGAGAAACAAGCTGCCCCCTCGTCCATGTCCACTATGCCAAGGCAATCACTGGAAGGTGCACTGCCCCAGAGGATGAAGGTTCTCTGGGTCAGAAGCCCCCAACCAGATGATCTAACAACAGGACTGAGGGTGCCCGGGGCAAGCACCAGCTCATGTCATCACCCTCACTGAGCCCCGGGTATGTTTAACCATTGAGGGCCAGGAAATTTACTTCCTCCTGGACACTGGCGCGGCCTTCTCAGTGTTAATCTCCTGTCCTGGATGACTGTCCTCAAGGTCCATTGCCATCTGAGGAATCCTGGGACAGCCTGTAACCAGGTATTTCTCCCACCTCCTCAGTTGTAATTGGGAGACTTTGCTCTTTTCACATGCCTTTCTTGTTATGCCTGAAAGTCCCACACCCTTATTAGGGAGGGATATATTAGCCAAGGCTGGAGCTGTTATCTACATGAATATGGGGAACAAGTTACCCATTTGTTGTCCCCTACTTGAGGAGGGAATCAACCCTGAAGTCTGGGCATTGGAAGGACAATTTGGAAGGGCAAAAAATGCCTGCCCAGTCCAAATCAGGTTAAAAGATCCCACCACTTTTCCTTATCAAAGACAATATCCCTTAAGGCCTGAAGCCCATAAAGGATTACAGAATATTGTTAAACATTTAAAGGCTCAAGGCTTAGTAAGGAAATGCAGCAGTCCCTGCAACACCCCAATTCTAGGAGTACAAAAACTGAAAGGTCAGTGGAGACTAGTGCAAGATCTTAGACTCATCAATGAGGCAGTAATTCCTCTATATCCAGTGGTACCCAACCCCTATACCCTGCTCTCTCAAATACCAGAGGAAGCAGAATGATTCATGGTTCTGGACCTCAAGGATGCCTTCTTCTGTATTCCCCTGCACTCTGACTCCCAGTTTCTCTTTGCCTTTGAGGATCCCACAGACCACACATCCCAACTTACGTGGACGGTATTGCCCCATGGGTTTAGGGATAGCCCTCATCTGCCTGGTGAGGCACTGGCCCAAGATCTAGACCACCTCTCAAGTCCAGGCACTCTGGCCCTTCAATATGTGGATGATTTACTTTTGGCTACCAGTTCGGAAGCCTCATGCCAGCAGGCTACTCTAGATCTCTTGAACTTTCTAGCTAATCAAGGGTACAAGGTGTCTAGGTCAAAGGCCCATCTTTGCCTACAGCAGGTCAAATATCTAGGCATAATTTTAGCCAGAGGCACCAGGGCCCTCAACAAGGAATGAATACAGCGTATACTGGCTTATCCTCACCCTAAGACATTAAAACAATTGAGGGGGTTCTGTGGAATTACCAGCTTTTGCCGACTATGGATCCCCAGATACAGCAAGATAGCCAGGCCCCTCTATACTCTAATCAAGGAAACCCAGAAGGCAAATACTCATCTAGTAGAATGGGAACCAGAGGCAGAAACAGCCTTCAAAACCTTAAAGCAGGCCCTAGCACAAGCTCCAGCTTTAAGCCTTCTGACAGGACAAAACTTCTCTTTATATGTCACAGAGAGAGCAGGGATAGCTCTTGGAGTCCTTACTCAGACTCGTGGGACAACCCCACAACCAGTGGCATACCTAAGTAAGGAAATTAATGTAGTAGCAAAAGGCTGGCCTCACTGTTTAAGGGTAGTTGCAGCAGTGGCCATCTTAGTGTCAGAGGCTATCAAAATAATACAAGGAAAGGATCTCACTGTCTGGACTACTCATGATATAAACAGCATACTAGGTGCCAAAGGAAGTTTATGGCTATCAGACAACTGCCTACTTAGATACCAGGTGCTACTCCTTGAGGGACTGGTGATTCAAATATGCACATGCATGGCCCTCAACCCTGCCACTTTTCTCCCAGAGGATGGGGAACCAATCGAGCATGACTTTTATAGTCCAGACTTATGCCACCCGAGATGATCCCTTAGAAGTCCCCTTAGCTAATCCTGACCTTAACCTATATACCAATGGAAGTTCATTTGTGGAGAATGGGATATGAAGGGCAGGTTATGCCATAGTGATGTAACCATACTTGAAAGTAAGCCTCTTCCCCCAGGGACCAGTGCCCAGTTATCAGAACTAGTGGCACTTACCTGAGCCTTAGAACTGGGAAAGGGAAAAAGAATAAATGTGTGGGGACTTGGAGAACCTTTATGTCTAGCTAAGGGATTGTAGATACACCAATCAGCACTCTGTGTCTAGCTCAAGGTTTGTAAATGCACCAATCAGCACTCTGTATCTGGCTAATCTGGTGGGGACTTGGAGAATCTTTATGTCTAGCTAAGGGATTATACACCAATCAGCACTCTGTGTCTAACTCAAGGTTTGTAAATACACCAATCAGTGCTCTTTGTCTAGCTCATCTAGTGGGGAGTTGGAGAACTTTTGTGTCTAACTCAGGGATTGTAAACACACCAATCAGCACCCTGTAAAAACGGACCAATCAGCCCTCTGTAAAACAGACCAATCAGCTCTCTGTGACATGGACCAATCAGCAGGATGTGGGTGGGGCCAGATAAAGGAATAAAAGCAGGCTGTCCGAGCAGCACTGGTAACCCACTGGGGTCCCCTTCCACACCGTGGAAGCTTTGTTCTTTCGCTCTTCGCAATAAATCTTGCTGCTGCTCACTCTTTGGGTCTGCACTGACTTTATGAGCTGTAACACTCACCGCGAAGGTCTGCAGCTTCACTCCTGAGGCCAGCGAGACCATGAACCCACCGGGAGGAATGAACAACTCTGAATGGGAGGAATGAACAACCCCAGACGCACCACCTTAAGAGCTGTAACACTCACTGCGAAGGTCTGCAGCTTCACTCCTAAAGCCAGCGAGACCACGAACCCACCAGAAGGAAGAAACTCCAAACACATCCGAACATCAGAAGGAACAAACTCCGGACACGCTGCCTTTAAGAACTGTAACACTTACCGTGAGGGTCTGCAGCTTCATTCTTGAAGTCAGTGAGACCAAGAACTCACCAATTTCGGATACACTGGGACCACAGGTGCACACCACCAACTAGGTTAATTTTTAAATGTTTTGTAGAGATAGGGTCTTGCCATGTTGCCCAGGCTGATCTGGAACTTCTGGGTTCAAACAATCCACTCACCTCTACCTCCCAAAGTGCTAAAATGTCCCTTTTCTTTTTTTTTTTTTGAGACGGAGTCTCGCTCTGTCGCCCAGGCTGGAGTGCAGTGGCACGATCTCGGCTCACTGCAAGCTCTGCCTCCCGGGTTCACACCATTCTCCTGCCTCAGCCTCCCAAGTAGCTGGGACTACAGGTGCCCACCACCACGCCAGACTAATTTTTTGTATTTTTAGTAGAGACAGAGTTTCACCATGTTAGCCAGGATGGTTTCGATCTCCTGACCTCGTAAATGTCCTTATTCTTGATCTAAATCTTCAGGGAAATGAGTCATGAAAGTTGAGCCCCTATCATGTAATATTCTCCTCTTTGCTTGTGTTGAACATCCCCACAGGCTCCCTGGAGCAGCTCCTGCTCCTGGCACCCCAGGCTTCCGCCCTGGAGCCACGCTGGCCCACAGAGCCCCTCATCCTGCTGCCTCTGGTTCATCTCTGCTGGGATGCCGAAGTGCCCCTCGGCTCTCTGCCTTGTCATTCCTCACCCCGTGTCCTCTTCTGGACCGTCACGGCAAGGACCAGTAAGTCTTTCATGAGGTGGGTGCAGTGACCAGCATGGACAACAGAGGCCGCAGGGAGATGCACCCCCAGGGCATGGCAGGTAGAATCCTGTTGTGTTGGCGCCCTTGGCAGCCTGAGTGTGAGGAGAGCATGGCAGCAGCCAGAGACCCGCATTCTGGGTCTGACTCTTCCCCTCTGTGGGCCTCAGTTTTTCCATCTGTAAAGTGGAGAGAGGTGGCTTGGAACCCCTGGATGGTTGCTAGGCAACCTTCCTGCACCAACATCCTGGGGACCTTTCTGATTGATGCTGAGGGAAGGGAACTGTCTTGAACTCCCTTTGGCAGAAGAAACTGGCCCAGCAGCTTAGGCAATGGAGCAAGATGACTCCAGGGCCCTTCCTCAGACCTGACTGAGAAAACAGAGCCCACTAGGCACCAGCTTACGGAGGGGACTCACCCCTGGGAGAAAGCAGGGCTTCAAATCAGGCTGCCCACGAGCTGCCAGTGGTGATGAGGGACATGGAGACCCCTCTGGGCCTCTGGAGGGCCCTGATGGAGACCCCTCCTGAGGCCCAGAGCCCAGGTAACAGGTGGCAGCCTCCTGGAGTACGTTTCTGCCCATCTCTGGAAAAGCCCAGGTAGGGATTGGTGGGAAGAGAGAACACACATCCTCCTGCCCTCCATAGCTGCAGGCCCTGGCAACAAGCCTGGAGGCTCAGCCATCCTCCTTGCTCAGGGGAACTCTCCTGCCCTAGTTCTCAGCCCTGCCTCTCCACCAGCTCCTAATTCTGGGCTGAGCTAGAAGAGCAGGGTAAAGGCCTAGGGATCCCTGCAAAGATGCACAGCATGGGGTCTCGAAGACACTCCAGAGAACAGGACCCAGGACCCAGGACCCAATCCTCACAAGCACAGAGCAGACCCCCTCCCGCCCCCACCCCCACCCATCCACTCTTCACTCTATCCCCAAAGCATTAAAGGACAAGACAGGCACGATACTGATGGAGAACATTCTCTACAAAAGTGGCAATGAGCCTGCAGGAGGGATTCAGGGTACAGTGGTGGGAGCACAGAGCCTGCTCCACCCCAGTACCAGAAGAACCAGGAAGGGCTGCGGCAGTAAATGGACAAGGAACAGGAGAGAAGGGGCAGCACCTGGGGCTCTGGGAGAAACAAGTCGGCACTTGGGGGTGGCCCCAGTCTCAGGCCCAGAGAACAGGGAGAAGAGCTGCAGTGGGCTCCAGACGGCAGTGGCAGGCAGCCAAGCCCTCAGTGTCCTGCAGTAGGACAGGGACCATCTCCTCCATGCCCCCTACTCTGGGCACGTGTGTGGGAATGGGAACCCCCAGACAGACCAGAAAGAGGCCTTTGAGGGCTCTCTTTCCCCTGCCCCAGCCACAGGGGCCCCAGGAGCAGCTGGGGGCTGAGCCCATGCTCCCAGCAGGAGCTGCTTCCCAAGCTGAGGTCAGGGATGGGGGGCCATGGCTGAGAGCGTGGAGGAGAGCTCCTCTGCATGGGGTGTAAAGGGGCATACACGTGTCAGCGGGCTCATGAGGGACTCTCCCACATCTGTGACCTCAGTCTGGCTGGAGAGCTTTGGGGGCACACGTCAGAGGACACATGCTGTGACCATCCTCTGAGCTGGCCTTTCCCCCGGTCTCACCACCATCAGAGGGCTGGGACACGGGTGAGCTCTCCCTTACCCCCGATCCACGCAGAATCATGCAACAGCCCAGTCCCTACTAGACCTGGAGGGAAACCTACCAAACACCACCCAACGTGAGCGTGCACACACGCACGCATGCACACACACACAAACACACACATGCACACACGTGCATACACACAAACATGCACGCATGCACGTGCACACACACGTACACATGTATGCAAGAACACACACGCACACACACTCACCCAAGCACACACCCGTGCTCACACACACCACACACGTACACACACATGCACGCACACACATGCATCATGCACACAAACATGCACACGCACACAGACCTGGTGACCTGGGGACAATCTGCAGTTTAGATTATCCACTTTCTCCAGTGTCCACATCGCAGGACTTACCCACCCCAGGCCTGACACCCAGTCACACCCTGTTCTGCCTGTCCCGGGCCTGGGAGACTGAGGAGGTTGGCGGACACCTTTCTCTAGCCCAGCGCATGCCTGCCAGGCCTGGGGGCTGTAATACTGCAGCCTGTCGGTCTAGCACCTTGCATCTAGCGCCCTGGCCCTCTGGGGTCCCTGGGGGACCAGGCTGCACAACAAAAAAGGGGGAAGCTGGAGGAAGACAGGCCAGGCTCCACCCCTGGATGAGATGGGAAGGGCGTCAGTACTCCCAACCCACCCCAACCTGGCTTTCCAGCTCTAGGCCTTGGCCACTAGGTGAAGGAGGGGGTGCTGGCTATGCTTGGGATGGGGTACAGACTGAAAGTTGGGGCATTTGGCTGAAGAGTCTGGCTGAGGAACTTCCCCTCTGGGGTGGACGGGAGGAGGGGAGGCAGCCCAAACTCTTCCCTTCACAACAATGCAGGAAGTGAGCAAGTCTCTGGCCTGAGCACAAGAGAACGAGACCATCGGGGAGGGGTGGGAGAGGCCACGGCACCCGGGACAGGTGCGCCCTCCCGCATCCACCTCCCACACTCTCATCCAGCTCCGCTGCCCCTGCCCTCCCTCTGCGCAGGCCTCCCCCAAGTCTACATGTCCTTTAGGGCTGCTCAGAATGGGTGGCTCAGGGCCTTCAAGACCCCTCAGAACTGGAGTTCCAGAACATTCTCTTGCCCCTCTGGTGCCTCCAGGCCACACCCTCTGCTTCAATGTGCAGACAGACTTTCAAAGGAGTCGCCCCCACTGGTCCTTGCTCCTGGGGAAGGGGGCTGCAGGGCTGGCAACTGTGAGGACCTCGAGACCCCACAATAGGTTGTGGCAACTTGCAATTCATTTTGGTCTGGGGAGAGGAGCCCCCCGTTATCTGTGGAGGAAGAGACAGAAAGAAACAGATCTCACATGAGGTCCTCCAGAGGCATCATTTTCACCCAGGGCAGCCATCTGGACAACTTAGCCTCCCCATCTCTCGGCAGGCCAATTGTCAGGGATGGGGGACGCCAGCCTATGGGTAACCTCCCCATCCCCAAAAACTCTGAACCAGCCTGCCTCCCCACACCCATCCCTGCCCCAGCCATTCAGGATAAAGGCCATAGATACCTAAGAGGAAATGACAATGTTTGTTGGGCCTGTGGGATGCCATTGGGGAGGGGCCAGGGCAGGGGCTGCCCACAGCATGACCATTGTGGTGGCAGCCTTGGGCAACTGTGACGGCCTTTGCAACATGAACTCTGCCTCCAGGGCTGCTGCTGACCCTCTTGGGAGCATTTGCCCACGTACCTGATTGCAAAGTTCAGGAACAGCAGGTAAAACATCTCCCTGAGGCCAGGCGCGGTGGCTCACGCCTGTAAATCCCAGCACTTTGGGAGGCCAAAGTGGGCAGATCACCTGAGGTCAGGAGTTGGAGACCAGCCTGGCCAACATGGCAAAACCCCATCTCGACTAAAAATACAGAAATTAGCTGGGCATGGTGGTGCACTCCTGTAATCCCAGCTACTCAGGAGGCTGAGGCAGGAGAACCGCTTGAACCCGGGAGGTGGAGGTTGCAGTGAACCGAGATTGTGCCACTGCACTCCAGCCTGGATGACAAGAGGGAAACTGTCTCAAAAAAAAAAAAAAATCTGCCTGAGGTCTTGGGCAATTGAGAGGCCCTGCTGACTGCACGCCCTGCATCCAATGGGAGCCACCTTGACCCCAGGCTCTAAAGCCATGCAGACCAGGGATCAAGCCCAGCTCCGTGCTGAGCAGCAGCAGGACCTTGAGGTGAGCTGTTCTGTCTGGGCCTCCACTTGCTCATCGACTGTAAAATGGGAACGATATAATCCACCAATATAGTCCAGCGCACACAGGCTTTTAGGGGGATTAAGCAAGAGGACTTGTTCAAGGGCACAACCCAGCACCTAGGAGGTGGGAGGGCTCAAAAACACCCCAGCTGTGATTCCTGTGACTGGTGAAATTCATTGACACAAAGAGGCCCATTTCCCCACTTGTTGATGTCCCCAAAATCGAGGTGCACTTTAACAGTGATAAGAATGCCTCGGGTCATCATTAAATTGGCAACTTCTTTTTCTGAGCTGGTGGTAAATAAAATAAGGGTGCCTTTTATCATCGATGGCCCCATTTTGATTTCATGAAATACAGTATCCCCCACCCCCTACTCCTGAATAGGCAGATCTGTAGCCCCTCCCCAGGGGCCTTCCAACTCCAGCTCCTCCATCCCCCCGCCAGGCTGGACACTCACAGCTCTGTGTCCTCCAGGGCCGGCGGGCGCTCCATCGCCTGCCGCCGCCTCCTCACGGCCCCCAGGATCTTCTTTCGGGGCCCCAGGGGAACGCTGATGCTGCGGAGGTCGAGGTCAGAGCACAGCATCAGAGCCTCGAGGTCGATCTTCTCCTGCCGCAGGAGGGCGGCAAAGTCCTCCATGTGCAGAGAGGCCAAGAAGGTCTCCAGCGGGCTAGTCTCGGGCTCCAGGTCCTCGTCCAAGCCTAAGTCCAGCTCGTCCCAGGGCAGCTCCTCCTCACAGCGGCGGTCCTGCAGGCTGTTGGCACTGCCCAGGCTGTCATCGTCCAGGCTAGGGGAGCTCTGCAGCCGACCCCGCGGCGCTCCCACCCCGTCCAGCCCCCCATCCTCGCGGCCCAGTCCGTGCAGCCCACTGCTCAAGTAACTTCTGCGGAACACCATGGTGCCCAGGCCGGGGCGGGTAAACAGGGAGTCGTGGCCTGAGTCGGTGCTGACCTCCGAGTGGGCAGGCTCGGCCGCCAGCGTGGCACGGGAGACGCTGTCTTCGTCCGAGAGGAACATGTCCCGGAGCGGGGCTCGGCCCCACTCCTTGGGATTGGCGTAGGTGCCCTGGCGCACGAACATCACGTCGCTGCCCAGCTGCAGGCCCGAGAGCGAGCGGGCGCTCTTGCGCCCATCCTCCGAGACCTTGAAGGTGCCTTCGCCGCCCTGCTTGCGCCGCTCCAGCTTCTTCTGCATCTTGGTCTTGCCCCTGGCCGTGCCGTGCAGCGTGGCCTGCGAGTACGGCAGGTGGCTGCCCAGCGCCAGATGCTGCAGCCGGCGGCTCAGGGTGCTGGACGTGAGGCTGGAGAAACTGAGGGTGTCGGAACGCTCGGCCAGCTCGCGCCGGTAGCGCCGCTCCATGCGTTCGTGGTGCTTACGCTGCAGCTTGGCGCACTCGCGGATGCGTCGCTCCGCCTCGCGGAAGGCCTTGTCCTTCAGCTTGCCCACCAGCTTGGGGTTGAGGCTGCTCTGCTTGGCCGCGATGGAGTCCAGATAGCGCACGCATTCCATGTGGCCCTTCATGGCAGCCATGTCCAGCGGCGTGTGGTAGTCATTGTCTAGGCACCAGATGTTGGCCCCGAAGGACACCAGGAAGGACAGGCAGTGCAAGTGGCCATTGGAAGCTGCCAGATGCAGGGGTGTGTTGCCCCAGATGTCACACTTGTCCGGGTCACCCCTGTAGGGAAAGCATTCAGGAGGGACGAGTGACGAGTCCTGGCTGGGAATGGAGGTGGAGGGAGTGGAGGGGGGAGGGGAGCTTCCCCACTGTCACAGCAACCCCCAAAGGGACCGTAGGCCTGAGATCTCTCCCACTCCAGGAGACCTGCAGGCCTGAGCCACCCAACAGGTGAGCCTAGGGGTGAGCCCGGGGGATAATGGCCTCAGGCGTGCAGGGGGTGGGGTGACAGAGAAGGCGGGACTGGGGCGGGGCCTTCCCCAAGCTAACTGAGGGCTGGGAATCTCAGGGGATGAATATTTGATGCCCTGAGAGAAGGGAGTAAATTATTCACGGGGCCCGGCACAGAGCTGGCCCAGAACGCTGGTGGGCCAGGGCCGCGTCTGGGTCTCTAGGCAGGCATGGTGGTGAGTGTGGTTGCGTGTGCCGAGTAACCGTAAAAGAGAACAGACCAGTGGGTGGCGTCTGCCGGGCCCCAGCCCAGGGTGAGCGTGTGTGAGGTGTGGGCTTGCGTGTCAGCAGGCAGGGCCCTGTCTGCAGGGAGCAGGGCCAGCCCTGGCAAGACGGAGTGTGAGAGGAGGTGTCGGGCCTTGGCCTGGGCCGGGAGGGGAGTGCGGGGGCAGCCAGGACTGGAGGGGAGGAGGAGGGAAATCAGCTGCCCACGCTCCGAAGCCCTCAATTCCCCAGGTTGCCCCCTCTTTGGTATCCCTGCAAGGCTGGCTCACTTGAGCCTGTCCAGGGACCCCTGACAGCCCCCACAAGCACCCTTCACATGAGACTGTGTCCCCCAGGGCAAGCTCCCAAGACTCCTCCGGAGCTCTCCCTCCCTTGGGGGCCCAGCACAGCACCCCTGCCCTGCGCTAATGAGGCCACAAGACCAACCCCCAGGGCTGAGGGAAGAATCACTCCCTTGTCTCAACAGCTCCCCACACACCCCTTCCTGGGCCTCCCCTCCTGGCGGCCAAGTCCTACAGGCCAGTGTGGGAAGGACCTGCCAGCACCCGACCCACACCCCATCAAACACCAGTCCTGGTCTCTGGAGGAGTTGGAGCTTGGTGTATTCAAGGGGAGCCCTCTTCCCCTCCTCTCATGAGCCTCTCTGAAGGGATGGCAGGGGACAGTGTCACTGTGTGCCCTCCTGGGGTGGGGAGGGGCCAGTCAGCCTTGGCCTCATGGGACATGGTTCAGCTGCCCAGGCTTCGAGGCTGCTCCCACCTGATGCTGGGCCTGAGGAGCAGCCCAAGGAGAGGGCAAGAGGGAGGGGTCTCCAGCACCTACTACATGTTCAGGCCACAGGCCAGTACCTGGCACTGGGGCCAGCTCAGCCCCTGGCCCTCTCTCCCATGACCTGAGACTTCATATCAACCCTCCTGGGGTGTGCTGTCCACCCCTCATCCTGTCCAGGCTGCCCTGATGTCCAGACCAACCTGACTTCTCTTTATAAAGCCATTGCGGCTGAGGGAGTTGGTCACATTCATTTGACTTTAGCTCCAAGGAACCCATGTCAGTGGCTCTGGTCCTGGAGGTGGCTCAACTGCCACCTCCAGGCCCCTTCCCTGGTGCTGACAGCTGCACTGTATGCCCACCCCCCGCCCAGGACAACTCCAAAGGGAAGGGGAGGGAAGAGAAGCCCCTTCAGAGTGACCACATCACAGCCTCCACCATTGCTTAGCTGTGCCCGGCTGTGGGGGAGGGACTTGGAGAGAGTTAATGGAGTGGCTGAATCAGTGACATTTGGCGCTCTGGACAGTGTCCATAAATCCCCAAAATGAGCAGGTTGAGGGCAAGCGCTGTGTGACACCAGCCTGCCGGAGAACGTGGGTGCTGGCTGGCAGAGCCCTTTGGATCCAAGGCTGGAGAGTGGGCAGTGGAGACCCCTCCCTTTCTAGCCCCCACTGCTGGCCCCTCCAGACTTCCCAACCTTCTCTCCAAGTCTCACTATCCCCTCACTCTTGCTTCCAGGGGGACCCCAGCCAGGGGACCTCTCCCACCTTCCCCTCACTCTGCAGCAACCCCCCATAATCAGGAACCCCCAAATCCCGGTTTCTCCCCTCCTAGCCCCAGATCCAGGTCACAAGTGTTAACAAGTGTCAGATGCCTCCGCTTGGGTCCCCCTCCACGTGTGTCTCTCCCACAAACGCCAGGGTCTAAGAGTCCACCTGTCTGCAGGGGAAGGAGACAGCTCAGAGGAGCGGTGGACGAGGGAGTTTGGGGTGGTCTCAGGGGCCTCAAGGGCGCTGGGTGGGGCGTACTCACCCGCGGCTCACAATGAGACGCAGCGACTCGAGGTTGCCATGGTAGGCAGCCCAGAGAGTGGGGGTCATGCCATCCTCGTCGGGGGCATTCAGCTCCTTCCGGGTGGCCTCCTTGAGGAGCTCCAGGTAGCCATCCCGGGCTGCCCGGTGGTACTGGTCGTTCATGGCGCCCGAAGTGGACGGGGCGGGCGGGGGGCACGGAGAAAGGCCCCCCGCAGGGGAGGGCGGCGGGGTTAGGGCTGAGGCATGAGGTTGGAGGAGGGGGCCGGGCAGGGGCCGGGGCCGCCAGCCCCCGCTGCCGCAGACGGAGGGTGCGGAGCGCCAGAGCCGCGACTACCAAGACATCTGAGCCGCTCACCCGGCGGCGGGGGCGGTGGGGGGGAAGGGGGCGGGGGACGAAATCTCCCGCTGTCCAGGGAGCCGCCCCCGGTCTTCCCCTGGGTCCTAAACACCCTGCATGCACCTCAACACACGAGGGTGACCCACGCAAGGCCCTGCCCTCCTCTTCAAAAGTGCCCACCCCGGGGCCGCGCACTGTGACGCCCAGTCCGGGGACAGTCAGAGGTCTGTCCTCACTAGAGCCTGGGGCGCTGTGGCTCCCTATTTTTCCACCTGTCAGTGGAACGAACCGAGAGCTGGGGAGGAGTGCCGGAGGGCGGGGTGGGGGAGCCGTCCTGAGCCCCAGGACAGTGGACCTAAGAAGGGGCACCGGCACCGACCGCGGTTCGGTCAGCGAGTGGGACGGGCCAGACCGCCGCCGCCTGAACGGAGTCCCTCGACCGCACTCCAGCAGGGGGCGCTGGAGGACCGGCAACGGCTCCGCGCGCCGCGTGGAACTTCGCACCCAAGCCCCGGAGTCCAGCGGAGCGCGGGCCGCCGGCGGGGGCGGGCAGGGCGGTGGGATAGAGGAAAAGGGAGCTTGGATCACTGCGAGGACCGTGGGGGAGAGGGGGACTGGGGTTCCCATCCCGGGCAGGAGCAGAAGAGCACAGGATTCAGGGTGCGCCGCGGCTGGAGGGCGTCAGGGTGCCCGCAGGCTTTTTGGACGTCTCTTGAGCTTAGCTCTCGGGGCTCTGGGCGCCTGGAATGCTGCGCGCCAGGGCGCGGTGGGCACCGGGGGCGGGGTGCCCTCTAGGTGCCGCAGTGCGGGGCCGCGCCCGAGCCTGGCCGCACCGGGGTGACTGAGTGGGGTCGCCTCTCAAAGGGTAAATATGAGTCTTGCCTTATCTGGCTCCAGCGGGCTCTTCCCTAAATTCACCTTGGAGAAAGATGGATCATGTGAGCGGGACTGAGAGCTTTATGGAGCCGAACTCCCGCAGCTGTAAATCACCCTGTCCTCCTGGGTATAAAGCGCCTGTCCATCTCGGCGTGGGAGAGAGGAGACGCTCGCCGTCCCCTGACCCCCAGCTCAGCGCCGGCTCCAAGCCCAGCCAGGTGGGTACCCCGGGCCACAGGGCAATCGGACTTGGGGAGTGGGGACCTTGGAGGGGTCCAACCGGGTGCTGCCGCTTCTCCTTTCTTCCCGTCCAGCGAGAGGGGCAGGTTCCGCGTTTTCTCTTCCCCTTTCCCAGCGCTTCCTCAAGCACCTGAAGCCCCAACCCTGCGGGTCAGGAACTCCCTAGTCCCCAAATCTAGGGATGAGATGGGGGAAGGAGAGCCGTCAGGGGTGACCGGGAGTTTTGTCCGCTCCTCCCCTACAGTGATCCCTCTAGCCTTCTCCAGTCGCCCCCGCCATGTCCGAGGAGCTGGCCCAGGGCCCCAAGGAGAGCCCCCCGGCGCCGAGTGCAGGCCCCAGAGAGGTGTGGAAGAAGGGTGGCCGCCTGCTGTCGGTGCTTCTGGCCGTGAACGTGCTGCTTCTCGCCAGCACGCTCATCAGCGGCGGAGCCTTCAACAAGGTGGCCGTGTACGACACCGACGTGTTCGCCCTGCTCACTGCAATGATGCTGCTGGCAACGCTCTGGATCCTCTTCTACCTCCTCCGAACCGTGCGCTGCCCCTGCGCGGTACCCTACCGGGACGCGCACGCTGGCCCCATCTGGCTCCGAGGTGCCAGGGGAGGTGGGGGTGAGGTGGGGTGGGCACAGCAGGGAGCTGCAGGCTAGGGCTCTCACAGGAGCTGCAGAGCGCAGATTGACATACGAGGGCAAGAGGCTCCCTAGGGAGGACCAGGAGGACCGGAGGGTGAGGTGGGCTGCAGTTAAGGAAAAACAGGAAGGTAAGGAGTCCTGGGGGAGGGATGAATAGACGGATGGAACGGGACCTCTTTGCCCCCGGTCTGAAGATTGGAGAAGGCTGGTTGAGGGATGGCCTTTGATGGAGAGCAGGAACCAGAAGATGGCAGCCACTGAAAGAGCCCAGCCAGGGCCCTTTGCGATATCCACACAGCCCCAAAGAGAGGGGGGCTTTGTAGCAGGTCCATGCATCCACCCACTCAGTCATACACTCATCCTTCCATCCATCCATTCACCTTTCAGTCTGTCTATCCACCTATCCACCTATCCTCCCACCCTCCCCATTGATCCATCCAACAGTGCACTCACTCACCCGTCCACCCACCCATCTAGCCTCGCATCCTCAGGCCTGTCCTCAGCTCGGCAGGCCTTCTCTCCTGCCTCTCTGATCCACCACCACCACCCACCCACCCCTGGTTCCCAGGTGGGCTGGTGCTGTTTGGAATCTGCACCCTCATCATGGATGTCTTCAAGACCGGCTACTACTCCAGTTTCTTTGAGTGCCAGTCGGCCATCAAGATCCTGCACCCCATCATCCAGGCTGTGTTTGTCATCATCCAGGTGGGTGGAAGAGTGTCGCTGTGTGGAAGAAAGGAGCTAACACTTGGCCATTGGGAAGGACCCAACAAGGGCTCAGAGACCTGAGCTCCATCCGCCTCGTATCCTGAGCTATTAAGTAAACCAGGGACAGGGCTATAGAGAGCATCACAGGAGTCCATCAATGTGGAAACACCTCATAATGAAGTAACATCCCAATGTGAGCTTCCACTTGGAGCTCTGCAATGTTATTTCAACCTAAGCAGTGCCAGTAGTTAACACCTAGGAGGTGTGAGTTGTGACAGCCAGCCCTGTCTCCTAGAACGTGGCCTGCCCTTCTTGGGTGCCCGTAGGGGGCTTCTGTGTCAGCCGAGGCTCCTGCCAGCTTGGTCCCTCTGTTCTGTATTTGTTTGGAAAGTAGGGTAGCCTGTAACTGGGATTTCTCAAACATTCACTTTGTAGTTGTTGTTGCATAAACAATACTTTGAAAGATCTTCTGATTGAGCTGAGACAGGACTGGGCTTAGATGGGATCAGAATAGCCCCCAGCCCTCTATCATGACCAAAATGGCACCATGGATGATGCCCTCCCCAGAAACATCACCCCTGCTGCCCAGGTTTTCACAGTTCAGCACACGTGTGGCTGTGGTATTTATGTAGTTTTAGTCTTTCGTATTTTATGGGTTTGAAGAATACTCAGGTAAAATGAATATATAGATATCCCCACATCACCAAATGCCATAGCAGGGATTCACAGGCAGCCAGACGGTAGCAAGGCCTGGTACGGTGACAGAGGAAGAGGATGAGCAGGGGATGTTGTCAAACGAAGGTGAGAAGTCCACAGAGACTCCTTCCACCCTGAGCAAGACCTAACCTGAGGCTGGCCTTGCTCCCAGAAAAAAAAAAATAACTAGATAGTCAAAAATCTACTTGACCCCCATCTCCACACAAAATAAACCCCACCACGAGCAGGGTTTTACATGTGACGTTTTGCAAACCTTTAAAGAATGGAGAACCACTATTTTATACAAACAGTGTCAGAATGGAAAAAGACAGTGCTCCCCACCTAATTTTTTTTCTTTTTTCTTTTCTTTTTCTTTTTCTTTTTCTTTTTTTTTTTTTTTTTTAAGATGGGGTCTCACTCTATCGCCCAGGCTGGAGTGCAGTGGCGCGATCTCAGCTGCAACCTCTGCCTCCTGGGTTCAAGCGATTCTCCTGCCTCAGCCTCCCAAGTAGCTGGGATTACAGGTGCATGCCACCATGCCCAGATAATTTTTTGTGTGTTTTTAGTACAGATGGGGTTTAATAGAGATGGGGTTTTACCATGTTGGCCAGGCTGGTCTCAAGCTCTTGACCTCAAGTGATCCACCTGCCTCGGCCTGCCAAAGTGCTGGGATTACAGGCGTGAGCCACTGCACCCAGCCTCCACCTCATTCTGTGAAGCTAAAATTAACCTGATAACTCAGTGTAAGGGTTCCTCAGGCGGAGAGAACAAGATGGCGTGGACGTGAGTGTACTGGAGTTTTGTCCATCTATGGAGTAAATGACTCTCACCAATGTCTCTCAATACAGACCTACTTTCTCTGGGTCTCCGCTAAAGACTGTGTTCACGTCCACCTGGATCTGACCTGGTGAGAACTGCAGCTCGATGCCTGTGCCCAGTGTGCTGGTGTTCACCTTGCAGGAGAGATTCAGGCTTTCCACCCCGGGGCAGGGCCTCTCCTTATGTCCCCTGGGTGGGGTTGCAGCCAAGCCCTCCTTGCTTTGTCAGGCTGACTTCCACTACCTTGTGGGGCCCTTTCTCCCAGGGGAGGGAGTGGTGGTGGCCCCCGGGAAAACCTCCTAGCCCTGTCTTTGGTGGCATACCAGCCAGGCTGTGTTCCTACCAAAATCAGCTTCCCTGTTCACACAGGGCCTGGCTGCTTTCTCATTTCTCAACATCAGCTCTCAGTATTGCTCCCCAACCTGCCAAAGGGTCACAGGCCTCTTTGTCCCCACCCCCAACCCCAAACAGGTGTGGTCTCATGTTCACACTCACCACCAACCTGGCCATCTGGATGGCAGCCGTGGTGGATGAATCTGTGCACCAATCCCACTCCTACAGCAGTTCTCACAGCAATGCCAGCCACGCCCGTCTCGCCTCTGACCGTGAGTTTCCTCTTAATGCTGGCCCTGTGGCTACCAGGCCTTGGGCCGGGTGCTTTGTGAATTTATAACGTCAGTCTCCCGTGCCCACATGAGGGCATAGAGGCAAAGGAGAGAGCCAGGGACCTCCTCCTGCTGCAGGATCTACCTCCGCAGTATAGGTGTAGGTGACCCCAGAAGGGAAGTATCAGGGGCACCCTTTTATCCTTGAGGCTGCAGCCCAGGACCCCCTGTCCAGTCTCCATCTCACCAAGAAGGGACCCAGGACCAGGTGCAGTGGCTCATGCTTGTAATCCTAGCACTTTGGAAGGCTAAGGGAGGCGAATTGCTTGAGCTCAGGAGTTCAAGACCAGCCAAGGCAAGATGATGAAACCCCGTCTCTACAAAAAAATATAAAAAATTAGCCCATTGTGGTGGTGCATGCCTGTGGTCCCAGCTACTATGGGAGGCTGAGGTGGGAGGATTGCTTGAGCCTGGGAGGTCGAGACTGCAGTGAGCTGTGATTGCACCACTGCACTCCAACCTCGGTGACAGAGTGAGACCCTGTTTCAAAAATTAAAAAAAAAAAGAGACCCAGACCCAGAATCCAGGAAGAAAGGGCAAGAGTGATGAAGCTGGGAAAAGGGGAAGGGAGGCAGAGTGGTTCTGTGGTGCAAGCATGGATCAGATGGGAGAGCCCCGGAAGGAGGAGAAGGTGAGAAATAATCATGGCATCACAATGGTAAGGGTGGCAATTTACTGAGGTCTGTATGTCAGGCACGGTGCTGAGTGTCTTAAACACTCCATTTAACCCTCAACACTTCCCTGTGAAATGGGTACTCTCCCCATTCCCATGCATAGGTGCAGAAACTAAGGCAGAGAGAGCTTAAGTAGCTCACCCAAGGTCTAGCACTAGCATGCATATGCATCTTTGTTTTTAACCAATATGCTAAACTAAGGAGCAACCGGATCCAGTCTCCAGTCCTCATTCTCTGGACTTCTCTAGGGTCCCCCAATAGCCAGGAACAGACAAGATAAGTAAGACATGCACGCTACTAGCATGGGAGGGTCCAGCAACAGAAAGCATGGCCCCTGCCCTCAGGGAGACCCCAGCCCAGCAAACCTTACAAAGAACCACCCTGCACAGAGAGGACTCCTGAGGGTGCAAAACCAAACCAGGGAGGTGATGGACTTCACATGGGGGCCTGCAGGCTGGAGAGAGGCCTGCCGGAGAAGTACCTGTCCCGGGGTCAGAAGTCAGGCAGTTGGCGTTGACTCTGCCTTTACAAGTCATGTCACCACGTTAAGCCTCAGTTTCTTCATCTGCAGAACCAGCTGGGCTAGTTTTTAGGATGAAAAGAGACGTTTGCCAAGGCCCAGAGTATCCTACAAACACATTCTGGAGTCAAGTCAAGACTCCTTTCCATGTGGTACAAACAGAAGTGACGGGAGGTCGTGGTGGAGAATTGGGCACAGCAGCTGGCTTTCTGGGCTGAATCAGATGGTAGGGAGAGCTGTGAGGAAGCTTGAACTTTAGAGGTTCCCAAGAGAGCCGCTTTCTATCTCAGGGAGCCGGGCAGGAAGGGATGGAAGGAATGGAGTGGGGTGAAGTGAGCAGCCCTGTGGTTCAGACTGTTCTTTTTTTTTTTTTTTTTTTGAGACAGTCTTGCTCTGTCGCCCAGGCTGGAGTGCAGTGGCGTGATCTCGGCTCACTGCAACCTCTGCCTCCTGGGTTCAAGCAATTCTCCTGCTTCAACTTCCCGTGTAGCTGGGACTACAGGTGCATGCCACCAAGCCCGGCTAATTTTTGTATTTTTAGTAGAGACAGGATTTCACCATGTCGGCCAGGCTGGCCTCAAACTCCTGACCTCAGGTGATCCGCCTGCCTTGGCCTCCCAAAGTGTTGGGATTACAGGTGTGAGTCACTGCACCTGGCCTAGACTGTTCTTACTGAGCACTGATGTGTCCCAGTCTCTGGCACACAGTAGGTGCTCAAGAAATATTTGTTAAGTGAAGGAGTGTGCCACGCCCTGTAAAGGCATGAGGGATACCGTGGTGAATATAGCAGGCATGACAGACAGGGACCCTGCCCTTAACAAAGGTCACAAGCTAGGCTGGGCGTGGTGGCTCACGCCTGTAATCCCAGCATTTTGGGAGGCCGAGGCAAGTGGATCACCTGAGGTCAGGAGTTCAAGACCAGCCTGGCCAACATGGCGAAACCCTGTCTCTACTAAAAATATAAAAATTAGCTGAGCGTGATGGCAGGTGCCTGTAATTCCAGCTACTTGGGAGGCTGAGGCAGGAGAATGGCTTGAATCCGGGAGGTGGAGCTTGCAGTGAGCCAAGATCACACCATTGCACTCCAGCCCGAGCATCAAGAGTGAAACTCCGTCTCAAAACAAAACAAAACAAAAAAGCATCACAGGCTAGGGGTGAGACCTCTCTAGGAAGGCAGGAGGGCAGTCCAGCCCTGTGTCTCTCTCTCCACAACAGAGCATGCAGGCAACCCAGTCGGAGGAGACTCCTGCCTCTGCAGCACGGCCGTCTGCCAGATCTTCCAGCAGGGGTACTACTACCTATATCCCTTCAACATCGAGTACAGCCTCTTTGCCTCCACCATGCTGTATGTCATGTGGAAGAATGTGGGTAGATTCCTGGCCTCCACCCCTGGCCACAGCCACACCCCATCCCCTGTCAGCCTCTTCCGGGAGACCTATTTTGCTGGCCCGGTTCTGGGCCTGCTGCTCTTCGTGGTGGGGCTGGCTGTCTTCATCATCTATGAGGTTCAAGTGAGCGGGGACGGGAGCCGCACCCGGCAGGCCCTGGTTATCTACTACAGCTTCAACATTGTCTGCTTGGGACTCACGACCTTGGTCAGCCTGAGCGGCTCCATCATCTACCGTTTTGACCGCCGGGCCATGGACCACCATAAGAACCCCACACGCACCCTGGACGTGGCCCTGCTGATGGGTGCCGCCCTGGGTCAGTACGCCATCTCCTACTACTCCATCGTGGCCGTGGTGGCGGGCACACCCCAGGACCTGCTGGCAGGGCTCAACCTCACCCATGCACTGCTCATGATCGCCCAGCACACCTTCCAGAACATGTTTATCATCGAGAGCCTTCACCGAGGACCACCCGGGGCTGAGCCTCACAGTACCCACCCCAAGGAGCCCTGCCAAGACCTCACCTTCACCAACCTGGATGCCCTCCACACCTTGCCCGCCTGCGCACCCACCCCCGGGCTGGTTAGCTCCAGCTCCTCAGACCAGCAGGAAGCAGTGGCCATCATCCCAGCCTCCAGAAGTCAGTGGAGACGCCGGTGCCTAAAAGACATTTCTCTGTTTCTCCTGCTCTGCAATGTCATCGTGAGTAGCTGGGGGGAGAAAGGGTGGGCTTGAGAGAAGAGACTGAGGAAGGATGCTCTTGCAGGATTAAGCCCTTAGCTTCCTCTGTCTTGCCCCTGGCCTGCCTGAGAATCTTACAGCTCTCTAGGAAAGGAGCAGGTTCAGAGGGGGCCAGCTGTAGCTTTGGGGCAAATGGCATCTCAGGGCACACAGAGAAAACGAAATCCTAGCGTTCTGGCGTCTAGGCAGCAGATGGAGCTGGAAGGGCCCCAGGGAAGGTTGACACAGAGGCTGGGCAGAGGTGAGAGGGAGCTGAGAGCTGATGTGGAAGGCGGGGTCCTCACCCCCTAGTGGGAGGTGTGACTGCTCCTGGGAACTTGTGACCTGCCTGCTTCTCAGAATAATTGGAACAGCGTCAGGAAGTAGCGGAGAGCAGCGTAAGTGTGAGCAGTCTGTTAGCAGAGTGAAGTGGGATGGAGGGCATCTACAACAGCCACCCCCTCCCTAGTGACTCAGCAAAGATTAAGAACAACAGACTTGGCCGGGCACAGCGGCTCATGCCTGTAATCCCAGCACTTTGGGAGGCCGAGGCAGGCAGATCACAAGGTCAGAAGTTCAAGACTAGCCTGGCCAACATGGTGAAACCCCGTCTCCACTAAAAGTATAAAAATTAGCCAGGCATGGTGGTATGCGCGCCTATAATCTCAGCTACTTGGGAGGCTGAGGAAAGAGAATTGTTTGAACCCAGGAGGCGGAGGTTGCAGTGAGCTGAGATTGCACCACTGCACTCCAGCCTGTGCAACAGAGTAAGACTCTGTCAAAAAAAATAAAAAGCAACAGACTTCACCCAATACAAATATGTTCTCTGTATAGAAGTACCAGGGCAGAAACACTGGTAATGAAAGTACATCCCAATAGGGAAACACTCCTGGTGTTTCTAGTACAACCCAAGACAGAAATGGCCCAGTGGGGGCTTATTATTACCTCTGATACAGAAACATGTACCTATGTGGGTACATCTCAAAGAGAAAAAAACACTTCTAATGAAGTTTCACTCAATAGAAAAACAATCCTTTCAGCTAGAACCTCCAAGAGAAAAATATCCCTAATATAGAAAATTACTTAATGTGGGTATATCCCAGGACAGAGCAAGAGCCCCAAAGTGAATTCTGCCCCATGAAATCCTACCTGCATGAGGTACACCAGTGGCCCTAAGTAAGAGTCATTCTTAGTGAGGTCCCACTGTAAAGGGCCATCCACCAGGTCATAGTCCCCATAGATGTGGGATGATGCCACGCAGGAGCCTTCCAACACAATCAATTTCACTTAAAAAAAAAAAAGTGGTCATCAATCTCTGACCCTACCAGCAGAATCATTAAGGCCCAGACCTCAGCATGTCTCGGACCGGCTTTGGTACCCGGCTGCTGCCCTCTGGCCCCACCCCCACCTTCCACCCAGGCCTGGCTTATAGGCTAGGGGCCACCTTCTGGGAGGCTATTCTTGCTTCAGGTATCTGAGCCTAAATCACCTCCAGTAGCATCTTCTCCATCTCCTTCATTTTATAGGACAGAACAGGCTTAGAGGGGACTGCGATGTGCCCAAGGATGAAGTTAATCAGGGGTAGGGGTGGGGCTAGCCTAGAAACCTTTGTTCTTTGCTTCTTACCCACACCTGAATCTTCTGAGCTCATAGCCAGAGAGGAAGCAGGATTCCAACTTCCACTTCCTCCCACTCCTGGAAAGGGAGAAGGGGATGAGGGGAGAGCTGGAGGGCAGAGCTCAGGGAGGGCTGGGGTGGGGTGGCCTTCTGTCTGAACCCCAAACCCCCTGCCTTGAGCCTATCTGATTCTGCCACCCCCACCCCTGTGCACACAACTGCCCAGGGCAGAGCTGCTGATTTCTCTGTTTGTACCTCTTCTTCTAGAGAAACCTCTTCTCCCCTCCCCGATCCCACACTGAGGCCCTGCTAAGATTTTGGGAGAGGCGATCACAGGTGGACTCCTAGCCTGGGGATGGCAAATTCAGTTGGGCTCACTTCCTGAGCCCCTTAGAGAGTGCTAGGTCCTGTCCAAAATGCTAGAGCTGCCCATTGACTGACACCCAGCCCTCCGTGTCCACCAAGCTAGAAGGATGGGCCCCCATCTAGCCACGGCCCAGCAAAGCCCACAGAAATGACCCACAGGCATCCATCCAGGCCAGCTCCTGAAATGCTCCTCTCTCCACACAGCTGTGGATCATGCCTGCCTTCGGGGCCCGCCCTCACTTCAGCAACACAGTGGAGGTGGATTTCTACGGCTACTCTCTCTGGGCAGCCATCGTCAACATCTGCCTCCCTTTCGGCATCTTCTACCGCATGCACGCTGTCTCCAGCCTGCTAGAGGTCTACGTGCTGTCCTGAGGCCTCCAACGGAGGCGTTGGGGGCAGGAAGAGGGGGCTCAGCTCATGTGCCTGCTCAGATACCCTCTGGGAACGAATCCCAGCTGATGCCATATGACAGCCCATTTCCTGCTGGTCCCAGAGTGGAATTTTCACAAAAGTTATTTTTCCAGGTTCAATTTTTAAATCACAGTCAGGACAGGCCCATCCACCCCAGTATGACCGTGGGGCATGAGGTGACTGGGGAGGGGAGACCTCTCCTGGCAGCATTTCTAAGACCCAACAAGATCTGGAGGTGCCGGCTCTGGCTCCATCTCTAATCCCCCGCTGGCCAGTCCACTGTCTGGAGCTGGAAACCAATAAACTTGTGATTTACCCCCGTCCCTACTGTTTGTCTTTGTTGTCCCGTCTGAGGTGGTCACGGGAGAGGATCTTGGGAGTCAGAGCGAGAAGGGCCCCTGGAGATTTTCAGGTCTCAAATTTTGCAGTGTGTGAGCAAAATCCCAGTGACAGACTAGCTACAGGGTGGGTAACTGGAGTTCCCAAACTGCCATCTTCCTCTTCCCTTTATCTCCAGGTGGCATATACATATAATCTTTTTTTTTTTTTTTTTTTTTTTTTTTTTTTTTGAGAGAGTGTCTCACTTTTTTGCCCAAGCTGGAGTGCAGATAGCTCACTGCAACCTTAACCTCCTGGACTCAAGAGACCCTCCCACTTCAGCCTCCTGAGTAGCTGGAACTACAGCTACTACTGCCACCACGCCTGGCTAAATTGTGTGTGTGTGTGTGTGTGTGTGTGTGTGTGTGTGTGTGTGGAGGTGGGGGTCTCACTGTGTTGCCCAGTCTGGTCTTGAATTCCTGGGCTCAAGTGATCCTCCCGCCTCAGCCTCCCAAAGTGCTGGGATTACAGGCATGAGCCACAGCACCCAACCTAATCATTTTCTTTGTGTGTGTCCCATGACACAAGAAAGTTTAGGAAGCAGTGACCTAGTCTAATGTCTACATTTTACAAAGAAGGAAGCTGAGGCCCAGAGAGGTAAAGTGACTTGCCCAAGGTCACACACCTACAAAAAATCCAGAGCCTTTCTGCTAAGAACAATAATTTTCAAACTTTGTTTTTAAGCAGAACATTTTTTCCCTTCAAATAAAATATTACAGGAACACAAGTTTATAACATAGATATAGGCCGAGTGCAGTGCCTCACGCTTGTAATTCCAGCACTTTGGGAGGCCGAGGCAGGCAGATCACTTGAGGTCAGAAGTTCAGACCAGCCTGGCCAACATGGCGAAACTCTGTTTCTACTAAAAAATACAAAAAGTAGCCGGGCATGGTGGCGTGCACCTGTAATCCCGGCTACTCAGGAGGCTGAGGCAGGAGAATCACTTGAACCCAGGAGGCAAAGGGTGCAGTGAGCCGAGATCATGCCACTGCACTCCAGCCTGTCTAAAATGAAAACAAAAACAAACAAACAAAGATATAAACAAGGCAGTTCTAATTTAAAAGGAGTTGGGAGTCTCAGATCCTCACCACTTGACTTTCCCCTGCCCCAGGAGGTCCCTGAGGAGTTTCCTCCAAGCCCTAGGGTTTCTACTCTACAAAGGGTATAGGGATGCTTAGGAGGGAAGACAGCAGAGAGATGGGAAGGAGGCTCCACAGTTAGAAGAAGAGTGAAAGGTGGTGGTGAGCATGCAGAGGCAGAGGGAGGGGAAGGGCTGGGAGAGGGAGGGCTGGTCGGGACCCATGGAGCGGATGGCATTTGGGGGAGATCATGCGAACGGCAGCACCGGGAGCTCAGGGGACTTTGAGGAAAGTGTGCCAGGACCCTGTCAGCAGAAGGAGGTGAGTAGTTCTCAGAGGCCGCAGGTGGAGCTGAGGAGGCCTCCTCCCCTGTCAGAATGGGGCTGTGCTCCAACTCTCCCCACCAAGTTCAGGTTTGACTTAAGGGAAACAGGCCTCCAGGCCTGGGGCTAGGTAGGGTACAGGAAAAAGCGACTCCAGGCCTGGAGGGAGGGCGTCCATTCCCAGCTTCATCACCAAAGGAAAACGAGGCCTGAATCCCGCAAGTTCTTTACTGCGGGCCTAAGAACACTGCACCCCTCTCCACCCCATCCGAGGGCGGGCTGCGAGCTGGAGACCCTGCAGGCCCGCGCCTACACAGCCCTCAGCCCCGCCCGCTTGTCCAGCTGCCTCGCAATTGGCTGCACCCTCTGGGTCCGAGCCCCCGGCAGGGTAATTAACGAGGGATTAATGAGATTTCCAAAGTCAACAGAAAAATCGATGGGCCGCGGAGCCCGAGCGGCGGCTGCGCAGTCCCGCTGGGGGAGGGCGTCGCGGGCATCGGTCTCACCTGGACGGACGATCCGCTCAGCGCCCGCAGTCGGTGGTTAGCCCGCGGCGATGCCTCTCCCGGCCTCAGGTAAGCCCGGAGCGCCGGCGGAACTTTCCCAGGTTGCGCACCCCAGACACTGGCACATACTACGCCCCCAAAAGCGGGGTTCACGAGTAGGGGCTGCAGGGATCGGAACGGGAAAGCGGGGTGACTGTGGAGAGATGAACTCCCTTTAATCCGAGGCCGGCCCCTCCACCCGCCCCCCAACCCGCGCTCCGCACCCCTACTCCTTTCCGTGGACCCGGGGGGCACAGAGGGCCTCAGGGCGCGGCTCCTCCCGGCCGGGTCCACACAGCAGAAAGTGGGCGCGGAGGCCTGGGGTGTGAGGTGGGTTGGGGCTGTCTGGACGCCCGGTCTGGGGCACACAGGAAGCGACTGCCCCGGCCCCGCAGTCCCTAAAATGGCTCGGAAGGAAATCCCGAGGGCGCCCGCACTCAGCAGCCTCCTCGGAGCCGGCCCTGCGTTGCTGGGCAGAGCGCCAGGCCCGACGGCTCCGCGGCTTTCATCCCCGCTCCAACCGAGACCCACAAACCAGTCCAGTGTCCCGGCTCTCCCTTGGACTGGCGTCGCGCCCAGGGGCGTGCCAGGGGGCGGCGGAGTCCTGCTTGTCAGTTCCAGGCGCCCTTGCCCCAGCTTTCTGCCCGAGACCCCTAAATGCCCACTCCTGCCCCCTGCCCAGCCCCGGACCAAATTCGCTCCTTTGAAGGCTCACGCCAGCGGCCTTTGGAGAGTTGGACTCCAGGGTGGGAGACGGGGGATACTGTCAGGGCAAAGACCCCAGAGGGAGAGAACCTGGAACCTTGTCCCCCAGTGTCCCCTCCAGGCCTCCAGTCTGAATAAAATCCACCCTTGAAATTCACCAGTAATCCCGACCCTTCCCAGCTCTCCAGGATCTCAAAAGAACTGGAAGGAAATGCAGAGATAGCCAACACTGAGCTTTCCAGGTGCCAGGCATTGCCGGCATTACTCTCTACCCATGCTTCTTGCATGTATTAAATCACGTCATTCTGACAAAGCCCCTATTCGGCATTAATCCCCCCCCCTTTTTTTTTTTTTTTTTTTTTTTTTGAGACAGGGTCTAACGGTCTCTCAGGCTGGAGTTCAGTGTCGCGATCACAGCTCACTGCCGCCTCAGCCTCCCAGGCTGAAGCAATCCTTACACATCAGCCTCCCGAGTAGCTGGGACTACAGGTGCATGCCACTACACCTGGCTAATTGTCCGGTATTTTTTATAGAGACAGGGTTTTGCCATGTTCCCCAAGCTGGTCTCCAACTCCTGGACTCAAGGGATCTGCTCACCTCAGCCTCCCAAAGTGCTGGAATTACAGGCGTGAGCCACTGCAGCCAGCCTCGTTCCAGAAGTCTTTATTGAGCACCTACTATGCACCAGCTACTATTCCATAGTTGTGTATCCGTTTTGCAGATGACAACACTGAGGCACAGAGTCTAAGTAGCTCTCTGTAGTAGTCTCAATAGTCTAAGATGACAGAGGTAATAAGTGCTGGAATCTGAGCTCTTGATCATTAATCTACCCTGCTTGGGGGCTGGAGGAGAGGGTGCAGGTTTTGGGGAAGGTGAAGCAGAGCAGTTAGAGTTGGGAGATATGGAGCAGGGAGGCATCCCGGTGAGCCCCAGCCTTGCTCAATTTGGGTTGGGGAGCTTAGGAGGGAAAGATAAAGATCATCTGGAGTCTCCTCCCCAGCCAGCCTGGAAAGAGTTTAATGGGAAGGGTCTCTGTCCACAGCTCTGGTGCTGAAAATTCCCCAAAAGATGCCAGAGTCAGTGGGCAAACACTGGGTGAATGTCACATCTGCGCTAGGTTTGGGGGGTCCAAGTTAAGCAGGACCCGGTCTCTGTCCTGGAGGAGTTCCAGGCCTTAATGGGAGCCAGCCACACCCACAGCACACGAAACAGGGCACACCTACTCTCAATAGAGGGGAGTGGCCCCAGCAAAGTAGCACCAGAAGGCTTAGGCAGAGAGGAAGGCTTTCCAGGTGGGTGGGGAGGATGGGCGAGTGGCAGGGGGGCAGAAAGAAAAGCAGTATCCAGGAGGGATGGCAGGAGGCAGGAGACCATGCGAGAAACGCAGAGCTGTCTACCTGGGCCTCAGTGGGTGTGGGAGGCTGGTGCCTTGAGTACGGCAGCGGAGGTGGGACAGGGAGGAGACAGAACTTAGGCAAGGATGACAGAGTGGACTGGGAAAGGGGAGAAAATCGTTTATAGAATCTTGAAAAGAGGCTGAAGTTTTAGTGCTCCATCTGCCCCAGAAGAGAACAGCAGAAGGTATAAATATGGAGCAGGTAGAGAATGGGAGAATATGACAAGGGGAGAATGGGAGCCTGGAGAGGTTGCATTTTCAAGCCAGATACAACGAGGGTCTTCTGGTGTTGCATAGAGGGCACATCTGAAGCTCCTGAAGCCCGGGGTCTCAAGGGAAAGACAGAGCAAAACACAGCTAATGGAAGCAGAGGACGATGGGTGGTCAGCGTGGGGTGAGGTGGGAGTGCTGACAACAGAAGGCCACAGAGAGGAGGCAGGGTCTCTGCCGAGTCCTGAAGGACAAGCTAGAGTTACCCAAGGGGCAAAAGGGGTAGGCATTAAAGACAAAGGATAGGGTGTGGGCAAAGACTGGGGGCATTCCAGGAAGAGCAGCAAGATGGTGTAGCCCAAGGAGAGGGGAGTACGGTCTGAAGACAATGCTAGAGGGGTAAGTTGAAGCCAGACCAGGAAGCAGCAGCAGCTACTCTGCCTTGGGCAGAGAACCTGGAACCTTGTCCAGGCCCATACTAATCATACACCTCTCATTTTGAGAGGCCATGCAGGCTGTGTCAGTAGTTTGGACTTTATACTGAGGGCAATTAGTTGCCTTTGCAGGACTTTTAGTAGGGGAGAGGCACTCTGGGCAAGAAGACCAGTCCAAGAGAGCGAGGAAGGGGGCCCAGACTAGGTAGTGGTTGAGGTCAAGAAAAATCAGGGCCAGGCATGGTGGCTCACACCCGTAATCCCAGCACTTTGGGAACCTGAAACAAGAGGATCACTCGAGGCGAGGAGTTCAAGACCAGCTTAGGCAACATAATGCGACCCCGTCTCTGAAAAAAAAAATTAAAATTAGCCAAGGGTGGTGGCACATGTCTGTAGTCCCAACTACTCATGAGGCTGAATTGGGAGGATCACTTGAGCCCAGGAGTTCAAGGTTGCAGTGAGCTATGATGGTGCCACCGCACTCCAGGCTGGGTGACAGAGCGAGACCCTAGCTCTAAAAATAAATAAATAAAAATCTAAGAGCAACTTGTGAGCTGGAATGAACAAGCTTGGGGCCTAAGAGAATGCAAGGGTTGAGGGGACAGGCAAAAAGGACACCCAGTTCTCTGCTGGAAGGTGTGGAGATGGAGATGTCACTCTGAGATCGGGACATTAGGAAGCAAGAGAATAGGAGCAGTGAGTACCTAGAACCCTGAGCCCAGAGCACGAGGGCAGCGGCAGGACCAAGGAAGAGCCTGGGCAGAACAGGGGGTCTCTAGGGAGCCTTCTGGGTCAGCTCAGCCTCCCCACCAGGAGAGTAGCCAGAAGCAGCGGAACCATCCCCACTCTCAGCAGCACCTCACTCCCACCAGGAAGAAGGAGTGTCCAGTGGGGAGAGCATGCTGGACTCAGAGCTGCAGGCATTGGATGGCCCAAAATCTGGTCTTAGCAAGTGGTGACAAAGTGGTTGGCATGCGTGAATGCTTGGGAGAGGTGAGGAAATGGCAGGAGACATTCAGGAAAAGAGGACGGTAAAGATCGTGTTTCCTACTTTATGCCAGGCACACGTGGGACTTCCGGGAGTGGGGGGAGGGGCACAGAACTAGAAGTCAGTTCCTTCAAAGTCAACCTTCAAAGTCAAGGGCATGGCAGCAGTGCTGATCCGGGCCTGTCCCATGCTCTCAGCAGACACTGTAAATCAACCCCAGAAACTTTTCCCTAAACCTTTAATGTACTTTAAAATTATTTTATTTATGTATTTATGTTTAAACGCAGGGTCTTGCTCTGTCACTCAGCTTGCAGTGCAGTGGCCCAATCATAGCTCACTGCAACCTTCATTTCCTGGGTTCAAGCTATCCTCCTGCCTCAGCCTCCTGAATAGTTGGGACTATAGGCATAAACCATCATACCTGGCTAATATATACATTATACACACACACACACACACACACACACACACACATGCACGCACACACACACACACACGCATATATATATATATATATATATATATTTTTTTTTTTTTTTTTTTTTTTTTGTGGTGATGGTGTCTTCCGATGTTGGCCAGGCTGGTCTTGAATGTCTGGGCTCCCAAAGTGCTGAGATTACAGGCATCAGCCACCGTGCTCAGCCTAAAATTACTCTTAATTACATAAGTACTGTGTTAATGTTTTTTAAAAACTAGAACAGTAAAGCTAAAAAGTCTGCTACTCCCAATCCCAGTACTCTCATCCCAGAAGAAACTCCTATTGTGAAATCGATGGGTATAATCTAGACCAGGAGTCCCCAGGCTGCAGACCAGTACTGGTCCATGGCCTGTTAGGAACCAGGCCGCATAGCAGGAGGTAAGTGATGGGGAGGGAGCATGACAGCCTGAGCTCCGCCTCCTGTCAGATCAGCAGTGGCAATAGATTCTCACAGGAGCACAAACCCTATCATGAACCGCGCATGCGAGGGATCTAGGGGTTGCCCACTCCTTATGAAAATCTAATACCCAATGATCTGAAGCGGAACAGTTTCATCCCGAAACCATCCCTCCACCCTCCATCCATGGAAAAATTGTCTTCCACGAAACTGGTCCCTGGTGCCAAAAAAGTTGGGGAGGGGACTGCTGGTCTAGACTTTTTAAAAGTAATCATATAGGTACTTGTATGTTCCCATAATAAAGTATTGTTTCAGATCACACCATTCTTCCCTACCAAGCCCAGACACAGCCTCAGGATGCTTCTCTACAAAACATTTTAGGCAATCATTTCCCAACCAATCAGGGTCAGAATAAGAGAGGCCACCAACTTGCCCTCCCTGGTGTCAGAAGTGAAAGTCCTACCAGAAGGCAGAAGGACACCGCTGCCTTTTCGTGGCAAAAAGTCACAGCCCTAGAAACTGACCAGGCACTAGGCAGACGCTCACTTTAGGATCAGGTACAAGTCAGGAAGCGGGGTTGAGAGGGAGGACATGATCCTCACGCCAGTCAGACTAATTCCCCATGTTTGTGTGCAGCACAAGAGGTTTCCGTAGGGTCTCCTGGTCTGTTTGAACCTCCTCAGGTCCTGTAAGGTAGATGGGGCAGCTGCTATTAGTTCCAATGTCCCAACCAGAGAGGCCGCATAGCTGACCCTGGGTCACACAGCAGTTAGGGGCAGGGTGGACTTGAACCCAGGACAGCCTGGCAGTTAACCCAGGACCCTTTCTCCATCTCCAGCCCCTGCTGAGGCTACACCCATGCCTTCTTCAGAAGCACAGGAGACTGAAGCAGCCCCGGAGAAGGAGAACCGAGTGGATGTGGTGGCCGAGGAGAGAATGGCCGCCACCCCGCCCAGGCAGAAGTCCTGGCTGGTGCAGCATTTCTCCCTGCTGCTGCGGCGGGACCGGCAGGCCCAGAAGGCCGGGCAACTCTTCTCAGGGCTCCTGGCCCTGAACGTGGTGTTCCTGGGTGGGGCCTTCATCTGCAGCATGATCTTCAACAAGGTGGCCGTCACTCTGGGCGACGTGTGGATCCTGCTGGCCACGCTGAAGGTCCTCTCCCTGCTCTGGCTTCTCTACTACGTGGCAAGCACCACCCGCCGACCACACGCTGTGCTCTACCAAGATCCCCACGCGGGGCCCCTCTGGGTGCGGGGTGAGTGTCAGGGTGCTGGGGGGCTGGGCAGGGGTAGGGAGGGAGAGCCGGTTCCGGGCAGGTGCCAATACCCGCCCGTACGTCCGGCCAGGTTCCCTAGTGCTCTTCGGCAGCTGCACCTTCTGCCTCAACATCTTCCGAGTGGGCTACGATGTGAGCCACATCCGCTGCAAGTCACAGCTGGACCTTGTCTTCCCTGTCATCGAGATGGTCTTCATTGGCGTCCAGGTGACAGGCTTCTCCCGTCCCCACACCACCGAGGACATACCCTATCTACCCATGCTGTGCACACACCTCCCACTACCTATGCCTAGGAACAGCCACATAGGCAAATACCCAATGTCCCAGGGTCTTTGCACACACACCACGCCCCTCACACAAGTGTCCATGTCCACACATACCCATGGGTTCCTGCATCAACACACACACCGTGTCACTGAATGTAGACACTTAGAAGTCCAGCTGCCTATGCGTATGTAGGCAGATCCCTGGATATACACTCCCTACGTGCACAAACCTTCTCTTAAGAATACAATCTCGGCCGGGCGCGGTGGCTCACGCCTGTAATCCCACCATTGTAGGAGGGCGAGGTGGGCGGATCACGAGGTCAGGAGATCGAGACCATCCTGGCTAACACAGTGAAACACCATCTCCACTAAAAATACAAAAAATTAGCCGGGCGTGGTGGTGGTCGCCTGCAGTCCCAGCTACTCGGGAGGCTGAGGCAGGAGAATGGCGTGAACCTGGGAGGCAGAGCTTGCAGTGAGCCGAGATTGTGCCACTGCCCTCCAGCCTGGGCGACAGAGCGAGACTCCGTCTCAAAAAAAAAAAAGAATACAATCTCGGCCAGGCGCATTGGCTCACACCTGTAATCCCAACACTCTGGGAGGCCAAGACAGGCAGATCACCTGAGGTCAGGAGTTTGAGACCAGCCTGGCCAACGTGGTGAAACCCTGTCTCTACTAAAAATACAAAAATTAGCTGGGTGTGGTGGCACACGCCTGTAGTCCCAGCTACTTGGAAGGCTGAGGCATGAGAATCGCTTGAACCCAGGAGGCAGAGGTTGCAGTGAGCCAAGATTGTGCCACTGCGCTCCAACCTGGGCGACAGAGTGAGACTCTGTCTCAAAAAAAAAAAGAATACAATCAGCTGGGCGCAGTGGCTCACGCCTGTAATCCCAGCACTTTGGGAGGCTGAGGTGGGGGGATCACAAGGTCAGGAGATCGAGACTAGCTGAGACCATCCTGGCTCACACAGTGAAACCCCATCTCTACCAAAAATACAAAAAAAAATTAGCCAGGTGTGGTGGTGGGCGCCTGTAGTCCTAGCTACTCAGGAGGCTGAGGCAGGAGAATGGTGTGAACCCAAAAGCAGAGCTTGCAGTGAGCCGAGATCGCACCACTGCACTCCAGCCTGGGCGACAGAGCGAGACTCCAAAAAAAAAAAAAAGAAAGAAAAGAATACAATCTCCAGCTTCCTCTTAGGTTTCTCTTGTCACCAGGCATTGTGTTGGGTGCTTCGTTCCCACTGTCTTATTTCCCCCAACAAGAAGGCACTTCCCCAAAGGGTGGGCTTTTTGGTCCCTTTTCACAGCTGAGGCAACTAAAGCTCAGAGATGGTTTGCCACTGACTCAATACCACACAGCAAGGAGCAGTAGAGCCAAGATTCCGACCCAGTCTTTCTCCCTGTGTCTTTCACTGTAAATACACGCATGCACCCCAGGAACTCACACTGCGGTCCCACCACCTCCACCAGCCCCTGGGCTCAAGGCCCTGTCTCTTTCAGACCTGGGTGCTCTGGAAACACTGCAAAGACTGTGTTCGGGTCCAGACCAACTTCACTAGGTAAGACTTCTCTCCCTCCCAAACCCTCTGGCCTCTCTGTCCCCCCCACCACTTCCCTGGTCAGGGTGGCCCTGGGGCTATAGGTTAGTCTGGGATGTGTCCTAGGTGGCCCCAGGGCTGCCTCTTGTGTCCTAGTGCCAGCGTGACACTAGGGAGTGAGTGGTTTGGAGTGAGTGGTTGCCCCAACAACAGCGGATGGTGAGGGTTTGGCGCCCGGGGAGCCAGCCAGGGTGTGTGAGAAGAGTGTGGCACTTCCCGCAGGTGTGGCCTGATGCTGACCCTGGCCACAAACCTGCTGCTGTGGGTTCTGGCTGTTACCAATGACTCCATGCACCGAGAGATCGAAGCTGAGCTTGGCATCCTCATGGAAAAATCCACAGGTATGGAAAGGAGACCAGGTCTTCCTTGCCCTGAAACACACACACACACACACACACACACACACACACACACACACACTACACTCTCTAAAACAGGTGAGGCTCAGTAGGTCTATAGAGTTGGGAGCAAACTCTAGAGGTCAGATTAGGAATCAACAGAAAACTGAAGTTTGCCAGTGGTCCCCGTCCCACCCCATCAGGTGCTGACACCCTGCACCCAACTCCAGGCATCCAGCTAGCCGTCAGCAAGCCAGCCACTGATCCTGGCTGAGCTAGCCACTAAGTCCTTCAGGTATGCACCCCACCCATGGTATTTGCATTTTACTTGCAAGCAACTCAACAGCCTCCAGGGCTGAAAGGAATGTCTTCCTAATACAATTTTAGGTGCCTGGCCTTATCAATCAGGTGGGACAGAAGCTTTCTGGGCAGAAAAAAACTCCCAAGATTGTCCCATATGCCTCACCTCCTATCCTAGAGGCTGCATCCCATATCCTACATGGGAACACTGCTCTGTGGGATTGAGCCACACCTGTATGTACGTGCCCCACCCCACCCCGAGTGGCATCACCATCACGCCCTGCAGCCCAGCCCTCCCAGCACATCCACACATTCACATACCCGCTGCATCAGTCACGACACATCTGTGTACTGTGAGCATTCTATATACTCTGCTTGCGTTTCTCAGAAAAGCTGTGCAAAGAGAGAATTTTTGCCGAGTGACATCATGGATTTTGATATTATAAAATAATTCAAGGCTGGGCACAGTGGCTCACGCCTATAATCCCAGCACTTTGGGAGGCCGAGGCAGGCAGATCACCTGAGGTCAGGAGTTTGAAACCAGCCTAGCGAACATGGCGAAACCCCGTCTCTACTAAAAATACAAAAATTACCCAGGCATGGTTGTGGGTGCCTGTAATCCCAGCTAATCAGGAGGCTGAGGCATGAGAATCCCCTGAACCCGGGAGGCGGAGGTTGCAGTGAGCCGAGATCGCGCCATTGCACTCCAGCCTGTGTGACAAGAGTGAAACTGTCATAAAATAAAATAAGATTCAAGCATTACAAATGAGTAGAAGAACAAGACATACCCATCACCTAGGCATAATCATTATTAACATTTGGCCATATTTATTTATTTTTAATTTTTGCTGAAGTACTTAAATTACAGAAATCATGACATTATATCTCAAAATATTTCAGTATACATCTTTTTTCTTTTTTCTTTCTTTTTTTTTCTTTTTGAGACAGGGTCTTGCTCTGTCACCCAGGCTGGAGTGCAGTGGTACAACCATAGCTCACTACAGTTTCAAACTTCTGGGCTCAAGCGATCCTCCCACCTCAGCCTCCTGAGTAGCTGGGACTACAGGCACATCCCAGCACACCCAGCTAATTTTTAAAATTTTCGTAGAGATGGAGTCTCACAAAAAAATTTCTGAGCCCAGACCCGTCTCAAACTACTGGGTTCAAGTGATCCTCCCTCCTCAGCCTCCTGAAGTGCTGGGATTATAGGCATGAGCCACCATGCTGGACCCAGTGTGCATCTCTTTAAAAAGAGATATATTCCCCCACATGACCACAATGCTATTACAATTGTTAACAAAATCCTTTAACTTCATTCTGTCCTCTAACTCAATCTATATCCCACTTTCTCCAGTTAGCCCCAGAAATGTCTTTTACAGATGGTTTGTTCAAACATGCAATGCATTTGGTTAAGTCTAAATTGGTGTTTTCCCACTGACCTTGAGACTTGTCAGGTTGCTTCCTCCTGGCAGTGTTTAACTGGCATCCCTCTCCCCTACTTTTCCTTGGAATGGGAAGTGTGGACAAAATATTGATTAGATTCAGGTTAGATATTTTCAGCCCCAGCTTCTTCCAGGTGATGCTGTGTGCTCTGAAGGACAGCGATGGCAAGGTACTAATGATGACCTGACACTGAGTGCTGCTAAGGCCGATCGCTGGGTTCCGCTGTCACAGCCACGGGTTTTCCCTTGAGCCCAGGAAGTAATCTGTGGAGGTGACATTTGGCACCAAAGACATCATGTGAGGGTTTTTGGGGTTTCGGTTTTTGGTTTATTTGAGACACAGTCTCACTCTGTCACCCAGAGTGGAATGCAGTCGTGGGAACATGGCTCACTGCAGCCTCAACCTCCCAGGCTCAAGTGATCCTCCCACCTCAGCCTCCCAAATAGCTGGGACTACAGCTGTGTGCCACCCGGCTAATGTTTTTTGTTTGTTTGTTTTTGTTTTTTGTTTTTTGTTTTTGAGATGGAGTTTTGCTCTGTCGCCCAGGCTGGAGTGCAATGGCGCAATCTTGGCTCACTGCAACCTCCGCCTCCCGGTCTCAAGCCATTCTTCTGCCTCAGCCTCCCGAGTAGCTGGGATTACAGGCACGTGCCACCACGCCCAGCTAATTTTTGTATTTTTAGTAGAGACGGGGTTTCACCATGTTGCCCAGGCTGGTCTTGAACTCCTGACCTCAGGTGATCCACCTGCCTCAGCCTCCCAAAGTGTTGGGATTACAGGCGTGAGCCACCGCACCTGGCCATGTTTTTAATTTTTAGTAGAGACAAGGTCTCACCGTGTTACCCAAGTCGATCTTGAACCCCTGAGCTCAAGCAGTCTTCCTGCCTTGGCCTCTCAAAGTGCTGGGATTACAGGCATGAGCCACTGCACTTGGCTGGCATCATGTTTTTAATGCTTTACATAAGTTTGGCATCTGAAGTCTTCAATTCCTTTGAAAAAGAATGACCATTCTGTGGGATTTGTGATCTCTTTGCCTGGGCCTCAGTTTTCACATCGGTAAAATGAGTGGCTGGGTCTCTTTCAGCTCTGGTGTATTCCAGGGAATGGGAAGTATCTGTGTAGCCAGTTTCCTCAGAGCAGGGCCTGCCTGAATGTCTGTCCCTCCCACCCTGTCTCGCTCCCAGGCAATGAGACCAACACCTGTCTGTGCCTCAATGCCACTGCGTGTGAAGCTTTCCGCAGAGGCTTCCTGATGCTCTACCCCTTCAGCACTGAGTACTGCCTCATCTGCTGTGCTGTGCTGTTCATCATGTGGAAGAACGTGGGCCGCCACGTGGCACCCCACATGGGTGCCCACCCTGGCACCGCACCCTTCCACCTGCACGGGGCCATCTTCGGGCCGCTGCTGGGCCTGCTGGTGCTGTTGGCAGGTGTGTGCGTCTTTGTGCTCTTCCAAATCGAGGCCAGTGGCCCTGCCATTGCTTGCCAGTACTTCACCCTCTACTATGCCTTCTATGTGGCTGTGCTGCCCACCATGAGTCTGGCATGCCTGGCAGGCACAGCCATACACGGGCTGGAGGAGAGAGAGCTGGACACGGTCAAGAACCCTACCCGCAGCCTGGATGTGGTGCTGCTGATGGCTGCTGCACTGGGCCAGATGGGCGTCGCCTATTTCTCCATCGTGGCCATTGTGGCCAAGCGCCCACATGAGCTGCTCAACCGCCTCATCCTGGCCTACTCGCTGCTGCTCATCCTGCAGCACATCGCGCAGAACCTCTTCATCATCGAGGGCCTGCACCGGCGCCCACTCTGGGAGACAGTTCCCGAGGGCCTGGCAGGAAAGCAGGAGGCTGAGCCTCCACGCAGAGGCTCCCTGCTGGAGCTGGGCCAGGGCCTGCAGCGGGCCTCACTGGCCTACATCCACTCCTACAGCCACCTCAACTGGAAGCGGAGGGCACTCAAGGAGATCTCACTCTTCCTCATCCTCTGCAATATCACAGTAAGTGGCTGGGCTAAGGGGCCTGGAGGGTAGAGGTGGCCGGGCAGACCCAGAAAGCCTCACTCAGGAAGCCTTCACTTCAGGAAGGAATGGGATCCATTTCCTTCTGAAAGAAGGAATGGATCAAGGACACATCTTTTTTCAACTAGCTTGATGCTGCTTAAGAGTGTCCCCCCAGTTCCCTACAGGGTGCCTGGCACGGATGAATGTGCCAAGCCCTTGGCTAAGTGCTCTTCACAAACACATATGTAAGACTTCTACCCTCCAGAAACTTCCTGTCTAGTTGGGAAGACACCACTGAATTCATCATCCCTGGATTCAGTCAAAGGAAGAGATCAGGAAGTACCTGATTTTCTAAGACACTCCTAGAGGAAGATGTTGATAATGCTTGCCCAGCTTCTGGTGGAAGTCCCAGGTACACCTTTCCATGCAATGTCTCTACACTTCATTGAATCATCACAATAACTCCACGCAACAGACACTATTGCTGTCCCTTTTCACAGAGGAGGAAACTAAGGCTTAGGTTATTGGACCTGCCCAAGTACCCACAGCCTGTAAGTGGCAGGGCTGGGACAACTCAGGGTTGTTTGACTCCAAGCACTCAATGCACTGAAAACATACCCCAGAAATGAAACCTCCGGTCCAGGCAGAGAATAAATTGGCTCTAAAGTGCATTAGGAGCTCAGCAAAGGAACGGTGGGCCTGCACAGCCAAGGAAGCCTTCATGAAGGTTTGATTTGAGGCTTCAGGAATGGGGAGAATTTGGACAGGAAGGTAAGAGGGGGCAGGGGCTCATAACTAGCAGAAATGACAGGGCACAGTGGCTCACACCGGTAATCCCAGCACTTTGGGAGGCCGAGGGAGGAGGATCTCTTGAGCCCAGGAGTTTACGACCAACCTGGGCAACACAGGGAGACCCTGTCTCTACAAAAAAAAATTTTTAATTAGTCTGGGCATGGTGGCTCACACCTGTAAGCCCAGCACTTTGGGAGGCTGAGGTAAGTGGATCACTTGAGGCCAGGAGTTGGAGACCAGCCTGGGCAACATGGTAAACCCCATCTTTACTAAAAATACAAAAATTAGCCAGGCATGGTGGTGCACACCTGTAATTCCAGCTACTCGGGAGGCTGAGGCACGAAAATTGCTCGAACCCAGGAGGCAGAGGTTGCAGTGAGCCAAGATCGTGCCACTGCACTCCAGCCTGGGTGACAGACTGAGACTCTGTCTCTTAAAAAATAGTAATAATAAAAATAAAAATTAGCCAGGCATGATGGTGCATGCCTGTAGTCCCAGCTACTTGGGAGGCTGAGGTGGGAGGATCACTTGAGCCCGGGAGGTTGAGGCTGCAGTGAGCTGTGATCCTGTCACTGCACTCCAGCCTGAGTGACAGAGTGAGACCTATCTCAAAAAAATAAATAAATAATAAAAATAAAAAGTAGCTAGCCGAGGAGCGAAGCCCGAGCTCAGGGTACGGGGTGGGGGTGCCCAGCTTGACAGAGCAGGTGGCGCGCTGGGAATTCCTGCTTCTCCCTACATGTGGCGGCAGTCTGGGGTCTCCTGACCCATCTGAAGTTCAGGCTGGCCACAGGCAAGCTCACGGAGATGCCTGGGGATGGCTAAGGCCTTCTGCAGTAGGGCGAGAAAGATCTGGGGGAAAGAAGAGCTCACACTGAAAGCCCAAGGGTTAGAAGAAGATTGAGTGGGAGGTGGGGGTGGCACTGGAGGGTCTGAAGTTTTCGGGGCTGCCTCCCCTGAACTGAGTGCCTTGGGGCACAGGAGAGCCCTTCTCTAACTCAGCACATCCTCTCCCCCAGCTGTGGATGATGCCTGCATTTGGCATACACCCGGAGTTTGAGAATGGGCTAGAAAAGGATTTCTACGGCTACCAGATATGGTTTACCATCGTCAACTTCGGCCTGCCTCTGGGGGTCTTCTACCGCATGCACTCTGTGGGAGGCCTGGTGGAGGTCTACCTGGGGGCCTGAGGCTGCCCACCCCCAGCAGAACCTCAAAGTGCCAAGGTGGGAAAGACGGTAGCCCAGAGTCTCTGAGCAGATGCCTCATTCTGAGGTGCCGAGACCAGCCCGAGGCTCTCAAGGCCTCCTGCTCCCCAGAGCCTCACTGAAGGGGAGGGCGCGGCCTAGAGCCAGAGGCCAAGAGCAGGGGCCTGGACACTGAGCTTCTGATGCCCACGGCCAGGCCTGGGCACATGCCTGCCCCCTGCCTTCCCACCACAATCCGCAAGCCAAGGGTGTACCCCAGGAGGCTGGCAGGGGCCCCCTCACGGCTACTCTCTGGGAGGCTCAGACCTACATGACCGAGTCTGGGGAGCTTGGCGAGGGGCGCCCCTCTCCAGCCAGGCCTCAGGGGTCTGCCCCCTGCTGCAAGAAGAGCACCTGGTCCAAGTGTGGCTCTGGACATCCTCAGAGCTCAGAGCTCCGAGCTGGGAGGCCAGCTCCTTTCCCCACACACCTGTCTCCTAATGAGCTCATTCATTAGCTGCCAGGCAGGGTTCAATAGCTCTCTCCTGCGGCATAAACCCTATTTGTTTGATCGACCGCATTCAGGCTCGTGGCATTTGTTCCCAGGGACAGAACTGCTCCTCCGGACATGGTGGGAAGGAATGGTCCTTTTGAATAGGGCTGTGGGGCTGGGACAGTCCTGCTTCTGGGCCAGGAGGGGTCTAACCCAGTTCTTCCTTGGTCTGATCTGGGGGAAGAGGTGGGAGAGACAAGTCCGGGCTCGTGTCTCTCCAACCCCACCCCTCCCCAGCACACCCTCTCTCTAGGACAGAGCCCCCGGTGACATTCTGCAGCTGGCTCACCATGCAGGCTGTGGCCTCTGGCTGCTGGTCCCAGGCCTGGCTGATCTCCTGAGCCACCAGGCGGGGCAGGAATGGAAGAGAAAGGGCAGGTGTGGCAGGCCATCCATCTCCCTGAGCCCAGTGCAAACAGTGGGCTCTGCCTGGGGCGAGGCCAGAGAGGGCAGCCCTGGCCCTGCAGATGAGGCTCTGCCCTCCTCCTCACCCACCCCCACCGAAGTGAATCACTAGCAAGCATAGCCCTCCCAGCGCTCTCAGTGGCTGCCTGGGGAGGCCCCATGGCCTCTGCTGTGGGCTCTTTGGGTGGCAACAGCCCAGGGGCCCAAACCCTAGGTGACAGGGTCTGATCCTGCTTTCCCACCCAAGAAAATAACAAATGCTGGTTCCCAGTCATGCCCTGGGGGCCCTCTGGGGTGCAGAGTCCCCAGCTCCCCTGAAGACAAGAGCCACAGCTGGCCCCTTGCCTCAACCAGAGTCAGAATGTGGAGCAGAAGGTTTTATTGTAAAGAGGCCGATTGTACAGAGCAAAGATTGTTCTGACACAGGGGGCTGGGGGGTGAGACCCAGAGGCCAGAGCTGGGGGAAGGATGAGGGGTGGCATCGCCCCATCCAGGCAGTGGGCAGGGCAGGGAGGACTAAATGGCAGCCTCCCAGTTCCCTTCCCTGCCCCTCATTACTGGGTAAGAGGAAGCCAGGCTATTTCCACGGACCCAGGAGAATACAGCAGGAGACCCTCACCACCACACACCATGCCCCAAGGATACGGGAGGTGCCCCAGTCTGGCTTTTGCAGTCGGCCAGCTCGCAGCCTCCTCGAGGAGCAGCCTGGCCACACCTTTTTCCCCTGGAGCCTGGAACAGCTGGCTTTGGGTTAGGAGGCTGGAAGCACCCCCTTATCCTGCCCAGGCACCTCAAGGGACAGCCCGTGGTTCCCTCGTCAAACCCCTTAGGGCACAGTGACCCAGTGGCTTCTGCCTCTGGGGCTGGGTAGCACAGGAGTGGGTGGGCACTGAGGGGACAGCACTGAGCCAGGTCTTAAAGGGGAAGTCCGAGTGTTGGGGGCAGTGGTCTCTGGTGGGGGCGTAGCCCCGGAGATGGGGCTCCTGTGAGTCCAGCGTAGGGTTTGAGGGGGATCCGAGCCGGTCCACATTGTCCTGGCCACGGGGGTCTCTAAGGCCTGACACTCAGGGCCACTATGCCTATTCCAGGACCTGATCGTGGTAATTTAAAGCTCAGAATGGTGGATGGGGGAAGCCTCAGGGACCAGGGCCCTGCCTTCCCCTAGACTGAGCCCCTCGCCGGCTTCATCCTCACACCCGCTGTATCTCAAACAGCTTCACGTCAGTGTCATACCAGACAGGGGGGTCCACATTCCTGTGGAGGAAATGGGGGGTTACCCAGGTGCTGGGGCACCTTGCAGACAAGGCACCAGGAGGAGCTGGGCGGCAGGAATGGCCAAGCCAACCCTTTCCATCCCAATGTCCCACCCTGGGCAGCAGGTGCCACACTCAACCAGGCAAGGCCGCCTTAGTTGACTGTCTTGACATGAAGTCTACCATGGATGGTGGGGCCCAGAGCTGAGGTCCCTGTTGAGCCCTGCTGGGCAGGCTCTCAGGCGGACACCACCCCACCCCCCGGGGCCCACCTCAGATAGATGACGCCCCACATGTAGGTGCGGAACCACATGGCAGTGCCCGAGTTGGCCTGGTACTTGCGGATGAGGATGGGGTGGGGCACGGGCAGCAGCCCCACCAGGGTGCCATGCTGCAGGAACCGCAGGATCTCAGACTCATCCGTCAGGCCCCTGCAGGGAGAGGGGTGTCTCCAGCACACTCACGTGGTCCAGGGAAGCACGGGGCTCACCCTGGCCCCCCAAGACCCCTGTTTCCCATCACACGCCTACTTAAGCCTAGGCTGGCCCCGTGCAGAGCCCACCTGCCCACACCCCCGGCCCCGCCCACAACCCCCGGCCCTGCCAGCGCCCGACTCACTTGTCGATGCAGATCTTCTCCACCTGCGGAACCAGCACCTGCAGCAGCCTCATGATGGTCTGCAGCGGCAGCTTTGACTTCCAGGAGAGGACCTGGTGAGGGACGGGGTTCCCGGGGCTGAGAAAGCAGCCCCCGGAGGCTGCAGGGCAAGCCTGACCCTGACCCAGAACCACAGGCTCCCCAAGGCAGAAAGTACCCCTGCTCCCTGCAGCACGAGCCTGGCACCAAGCAGGACTCAGGAACAGTTAATCCTTATTGATGGCAAGCGCCATGGCCCCGCGTTAAGCCAGGGCTGTGCCACGTGCCTCTCGGGAGACTGTCGCCTTTAGCCCTCACAACAGCATGGTTAGGCAGGGATGGTAATTATCCCTGTCCCAGAGCAACTGGCGTGATCTCAGGAGACACAGGGCGTGGGGATGGGCGTGGGGATGAGATTCAGGAGAGGAAGTCGGAAAGAATGATTTATTAAGGAAGAGAGCACTGTGGGCACCTGGAGCTTAATCCGGCTGGGGACTCTGGCAATAGTGTAGACAGAGGAAGCAACCGAGCCAGAGAGGCTGAACACGTGGGATGTCACCAGCCGGAAGGACCGACCCAGAGTCAGGCTTCTATGCTAGGGTCCTTTGATTCGGACACATTGCCGTCTTCACTGAGCTTCCCTGGGCCAGGGAGCCCCAACCCAGCTCCCGCCCCAGTACCATCTGTCCAAACCCCAGCCCCCGCTCGCCTGGCACAGGGTCCCTCACCCACTCTGGCGTTGGGCTCCACTGCCCACTGGCTGATGAGCTGGACGGTCGCCGCTGCTCCCTCCATGTCTGGCTGGGCTCCTGGCCCCCAGAAAGGAACAGGGGTGAGGGATGGCGGGGGTGGGTGAGGGGTGGAGTGGGGGGCAATGAGCCCTCTCCACTGGCAGCTGGAAATCCCACAAAGGGGAAGGCCCAGCCCAGCAGCCTTTGCCCCAGGCCCTAGGCCCAGCCCAACCTAGTGACAGGTTTAAGGCCAGCGGCTGACAGGGCAGGCCGGGTAAAGGCCAGCTCAGATAAGGGGGAGGGATGAGAAGTCTGAAGGCCAAGGGCTTCGCCGGGACCAGTAAACAAGGGAGGGGTCTGTGAAAGGCCCCCACCCCCAAGGAAGTCAGCAGCACTGACCTTAATGCCCTGGGCACTGGGTACCTGCCCCTCTGCTGCAGGTGACCCCAGAGTGCCCCAGCCCAGCCCCCACTGCAGAGGCCAGGGAGGAAGGGAAGGGCCAGCCACGCCTGGCTCCACGAGTCCCCGTCACCCACCCCCTTGGCTGGGCTGCCATCCTCCGAGCTCTGCTGGGGCTCAGGCTCCAGGGACCGCAAGGTGCCATCCTCTGACACCTGGGACTTCTCAGTCAGCTTGTCAATGCCTGGGCAGGGCACAGGTGGGAGTGAGGACCCCCTGCCACAGTGTCCCTTCTAGCCCTTCCTCCACCCACCTTATTTTTTATTTTTATTTGTTTTACTCCTGCTTCCCTCTGGAACCTCCACCGGCTCTAGAGGCAGTGTCTGATCACTGCAACGCCCTCTCCTATGCCCATGCCTCCAGAGTCTACACCCGCCCTGAGGCTCTGCCCCCAACACCAAGCTACACATGCTAAGCCCACCCAGTACCCTCCCCCATCCCTGTGCCCATGCCTCCAGAGTCTACACTCGCCCTGAGGCTCTGCCCCCAACACCAAGCTACACATGCTAAGCCCACCCAGTACCCTCCCCCCATCCCTGTTGCCCAGCCCCATCCCCTCGGCTTCCATACATAAGCCATGCTCTTTGCCGGAGATGGGGATGACACCCCGAGACCATGTTCCTCCCCCAGCCACACCAGTATCCACACTCCTGTCCCATCCACTAGCACCAGACCTGGAGTAGCCACCAGGCTGGTCTTGAGGGTGCCTGGCTCTGCAGGGGCAGCGGGGCGGGAGCCCTCCATGGAGGTGCCCTCCTGGGAGCCGGTACGAGACAAGGGCTCGGGTGTCCGCCGGCGCCGTTGCAGGGCCTTGTGAATGGTGGGCGGGTCCGTGGGCAGGTTGGCCAGCTGGTGGAAGACGCTGCGCTTGCGGATGATGGCGTAGACCAGGTTGGAGTTGCCTGTGGGCAGGGAGCATGCCTCGCCTCAGGGAGGCCCCCTCCAGCTCCCCCCGTCCAATCTGGGTGGGCTTCCTGGAAGGGGGAGTTTGGAGGACAGGAGGGTGTCTGCCCGAGGGGTTGGAGATGGTACAGGGAGCCCAAGAGAGGGTGCTGGGGCAGGGCTGGCACTGGCTGTGTGCCCACTATGGCTATCCCAGAATGTCAGGCCTGAGCACCTCACAACACCCCCGCCCCAGTGCCTTCCAGTTCCCTCCACAACCGAGCACTAAACGGCTAACACCTGGCAAAAAGGGCAGGCCCCAGCATGGCAGCGTCCACGTCAGGCCAGCTGTTAAATATTCTGACTCTCCCCACCACCAAGCAAGGTGGCCAGGAGAAGTCACAGAGGATCCGTCCATCCCCCAACACTGACTTCTCCCGGCTTTCAGGCCCCAGTCCCCATCTCTGGTCCTGCCTCATGCCATACTCTTCACTTTCAGTTCCACATCCCACCCCAGGGCCTTTGCACATGCTGTCTCTTGCCCCACCTTACCCCTATTTCTCCCTCAGAGATCACTGCAAATTTTTCCAACTTTGGAAATAGCAATAATAAAAACTGATCATTTTTAAGTTGCCAGGCACTGTGCTAAGTGCCTTCTGGGGGTTATTTTGCCCAATCTTCCCAACACCTTCCGAGACCGGGACCCTTAGAACCATTGTTATGAGCACCTTACAGATGAGGGAACTGAGGCTCGGAGAGGTCAGGTGACATGCCCCAGTCACAGGGCTAACGAGTGGCAAGGCTTGAAGTGACAGCAGGCAGCTGGGTGTCTGTGACACTGGGCAGACGGGCTGCTAAGATACCCATCAGGGTCTTACTACTCTTTACTTCCCTTTTATCACATTTCAGGTCAGATGTGGCGGATCATGCCTGTTATCCAAGCACTTTGGGAGGCCGAGGCAGGCAGATTGCTTGTCTCTACTAAAAATACAAAAAATTAGCTAGGTATGGTGGGGGGCGGGGCGCCTGTAATCCCAGCTACTTGGGAGGCTGAGGCAGGAGAATCTCATGAACCTGGGAGATGGAGATTGCAGTGAGCCAAGATCACGCCACTGCACTCCAGCCTGGGCGACAGAGTGAGACGCCATCGGAAAAAAAAATCAGATGCCCATCATCTGTTTGAAGCCTCCTTCCCCGCCTCCATCCCCAGCTGTGAGCTCCACAGGGCAAGAAGCAAAGATTTGTTCCCCACTGTATCCCCTGTACCCAGGTACACTGTAGATGCTCAATAAATGTACACTGAATGAATGAACTGGGGGCAGAAGGCAAGCAGGCCAGCACCTCCCAGAGGCCACCTCCTGGGCTGTGCCCTCCTTACATAGGAAGGAGGCCCACTGGCCACCCTGATCACCAGGGCCTCAGGCTGGTGCCTCACCATCAAACTGGTACTGGATGATGTTGTTGAAGACCTCCAGGAGGAAGAAGACCAGGTGGTGGTTCTGGGCAGCAGAGAAGAGGAACCAGGTGGTGGAGAAGGCCTCCAGCAGGTGCAGCAACTTGTTGGCGGTCACCATGGACAGGCTCTTGAGGTAGGGGGACACTGTAGGGGAGGGGTCAGCTCACTCCTGGGCCCCCCACCCAAGCCATCCCTGCACATCCTGGGCCGGGGGTGGAACAACAGGCTCCTGCTCCCAATCCCTCCCTGCCCCCTGCAGAGCCAGGACAACCAAGGCCCTAAGAGGCTGAGTCTACACTGGCCATACTGTGTGCAGAGTCCTGGGAGGCAGTTAGGCCCCACCCTCACCCCTCGACCATGAAGACAGCTGTCCTGCTTACAAAGCCATACACATCCCACCCATGCCAGTCCCCCCGCAATACCACGAGGGAGGCAGGACACAGACAAGATCATCCCCATTTTACAGATAGGGAAACTGAGGCTCAGAGAAGGTCGTAAACTTGGCCAAAGTTCCCCAGTAATGAAATGATCAGGCAGGGATACAAACTCGAGACTTTAAATCTTTCTAGAATGTCAAGCTGCCATGTCACTAGAAATGTATTTTGGGGCCCAACCCTGGGGGCACGCCCAGCCTGAAGTTCCATGCTGATCTGAACACTTCCTTGTCTTGTGTCATTTTCCCTCACTAGGGTGAGGGCTCCACAGGGCAGGGACCGGGGCTGTCTTGGTCACAAATGTGTTCTCGGAACCAGCTCAGTTAAGATTTGTGAGATGCAGCCAGAGAGTGAACCAGGAGGGGAAGGGACACTCCTGGCCCCAAAGCTCACAGCCCAGCTAGAGGCCTCTACCACCCCACACTACCCACCCTGCAGTCTAAACCAGACCACAGACAGGCCAGCCACCCCTAGCCACGACCATCCTCTCCAAAAGATGTTCACACTGAAGGCATTTTGCCCCAGCCCATGGCCACCTGCCTTGCTGGGTCCTGAACCCCAAGGAGCCTGGATCCTTCTGCTTCCTCTCCCCACCAGCTGTGTGCAGTCCTTGCTGGGTGGGGGTAGGGGCTGGACGGGGAGGACAAAGGCAGAAAGCATAGGGCTTCCACATCCCCATACTATGTGACTCCAAATGTCCAAACCTGCACTGCCCAACACAGTGGACATCAGCCACATGTGGCCATTTCGTGCTTGAAACACAGCTAGTCCTAACACATGTGCTGCACATATGAAACACACAAGAGACCAGACACAGTGGCTCAGCCTATATAATCCCAGCACTTCGGGAGGCTGAGGCAGGAGGATTGTTTGAGCTCAGGAGTTCAAGATGAGCCTGGGAAACATAGTGAGATCCCATCACTATAATTAGAAATAAAATGAAATATGGCCGGGTGTTGTGGTTCACACCTGTAACCCCAGCGCTTTGGGAGGCCAAGGCAGGCAGATTGCTTGAGGCCAGGACTTCAAGACCAGCCTGGTCAACATGGCAAAACCCTGTCTCTATTAAAAATACAAAAAAAAAAAAAATTAGCCAGTTGTGGTGGCACACGCTGTGATCCCAGCTACTTGGGAGGCCGAGGCATGAGAATCACTTGAACCTGTGAGGTTGCAGTGAATGGAGATTGTGCCACTGCACTCCAGCCTGGGCAACAGAGAGTGAGACTCTGTCTTAAAAATAAAAAATAAAATAAAATAAAATAAAATAAATAAAGTAAAAATGTTATCGGACTACCAATGGCTCCCATAAACTGGGTTAAACTCCTTCAGATGTCAAAAAAAATTGTTAAAATTAAAAAAAAAAAAGCCAGATGCAGTGGCTCATGCCTGTAATCCCAGCACTTTGGGAGGCTGAGGTGGGCATATCATCTGAGGTCAGGAGTTCGAGACCAGCCTGGACAACAATGGCAAAACCCCGTCTCTACTAAAGATACAAAAATTAGCCAGGTGTGGTGGCAGACGCCTGTAATCCCACCTACTCAGGAGGCTGAGGCATGAGAATTGCTTGAACCCAAGAGGCAGAGGTTGCAGTGAGCTGAGATGGTGCCACTGTACTCCAGCCTGGGCGACAAGACTGAGTGTGAGAAGGGAATATTAAATATCTCATTAGTAATTTTCATATCAGCTACATGTTGAGATGATGATAGATAAAACATATTATTAAATTGTTGTCACCCTTTTTTTTTAATGTGGCCACTATGAAGGGTACACAAGTTTGCGTTCTTTCTGTGAACTGGAAGGGCTTGAAACCTGGAACAGGTGGCAGGTTGGCCTGTGGCCTGACACCACCTGGTGGTGAGTGCGGGGAGTGCAAGCTCCGGGCCCCTACCGTTGACCACGATGGTGAGCAGGCAGTCGAATAGGGGCTGCAGCCGCTGGTGCCCGCTGGTGATGATCTTGTGGAACACCTGCGCCAGGAGGGACAGGGGCGCCGTGGGGTCCCCGCTGCCTCCAGACTCAGCCAAGAGGACACCGCCCCTGCACCTCCTGGGCCCGGCCGCACAAGCCCCCTCACCACAATGAGCAGGTCGGCGTGGGTCCCGGTGAAGACTGGGATGTCCATGGGCACGCGGATCGAGTAGGGCTTGTTCAGCCGCACCCCGAAGTTCCGCTCCCCGCTCAGAAGCAGCAAGATGAAGACGCCTATGTGCATCAGGCCCACCCGAGCTGCGGCAGGTGGCGTGGGAGGGGTCACTCGGGTGGGAGGGGGAAGGAGGGGCCCAGGCAGGGACCATTTTGGGGGCCTCTCTCCTGGGAGGTCAGAGTGCCAGGCCTGAGCTCCTGGGAGGCAGGGCAGATGGCCAGCCCTCCACCTCGCTGCCAGGAAAGCCCCCAGCATCCCACCCCACCCTGGTCTTACACTGATCGGCCCGGGCATCGTTGAGGAAGAAGAGGATGGGGACAAGGATGTCTAGGACGTCGCTGCTCTTCAGCACGAAGAAGAGGAATTTCTAGGGGTGCGGGGAGGGGTCAAGTGGGCTGAGTTCGAGGGAGGGGCAGCTCTGCCCCACCCCCCTCAGTCTGACACTGTCCCTGCCCCCAGGCTATTGGGGCAGCTGCTCTCCATCTCCCTGCAGGGCCCCTCGAGACTGGCCCACCTTGTTGAAGTCACAGAGCTTCCAGAAGAGAACTAGCAGCTCCTGGTGGAACTGGATCTTCTTGGTGGAGTTAGGCAGGTAGGTCTGGAGCAGGGGGTTGGACAGCAGCCGGGCTATACCCTTGAGGATGAACTGGAAGTCCTGGGGGCGAGGGCAGAGCAGGGGGCCTGTCCAGCCCAATCCCTGCAGCTCCAGCTTCCCAGCCCAGGCCCGCAACAAATGCCCCCTCCATCCCCCAGAGCCAGATCCCACCTCCAGAGCCAGAGGGCCCAGATGCTATCATCCATAGCGTCCTGGGGCGACGCCTCAGGAAGCGGAGTCCCTCATAGGTATGGACAGCCCTGGCCCCTCCACCAGACTGCAGACTCTCTGTCCTTGGGCTGTGAGCCCCTTGAGCAAGGCTGCTGCTGCTCTCAGTGAACTCCCACACATGCACACCCTCAACCTCATCCCTGCCCACCTTGGACTCATGGTTGACAGGTTCCATCCTTCTACCCCTCCCCAAAATACTCCCCCATCACCCCCATCACACTCGAGAAGCATTCCACTGTTCTGTCATTTACTGAGGTCTGCCACCAGCTGGGGTGAGAAGGCAGCTAGGGTCCTGTGTTTTAGCTGCAGAAGTTAGAACTCTGGGAGTTCAAGCACCTTCCCAAGATCACAAGACACATGAACTGGGACTGCCTGGCCTGAAGCCCTTGTCCACTGTCATTCCCCTGTCTCCCCACCACCTCTGAAATGACATCAGCCACCTCCTCCCAGAAGCCTTCCCAGTTACCTCTACCCAGGTGAGGCCATCAGCCCCTCCTGCATCTTGAAACCCTCACAGTCCTGCCACTATTTCACCTGGGGTGGCCCCAGCCCACAGAGAGCATGGTTCCTTCATGGAGGGGTCAGGATCCCCCATATCCCTGTCTCACTGTGGGGACTGGACTTGCCTCCTCACGATGGATGCGGGACAAGTAGTTCACAAACAGGTTCTCAGGGCCTGGAGGCTGCCAAGAGAAGCCCCTGGTGAGCAGGCGTCCTCCCCACAACCCGTGGCCCCGGCAGCTGTCCCTTCCATACTCCCATCCTTACATCGGCATCATCCATGGCGGTGCCAGTGGTGGTGCCGTCCACAGTGGGGCTGGCACTGCTGGCGCTGTCGTGGTCCAAAGTGACAATGAGCACCTGGGCAGCCTCCTCCACCAGGGGTTCCCGGTAGTCAGAGAAGAGCAGGTGGTTGTAGGGGATCCCGTAGCCCACAGGGTCATAGGCACACACGGTGTTGAGGAGGGAGGTGAACAGGGGCAGGGCATGTCTGCAGCAGGAGAGGGGACAAGGCTGCAGAGGCTCCACTGGGGCCCAGCCCCCTGGCCACACCTCTCTGGCCACATGGGAAGGTCAGCCTCATTCAAGAAGCATTTTAGCACCACACCAGGGAGTGGCTTGGAAAGAGTGGGTGGGGGAAGCCCAGAGCCATGATTAGGACACATTCATACCCCTTAGGGTCTTAAGGGGCAGACACCCTCCCTCGGGGCCTCAGAGATGGGATTGGAGGCCCGTGGAGAAGGTGGGCTTACCCTCAGGGAGCAGAGCCCAGGCTCAGCCAACCAGCTCCCAGGCCACAGAATGACTCCACTCAGACTCAAGAGATGTCAGGGTTCAAGCTGCTCATCTTACAGATGAGGAAGCTGAGACCCAGAGAGGTTAAGTGAGGGACAAAGGGTGGCAGTTTGCCTGATAAGGCTGGTGAGAAAGAAAACTGTGGCCAGCCTCTGACAGTGGCTGGTGGAGGGGGTCGCCTGGCTCCCTTCTCTTCTGGAGTAGGGTGGAAGGTTGAACAGAAGGCTAGGAAACCTGAAGAATAAGGCGTGTCATGTAGGGACCAGAGTCTGGAAGGCGGAGGTCGACCGCCACCTGCCGGGCACAGACCCTATGCGGCCAACACAGCTCCCAGTGGGAGCTACCTGCTCAAATACTCAACCCGGCCACGTGGCACGTGGGACACCCTCCCCCCGCCCCGTGCTCACGTGTCCCCCACAGTCCATGAGTGCTCCATGTGGGCTGGGCCTCCCTGCCCTTCGGGGTATTTGTCACACACACCCCCACCTGGTCGCTAAGCTGCAGGGTCCCACACAGCAGCCTCAAGCCACAAGGAGCTGTCGAGCCCTTGGAATGTGGGTGATCGGAACCGAGACCTGCTATAAGTGCAAAATACACACTGGATTTTGAAAACTTAGCATGAAAAGGGGGATGTCAAACAGCTCAATAACGTTGTATACTGATTCCATGTTAAATGCTAAAGTTTGGGGTATATCGGGTTATATGAAATATATTATTAATTAATTGTATTTGTTTATTTATTTTTTGAAACGGAGTCTCACTCTGTCACCCAGGCTGGAGCGCAGTGGCGCGATCTCGGCTCACTGCAACCTCCGCCTCCCGGGTTCAAGCGATTCTCGTGCCTCAGCCTCCCAAGTAGCTGGGATTACAGGCACCCGCCACCAAGCCTGGCTAATTTTTGTATTTTTAGTAGAGACAGGGTTTCACCATGTTGGCCAGGCTGGTCTCGAACTCCTGACCTCAGGTGATCTGCCCACGTTGGCCTCCCAAAGTGCTGGGATTACAGGCGTGAGCCACCATGCCTGGCCGAATTTTACTGTTTAACTTTTTTAATTTTAAAATTGCACTCGTGGCTTGCATCCTATTTCTACTGGACAGGCGGCTCTTGATGGAGGACCCAGGGACGGAGCACTGAGGGGCTCCCAGATTCTGTCCTGTCCAGGACTCCAAGGACAGACTGAAGGGGCTGGTGTAAGATGTGGCTGGTAAGTTAAAGTTCATTACCACCAGGGGGCAGCACCTCCCCTCAAACGAGACCCAGGGCTGGCGAATGGCCTCAGCTCTGGGTTGCCTGGAGTAAGAGGGAAGAGAGCGGCAGAAAGGCCAAGGGCCCTCACCTGTTCTCCGTGGAACAAAAGAACTGAACCCATGGGTTGGTGCTGCCACTTTCCAGAGCCGGGGGCAGGTACATGGCCTCGGAGAAGCATGTCAGCAGCAGTTTCAGCAGCTCCATCCTTGACGGGGGAAGGGAGAGGGCACCTTAGGATCCCAGTACCGTCTTGGAGGTGCTGCCCACCCAGCCCAGCGCCCCAGCCCAGGTCCATGGGAGGAAGTGACCCCCGTTGACCCCTGTAAGGCCAAGGTTGGGTCAGAGGTGAGGACAGTCTTCTGGGGAGACCCCATGGGCTCTCTCTGAGCTGTGTGGGGGCCCGGCCCGGGGTCCAGCTGCATTGAGGGCTCTGGGCCTGGGCGAAGCTCACCGGTTCATATCGTGGATGTAGTTAGGCTGGGGGGAGTGAGCGAAGCCCACACCAGCCTCCCAGATGTATTCACAGCTGTCCAGGGAGTGGACGTCCTCCGCCGAGTCCTGGGGACAGGGCCAGGAAGAAGCCGGGTTAGGGGGTCGAGAGGTGAAGAGCAGCCTGGATCAGAACCTGGCCACCTCGAGCCTCGCACAGTCCCATGGGGCAGAGACCGCCAGTTCTCCTAAAGACAGGTCCTCAAAATGGCCCGGCCCTCATGCACAAGAGCAGGAGTGAATATTCTTAGGCCTCTTGAAAGCTCATTTTTCTTCCATCTCACACTGGTTCTTTCACTTGCTCAGTCCAGTTTGGGACAGGGAGAGAGGGAGGGAGGGGCAGGGGGTTGGGTGCCCCGGGTTTGGGGGTGGGCAGAGAACACTCAAGGTGAAGCCCATGCCACCACAGGAAGCAAGAGGGCCAGGCCTCCTGTGTCCGAGCCCCGCACCCCTGGGCAGGCAAAGACAATGGGTGTCTGTGCCCAGCCATCCGAAGGCAGCGGGCAGGGCCAGCCCCAGCTGGCTTCCCTCAGCTGTACCAGCTGCCACCCAGGCCTACACGTGCCAGGCAGCTCAGCTCTCCTGGAACCCCCCCGGCCCCCAATGCAATCCGCCCAAGGGAACTTCAACTGGCCCGGCCCCAACCCAGGACCAGAGCCTACTCAGCCTGGGGGTGGGGGGCTGGGGGACACTCACCACAGTGCTCCTCCGGTGGCTCTGAACCGTGAAGTCCGGGCAGAAGAGCAGGTCAGCAATGGCCAGGAGCAGGGACTCGGCCAGGGGCCTGGCATTCTCATCATCCTCTTCTCCCTGCTGGGGACACAGCACCCACAGGCTGCCTCAGTGATAGCTGGCCAGGAAGAGGTGGCCCAGGGCTTGGGGAGCGGTGGAGGACAGGGGCTGAGCCCAGGCGGGCACCCATGGGCAGAGGAATGAAGGGACAGGAAGTGGACTCCTGGTTGCCCCAAACCTCCCAAGGCAGAAGTGGGACAGAGCAGGGAGCCGGGCCGGGAACAGCGAGGGAATCTCCCCTACTGACTGGAGGGGGCCGGGCGGTGACCCCCAACATCAAGAGTCTCAGCCCTGCTAGGAATCGCTGTGTTGCATCCCTCGGCACCTCACCTGGACATAAACCCAGGGCAGGTGGTGTGGGGGACAGAGGACAGTATGGTCCCTCTCCGGCCCTCAGAGGGCCCAGCTCCTCTGCCTCCACCTCTGCCCAGCGACCCCTGGCTCTCAGCTTCTCTCCACACCCTACTTCCTCTGGACTGTGGGCACAGAAACCCCCATGGGAGGGGAACTGAGGGCCCAAGGAGGTGGCGTTGAACACCATCCCTCAGCAGCACCCACCGGCCCCACCCCTGTACTTCCCAAATCCCAGAAGAGGCTTGGAGGAGCATGGCCGGCCCTAAAGGGCGTTCTCCCTGTGACGCCAACTCTGCCTCCCACCCAGCCCTGGCCAGGCCCACAGACCCCTCCTCGCCCTGCCCCGGGCACTGTGGACCAGAAGAAGCCCCTCCAGTCAGGGTCCTCAAAGATGTAGGGGAGCACGCGGGTGAGCAGCCGGCTGCAGTTCAGGACGATCTGCTTCTCCTTCTCCGAGTGGCAGCCACTCTCGGCTCCCTGCACCAGCTTCTCAACGGCCTGTGGGGGCAGGCAGGAGCAGAGGGCAGGCTGGAAGGTGGGGAGAGGACCCTGGCACTTGGGGTCAGGGTGGGCACCCAGGCTGCAGAGGAGAGACAGTGGGGGCACAGGCAGAGGAGCCACCTGGAGTTGGGGTCGGCCAGCCTGGGGGGACTGGGACACAGGCCAGAGCAGCTTGGAGCATCAGGACAGCCAGGGCCCAGCTAGCCACTGGATGGCTGAGGCCTTGCTAAGTGAGTCTCCCAGCCTCTGTTTCCCTATCTGTAAACTGGCGACACTGGCAGTACCCACCCCACAGAGGGAGCTAAATGAACTGATCTGTGGAAGGTGCTCAGTTAGATGTGGCCTGGAGGACTCCTCCATAAATGGCGGCTGCCATGGTCCCTCCGCCCAGCGAGGAGAACCAGAGAGAGAGAAGTGGAAGAGCTGAGTGAGGCCACAGTGCTGCCTGCCCCTGTGGGGCGGGAGGCCCTGGATGTGCCTGCCTTCTCCTGCTGTGGGCTGGGAGGGTGGAAGAGTGGCAGCGAGGGACTGGGCAGCCCTCACCTTGTAGCACAGGGTGGCCAAGTTGGAGGGTGACTCTTCCCGCACGGCCCGGATCTCTGCTGCCGGCACCAGTGCAAACACATCCTGCACCGAGGTGGCTGTGTCGGCCCAGAACTGGTCCCAAAAGGCATCATCGGTGGCTTCCACGGGCTGTGGGGGGACCAAGGGTCCAGAGTTACACAACTCCTGGCCAGAGGGCCCACAGTTTGCCCAACTTGTGGCCAGGAGAGACCCTGAGAGGGAAGCCAGAGTCTCCCTACCTGCTGGGGTCCCAGAGCCTTCCCACATGGGTGGGGGACATCCTTCAGCCACCACAACCCCTGGACAGCACAGTCAGGCTGGAGACACCAGGCATGTATGGTCAGGGGTCAGCTAGGCACAGAGTCAGCCAAAG